>NC_081296.1:74164744-74789744 GCF_030435805.1 Mustela lutreola | reverse complement strand
TCTAGAAGAAAAAAGAACCAGCTTGGTTTAAAAAAGAAGAAACAAGTGTGAAAGAAATCTAATTTGCTTGAGCTCTTATTTCTAAGATCTATTTTATTTTTTTATTAGAAGCAGAAGCAGGTTTTTTTTTCCTTTTCTTTTAAGTAGGCTCCACACCTAGCATGGAGCCCCACGTGGGACTTGAACTTAGAACTCTGAGATCCAGACCTGAGCCGAGATGAAGAGTCGGCCGCCCAACTAACTGAGCCACCCAGGTGCCCCAGAAGCAGGCATTTTCTAAGCATAGGAATTTATAAAGCAGTAAATGGAGAAGTAGGAGATGATACTGGTAAATGTCTTCATTATTTGCTTGACTGATAATACTAAGTAATAACTAAACCACCATTCATGAAGTTAATAAGGCTATTGATATGTTAACTGTATTGTAATTCTACAGTCCAACCATTCTAGCATGAAATTCCTTAGTAGGGTTTTTTTGGGGGGTTTTTTTTGCTTATTTTGTTTTGTTTTGTTTTTTGTTTTGTTTTGCTTAGGACTTCTAATAATCTTTTTAGAAAGGACTTAAGACAGACTGACTTCATTCCAAATATTATTCTTTAGTAGATCCTGTGATAAGATAGGGCAGTGTATATTTGAATTTAAATGTATTGCAAGGAAAACATTTGTCAAAAAAATAAACTAATTCAGCTCTGGTAAATATATTAAAGCTGTGAGACTCATTTTCCCCTAGCCAGGCTCACAGTTATGATTAGTGAATGAATATTTACTAGCATTGGGGTTTTTTGGTCTTAATATGTTGCTGTTTTAATGCTCTAAACATTTACTTCTTTTTTATCTGCATTTTTGTGGGGAGAGAAATGAGTCGTAGCCGTAGTATATCTCATAGAATCTCATTTGTCACCATTTTAACAATTTAGCAAATAATGGCTTGAACTCACTTTCTGGTGTTATAAAGAATCTTAGAACATAGCTTAACAAATGAAAATATAACACTTCTGTTTTTTAAAAAATACTTTTGAATTACTACAAATAATATAAATTATATATTTTATATATATGGATATACAAATTATATATTTATATAATAAATATATAATCTCCTTTGAAAAGAAGTGGTGATATAGAACAAGGGCAAAAAATGATAGCTCTAGGAATTTGTGTATTTAGTATGAGGGATGTCACTTGTCATTCATTGTGCATATAAAGAGTTTGGAAGTTACAGGTTATTGCCCTCTGAGACTGCTGTGCCAGTAACTTAACTATTTGACAGGATGTTGGGGACCTTTATAGATTTTCAAACAGTATACTGCTTATGGTCTGAGCCAGTGTTTTCTATGCTGCACAAACATTTGGAATTCTGCATGTACTCCTCATGAAGATGAAATTTGATTCTGTAGCTGAGGCTTTTAAAAGAAACTTAACATGTTTGATCATAAATAATTGGGTGGCTCAATGGGTTAACGCCTCTGCTTTCACCTCAGGTCATGATCCCAGGGTCCTGGGATAGAGCCCCACATTGGGCTCTCTGCTTAGTGTGGAGCCTGCTTCCCTTCCTCTCTCTCTCTGCCTGCCTCTCTGTCGACTTGTGATCTCTGTCTGTCAAATAAATAAATTAAAATCTGTTTAAAATAAATAAATAAATAATTGGAAACAACTCCAGATAGGAAAATACTAATCCTTTTAGTACTGATAAGGTAATGACACATAAATTATGGCATATCCATGTGATGGAATGCTATATCAGCATTTCAAACCATGCTCTGAACAATATTCAGTGATAAGAAAAACTTTTGATAACTTGTATTGGTCAGGACTCTTGGGCATAAGAGACAAGAATATTGTTAAACTAGCTTAAACTAAGAAGAGCATGTGTTGATAAACATCACCAGGAAGTATCAATATGGCTGGATTCATGGCTCAGATGATGGTGGTGGCTATTTTTCTCTTTCTTTATTCTGGTCTGCTTTCCTCACTGTCGGCATAATTGCCTTCACATTACATCACAAGATGTAATGCAGCATCTTCCTAGTGTTATAACCTCAAAGGCAAAAAGCCCTAGGAAGGACTTTTATTGACCCAGCTGAGGTCTGTGTGGCCTTCTGTGAACAGCTGTAGAGAGGGAGATGGAATCACTTGCCCTCCTCTGTGAACAGCTGTAGAGAAGGAGATGGTATTGCTTGCCCTCCTCTGTGGGTAGGGCACTATAATTGAAAACCCTCACATGGGAGAGTAAGGGTTGATCATCAATGCTATGCATACAGTGAACACATATACACTATAAATATGTAATCTGTATTACATATTTACATACATGTAATATGTATTACAGTTTAAGTGGGTGGAAATAAAAATTTTGTTAAGTGGGAAAGTAGAGAAAAAATGTCTGGAAGATCTGAAAAATAACAGGAAAACTAAAATTTGTTTATTTCTCAGTGAACCTGTATTTTATTGCTAAGGTGAGGAGGGGCAGGTTCTAGGGTATAAATGATGAACAGAAATCTTACTTTGATCATGAGAGGCCAAATAATATTTTGTCATAGCTCAAAATTTTTAGAGTTCTTCAAAGAACCTGAAGCGTGTAGCTTTTTAAAATAGGTGATACATGCACATAGTTCAAACAAAATACAAGTTTTCTTTCCATTCTCGTTCCCCATTTGCCCAGTTCCCATTCTTCCCATACATAATCAAATACATGTTTTTATCCTCCCCTTTGTTTTTAAACCAGGATATAGCCTATTATATATATTGTTCTATGCTTTGGTTTTTAATGTGCCTTAGAGATTATTCCATGTAAGTATGCAAAAAGCTCACTTCTTTCTTTTTACAGCTGCATTGATTGTATGGATGTACCATACTTTATATAACCAGTTCTCTCTTGATAAGCATTTGTCCTGTTTCCTTTTGCTGTTATAAACTATGCAGCTTTTTTTTTTTTTTTTAACTAAAGTGATAGGTTTTATCTTTTTTTGTAGACGTGGAAAACCATATTCTGAGTCATGTCTGATAAACAAGGTGGGCCATCAAACTGGGTGATACTCTTAGATTAGAAACATCTAGTGAAGTTTTTCTTCAGAATTTCAGAAACATTGCTTAATAATCCGTGTCAGTGGAATAACTTTACTATCTCTTGAAATTACTACTTCAAAGATTAGTGTTGGTTTGGAATATAAGTTTCGATGTATTTCCAAAAAGTCCTCTTGCATTACCTCATAGGTATACTCTGTATAATGAAATTAGAGAGGTTAAAACAAGTATAACTAAAATGATAAATAACAGGAGACAGCTCTTAACATGCTAAGAGTAAGATAAATTTAAGACTTTTTTTTACCCATAAGTGAAATCTGTAAATTGTGACTATCCAGCAGCATGAATTTGTACTTGTATGTTATATCTCAAACACTTGAATTTCAGTGGGAATTAGAATGTTCCTAAGGTTCAAACCCCCACATTTGGTAAGAGAGAAACTAAAGCATCATGTCTGAGTGTCTCACTTTAATTTATAGGACAAATTAGTGGGAGAGTCAAAAGTATATCCCAGGTCTAATGACATTTATAATTTCTCTCTTTGGATGATTTAATTTGAAGACTGAAAGTTTAGGACAAATAAAAGAATCTTCTGATTTACCCTGTAGATGAATTAGGACCCATTAACTTAAGTGAAATTGTAAAAACTTAGGACAACTTTATGAATGGCTAAACCACAAGTGACTACTTAGGAATTTTATTATATCTAGTCCTTAAGGATAATGAGACCTTGCCCTTTGCCTCTCTGTGCCCAACATCTAGTATAGCTGTCAAGATGTGATCAAGGCTTGGCAAGCATTGTTAATGGTGGGTCTTTTGTTCTAGAGCACATTTCAAAGGCCTCTTTTGACAAGGGACACAGGAATAAGTAGAAGCTGTGAAACTGACCTTTAGCAGTAGGTGCATTCCAACATAGAGTCATTATTGCCCCTGGCTGTTCTATTCTTATATGTTATTTTGGAACATTCATCCACTTTTCATTTCAGGTAAACAAACATTTATTGAGCAGTTTGCGTTATAACAGACTCTGGGGATGCCAAAATAAGGAAGAGAAACTTTCTGCTTTTTGAGAAGCTCATAGTAGTAAGGTGAGGGGAGGTGAGAACAAAACACTCAACAAGGCTCCATGTTAGAGACATATATGTCCTGTAAAAGCATGATTAAGGAGAAAATTTCTTTTGCTAAGTAAAGTTGGAGGAAGAACCACAAGGTAAGCCTGGAGTACATCTTCCAGGACTGTTAGGACTGGGAAGCATCATAGGAGAAAAGTGGGAAGTTTGTTAAGAGGGGAGGTAATTTAGAATTCCTAGCAGAGGGGACAGTTAATGCCAATACAGAGATTTTGAGTTGTGTGGTACATGTGGGGAAGGAAGAATAAATTTGGGTGTGTGCATGGATCACAAATTGCTTTGGGGAGTATTAAGACATGAGTTATTATATAAATAGGTGGAACTTAAAAACTTAGGTAGGCTTTTAATCCTTTTAACAATGTTCATGTGCTGCCTTTTCATATATTGCTTAATTTTTTTGTTTCTTAAAACATTCTTAATATATTGAAATACCAGTTTCTCTTTTTAAAAGCATTTTCCTTAAACTTTTACAAATTATAATTCTATCCTTCTCATCTGACATGAAGGAATTACGTTCAACAATATTTAATATTTTTATATTTATATTTATATATAGTCTCTATTTTCATTAACAGCAACTGTGTATATCCAAGTCATCAATAGTCATTAGAGATAACTTTAAGAATTTATTTATTTATTTATTTATTTGAGAGTGGGAAAAGGAGCATGAGCACGGGGAGGAGCTGAGGCAAAGGGACAAAAAGAATCTCAAGCAGATTCGGTGCTGAGTGCAGAGCTGATGCAAGGTTCATGACCTAAATCAAAACTGAGAGCTGGTCATTCAAAAGAGCTGAGCCATCCAGGCAACACAGTCATTAGTGATAACTTTTATTTCCCTTTATCCCATGCCCATGTTGTGGGTCTTTTTTATTTTACATCCCAAACGTCTCTTGACATATTCTGTACTTACTCTATATCCTTCCTTTTCTCCCTATTCTACTACTTGGAATCAACCTTCCATCATCTTTTAGCCAGACAGTCGTAAGATTATCCAGCGGGCTACTTCATTGCTACCAGATGACTCTTCCTCAAACACAATCTGATTATTTCCCCGTGAAATTATTTAGTGGCTCCACTTGATCTAAGCTCCCTGCTAGAATTCTGTTGTGGTGTTCCTCTGTCTGATAACTAGTTTCTCACTAGTTCTTTGTACACATCCTGTGCTTCAGCCCAGTCTGACTGTCCATGCTTCTTTGAATTATGCGGTATCATTTCAAGCTTCCATGCCTTTGCACACCTTAACTGCTTTGTTTCAGATGCCTTTCCTAATCCCCAGGCAACTCCTATTCATATTTTTAGACCTACTTCAGGTAACTTTTCCTTCTAATTCACTCCTTTTGTTTTTTAATTTAATTTTATTTCTTTTCAGTATTCCAGCATTCATTGTTTATGCACGACACCCAGTGCTCCGTGCAATACGTGCCCTCCACAATACCCACCACCAGCCTCACATAACCCCCACCTGCCTCCCCTCCAAAACCCTCAGTTTATTTCTCAGAGTCCACAGTCTCTCATGTTTGTCTCCCCCTCTGATTTCCCCCAACTCAGTTCTCTCCATCTCCCAGTGTCCTCTGTGTTATTTCTTGTGTTCCACAAGTAAGTGAAACCATGTGATAATTGACTCTCTTTGCTTGACTTATTTCACTGAGCATAATCTCTTCTAGTCCTGTCCATGATGATTCAAAAATTGGGTATTCATCCTTTCTGATAAAGACATATTCCATTGTATATATGGACCATATCTTCTTTATCCATTCGTCCATTGAAGGGCATCTGGGTTCTTTCCACAGTTTGGCAACTGTAGCCATTGTTGCTGTGAACATTGGGGTACAGGTGGCCCTTCTTTTCACATCTGTATCTTTGGGGTCAATACCCAGTAGTGCAATTGCAGGGTCATAGGGAAGCTCTATTTTTAATTTCTTAAGAAATCTCCACACTGTTTGCCAAAGTGGCTGCACCAACTTGTATTCCCACCAACAGTGTAAGAGGCTTCCCCTTTCTCCATATCCTCTCCAACACTTGTTATTTACTGTCTTGTTAATTTTGGCCATTCTAACTGGTGTAAAGTGTTATCTCAATATGTTTTTTATTTGCATCTCCCTGATGGCTAATGATGATGAGCATTTTTTCATGTGTCTGTTAGCCATTTGTATGTCTTCTTTGGAGAAGTGTCTGTTCCTGTCTTCTGCCCATTTTTTGATGTAATTCACTCCTTTCTTTGAGCTGCTGGTGTACCTAATATGTGTCTTTATTGTGTTAGAGCTTGCTGTTTCATTTGCATATCTGTCCCTGACCATGAGTAGCTTGATGGAAAGATTTAATTTGCATATGCAGGAGCAACACTTAATTGCTGGTATATGCTGAAGATCTTATCACTTAGTATCTAAATAGGTATCTAACAGTAGATCTCTAAACAACAGAATTATTCTAAAGATTTCTCAAAATATCTAATAACGAAGAAGAATTTTCTGTAGTACATAGCTTGTACTGATTCATTGAACTGCATATGACAGGGTAGTCATGTCACAGAGGCTGGTTCAAACCCTCTTGAGTATGCTGTTACAGATCATAACAAGGGACTGCCTGATTATAAGAATGCCAGTCAGGAACACCAGTTCTTATGTACTTAGACATTTTGGCAATACTATTTAAGAATTGAATTGAAGTTATGCAAAAAATGTTATACATTCCACTTCTTCATCCCTATGCACATGATTTATTTCCTTTAAGACAGGGCGCCTGGGTGGCTCGGTGGGTTAAAGCCCCTGCCTTAGGCTCAGGTCATAATCCCAGGGTCCTGGAATGGAGCCCCACATCGGGCTCTCTGCTCAGCAGGGAGCCTATTTCCTCCTCTCTCTACCTGCCTCTCTGCCTACTTGTGATCTCTGTCTGTGAAATAAATAAATAAAATCTTTAAAAAAAAATGATAACAGATAGTCTGTGGAGAGATGGAAGTGGCTTGATAGACTAGGGTGGTAGCAAAGGAGAGGGAGGAAAGTGCATGAATTTGAGACTTATGTTGAAGTTAGAATCAGTAAGGACTTTTTATGTTCCAACAATGTGACGGTGCTTTTAGTTCTTTAGTCACCTCCCATGATGCTGTTCTGTATTTACTGTTCTCTTTCCCCTCTCCTGTTTGCTCTAGCAGGCAGAACCCCCCATTTATCTTACAGAACCTAGCTCAGAAGCCTTTACTCTCACAGCATTATTTGATATATAGTTTGCTTGTTTATTAAGTCTTTATTAATTGCTTTTCTGGTTTGATCAGTTATAGTCAAAGCTAGCTTACAGGGTCAAGAAGTGAATGATTGATTATCAGATTTATTCATTACCCAGAATTTGATCTCATCCCAAAAAGAAGTATTACAGAGGATTTTCATGTTAAACAGAATTCCCAATCAAATCCAGAATACTGCATCTGTGCTTCATGACCTTACACAAGGAAATAATTGTCCTCTAGAGGGTGCACATTACAAAGCCTCTGTGGTCAGATAAAACTGGTTTTATACTAACATCAAACATCCTCCTCCATCTCTTATCACAGAAAAAACTCATCTTGTATTCATGTATTTTTGAGCTCTCTAGCACTGTACTCACTATGCTTTTTTTTCATTCTTTGGCGTTTATGAAATATTATAGATTTTTCATGAATATCTCTGAAAAAATTACTATTTGGATTTAGAAATAACTCTGTAATACTCTTCTTGTCTTTTTGTGATTACTTCCAGGTACCGTTCTTAATTTGACATTTTGCCTTTTGTAATGATTTGTAGCTGATGGAAATAATTTTGTGTCTTCCTAAAATAATGACTTTCAGTCTACTGAGCTATTTATGTTTTATAATCCTCATCATTAAGTTGAATATCTTTTGAACTGTTATAAACTATTTTAAATTCTTGTTTATACTGCTTCACAAAATAGTTCCTTTTTTTTTTTTAAGATTTTATTTATTTATTTGACAGAGAGAAATCACAAGTAGATGGAGAGGCAGGCAGAGAGAGAGAGAGGGAAGCAGGCTCCCTGCCGAGCAGAGAGCCCGATGCGGGACTCGATCCCAGGACCCTGAGATCATGACCCGAGCCGAAGGCAGCGGCTTAACCCACTGAGCCACCCAGGCGCCCCACAAAATAGTTCTTTATTCCAGTTTTTCTTTCTACTTATTGTTTCAGTACTAAGAACTGAATTTATGTGGTGAAAGTCAAATAAAATTGTTTAAATTCGGTTGCTCTTAATTTGATTTGTTATGAAGCTAGTTTTAAGTACATTAATATAATAATAGATATGTGGAGTGCACATAAAACAAGTATTCTTATTAACGTATCATTATATTTAGCAATAAACTGCTCTGCCACATATAGATGACCATCCTAGGTAGTCAAATCATATTAGAACAATGAAATATAGACTTAAGGAGTAGAGAAATTTAAATTACAGAACTTAAGATGAATAATTAGCTTTTATGTAGTAATTAACATTTATGGTGGTTTTTCTTGGGTTCTGTGACCACCAGAAAATTAACCACTGCAAAATTGGGTGTCACTAACGAGTATTTTGTACATTTTGCTTTTTTGTTAATTCTATGGAAATTGTAGTTTTGATCTGAAAGAAAGAAATTATTCCATTCTCCTCACTTGATTTTGGCTCTTTCACTTGTTTTTTAAATAATGATTAAGTATCAGTGGCATTCTACCTATGTGTATAAAGTTGTTTTGTATAAATGTATGGTTTTTCTATCTTAATAGTACTCACTTTTTAACAGGGCAGTGTGTTGAATTCTTTTTCATTTTAGTGTCTCTTTCTAACACACAGGAATACTCTGAAGATAGTAACTCCGAACCAAATGTGGATTTGGAAAATCAGTACTATAATTCCAAAGCGCTAAAAGAAGATGACCCAAAAGCAGCATTAAGCAGTTTTCAAAAGGTTCATATTTTTTTCTGATTGATTCTGTTTCTTAAAGTTTATTTTTTCAAATGATGTCTCAGAATTTTACCTCAGAAATGTGTTTTGGATACTAAGT
The DNA here is from genome assembly GCF_030435805.1 of Mustela lutreola. Taxonomy (NCBI): domain Eukaryota; kingdom Metazoa; phylum Chordata; class Mammalia; order Carnivora; family Mustelidae; genus Mustela; species Mustela lutreola. The sequence goes on along the minus strand of NC_081296.1, from coordinate 74,780,570 downwards.
GTTAGTCCTGTAAATAAGTTTGCATTTTGCAATACAGGCAGATACTTTAAAAGGGTATACTATTGTTTTTTCTAATCAAGCTATCTATAAAGCAGGACCGTTGTCCTGGAAAGCTAGTATGGTTCTGGCAGAAGGAAACGACCATGATGATCATAGGATAATACCTATTGGGATAATACCTATAGGATAATACTACAATTTTGTTCCTTTTTTGGAGGCCAGATCACACAGGTGTGGTTCCACTATTAAATAATGTGATTTCTTGATGACTAATAAACTTTTGGGTTGTTCTTACCAATGGATTATTCAGAGGGAGAAAAAGGATTTCTGGGATTGTAAAATAATTGAGCAGTAGTTCTTGTTTAATCTTTTGATGAAGAAACTTCAAAATAAGCTCACTTATCCTTAAGCATTTTAAGACACGTTTCTTTTTTAAAGCCTTTTAAAAATAGCATTGAGAAATGGAATTTTGGGGGAAGTGTTCGTCATACATTTGATGTAAAATTAATTCAAAACAGACATTGGTGTCTAGAAAATAACATTAGCATTAAGTTAGATGAAAAATGTCTTCTGTTTTTTTAGGTGTTGGAACTTGAAGGTGAAAAAGGAGAATGGGGATTTAAAGCACTGAAGCAAATGATTAAGATTAACTTCAAGTTGGTAAGATTTGTTTTGAGGGGAAATAAACTTATAATACAATAAATTCTGTGGGTAAAAACCTCATGGCAATAAAATGCCATTCTGTCTACTTCTTTAAGATAATTCTGGTGATAATATTTCTATACTTAAGCCTACTTTTCATTTGTGACTACAGTAATACTAAGTAAAAAAAAAATTGTACATAGGAGTCAAACTTTTCTGTTTTGAGAACTTTTCCTATAGATATATAGAGAGTATCTGGCTGCACTGTTAACAGAATGATTTTTCTGTAATAATGATTTTTCTGTAATAAACACAATAACACAAGTTATTGTGTTTATTTCGGAGTTTAAATACAGGGAGTTCCACTTCCAATGATAAGTATCCAAACTAGCATCATTCTTGACTCCTCTCTTTGTCTCTCTCCCCTCAAATAATCCATTGGTAAATTGAGGTGTCTTTAAATATCTTTAACATACATCTCATATATGAGTGCTACTTAACCATTTTTATGTCTGTTAGTCTAGTCCAGGCCAAATTCATCTCTTAACCTGGATTGTTTCAGTAGCTTCTTAACTGGTATCCTTCCTTCTATCCTGGCCTTATTAACAGTTTGTTCTCCACAAGCAGCAGAGTGATCCTTTTGGTTTTGTTTTTAGAGTGATCCTTTTAAAATGTTAAGTCAGATTATATCATTCCTTTGCTCTGAATCTTCTAATGGTTCCTACTCTCCTTAATAAAATTCAAATCCTTACCATAGCCTAGGAGGCCTTAAGTCTGCTTACCCTTTGCTACCTTTCTGATAACTATTTTCTGTTCTCTCCTTCACTGGGCTCCTTGCTGTCCTCATGTCATCCTAAGCATGCTGCTACTTGTAAACACTTGGATTTGCTGTTTCCTCTGCCCCAAATTCTCCTCTCGATTATCCATGTGACTCTTTTCTCATCATTTGATCGGATCTCTGTTCAGGGTCACCATATATCAAGATGGCCTTCCTCTAACTACCTTATATAAAATCACATCCTTCCCATCATCATTTATATTCATCTTACCCTGCTGTTTTTTTTCTTTTGACTGTATCACCCCTTGATCCATTTACTTATTGCCTTTCTGTTACCCTCATCCTCATAGGTTGTAAGCTCCATGGAGTTGGACTTTATTCCCTGTTCATATTCCTATCACCTGTAATAGTGGCTGGCATTCAGTAGGTGCTGAAATATGTTGTTGGCATTGTCATGACGTAGTACTCTCAAAGAATTGTTAGTCTTCAAGAGTGCAGGGTAGAGGTGGAGGGGAAAATAAATGGTAAGATGAGAGGAGTAGGGACAGATAGAACTTTAAAATCACTAAGGATAGGGGAATTTTTGAGAAAAAGATAAAGTGGAGCTTAGATAGCAGAGGTAAGCACTTGCTTCTATGGCAAATGGAAGGATAGGTGGCAGTCTATTACCACTTTTTTTTCTCTTATCTATATATTTCTCATATGTTTCCTCCCTCTCCCTATTAACCTCTCTATCCCGTATATTTGAATTTGAACTCCCTGAATTGACTGACTGTTACCTTTGTCTGGTTAACTTGCACTAATTTTCATCCTGTTCTTGACATACTCTTTGGCATCCTCACCTACCTTCAAAAGGACCCCTCCATGACATTTATAGAAACTATCCACAAAATATTTTTTTTTATTTTATTTATTTATTTTATAGAGAGAGATCACAATTAGGCAGAGAGGCAGGCAGAGAGAGGAGGAAGCAGGCTTCCTGCTGAGCAGAGAGCCCGATGCGGGACTCGATCCCAGGACCCTGAGATCATGACCTGAGCCGAAGGCAGCGGCTTAACCCACTGAGCCACCCAGGCGCCCCAATCAGCAAAATATTTTAGCTCATTCTTCCCCCAGAATATCAAGACTATTCAAAAAATGTTGGACATAAATTATATTTCGTATTGCATTTATATATAGTTAAAGGGAAAATGTCTGTCTTGAATTCACCCTTTCTAGTTCTGCTCTGATATTCTCAAAAAGAACCTCTCCGTTGCACAAAGAAAGCCTTTGTGCTTTCTTTCCATTAATTATTTGTGAAAATATTAAACACCTACTGTATTTAAATTAATCGCTTAGAAGGATGTGGGAGAAGCATCAGGTACCTCAAGGGACAGGGACTTTGACTAAACAATTTTAGTCTTGACTTGAACATTGGGCTTCAAGTCTTAAGATTTTATGATTTGAAATAATACCAAGACTATAGAAAACTGCTGTCTTAACATTACTAACAATGGTTTAGGTTTGGGGCCCATTTAAGTATATGCTGCCCATAAGACTTGATTTTACCATTTTACCCTGAGCCACGATGGGAAGTAAGTAAGGGAAAGCATTATTTGTAGTTAGTGTTACCTTGCCTTCCTTCCTTCACTGTTTTATTTGCTCAAACAGCTTCTGTGAATAGTAGTTTCAGCTTCTATCCCTCATTTTCTAGTTGGATTCAGAATAGGACCCATGTTGCTGTGTGAAGCTTTTGAGCAATGAAAAGTTGAAAGGGGGGGCACCTGGATGGCTCAGTGGGTTAAAGTCTCTTGGCTTTTGGAGAATTTTTTTTTTTTTAAGATTTTATTTATTTATTTGACAGAGAGAGATCACAAGTAGGCATAGAGGCAGGCAGAGAGAGAGAGAAGAGGAAGCAGGCTCCCTGCTGAGCAGAGTGCCCGATGCGGTACTCGATCCCAGGACCCTGAGATCATGACCCGAACCGAAGGCAGCGGCTTAAGCCACTGAGCCACCCAGGTGCCCCAAAGCCTCTTGGCTTTTGGCTCAGGTCATGGTCCCAGGGTCCTGGGATGGAGCACTGCATCAGGCTTTCTGCTCAAGCAGGGAGCCTGCTTCCCTCTCTCTATGCCTTCCCCTCTGCCTGCTTGTGATCTCTCTCTGTCAAATAAGTAAAATTTAAAAAAAAAAATTGAAAGGGTTTGTTATCAGCTGCTCTGTGTTCACCACTGTAATTTACCTAATCTTCCCTTAATCTTAAATACAGTAACAGAATTATTGAAAAATGAGCTTTCAGATTACTAGAGCATAAGAAAATGAATTCAAAACTAACTTTTTGCTAAAATCCTATTTCAGTATCCAAACACAATCTCAAAGTTAGGACAGTCCCATTTCTGATTTTCCTTTTGCCATAAGAAATGTTCTGTAACTTGGGTTTTAACAGTTCATTGATAGGACATTACCTATTATCTGCCCTTAAATGGTACTGGCATACTTGGAAATAAGGTAGTTTGACATGTATTGCTCAGGCTTTTCCCATTGCTCTGTCCATTTTTCCCCACTTATCCCAACTATTGTTTTCTTTTTTGTAACTCAGTTCTTGCTTAGATTTCAGGGAGTCTTCTCAGGTTCATAAATACACATACTCTATTAGTCAAGAAAAGCACTGTATCTACCAATGCTCCACCTCCCTGATAAAAGTAGAATAGAACCCAATAAAAAGAAGTATTAGTAGCAGTTGGAGATTGTGGGGACTGTGTGTGGATACAGGTTATCAGGTTAGACTCATAAATTGACTTATGTGCTATCCTTTGAGGGAGGATAGACCATCCACCAAAATACTTAAGTTTTAAAAATTTGGTAGTTCTTCATTTCTCAGACCTCTCCCGTTTCCTGGAATAACCACAGTAGTACAAATAGTCCTGCAATGGGATAGCACCATTAGCTACATCTACCATTGAATAGAGCCTTGGGTGGGAGGACTTTTCTTGATAGTGGGATGAGTACCTGGGCTTGAAAAGATTCCTTCAACTTCACATTTTATCACTGAGCCAACCAATAATAATAGGGAAAAAAGAAACATATCACTATTAGAGAGCTTTCCCATCAAGGGGTAAATCTTCAGGAGAGGATATAGCTGATATCTGCATAGTTGGTACCCAAGGCATTTGAAAAATTGGATTTATATTTTCTCATCTGTGAATATTTTAGTAGTTCTTAGGATTTCAGTAAATGTTTGTTATGCAATGAGACCAGTATCTGAAATTTTGAAAATCTGTAAATTGTACTTTTTCATAGGGTAACTTTGTAAATTTGGTTCATGTGTCAGTAATCTAGAAATTCCAAATTTAAGCTAAAATGTTTATGGTCTTTCTGTCATGCATACTTTCTCCATCATAAAACTTTATTTTTCAGTTACATAGTTGTGTGTGCTATAGTCTTAATCATGTAGCTGTTTCAGCACCTAAATACATATCTAATAATGCATTTTTCTTCTCTGACAGACAAACTTTCCAGAAATGATGAATAGATATAAGCAACTATTGACCTATATTCGGAGTGCAGTCACGAGAAATTATTCTGAAAAATCCATTAATTCTATTCTTGATTATATCTCCACTTCTAAACAGGTTAGATTCTGGTTTTTCCTCTTGGTATTTACCAATGTGTTATTACTTATGCTATTATAACAAACCTATCCAACTGTCTGAAGTTATTTATACTAAAGACTTTGTTCCCTTTTTTTTTTTTTCTTAATTAGGTCTAGAGATTTCTAGTTAAACAGTTACACCGGGCATTAATGTGCTTTTAAAAATAATAAATACTATTTTCTTAATTATAGTACTAATCATACAATATTAAAAGGCAATAACTAGCTAAGTGTCTTCAGAAACTATCTTGAGGTACATAATCTGCACACAACTTTTGCAGGTTTAAACTCCCATATAGTTACTACCATAGTTCGTTCCAATAAGCTCCATCATCACTTCCATTAGATTTGTGTAGATTTGATTAAAAGGTCCTTGAGAGGAGACCCTGTACTCATATTAGTAATTGGCATTCCTCAGTAGGTGTTTAGTAAATGCTTTTACAAAGAATGGATGGTTGTTAGATGATAAAATAAAGAAACTACAATGAAGCTTGGAAAGGATAGTGCTTTTGTTATTCTAGATTTTGGTTATTAAGAAAAGCAATGATTTTACTGTATTGCTAAGATAATTTTTAATTGGATTGCTGTTCATACTCTTTTAAGCAACATAACTTTCTTAAAACCATGATATTTTAGCATAAGAAGTCCTCTCATTTATTCTCCATTCATTTAGGATTTCTTAACATGTTTAATATTTTTCATGTTTATTATAAACAATGTTCATCTCAGAATCTCATTCTGTATTTTATACTAGATGTAATTTTTATTTCTTAAGGTAGTTTATTACTTTTACTCTTTTTATCTAAAATATATGTAAAGGAAATAGAGAAAAAAATAAACTTAAAACTGACCTTTGAACAACATGGGGGTTAGTGGTAGCCCTTCCCCTTTGCCCCCCTGCTGTGCAGTTGAGAATTTGTGGTATAACTACTGACTCCTCAAAAACTTAACTACTAGTAGCCTGCTGTTGACCAGAAGCTTTACCTATAACATAAACAATTGATTAACATATTTTGTATGTAATGTGTTCACTGTATTTTTATAATAAACTAGAGGGGGAAAAAGTGGTAGTGAGAAAATACATTTATAGTAGTGTACGGTACTTATCAGAAAAAATCCACGTATAAGTGGACCCACACAGTTCAAACATGTTATTCAAGCACCAACTGTATATGTTTTGTTAAAACATTAGCAAGTAATGGCACTATAGAGTTGTTACATATTGGGGGGCTTTTCTTATGTGGGGAAATATATTCTGAGTTTTATGAACAAGTGTCATCAAAACATTTTTTGTACACTATAAATGTTACACAAGGTGTTGGTGGGGGGGATTAATTTCAAACTTCAAGATTGTGTTTTGCTTTGTGCTCTTATATGTACGCTGTTTGTCTTTGAAAGTAAGAATAGATATCAGGTGGGCAGTACTCACTCAGTATGCCATCAGCAGTGATGAATAGATAGGCAGCCCTTTCTGAAAGTATTAAACTTTCCTGTTGGCATGGACCTCTTAGCTCTTGATTCTGTTAAATAGAGACCGAGAGAATCAGGTATTCAAACAAAGGCAGAGCCCAGTGTGGGGGGAAGAAGGTAGGTAAGGGAACTTATCACAATGCAAAATAGAATGATTTCTATGAAAAAATGTCACACCTAGATTGGTGAAGTGATGGTGTTTAGACACAGCTAAAATTGTGCTGGACTTACTCTCTACATAACTCTGCAGTTTACCAGTAACTTAAGAGCTATGCAGTTTGATTACTTGATTAATTACAGTTGTAGAAGAATTTTGGAGGGAAGCTTATTCTTTGTTTCTTTAGCTGCTTGCCTAGTGTTTGCCACATAGGTACCAAATGAGAGTTGCAAGAATAAGATACACAGTATTAATAACAGCACAACTAGTTAAAAGTGTATGTCATACATTTCCATCAATATAAAGAGTTACTAGATTGGGAAGGACAAATCATACTATTAGAGCATTGGGTTCTTTCTGGGTTTTACTTTCTAAAAACTCACATAAAAACAGATCTTGGCACTTTTTGTAAACTTGGTCTCTGTTTTGCTAAGGTTTTGTTAAATTAATAGACTGACAGAGACATTCAGAATCAGGGTATCTTATGTGTATTAAAGTTCAAAGATGCACTTTTAGTTTGTTCAAATTAACTTTATTAACAGGTACAAATTTGCTGTTTACAATTATAGAATTCTGATTTTTTATGTCAGATGGATTTACTGCAGGAATTCTATGAAACAACACTGGAAGCTTTGAAAGATGCTAAGAATGATAGACTGTGGTTTAAGACAAACACAAAGGTAACAATTACAATTACCTTTTTTTCTTTTTTTTTTTTTTTGAAGAATGGGAGGGCGTCCTTAATAAACTGTCCTAAAAATTCATGCCTTTTCCTGTTGAAATCTTTTAATTTTAATAAGTATGTTCTTTTACAGCTTGGGAAATTATATTTAGAACGAGAAGAATATGGAAAGCTTCAAAAAATTTTACGCCAGTTACATCAGTCTTGCCAGGTAGCGTTCTCTTGTTTTTTCTTAATATTTCTTCATAATACAAAAAGCATAAGAAAAAAATTATATTTGAAGCTTTTACTTAGGGATGTTTTTGTTCTGGATTCATCCTCAAAATAAAATTTGGCAAAAAAGACACCAAGAAGCTACTTTTTTCTGTGTATTACATTTCTTCCTGTTTAATTATTATTTTTGTGGAATGAGGCACAGGTATCCATAAACAAATAGGCTAGTCATTAATACTTAGTAAAAATTAGCCTTTCATATTTAGTTGTAGACCATGTGAAAATCGGAAAGAACATTAGAGACATGTAATAAAGATATTTCATATCTAGTCCATTAGGACTTCATATGATGCTAAAATGAAATATTCTGTGTCTGCACTAATATGATAGCACCAGCTACATGTCATCAGGCAGTTGAAATGTGTTTGAGTTTTTAATTTTACTTAATTTAAATTTGAATGGCCACATGATCGGGACAGTGCATCTCCATAACTTTTTAACTGCAGTTATAATTTTGTGTTTCCTTTTTTGTCTTGATCAATAAGTTATTTTAGTTTAGTTTAAAACTTAGTGGAAATACTGTTTTAAATGTTTTTAAACCTCTTCCTATGCTAGGTACTGTTTTAATTGTATATGTCATTTCTTTGAATGGGGAAAAAGTTGATCAGGAAAGTGTTCTAATCACCTGCATGTATTTTCATTTAATGACTAAATATAATTTTTTTGGAAGAACAAATAAATAATAAATTTTGGCTTTGTGTAAGGGCTTGATACTTATGATTATCTGCCTCTTACCTATATGCTATTTTTCATGGCATGTATTTTGTGGGCTTTTGGTTATTTTTCAAAGTTGAACTAAATGTTACCACCTTTGTTACTCCTTTGACATTGATCAGCAGAGTTAGTCACTTTCTCTTCCATTCTTCTGGGCACTTCAAATAGAATCATTATTATAATTTATCTGTTTACAGCTTAATCTTCTAGGTCGTGAACTTTTGGGGCCAGGAACATTAGCTTATTTAACTGTGTATTTCTCCATCTTAGACCTAGTGCCTGGCATTAGGAAGGCACTTGGAAGTGCTTTTTTGACCAAATCAGTGGATATAAAGCAGTTGTGAAGATTTGGGGAAGACCATAAAGAATCTCTTAGGTAGAAACAAACATCATAACATTTTATACATTAAAAAATTCTTCTGGTCACTTTTTCCTTATTGAATGACTAGAAAGTACAAAGGATGTGTGCATTCCTTTTTGGCTGTTAAAGGTAGTGTTCTTAATGTTCTAGATCTTAATTAAAATTTGTAGTGTGTGTTCACACAGAATTAGTATTAGAAACATAAGGATCTCACGCTAACTCAAATAAAAATTACTAGGTTGACTGAGTTCTATTTTAACTAAAGTTCATTATTTGCTTCCTTAGACTGATGATGGAGAGGATGACCTGAAAAAAGGTACACAGTTATTAGAAATATATGCTTTGGAAATTCAAATGTACACGGCACAGAAGAATAACAAAAAACTTAAAGCTCTCTATGAGCAGTCGCTTCACATCAAGTCCGCCATCCCTCATCCACTGATCATGGGAGTCATCAGAGGCAAGTTTTGTTTGGAGAAGGGTGGGCACTGTCACAGGAAGATACCAGGGTGTCACTGGATATGACTGAATGACTCTGAAGGCTTTTTCTGTTTTAGTGAAAATAAATGGCAAAGTAGTAAAATCAATGAAATGATGTAGTCTTGGAAAGAAATTAGAATTAGAAATTGAATTTTTTGTCTTATAAAATGTTACATCAGTGAACTACTTCAATAGAAAATTTACCGTCACATGTTCTATTCTCAAGACTTGGGGGTGGTTTGGAGAGGGGGGAAAACGTTCTGTTCTTGAATTGTAGTGATATACATAAAATTATTTTCTGCATCAACTAAGAATAAAAATTTGCAGATGCTTGTTTGATGTTTATAATGAAGGACTTGCTTTTTGGAATTAAAGTGAGTACTGGGGCACCTGTGTGACTTAGTTGATTAAGCATCTGACCCTTGATTTTGACTCAGGTCATGATCACATGATCACAAGGTTGTGAGATCAAGCCCTACATTCGGCTCCATGCTGAGAATGGATCCTGCTTGAGATTTTCTCTCTCTCCCTTTCTACCCCCACCCCCACCTACCAAAAAAAAAAAAAAATTAAAAAGTGAGTGCCTTGGGGCTAGTACAATTCAGTCTATGGAATTAAAAGACTGGAAAGCCACTATCATAGATTTCATTTTATTTTTATAAAGTGCTCAATCATACTATAGAACTGCAAATGCCCTTTTATCCTGTTTTTATTCTTATAGAATGTGGTGGTAAAATGCACTTGAGAGAAGGTGAATTTGAAAAGGCACACACTGATTTTTTTGAAGCCTTCAAGAATTATGACGAATCGGGAAGTCCAAGACGAACCACTTGCTTAAAATATTTGGTGTTAGCAAATATGCTAATGAAATCGGGAATAAATCCATTTGACTCACAAGAGGTATGTGTGTGTTCTAATTGTTCATTTCTGTCACCTGTCTTTTCTGGAAATAAATGTTATTCTTTCTCTGTACATATAGCATAGTTCATTTTTGTTTTTTTTCCTTAGGCCAAACCATACAAAAATGACCCAGAAATCCTAGCAATGACGAATTTAGTAAGGTAAGATTTTATATTTCGGTTAAGGTAAATTTCCTTAAAGCAATGAATTAGAGGGAAAAGAGGGAGAGAAATTTTGAGAATTCAGTTAATACACCAAATTTACTCTTTTGTATTTAGGTTAGAAATATTCCAAATTTTGAAGTTTTTATTTTTTTAAGTCATTTATTCTGTTTCTGTTAGTTCCAAGATTTTATATACTATTGATTTATGTAGTATAGTATTGGCTGCTTTTTTTTTTATTATCTACATGTTTGTGTGTGTGCTATTTTTCAGCAGAAGACTGATGGTAGATATCTTAAAACAATTTCACAGTGTTTGCTGTTTCTACCTCTCTTAATCCAAAATGAAATTATGAATTGGTCCACACAAATCAAAAATTTTCAGTAAGACAATGTCTTTACTCACATATTTTCTCAATTAACAAGGTTTAAAAAATCATTTAAAAAAAGTTTACCTTGGTTAATTTTCTGAGGTGAGGAGCAGAGGGGTCATACTGATAAGAAACCCAAGGATTTATTGATGACTTCGGTGGTATGATGGTTAGCAACTGAAAAATCTGCTATGATCAATTAAATAAGATACAGAAAATAAAGCGAAAAGCCTAGAAAAGAAGGCCTATTTTTGCCAAAGAAATCAGTGAGCAAGAAAAATTTTCCTCTGGGCTGGAATAAATGGAGCATAGGTTTTTTCAAGTCTTTTGTTGTAAATTGTGCTTGCCAAATCTACCAAAGCAGGAAGAATATTAGGGACATATAGTAGGGTGGGGTTTTTGCATATGTATGTGGATACTGGAAGTGATAAAGCATTCTTTTAATAGTCTTTTATGATCTAAAAGTACTGTTAGACTATAAATTATGAGTCACCCATATATAAATTTTATATACTTGGAGCAAATAGCTTATTACATGATACTGTTTGAGTTCCTATGTAAAATGTCTTCATTTACTTTGTTTTTATCTGGCTATAGGTTTTACAAATCACTAGGTTGATTTGTTTAAGGAAACTTTAATTTTAGCTGTAAAAAATAAGAATGATTTTATTTTAAGGGGACTAGGAATAGATAGGAGATAAGAACTCTGAATTGCAACATTAAAAAATCAGTTTCTTTGGGGCTCCTAGGTGGTTCAGTTAGTTAACAATGTCCAATTCTTGATTACAGCTCAGGTCTTGATCTCAGGGTTGAATTCAGGCCTCACGTTGGGTTCCATGCTGGGCGTGGAGCCTACTTTTAAAAAAATACCATATTCTTTTATTGTTTATTTCTTTGTTCTCAGTTTGTTGAATTAAATAGATTTTAGTTATGAAAGGAGATTTCTTATTCCTCAGCATTTGGCCACATTAACTAAAAGATGATTTGGTTAGAGATTCACTTCGTAATACTTTAGAAAAATGTTTATGAAGTTAAATTGTTGAGCAACAACTAAACTTTTAAAACTCTTAAAAATTGAAGGAGAGTTTTGCACTAGACATTAATATTTCATCTAAATTAAATTGGTTAAATACATTAAAATGGACTAAAGGGCTGATTTGTCAAATTTAAGTGGTAATAGCTATACTTAAATATTTGCTATATCATACAATTTACTCTACTGAAACCTCTGTATTGGAACTCAATTTATTTTAACAGTAAATTTCGACCCAAGCAAGTGGCTTGTGTTGTCCCACATTTTGTATATATATTTTTAAGTCACTTAAATAGTGGAAGAATGTCTCTCGGTTAAAATAGACACATGTGCAAGTGTTTCACTACTTGAATATATCCTCCTGTAGTATATTTTGCAATAATGTATTTGGGGTAGGTGAAAAAGTAATGCTTCCTAATTTTATCTTCCTAGTCAGTTGCCAGCAGACTAGAGGAAAATTATTCCTGTTGAAGCACTTGAATCACCTGCCCCTAACATGAAGTTACATTGGGACCCAACAGATGGAAGCACAGCAGAGGGCGTGCAGAATGGCTGATGATATGTCTTACATATAAAGCAGGCAGTGGTGCCATATCCAGAAGGTTGGCTTCTTCCTTCTCAGCACCTTTAGCAATCCCCATAGTGTCCTACAGAGTTATTTTAAGAGCAGATACTAGACACCTCAGAGAATTATGAACATAAATCAGCCTTTGGCCTTCTGCAGCAGTGTCCATCACATTTTCCTTTGTGTGTGTGTCCCATCTGGCACTAACTACCTGCCACTGATATTTCTGCTATATAACTCAGTGGGACTTTTAAGGCTAGAGAAAATTTAGAATCAAATGTTCCCTTTGCAGAGTTCTGGCAATTGCTGGTAGCTTTCTAGAAGATAAAAATTAGGAAGCTGCATTTCTGGATAATCTTCAGAGAGAATGTAGTATCTTATTTCAAAGACAAGGCCAAACTCCTCCATATAGTAGTATGTATGAAACCTAATTTCTTAGGGATTAAATGATAAATGCACAATTTAACTTGGAAGTATCAAGCATTAAACAGTTTTTAAATTTGTAAATTTTTAACAGTGTTAAGATTTTGAGATTTTAATGAATATATATAAATATAATATTTGACCCCAAAAGATTTATTTAATCTTTATAAAACCAAAAACATTAAAAAAGAAATTAATTTTATTTGCAGAAGGATGTGTGTATATAACTGATTTCTTTGACAAACTGTAATGTAATTTAGATTATTGCATATAAAAAACTATAACGTAACTTAGATTATTGCAAAAAAAATTAGGCTTTTGGATTATCTGAGTTAATACATGACTTCTCCGTGTTTGACAAGCTTTGTACTTTTCCTTTTAGTGCCTATCAGAATAATGACATCACTGAATTTGAAAAGATTCTGAAAACAAATCACAGCAACATCATGGATGATCCTTTCATTAGGGAACACATTGAAGGTATATTCTTTCTGCTAACTGAATTCAATTACCTTCTTTGCCACTGTCAATCAGTGTTTCTTGAGGGAGCGGCACGGAATTAAACCAGTTTTCCTCTGTGTATTGCCGAGTATAGAAATGTTTCTAAATGCGGTCATGGAATAGGATATTACTTAAAGTTAAAAAGCTGTTTTAAAGAAATCATCTACCAGTTCCCCGCTATTTATTAACATAATCAAATTCTTATATGATGTGCAATTCATTTAACGTGGCTGTCTGTCCTTTTTATTCTAATTTAGATATTGTTGCATGTTTATTACTAATACTTAGGTTCAAAGTTCATTTTTAAGATTTTTGGACAAGTAACAAAAACCTTAAAAATAGTCTGCTATAGATGATGCAGAGATGCATTACTTTGAAGGGTGGCTAATGTACCAGTAAGTGTATGAGATTTTTTAGTAAGTTTTGTTGGATTAACAAAGACAAAAATCATTCCTTGTTCTGGGGTCTCTTTTGTACCTCCAGTGTTCCCACCTGTTATGGAGCTATTTGAGGGTTTTTAAATGACCATTTGGAACAACTCATTCAAATACTTAAATTCCAGATGCATCAGGAAAATCCGAAGAATACTTTGGAAGTAATGTTCTTTTTTCCCCACCTTCCTTTCTCTTTCATTCAGCAGACATTTTAAAAGTTCTTGTATGAAGCTAGAGTGGTACTACACTTGGTGGATATAGAAAATTTTAGAAGCCTTATGCATGAACTCCAGTCTAGTTTTTTGTTGTTGTTGTTGTTGTTGTTGTTGTTTTAAGACGCTGGTCTATGAAGAAATGGGAGAAAATTGCACAATCATTGTATAAAATATAAATCATTGTATAAAATATAATACTTTAGATTTTGAGAGAACATAAAATAAGGCATGAATCAGAGCTTCCTGAAGGATGTTAACTATAAAGAAGAGATGAGCAGTGTAGAGTCTTATTGAAAAGGCAAAGGGTATTTTAGGTAGCATCACAACATAAGCAAAATCAGGGAGGAGGGAACAAGAAAAATTATGGGAAAGTCAGCCTCTAATTTACTGTACGTCTCTTGAACCCAAATATTTTTAGCTCCAAATACCTTATGTCTGGGGCACATGATTGGCTCAGTCAGTAGAGCATGTTACTCTTGATCTTGAGGTGAGGAGTTCGAGCCCCATGTTGGGCATAGAGCTTGCTTAAACCGAAAAAAAAAAACCCACAAATGCATTATGTCCTTGCCAGGCAGAAAGACTTTGAGAAAATAATTGATATAATTAATTAATTATTATTAATTAATTGATTTAGCAGTACATAATGTTTCATGCAGATATACAGACTTAAATTTATTTTCATTTTTGTCTTTCAGAGCTTTTGCGAAACATCAGAACACAAGTGCTCATAAAATTAATTAAGCCTTACACAAGAATACATATTCCTTTTATTTCTAAGGTACTTATATTCATGGATCTTAATACTAAATTTGTAGTTATAAATGCAATGTATTTAAAAGTTATTTTTGGTAACATTTGATACTGCATTTGCAAAATACAGCATAGCTTAGGGCTTTCCTTCTAACATAAATTATTCTGTGTTTTCTTGGAGTAAATTAACAGTAAAGAGAAATAAAGAATCATTACATTTCTTTTTAAAGATTCCTTCAGCCTCAAAGAACATTGTAGAAGACAGAGTAGTGAGTAAAATATGTAATTGATGTAGTGTTAACCCAACCACAATAAAATTGTGCTAAGAATATACTTTAAAGATTACAAAGTTAAATTTGGTCAGACCTGTGTCCTCAGAAATATTTTGAGATGATAATGAAATTTGTCTTAAATTTCTTCACACCAAATTTCCTTTAAGTGGTGGGAATGAATCTAAAGTCAGAATAATTATTCCTTATCATAAAGTATTTAAAGAAGTTAATTACTAGAATTATAATAAGTCTTTTGTCTTAGGAGTTAAACATAGATGTAGCTGATGTGGAGAGCTTGCTGGTGCAGTGCATATTGGATAAGTAAGTACTTGGCTGTTTCTTAACACAAAATGTTTAGGACCAAACATTTGAATACTGGAAGCAGAGGTAGCAGTGGAATTCTTGATTTTTCACAAAAAGCACCCTCTGGCTATAATTTTTTATTAAAAGAGATATATATGTATGCATGGTAGCTTTTTGTGGGTGAGTGAGCATATTAAGCCCTTGATCTCTGAAAAAGTTGTAAATGGTTTTCAGAAAGATTTCTCATTCTTTATGTGTCCCATATCCAGCTAGAGAATTATTTAATGAATAGGGGGTTGGTTTTGGGGTTTTGTTTTTTTTTTTTTCTGTTTTTAAAGTATAAGGTATGGTATGTCATAGTTCTAAAATTACATGTTTCTTAAAAGCAGTGTGGTATTCAAAGCTTCACAAGCTTACATTTGCCCGAGTAATTGGGTAAGTCTCTGCCTAGTGATTCTTTTAGTGAAATTGATAAAAGGTGGCTGAAATCCAGTTTCTGTGTAGAGTTTTAGTAAGGCAGTGAATGAAATAAGTAATCCTGAATTGGGTCACTAAGAGGCAGCAGTTTCTTCTTTTGCATTTATTGACTTTATACATATTTTATGAAACATTAGTCTAAAAATTACAGTCACTGAAAATGGTTTGTAGACATGTCTTTTATTTATTTCCAGCACTATTCATGGCCGAATTGATCAAGTCAACCAACTCCTTGAATTGGATCATCAGAAGAGGGGTGGTGCCCGATATACTGCATTAGATAAATGGACCAACCAACTAAATTCTCTCAACCAGGCTGTAGTCAGTAAACTGGCTTAACAGAGAACAAGCTTTCACAGACGTACTTAATGCAACAGTGCAGAGATGTAATCCTTAAAAGAACTGGGAATGGCAAAACTACTGTCGGTTGATGTGTCCTGAAAATTATTGGAGTTATGGCAGAAGTGCTTTTTTTGATCAACTGGTTTGTGTTTTGCTGCTGCATTTATCCCAAGAAAAAACAGCTTTAATCTCCAGAAGAAAACCAAAATGCCATGGGATTTATGCTGTATTGACATCTTGCCCTAAATATACAACATCATAGTAATTTGTCATGGGCAACATGACCAGAGAGAAGATTTTTGTCATGATTTTAAATACACTGACATGTTACTGTTGGTTAAATTTAAACATGTTTTACCTGCAGAAATTCTCTCACAAATAACCTGCAATAACTTGAAATGCATACCCTTTTGAACACTTCCTTTTCTCATGTATAAATTAAAATGTTTGCTGCATTTTGCAAAATGTCAATTCTCCAAAAATGTGTCCGTATATTTCTGTACCTGCAGTGTAGTAAAGGTTTAGATGAAACCCCATAATTATAGTGGCATACTGTCACTTAGGTTTCAAGCAGCAAAATAAACAGTGCAGCTCAGAAATTGTAGTTTGGTTCTTGATGTGTTTTTATTACATTTGGGGTTTTTGTTTTGTTTTTTAGTACCTTAGAAATTTCAAATTATTTTATCTTCAGTTAATGGTTTTAAAAAGCCTGGGAGCAAGTAAGTTCGTTATTTGCTTTCAGGTTTTTTAAAGTAGTCTTTATTGATAAAGTAAGGAGAACTAGTTTCTAACAAAACACTTGCATAGTACTTACTTTGACAGTGATGCTTTAAAGGAATAAAATTCTTTTTTTTTTTTTTTTGTAAGAATGATATTCCTTTTTAAAAATAAGTTCTAACTCTTAGAATGTTCACTTTAAACAAATATGCCAGAACATAGACAGCTAAATGAATGTTACCCTCTATAGTGATCATGCTGGAAAATTATTTTCTAATTCCAGCAATCTACCATTGCTCAAAACCTCTTGGGTTTTACTCTTTTAGAATTGCATTCAGAGCTAATTTAAGTCATACACACTATTAAGTTTATGACTCACATTAAGAAAACAAAAAGTATTATCAGGCTTGATTTTTTTTTTTTTTTATGGTTACCATCACTTGGCATCAAATGACTTTGGACAGTTTCCAAAAATTAATCTATCTTTGAGGTAATAGTAGAAAGGATGCAGCTAGCTTTGAAGGCAATCCCAAAAGGGTTTGAAAGGTATTTTGAGCAGTGGTAGCATAGGTAGGATAATGAACTATGGCCTTCCAAGGTGACCACCTAAAAGGAAGCATAGCTCATTTGAATGTATTGAGTTTTGGATGTATTTGTTTCATTTAAAAAAAAAAAAAATCACATTATTTTATAGTGTCAAAAGGAAGGACTAAGATTAAGATAATTTTTGGTTTTTCTATTGCTTGTCATTATGTAAAAAGAAGTGAGTGGCAGTTCAGAAGGAAGACTGTTGTAACTGAAGAATGACAACCAAGAATTTTTGATCATTAAAATCAGATTTTATAAACAGTGGAAGGAGCATGGACTTAAAACAAGGCATGCTTATTCGGTTTTGTCAAAATTTTACGAAAATATGTGATATATATTTATACTAAAACTATATAATCCTTAGATTTAGGAAAGCAATCAGTTAATGTCTTTAGCAGATTAAAGCAGTATTAAATACAGGTGCAACTTGGAAATTGTAGAAAACTGAAAGAAAACAGAAGACAAAATGTCTCTGGTAGGGAATAAAAAAGTTTAAGATATTATAAAATTATGTGTATTTTCTTCTCTTTTACATAAATCATTTGTGGAAAATGTGCTAAATTTTTTTTTACAGGAGTGATAATAATTAGGACTTATTTTTCAATATAATTTGGAGACCCTTTGTTACTCAAATAAAAATGACAAGTTTCTGTGCCTGTATTCAAATATGTATGCATGTCATAACTGTGGGGAAAGGCCCTGCTTAACTCAGAGTTGATGGAATTAGAATTTAAAGGATTTAAAGGATGTGATTTAACCTTTACATTCCAGCCTTTACAATGTCCAGTTCCCCTGTGATTTCTTTGCCCCATGGCAATAGTGCATCTTCCAGTTTTGAGAGGCAAAGCATGCACTTACTCTTTAGGAAACTGGGCTAAGCATATAACAGTATCCAAAGTTATACCATAATCTTTAATGTAATTATATGTATCATGTAGGCTTTGTTTAAATATTTCCTAAATATAAGTTCTTTTTTTAAAGTTATTTGCCACATTTATTTTAGGACATAGGTTTTTGATACATCTTAACAGTCTGATTAACTTAAAGCTATTTTTACTTTTTCCCATTAAACATGTTCTGTGTTCCTGGGCATCTTATAGAGTTGAAATTTTTTTGAGATTGCATTTCAGAATATAACTAAATTTAAGGGAAGTAAAAAGTTAATTGGCAAATTCTTAGCATTTTGAATTACTGATTAAATCTTTCTTTCTGTGAAAACAACAGTAACAAATACTTTACATCATATTGGGATGTGTTTATCTCCTTTCTCTTCTACCCCAAACCTGGAAACACTCACTCTACAGCAAATTCGGCTGCTGTTCAGCTGAGGGTAATAGGTAAATGTCTGCTGTAAGAGCTGGATTTCCACTACTCATTCCAGCTCTTATGTTGATTTTTTTTTTTTTTTTTTCTTTTTAAGTAATCTCTATGCCCGGTGTGGAGCTAGAAATCATGACTTGAGATCAAGATTTGCATGCTCTGCCAATTGATTCAGCCAGGCGCCTCTAACATAACTTTATTTTTTTTAAGATGAGATGAATACGTAGGTACTAAGAATTGTTTTCATTACATCAGTCCCTTTAACTAAAGATTGATAATTGTCCTTCAAGACTACAGAGGATCTGATGTCACATTGGGGTATAGTTTTAGTGCAGCTTGTTTTAAATGGGCTATACTGGGGGTCCTCTAGAATTTTTCATTACCTTGTGAGATAATGGTTTGTCAGACTGGAAAACAGCTCTTGATATTTAAAGTATCTATGATGGTAGAATTTTTTTTAATTTTCTTTTTTAATCAGTAGTCTTTATAATTATTCAGTAAACAATGGTAAGTAAACTTTCCTTTCAGGTGGAGTGAGGTTATCTAATAAGTATATAAAGCAGCTTATGTTGGTAAGGAACAATGGTCAGTTTAGTCCATAGGATAAAAATGTACTTGCGTAGTAGATTCCCTCTTAACTTTTTTAAGGGACTCAGAGATAACTACTTTTATTTACTAAGGCTCCTTTTTAACAACAACCTGTTTTTAAAATATTTTAATTATTATTTATATTTAAATAAACCTGAAAAGTTTTCTTTCCATGCAGGTCTTTAAATTGAAACTTGTGCTTTAAAAAACTAGTGAAGCTAGGAGTTTCATTCTTTATATGGGATTTATAAAATAGCCTTTTGAACTGAGATATTTCAACAAAATGCAGAAGGAATTGACTTTTAGCTATTTTGTTTCAAAGTGTTGGTAAATATTTTCCAAGTACTTAGAATAAGACAGTGGGTGTTGGGTCTCAGAACTTGAAGCTCAAGGACTTTGGTCTTCATTGCGTGCCCAAAATCAAAACTTTCATTTTTTTGGAGGTTTTACTTGTGTTTGTATTAGGTTCCTCCCTACACACACAACAAGAGCATCCTATATTTTGATACAATTACAAGTAGGAATCATTTATAAGAACTTCCATAATGTAGACATCAGAGATTCGTAACTTTTTGAATGCAAGTATATCAGGATCTATTAATTCAAGATTAGATTTTTCTGTATCTTTTAGCTAGCATGTGCCCTTAATAGAATGAATTAACCAAAGATGTTTATTTCTCTTCAAATCATTCAATGAGATTTGAAAATTTTTCACTTTTGGAATTTCAAGGTAAGTTATAGAATGGTAATGTCCTTTGGAGTATCTAAGTTTTATGAAGCTAAGCACCATAAAACATCTAATCTAAATCACTAATTCTGAATATTTCTCAAAAAGCTAAAATTCAGTATCACTTAATTTGCATTTGATCCTTGAGAAGACATTTAACTTGGGTAATATCCCAAAAGAAAACCAATGTGTGGTTCTCTAAATTTTTGCTTCTTTAGAGTTATGTTATTTTATAAACCTGCTGGAATAATTAAGAATGCTGTCAAATCATATGGCATCCAAAGGTAGATGCCAGCTGTACCTTAAAACCCTGTGAGAGGCAAGAAAAGAAACATTTCTTAGATACTTATCTATCTACTGGGGACATCTTTATTTTCTCTGGGCCAAGTTTTTAAAATTTAAACCTTAGTCATGATTTTCACATTAATGGCTGGCCAGCGTTAGTGTGTGTGTGTGTACACTTACACATATGAGTGCATATATAAGTAGGAATACAAAATCTTTTTTTTTTTTGAAGATTTTAATTTATTTATTTGACCGAGAGATCATAAGTAGGCAGGAGGAAGCGGGCTCCCTGCTGAGCAGAGAACCCCATGCCAGCCTCGGTCCCAGCCTTGATCCCAGGACAGATCAAGGACAGATCATGACCTGAGCCAAAAGCAGAGGTTTAACCCACTGAGTCACCCACGCAGCCATGGAATACAAAAATCTTAACTTCCAATCCATCACGATTTTTTTTCCAGTTGCCATTACTTTTCATTTATCTCTGATGCAAACATACGCTATGAAAAGAATGCCACTGTACCAGTAACTTCGTTGTGACCTAAGTTTCTCCTGAAGTCAGTGTTCAAAGTTACAAAACAATCTAGAGGAATTAGGTAGTTGGGTTTTTTTTTAATTTCCGAAAGAGAGCATTTTAAAATCAATTGATAAAGGTTTTATTGGACATTCTTCATCTTAACGTGAATGTAAAGATTATAAAATTAATCTGGATGTTTTAATCATCCCATAAAGTTGTCAAAAGTTCTTGCATGCTTAGTTATAGTACATATTAATGCTGTGTTAAATATCTCATTTTTGTTAATGTTTGCCAAGCTCCTGTTTAACTGCTACAATACTAAATTTTTATGCATCTATATTAAATAACAGTTTGGGGATAATTAAGTTTTCAGTTACATGTCAACCAAAAAATAGAGCAATGATGGAAAATGCAAAATCGCTTGGTTTTGCCATATTACACGGTTGCATTACAAGTCTTCTCAGTGTCTTTTTTTTTTTTTAAGATTTTACTTATTTTAAAAAGTATATATTTTACTTACTTATTTGAGAGAAATAAGCCTGGTGGGGGGTGGGCAGGAGGAGGGGTTTCCCCTGAGCAGGGAGTTCAATGAAGGGCTCCACCCTGAACCCTAGGATCATGACCTGAGCTGAAAGCAGACACTTAACCGACTGAGCCTCCCAGGTGCCAATGTTCTAACTAGTTTTTGACTAACATTAAAAATGACAAATTCCTTGAGTTCATACTTAACAGGTGGTAGAAAACAAGTTACTAGAAGTGTGGCAGAGGATGTCTACCTGTAATTAGAAGTCCCACAAGTTAATACTGAGACTATGTGCAGGATGAGTCACAAGATGCTTTCAGACTTACATTCTCAAAAGGTTTTTGACTGGAAGTACACCTTCTTCATTGTTAATAAAAGTTACATATTCTGCCTCTAAGTATTTACTGTGTAAATACTAGTCTCAGCACAAAACACAGTGGCTTCAAACATTACACTGTGTGTATTTGATTGAGTAATTAAATAATGTATACTTCTCTGAAATTGCTTTTAAATGTTTTAAGAATTTTTCTCTGAAAATCATGCTCACTTTGTTTGAAATTCAGGGTTTAAATATTTTCCACTTTTAAGATTACCTTCTTGTTCTTTGAAGCATTCATAGAGGAGTTGACCTCTCCTGAACCCTGTTTAATGGTCTATCCTTAAACAATTCATGTTGCAAACAAGTGTTTTGGGAATTACTCCTTCAGTATAAAATTAAACATTTCTAAGCAGGAAATTAGGCCAAGGAAGGAAGTGGAGGAAAAATGTACTCTCCCAAATCCTTGCTGTGATGCTTTAAAATGAACCCTTTAGGGCTGCAGCATCTAAGAAAACTTTTGTGAGGGGCACCTGGGTGGCACAGTGGGTTAAAACCTCTGCCTTCAGCTCAGGTCATGATCCCAGGGTCCTGGGATGGAGCCCCGCATCAGGCTCTCTGTTCAGGGAGCCTGCTTCCTCCTCTCTCTGCCTGCCTCTCTGCCTACTTGTGATCTCTGTCTGTCAAATAAAATCTTAAAAAAAAAAAAAAGAGAAAACACTTGTGAATTTATTATGTGTCCAAAAAATAATGGTCTCAGGTATAACTTTTAACCTAGTGGAATGGACAAGCCGTAATTTCAAACACAATAACAAAATCAGTTTTTGAAAGTCAAAAGAACTTCCAGGCTAAGCCTTGTGGCCAAGGTTCCAATGTAAATCTATAAAACCAATGTCCTTTGGCCTTCTAAGTTATGGGAGTAGGACGAAAGGCAGATCGGGTACTTCTATTTTGGCTTTTTTTTTTTTTTTTTTTTAAGATTTATTTATTTGACACAGCGAGAGAGAGTATAAGCAGGGAGAAAGACAGGGAGAGGGAGAAGCAAGCTCTTCCCTAAGCAGGGAGCTGGATGTGATGCTCAATCCCAGGCCCCTGGAATCATGACCTGAGCAGAAGGCAAATGCTTAACCAGCTGAGCCACTCAGGCGCCCCTTGGCTACATTTCAAACAGCAGTGGTAGTTGGTATGTTCATAGAATTAGCCCAGGAAGGAACTACCTAAGCAATATATACATCAAATATCCTGAGTTGTATTTTTATTTACTTAATAGTTTTATGGTCCCAGGATGCTTCAGTGGCTCAGTTGGTTAGGAGGCTGACACTTGATTTCAGCTCAGGTCTTGATCTCAAGGTCATGAGTTCAAATCCCCGCCCAGAGTGCAGCCTACTTTAAAAAAAAAAAAAAAAATTATGGTAATTTTTAGAGTAATGAATGGAGGTTTATAGTTTTCTTTCCAAAAACTTTTTTTTTAAGATTTTATTTATTTGTTAGAGAGAGAGTATGAGAAAGGGAAGGGGCAGAGGGAGAAGCAGACTGCCTGCTGAATGGAGACCATTATGTGGTGCTCCATCCTGGGACTCTGGATCATGACCTGAGCTGAAGATAGATGCTTAACCAACTGAGCCACCCAGGGGTGCCTGTAGAAACCTATTTTAAGCTTTGTTGTATTGTAATTAATCCACTGTAGGTTACTGCACTTGAACTAAAGAAGGGTTACCTACCTTGGACCTGCCAAAAGTTGACTTGTGAACAAACATAGACTACAGACTGATGTGCTTTGTAGGGTAGGATTGAATTGATACGGTAGGATAGGATGGATATTTAAAACTTGGTCTTTCCCCCTTCTCATTATTGTTGTCTTCATCACCAAGAACAATTAGGAAAGAAATCTAAAAGTGCTAGAATGCTAAAAGAAACAGATTTTTTTCTAACACCTTTACTTTTATTTAATAGGTATTTACTGTATGCCTGCTAAGTCCTAGGTACTGTCTGCTATGTCCTAAAGCTAAAGAATGCCATAAGACACAAATTATCCCTGTGCTAAAAGAGCTTAGTGCCACAGGAATAGGCAAATAAGCAAGATAATTTTTCATAGAGAAAAATTCTACACAATAAATGAAGGTGGGAGAGGCACCTCTGAGTATGTGAAAATAGACGTCACACATGAATGAGGAAAAGGAGCTAACGAAAGAGTAGTCCAGTCAGACGTTGAGTCCATCTGAGGTAGAATGGGTATATCCAATTCAGGCAAGATAGAGTATGATGTTCAGATGGCAGAGGCGGTCAGGGACTAGATTGTGGATAGCCTTATGTTTTTCAATAATGAATTGAGATTTTATTCTAAAGATGATGGGAAACCATTAGAAATTTAAATTCCAATAAAATATTTTTAAAAATAATTCTCACTATTATGTGGAGAAATGATTATATGAGATAATAGTGTGATCAGGCAGAAATAAAAGCCCATTGCAGAAATCTACGATAGGTAATAGAGGCTTTTAGATTAGGATTTGGGAAAAAGTGCACAGGATCAGGATAGGGCCAGCAAGACGTGCTTATGAACTGGGCTCGAGGATTTGTAAGAAAGAACACGGTTCCTAGGTTTCTTACTGAGCAACTGGTAGACAGGTGTATCATTAAACAAAATGGAGAAACTAGGAAAGCCTAATTTTGGCAGAAGAGGCAGAGCAAGCCAAAGACACCAGACTGGACTTGGAAATAATAGTAGTATCACAGAAGCTAGGTATTTTAAAACAATGACCAACCGTGAATGTTGCTGAGAGGTTAAGTAAGGTAAAGGGTGAGACAGCTGTAGGATTTATCAAGACAGTCTTTTGGAGCAGCTAATGTTGTGACAGGTATGTTCCAGCTCTTCTGGAGGAACTGTGAGGAACTTCTTTAAACAGTCACTGTCCTTTACTTCTTAAAACTTGAAGGTTTTTAAAAAGTCTGTTTTTTATATCTCCTGCATGTTAAGCAGGAGAACTTAGGAAATTTTTAAAAGAACAAGCAGACTTCTTACAAAATGTCTCTTACAAGAAATTTAAAACCCATTTCCCCTTCCCAACACTACATAAGCATTTAATTTTAAATTTTCTCTTTGACACATATTAACTATGAAATTATCTCAAGTCCATGGCTTCACTTAACATTTTTATGTCCCTACAAAAGCTGTCAAACCTTTCCTGTGTTCATGATGAATGGATTTGTAATACATGTAAACAAAGCCCTTTCAGTTTATCAACTTTCATTATATTTTGGTATATCAGTATAGCTGGATGTTAATGTCACCAAAATCATGAATTCTTGAAATGTTTGGATTTGTCTCCAAGGAACTTGTTCAAATGTAAACAACACTGTGACAATTAAGGGTTTGGTATTTGAGTAATCTCAAATAGTCAGTGGAACAACAATATACCTTACCTAAGAAATTATTTTATCTGAAAGTACACATTTGCTTATATACTTGAATGCTCATAAAGCAAGTAGAATAATTAAATTTACAGATTATCGCTTCTCAGAATTACGGTAGTCATTTTCCACAATTAAAAATCAGTGGGGCACCTGCCTGACTCAGCTGGTAGAGCATGCAATTCTTGATCTCAGGATGATGAGTTCAAGACCCGCATTGGGCACTGAACCTATTTTTTTTAATTTTAATAAATAAAAATCCGGAAACAATTGACAAGGATTAAAATACCTGAGGATTAAAATACCTGAACTCTAGGACAGAGGCTGACATCTTAAAGATGTCTTTAGTTGCTTCTTAGCAGAGAAGAGTATGGTAAAGTCGACAGATCTGAGGAACAGGGGATCTACATTCTTCATTTGGCCCGAATTGAGACCCTCTCACTTAACCTCTCTGAACTCCCAGTTTATTTAGTTCAATACGTCTTCTTAACCTCAGTTATTCAGAATTGAGAAAATCCTAATACTTGGCATATGGTACAGTATCATGTCATTTCAGTCTACTTTCCATGTATTTAGATATGCATGTATCTTAAAATAATTTGCATGTCTGTTTTTAAGTTCCATAAATTATATAAATTTCATTCTCTTTTATCTATGTTATTTTCAAATCTAGTTCATCACTCCTGTTTTGTCTCTTCTATCTCATGCATATGTCACAATTTACCTACTCATTTCTCCAGTGATAGACACCTGTATTTTACTACGTAGATAATTCTATGATGAATATTTTATATCTATCTCATTACGGCTTGTGCAAAAATTACTCTGAGGTGTATTTCTGGAAATACAGTGTCTTTGGGCTTAATGCTTAATTTTGCCAGGTATTGCTGGGTTATTCATCGAAATGGCTACGCTGTTTATGTTCTAACCAGTAGTGCATAAGAGTTCTGGTTTTCTTCTCTCCTTGACAGCCCTTGATAATATTTGACTCTCTAGAACGACATTTTAAAAATTTCTTGATTTTAACTTACATTTTTGTAATTATTAATAAGCTTGAACATCTCTTCATACACTTATTAGCCATTCAGGTTTTCCTTTCTATGGACTATTTACTCTTCACAATCTGTTATTGGCTTCCTATTTTTTAATGACTTTGGACGCCACTGTATAATCTAGATATTAACTTCTTATCTGTTTTATTTTAGACTTGAAAATATACTCTGAAGCTCTGTCTCTGGTTTCCTTCACTGAATAGAAATCTTTCATTCTGATGTTGCATCTATCCATCCTTCCTCCCCCAATCAACCATACTTTTTTGAATCTTAAGTCCTTTCTTACACTAGTATCACAAAAATGCTCTTTTATAAGTTTATAATTTCTTCATTTATATTTAGTTCTCTTAATGGAGCTTATTTTAGTGCATGATTTGAGATAAGAATCAAACATTATATTTTCTGTGTAATGAGCTAGTTTTTTCTGTACCATCTACTGAATCATTATTCCATATTAATTTCTGATGCCACCTTTTTCAGCTATCAAATTTTTACATACACAAGGATATATTTCTGAATTCTCCAATCTGTTCTCTTTGTTTCTTCAACAGTGTCACCTTGTGTTTTTATCACTGAATTGAATAACGTCTTTATTACAGAATTCCTACCCAATTTGCTGCTCACTTTGAAATTAGTTTTTGTAGACCTTTGTTTTTCTATATCAGTTTTGGAATACCTTCGTTGACTCCCTTAAGGCCCTATAGAGTTTTAATTGGAATTGCATGGATTTGGAGATTAAGTCTCTTTTTATGTCATTTAAGAATGTCTTCAGTTTCTCTATAAAGATCTTGAGCATTCTTTGCTATATCAACTTTCAAATCTTTATAGTTTGGTGCTATTTTATTTACTAAAATATTTTCCAATTGGTTATTTTTGGGGTAGAAAAATGATATTAATATTTGCATACCGATTTTTTTTAATCTTCCAGCCTTGCTGAACCTTATTCTATTGATAGTTAGTCTGCTGATTCATCTGTGTTTTTATGTAGACAATTATATTATCAAAAAAATTATATTTTTATGCATTTTCTTCTATCCCTATACCTCTTATTTCTGTATTATCTTACTGCATTGCTCAGGCTCTCCAAAAATATATGGAACAGAAGGGATGACAACTAATCTCGTCTCAAAGGAAAAGCATCTTGAGTTTCTCCATTAGGTATGAGGCTTATGATCAGTTTTGGGGAGTCAGCTTTCATTAACTGAAGTTTCCTTCTATTTCTAGTCTCCTAAGAGTCATGTGTATTTTTTTTTAAATCCTAAATAGGTTTTGAGCTTTATTAAATGTTTCTGTACCTAGTAAGATGTACCTACATCCAGGATTTTTCATCTTTTAGTCCATTCACGGAGTGAATTACACTCATAGGTTTTCTAACATTAACTCATCCCTACATTCTAGGATAGACGCCAACTGTAAATTGTATGTTCTTTTTCAGTACAATGTTGGATTTTCTAGCCAACATTTTATTTAGAGGTTTTCCATCTATGCTCTGAAGTGAAATTAGCCTATAATTTTCTTTTCTTAGAATATCTTTAATCAATTTAGTTATCAAGGTTATTTTACATCTTAAAGTGAATAGACACATTTCAATTTTTTATTCCTTTTTTATTTCTTTTTTTTAAAACAATATGTATAATATGAGTAAATCTGTTCTTTGGAAGAACTCGCAGGACTGTTTGGACTGAGACTTTTTAGAAATAGTAAGATTTCTAAATTACTTTTTCAATCCCTTTAATGATTATTCATCTTTTAAAATATGATGATTCATCTAATTAAGAGTTCTGCTTCATCTTGTACTATTTTAACTTCCATTTGTTTTCAGAAATGCATCTTTTTTGTTCACATCTTCACACTTATGAGGATATGCATTTGATCCTTGAACATGAGTTTGAACTGAATGGGCCCATCTATGAACAGATTTTTTTGTTTATAAATCCAGTAAAATACTGTAAATATGTCTTCTCTTCCTTATGCTTTTCTTAATAACGTTTTTTTCTTTAGCTTACTTTATTGCAAGAATGCAGTATATAATATATATAACATACATGATATGTGTTAATTGATTGTTTATGTTATCCATAAGGTTTCCAGTCAAGAGTAGGGTATTAGCAGTTAAATTTTTAGGGAGTCAAAAGATAGATACAGATTTTTGACTGTAGTGGGTTAGGCTGGACATCTCTAACTCTCATATGGTTCAAGGGTCAACTGTAACTTGTAATTTTATTATTTATTTTATTTTTTAAAGATTTTATTTATTTATTTGACAGACAGAGATCACAAGTAGGCAGAGAGGCAGGCACAAAGAGAGGAGGAAGCAGGCCCCCTGCTGAGCAGAGAGCCTGATGCGGGGCTCTATCCCAGGGTCCTGGGATCATGACCTGAGCCAAAGGCAGAGGCTTTAACCCACTGAGCCACCCAGGCGCCCCTGTAATTTTCTTTTTAAAATATCTGTTAAATTTAGCTTATTTTCTCCTTTTTACTCTAATATGTGTTGATTTTGTTATCTTATTAGGCTTTCCAAAGTACCAGCTTTTAGTTCATCTTTAATATTGTTTTTATTGTTCTCTCTTTGATTTCTCTCCAGTATTTCCTTTATTTTCATTTCTTTGAATATCTATTATGACTCTCTTTATAGCTACTTGAGTTGAATCATTTTTAAACTTTGTTAATATTTGCTCAAAACTGTTAACATATAAAGCTTTAGTTGCTATTCATTTCTTTTATTAGCCAAGAAATTTTGAGCCACACCCCATTCATTAATGTAGGGTTTTAGTTCCCAAACATGGAATATTCCCAACTACCATTTTAATACATTCTATTTAGAGAATATAATCTGTGTCATATTGTTTTTCTGAACATATTGAAATTTACTGTGTAGCCTGATAAAGACATCTTTTGTGATTTTTCCATTTATGCTTTAAAATAATGTATATTCTTGGGGCCCTGGGTGTCTCAGTCAGTTGAGCATTCTACTTTGATCGTGGTTCAGTTCTTGATCTCACAATTGTGTGTTTGAGCCCCACCTTGGGCTCCACACTGGGCATGGGTGGCGGCCAGTTTTAAAAACTAAAAAATAAATTAGTGCATATTCTGTAATATTCTTCTCTGAACTGTTTGGTCAAGTGTGTTGTTATTTGTTTCATGTATCCATTTCATAGAGGAATTTATTAAAATCTTCAATGATAACTGTTGATTCATTTATGTCTTCCTATAATTCTGTCACTTTTTGCTTTATATATTTTAATGCACAACTCTTAGCTGGATATATGTTCACACAGTGATATCTTGTTGCTTTCACCAGTAAATATCTTTCTCTTTGTCACTTATGATTTTTTTCCTTATCGTCTGTTTTGTCTTGTTTTACAATCAGTCCTTTAGCTTTTGCTGTTGTTGCTTGTATTTGCCTGGTATTTTTTTTCTCTTTCATCTTCAACCTTTTCATATTCCTTTTTTTTTTTCCCCTTTGGACAGGTGTGCTTATAGACAACATATTGACATATTACTGGATTTTAATATCTTAAAATTCAATAAACAGTTCTCTGTCTTTTGAAGTTTATTTTAAAATTTTAAAATTAGAGTTATTTTTGGACTTGTTTCTGTCATCTATTTTTTTTGTATTTTTTTCTTCAATAGTTTTGTTTTGAAATGATTGAGATTTATAGAAGAGTTGCAAATATAGTATGGAGAATTCTCATGTACTCTTCACCCAGCTTCCCCTAATATTAACATCTTTTTTTTTAAGATTTTATTTATTTATTTGAGAGACAGAGATCACAAGTAGGCAGAGAGGCAGGCAGAGAGAGAGAGGGAAGCAGGCTTCCTGCTAAGCAGAGAGCCCGATGCGGGACTCAATCCCAGGACCCTGGGATCATGACCTGAGCTGAAGGCAGCGGCCTAATCCACTGAGCCACCCAGGCGCCCATATTAACATCTTATATCACTATGGTACATATATGAATTTTAAAAACTTGGCCCAATGTCTATTTCTTTTATGTCTTTTTATCAATAAAATAAAGTAACCGTCACATTTTCCCCGACCACCCTCTGATTTATCCCCTTCTGCCCAACCATGATGTTGGAATCTTTTAGAATTTAAGTTTCAGAATTCATTGAACCATTGATTATTGCTTAGGCAACAACAACAACAAAAAGTCTTCATTCATTTCTTTTTTTTTTTTTTAAGATTTTATTTATTTATTTGACAGAGAGATCACAAGTAGGCAGAGAGGCAGGCAGAGAGAGAGGAGGAAGCAGGCTTCCCGCTGAGCAGAGAGCCTGATGTGGGACTCGATCCCAGGACCCTGAGATCATGACCTGAGCCGAAGGCAGCGGCTTAACCCACTGAGCCACCCAGGCACCCCAGTCTTCATTCATTTCTTGCTGAGTACATTCAGAGAGGGTCTTGTGTGATGATTATTCCGAGTCCCTGATATGCCAATGGATATCTTGACTCATTTTTATATATAAATAATAATTTAGCTAAAACAAGGTTCAGTGCTTTTCCTTCAAAACTTTAAACACATTACCCTGCTGTCTTTTTGCATCTATTACTGCCAATATAGAAATTTGATATAATCTGACTTTTATTACTTCATGAGTAATCTGCTTACATCTTCTCAAAGTTTCTTTAATGTTACTTTATTTCATTTCAATACTTTTAGGTGAGGAATTTTTGTCCATTGTGTTCTTATTATATATTCTGTTTGGTATTCTTTCAATATAAAGATTATATCTGTATTTAATTCTAGAAAACTGTCATTATTTCTTGAAAGATCTCTTCCCTAGCATTTATCCTTTCTTTCATCTCTGGAAACCTATTAAACTTACACTTTTGTCTTTCATGTATTTAGTTTTTTTTTTTTTTTTAAGACTCATTTATTTCTTTAAGAGAGAGATTGCACGCATGTGCATGCAAGCAGAAGGAAGGGGCAGAGGGCGAGGGAGAATCTCAAGTAGATACTGCATTGAGTACTGAGTCCAATCTCACAACGTGGAGATCATGACCTGAGCCAAAACCAAGATTCAGATCCTCAAACTACTAAGCCGCCAGGTACCCTCATGTATTTAACTGTTTTTCCATTCTCTCCAACTTTTTCCCTTCCCTGATCTATCTGCCTTTATGACCTATATTCAGTTCACTAATTTGTTCTTCAGGTATATTTATTCTATTATGTAACCCATTCACTAAGTGTTTTGGACTTATTACTTCTCCTTAGTGTATTGTTTTCCTTTTATCTCTTTGGAAGTTATATATACCTTTATCATTCTTTTAGTGGTTATTCTAGAGATTATAGCATGGATTCTTGATCTGTCAAATGTTAATGTCTCTATACATTGCAAAGAACTTTGTTGTCATTTTATATAGTCGGTATTTTTATTTATCTGCATACTTATCAATAGTCTTGCTCTTTATCCCTTCTTACATTTCTGAATTTCCATCTAGGGTAATTTTTCCTTCAGTGTGCACAGCCCTCATTGGTATTTTCTTACTAAAGAAATAGTTCTAATACTAACTAGAACTGCTGATGATGAATTCTCTTGGTTTTCATTTATCTGAAAATGTCTTCATTTCATCTTCATTTTTAAAGGGTATTTCCACTAGGTCTAGAAATCTAAGTTTTCTGCTATTTTCTTATTTTCCTTTCAGTACACTGATCATACTTCACTGTTTTCATTTTTTTTTTTTGTTATTTCTTCTTTCCAAGTTTTATCAGATAAAATTGTCATATGACATTACATAAGTTTAAGATGTACAACATAATTATTTGATACATATGTATATTGAAAAATGATTACCACAGTAACTTTAGTTAACAACTGTCACCTTGTTTAGTTACAATTTCTTTTGGTATGAGAATTTTAAGATCCACTCTCTTAACAACTTTCAAATATATAATACAGTATTATTAACTATAGTCACTATGCTGTACATTAATCCCCAGAACTGAATCATCATATAACTGGAAATTTGTACCTTTTGACAACCTTCACCCATTTTTAGTGTTTCTACTAAGGAGCCAACTGTCAGTTTAATTGTTTTGCCTTTGAGGATTATTAGTCATTTTTCCTTCGGCTGCTTTTACTCTGTTCTCTTTGTCTTTGATTTTCTACAGTTTTCCTATGATGTTTCTAGATGTAGTCTTCTAAAAGAAATACTGCAATTGTCCTTTATCACGTCTCTTATATCTGTGCATTGACATCTTTCACCAGTTTTAGCATAATGTGAACCATTGTCTTTTCAAGTATTTTTTGTGCCCTGTTTTCCCTCTCCTTCCCTTCTGAGACTCAAAAAAAAAAAAAAAAAACTCACAAAAAACAAAAGCAAAACCTATGTTAGAGCTTCTCATCTATATTTCTTACCCTAATATCGATTTTTCCCTTTTTTAATTTTTTGCCTGCTTATGCTTTCTTTTGGATATTCTTTTGCCTATTCCCCAACATTTTTATTCTCTCTTCAATGTATGTAATCTATTATTAAAACCAGTATAATGAGTTGAATAGTTTCTCCTAAAACTCAGGTACACATAGACTGCAGAATGTGACCTAGTTGGAAGTGAGGTGTTTATGGATATAATTAGTTAAGAGCTCAACAAGAAAACACCCCAGATTTAGGATGGACCATAAACCTAATAATTGGGGTCACTATAAGAGAATGGAAAACGATATCTAGACATAGAGAGATACACAAAGAAGGCAATGTAAAGACAGAGGCAGACATTGGACTTATGCTGCCACATGCCAAAGAATGCCAAGAGCCACCAAAAGCTAGGAAGGAGAAAGGCAAGGAAGAATTTTCCCCTAAAGCCTATGGAAAAAATGCGGCCCTCCTAATACTTTGATTTTTGACTTCTGGCCCCAGAACTATGAGAGAATAAATTTATGTTGTAAGCTTCCAGCTTTGTGATAATTTGTTATAGCTGTCCTAAGAAACTAGTACACCCATCCATTAAGTTATTAAGTTCTTCTCTAAGAAGGAAGAAATATAGAGTTAGGTTTCTGTGAGCCAATTAATTAACCGATTAATACATAATCTTGTTTTACGTGTATTTTGTTTGAAGACACCTTATTTAATTCATATTAGTTCATTCGCATTGAATTCATGGCCAACAGCACTAATTGATGCCTGAACAATGCTTACCTAACATACATATTTCCTTGCAAGGCATTATTACAGCCTTCTGGCACTTAGAAACACAAGAGAGTATACTTCAGCGCTGTTCTTGGGGATCATTTTAATTAGGGAAGTCACCAACCAAAAGCACCAAAAGACAAAAAACATGGGACTATACACCTCAAAAAGGACACATTATCAGAGTGAGAGTTGAAACAAGAAGGCAGAATATCACTTTGTCTAACCTCAGTTGGCAATACTTAAATTTTTCACTTCTCTGTGCATGTGCATGTCTACGAATGATCATGAAAGCTACAGATAAATTTTAGCAAGCATGTGAATTCACAAATATGGACTCTGCAAACAATGAGAATCAACTTAGGAACTAAATCCGTGTATGCTTTAACCTTCTCTTAGGGGACTCAAAGTAAGGAGCGATTTCATATAACTTCAAACATGAAGCTACAGTACATACAGGGTTTGAATATTAGTCATACGGGGTTTGAATATCAGTCATTGCAGAGTCTGACACTCTCATCAAATTGACTAAACTTTCTGTGGTTTCTCATAGCCCACTGGTACCAGCTACCTGAAGCTCCTACCATAATGTCTCTTCCACAGATTGAGAGGACATCTCTCATTCTTCCTCTCTTGGTTTCTCTCCCTTCCCTGGTAAGTTATTCCTTTGCTCCACCCTACCCCACCCTTTTTTTTTTTTTTTTTTTTTTTAGCAGAGTCACCAGCTCTTCCTAGGATTCTAACTCTCCAGTGGTACAAACTTGGAGCCTGCCATCCCCACCACCATTTTTGCTTGTTTGCTTATAATATGAGGGGGAAAAAAAATCTGAGCAGATAACCTGGCTTAAACTGAAGTTGGAACACCTATTATCAGAACAGTCAAAAATGGAAACTAATCCAAACAGTTCAATCACTTTATGATGAGTCTTCTCTCTTGTTGTTGTTTTTTAATTTTCTCCAGGTACTTATTGATAATGTGTACTTTGTGCTTATGCCATGAACAAAATCCAGCCAGTTTTCTCTGTGTTGTTGACTCTGAATTAATATATTTAAGGGTTTCCTTCTTATAGTGCTACTATTCTGGGAAATCAGGTATAGAGGAATAGATTGTAAGATGGTTCTATAAAATACAGACAGGGTGAGCTGAGACCTACAGTTCACAATGACAGAAAGAAGAGAGATTTTTTTGCTATTTTCTTTTGAATCTCTTTCACAGAAAGTCTTGTCCTCATTCATCCCAAACCATCCTTATAGGAGAGGGTCTAACAGACTCTGTTCTGTGAGGTGAAAGCAGGGAGTTCGTGTTGGCCATGTGGTCTCTTTCTGTTAATCTGAACAAAGCGAGGCTTTCTCCTCCATAAACTCTTCTCACACTACCCATATATAGGCTCACTATCCATAGAGCAGTTAAAAATGATTACTGTGTGGGTAGAGGAGCTACAAGTCTCTGCATCATTTTATTTTGTATATTTACTGAAGACATTTCCAGAGCAGATCACAGCTATCTGCTTACCTTAGAAGGACTCCATCAAAAACTGCTATTTTGTCATGTCTTAGTTAAGACTCCTGCTTTTTGGAAGATTTTTTTCCTAAGCTTTAAGAATGCTTGTTCTTATCCTCATTTGACTTTGTTTGCAGGTCAATTTGAGGATTTTTAGGACGGAGCTTGTGACTTCATTCTCTGGTTTATCCCCCGCATCTCCTCCCATATCAAGAAATTTCTGACCAGGAAATTTTAATTTTTCATTACTTAAATGTCCATTTTTATAGAAGAACATAGACAAATTAGGTTATAGAAGTCATTTGGCTTTTCTGCCATGATAGTTATGAGATTGGATACGGGTGCTGGATAAAAAGCAGAATACCTAGGCAATGTAGGGACAGGGAGTCCATTCCCCTTATGATATAAATATAGCCCTGAGAATCACTATTCTGACTCAACAAAGGAAAGGTATTGAGCAGAATTGAGCGAGGCGGCCAGGATATATCCAGGTGGACAACTAGGTTGAGACAACCAGATGGTGATCCCTATCACCAAGAAGTATGGCTGGAACCTGTGCCAGAAGAGTTTCTTCTGAACTGAACCCCATTGGGTTGCTTTATTTTAGTGAAAAAGTGGCAGCTCAGCCTCCCACATTTACAGAGTAGTCATGGCAGTGCTTGGAGGTAAATCTTTATGGGAACTCCTTGTTCTCAAAATGAGTTAGGCTGTAAGCAATTGCTGTAATACAATAGTTATGTGTACACACACACATTTATTTATCTTTGTGTTTGTCTTTTATTTTGAAAGACAATGTCAGATGACAATGTTTTATGCCTTCTCCCTAAACTATACCTAGAGCATAGAAACCTACTCTTCATCTGGCGGTGTAGTTTTTTTCTGTATGCATTTTCACATGGCTTAGGAAAGTATTCTGCAAATACTATAGGTTCATTTGAAAATTAAACTCTGGAGTACACAGGGGTATGTGATGAAAAGCAGGAGTATCCTGGCCTTAGATATAATTGCTATCAACAGATTATGTTCTGTCCTTCCAGAAATTATCCGTGCATATAAAGGCATATAATTTTTGCATAAGTGGGTCCCAATAATGTTCCACTTGCTTTGTTCCTCATATGTATATTTCAAGCCGGTATAAAAAAAGCACAGCAAGACAGTGTCCACCACACTACAGTATGACATTTCACAGCATTATATTATTTTCTTTTGTTCTTGACTGTAACATAAAGTGCCTGTAAAATGACCTTTCATTTTGGTATGTATGGCAGAAACACAGGAGTTTTACAATGAACAATATCTCACAATAATGACTCATTATTTGGAGAAAAAAAATCAAGCAAATAAATATCTTGGGAAAATGTCATCATGCCTCTGGTGGTCAGCAAACTCAGAGTGGGATTCCTGTCTAGTTCTGCTGCATTCCATATCCAGTCTCACAAAGAACGGGATTGTGAGAAAACTCATTCTACCAGTGGGATGTTTGATGAAAATTTTTTTGACCAAGATACTCCCACCATTCTAAAGACCTATAAGCTGGTTAGATTTTTTTTTAAATAAGCTCCACAGAAAGGTTAACGCTTATTTTATTTTATTCCTTTTAAGCACTGTGAAGATTTTCTCTCTTAGACATTAACGGAAAACTTCCACCACTTAATTATTTTCATGCATATTATGTGCCACACTATGCTGAATGCTTTGTCTACATTATTACATTTAATCTTCGGAGCAATCTGTGAGACAAGTACTATTCTTCTCCAGGTTACTCTCACTTAGCAGAACATAGGCACATGAAGGCTAAATAATGTGTTCAAAGTCATGCTGTAAAATGGGGAAGCTGAGATTTAGACCTTGGTCAGTCTGACTCCAGAGGCCAGAGGCTAACCTT
Organism: Mustela lutreola; assembly: GCF_030435805.1. Classification (NCBI taxonomy): domain Eukaryota; kingdom Metazoa; phylum Chordata; class Mammalia; order Carnivora; family Mustelidae; genus Mustela; species Mustela lutreola. Next base: position 74,744,083 of record NC_081296.1, on the reverse strand, counting down.
TATATTACCTAACTCTACTCCTGTGCAACACCTATCACTTCTCTTCCCACACAATGCCCTTGAACTATTGGTACACCCCGGTCAGCTTACCCCCGGTCTTAGCTTAAACAGAGTATTGCCTGTTTTACCTTTTATTTGTTTATTTTGAGTATCCCTTCTGGAAAATCCTATCCATATTCAACCCAGGCTACTCTAATAGAACACAGTCAGCAGACATTGTCCATCTGAGTAAAGCCAGGAGCTCCCCTTGGCCCAGTTGACTTCTTCCTATAAACCTGAACAAAGATGATACCTCTGCTTTGTATGCCACATGTGCCTGTTTATGCAACACTAATTTTTAGTATGATATATATCAACAGAGTAGTGTAAAATGTATGCAATTGGTTCCCAAAATAGGATGAAGAGAAATTTATCGAATGTAGTCATGGATCCTCCCCCAGGCTTCAGCAATCTTGACATTACCCTCTCTCAACTGTCATGCTCTTGACTCTCCCTCCTACCTTCCAGTCTTTTCCTTCACAAACTCCTCATTTCTTCTTCATTTGTATCCTTGAATTTCTGTTTCGTAGATGAATACAGGTATGTACAAGTGGGTGTGGGGGAGTGAGAGTATATAGAGTTGAGTGTCTGGGTGTATGAATGGGTAAATGGAGTATCCGTACGCCTAGTATATTATTCTTTGGCATGTACTCTGGTATATGTTCAATTAAAAAAAAAGTGGGAATAAAGATACAAAATTCCTTTTCTATAAAAAAAAAAAATGTGGTAGGAGAGCTAGGGAATTCCATTCAAACTCTCTCCTGCTGGATAGCCAACCTCTCTACCCTTTAGTAGGGCTTGCAGTATAGCTTCTCAATTAGTCCCCTAGACTTTTCTCTTCCAGTTCATACTGGTAGCCAGTGCCAGATTTGTCCCCTAAAACTCTCCACTTGAGAACCACATTGCTATGGACTGAACGGTGTCCCTTGCAAATTCACGAGCCAGAGTTATAATCCCTAATGTTACTGTATTTGGAGATAGGGCCTTTAAGGAGGTAATTAAAGTAAAGTGAGATTATAAAGGTGGGCCCTAATCCAATAGCATTGGTGTCCTAATAAGAAGAGGAAGAGCTACCTAAGCTTTTTCTCTCCAGCTAGCACAGTGGAAAGGTCATGTGAGGCCATGGTGAGAAGGTGGCTACCTATAAGCCAGAAAGAGATTTCTCACCAAGAACCCAACTGGTGAGCACTTTGTTATGGTACTTCTATCCTCCAGAACTGAGAGAAAAATTCTGTTAAGTCACCTAGTTTTTGGTATTCAGTTATGGCAGCCCAAGCTAACAAATACGCTAGGGTTAGTCCCTATTTTTCTGACTCCAGTCTTCTTTACATACCCTACCAAATTCAATCTTACCATAATTACTCAGCCTCATCTCCAACTTCTCCCTACTTATCATTCTCTGTACTAGCCAAATATGGTTCTTCAGTGTTCCCTGAACACCTCTGTCTTTTGTTCATGGAGGCTCCTAGCTTCAAAATACCGCCATGCACCTGGCTGGCTCAGTTGGTAGAGTACACAACTCTTGTCTCAGGGTCATGAGGTCCAGGCTCACACTGGGCATAGAGTTTACTGAGAATATTTTTTTTAATAAAATAAAACCAGAGAATGTCCATTTACAGTCCAATAAAACATATTTAAAAAAAAATACAACCATGCCAACCACCACTCACCACCTCCATGCCACCATCCTGGTTCAAATCCCCATTGTCTCCTGAGAGATTACTTCAGCAGCCTCCTAATTGGTCTCCATGTTTTCACCCTTTGGTTTATCTCCAGCTTACTCCTATCACACTGCCACAATGATTTGTTAAAGCCCATCCATTATCTCACTCCTCTGCTCAAAGCCATTTATTGGATTCCCATCTCACTCAGGCCAAAAGACACGTTCTTAAAATGATCTGCCATGCCCTGCCCAGACTGTTGCCCCCCCCCCCCATTGCCCTTCTGACCTGTCACCTGTATTCACTCCCTTACTCACTTCACCCCTGGTCTACCCTGGTCTCTGCAGTCTCTTTAAACTTGCAAGGCACCTTCCCTCTCAGGCCACTTTAACTGCTGTTTCCTGTGCCTGAGATGCTCTTTCCACTGGAGAGCCACACAACCGATGCCTTTGTTTCCTCAGCTCTTTTCTCATAGATACAGGTTCCTCCTGCTATCTGAGAGTAGAGTGTTCTGTGAAACTTTTCATAAGCTTAAAGGACATAGAAGAGTATCCCCACCTCCTGAAACTTTGTTTTATGCTACTTTGCTTTCACGAAAGACTGTTAGTAAGATTATGGCTTTTCTTTGAGAAAGCAAAAATTCTCTGGGGGGTGCCTGGGTGACTAGGTCAGTTAAGTGTCTCCCTTTGGCTCAGGTCAAGATCCCAGGGTCCTGCGATGGAGCCCCATATGGTCTGGCTCCCTGCTCAGTGGGGAGCCGGTTTCTCTCTTTCCCCCCTGCTCCATGCTCTCTCTCTCTCTCTCGTTCTCTTTCTCTCTCAAATGAATAAATAAAATCTTTTAAAAAAACTTTTCTTTTAATTTCTTTTGGTAGCAAAAACAGGCAAAAAACAGGTCTTTGTGAAAGCAAAGTGTGGTGATGCAAACTTTTGGAAAGTGGGGGTACCTATGTATACCACCTTCTAAGATGTATGGTTTCTGATCACCTCCATTTCATTTTATTTTTTAAGATTTTATTTATTTATATGAAAGAAAGAGAGAGAGAGAGCCTGAGCAAGGGTCAGGGCAGAAGGAGGGAGAAGTGGACTCTCCACTGAGCACAGAGCCCGATGCAGGGCTCATTCACAGGACCCTGGGATCATTCCCTGAGCCGAAGTCAGACATTTAACCCACTGAGCCACCCAGGCACCCCCATGACCACCCTATTTTAATTTGTGCATATATGCCCAACTCCCTATCCCATTTATTGTCGTGTCCTCCCAGAATGTAAGTTCTTTAGAATGTAGGAATTTTGTCCATTTCTTCATTGCTATATATCCAGGAACTAGAAGAATGCCTGACACAGAGTAACTCCTCAGCAGAAAAATAAATCCCAAAGCCTCTGCCTTCCTTTTCTTGTATGACTTATTCTTTCTAGCTCATTATCCCAACCCACACTACTGTCACCACCAATCTGTTGAGTCCTCAATTGTCCTCTAATATGTATTTAGTGTTTTTTAAAGCTTTTATTTAAATTCCAGTTAGTTAACATACAGTATAACATTAGTTTCAGGCGTACAATGTAATGATTCAACACTTTCATACAACACCCTGTGCTCATCACAACTGCACTCCTCAATCCCCATCACCTATTTAATCTATTTAACCAACCCCCCCTACCCCCCTCCCTCTAGTGTGTTCTCTGTAGGTTAAGAGTCTGTTTCTCGGTTTGTCTCTCTTTTTTTCCCTTTGCTCATTTGTTTAAATTCCACATATGAGTGAGATCATATGGACTCTAGATCCAGCCAAGTCATTGCAAATAGCAAGATTTCATTCCTTTTTTATGTCTGAGTAATATTGCATTATATACACACACACACACACACACACACACACACACACACACACCCCACATCTTTATACATTCGTCAATCCATGGACACTTGGGCTGTTTTCCTAATTTGGCTATTGTAAATGTGCTGCTATAAACACTGGGGTGCATGCAACCCTTTGAATTAGTGTCTTTGTATCCTTTGGGTAAACACCTAGTAGTGTTATTCCTGAACCACAGGGTAGCTCTAGTTTTAACTTTGTCCATATTATCTTCCAGAGTTTGCATTCCCACTAACAATGCAAGAGGGTTCCCCTTTCTCCATTATCTGTTTAGCTTTATCTTCACAGCCAAGTTGTGAGTTTTTTGAAAGGAAAGATGACCTAGTATTTCTTTTTTATAATCCACAGTACCTAGCGGAGTGTTGGGCACATACTTCATATTTGTGCATTCTTTTTTTTTTTTTAAAGCTTTTATTTATTAATTTGACAGAGAAATCACAAGTAGACGGAGAGGCAGCCAGAGAAAGAGAGAGAGAGAGATAGGGAAGCAGGCTCCCTGCTGAGCAGAGAGCCCGATGCGGGACTCGATCCCAGGACCCTGAGATCATGACCTGAGCCAAAGGCAGCGGCTTAACCCACTGAGCCACCCAGGCGCCCTTGCGCATTCTTGATTATTAGATTCTCTCCAGGGTGAACCAGAGTCTTTCAAGGCTGCCTATTGGATAACCATAAAAAAACTTCCAAAGTGGCCAAGCAACTGGGAAAGAGGCATATTTCCTTCTTGAATACACAAATTCTTTATGCTAGAAATTTCCACAGTTCAGAAAAGCCAAGCAGAGAGTTCATGGGTTTTTGTGAGCTTAAGGAAATATGGAGGCTGTATGAGAATTAATAATTTCTAAAAGGGACGCCTGGGTGGCTCAGTTGGTTAAGCAGCTGCCTTCGGCTCAGGTCATGATCCCAACGTCCTGGGATCGAGTCCCACATCGGGCTCCTTGCTCGGCAGGGAGCCTGCTTCACCCTCTGCCTCTGCCTGCCATTCTGTCTGCCTGTGCTCACTCTCTCCCCCTCTCTCTCTCTGATAAATAAATAAAATCTTTAAAAAAATAATAATTTCTAAAATTATATCATAGGACAATATGGTTTTAAGTTTTATAATACTATCCCCTCAAGTCACTAGCTAGATCTGCTTAAGAAAGGATGGAAGAGCCAGATCTAGGGGCACATCTAAATGCTGAGAGGTGAACTTTAAGTCCTAGGGTGGAATTTATAAGAGTCAATGTAGCCACTTTAGAAAACACTTTAGCAGTTTCTCAAAAAGTTAAACATAAATCTACCATGTGACCCAACATTTCACTCCTAGGTACCCAGAGAAATGAAAACACAAAGACTTGCACACGACTGCTCATAGCCACATTATTCATAATAGCCTCAAACTGGAAACAACCTAAATGTCCATCAGTTGATGAAGAAATAAACACAATACAGCACATTTACATAATAAAATACTGAATAATAAAGGGGCGCAAACAGATGCATGTTTCATGGATGAGCCTCCAAAACATTCTGCTTAACGAGAGAAGCCAGACCTGAGAACCAGCATCCCATGTAATCCTATTTACATGAGAAGTCCAGGAAAGGCAAATTTACAGAGACAAAAAGATCAGTGGGTGCTTGGGACAGAGGGTGGAAAGGAGTATTAACTGTCAAAGCATGAAAGATCTTATTGGATCTAAAACTGATTCGTGGTGATGACTGCACCACTTGGTAAAGTTACTAAAAATCAGTGAATTGTATACTTGCAATGAATAAATTTTATATGTAAAATACACTTCAGTATAGTTATTTTTTTAAAAAGTTTATATACCCTTTTTCTGATTATAAAAGGAATACAGGGGTGTCTGGGTGGCTCAGTCTGTTAAACATCCGACTTCAGTTCAGGTCATGATCTTTGGGTCCTGGGATCCAGCCCACTTTGAGCAGGCATCAGTCTCCACACTCAGCAGGGAGTCTGCTTCTCCCACTCCTTCTGCCCCTCCCCATCCTCAAATAAATAAATAAATAAATAAAATCTTGAAAAAAAAATAAAAGGAAGACATTCTCATTTTACAAAGTACAGAAAAGCATAGAAAAGAGTAACTATCAAGATACAATATTTTGCTTAAATCCCTATGTGTATTTTACATAATTGAGATTCTTTATATGTAATTTTAATCCTGATTTTTAATAAACATTATATTAAAAGCATTAACTTCATCATTAAAGACTTTTACTATATATCAATATCAATAGCTAGGCAATATTTCATCTTGAAGCTACATCTTAATTCGTTCAACTACAAACGAATTGCTGGATATTTCAATTTTATAAATAACATGTGAAACATCTTTGTACCAAAAAAGAATCACTAAGGCTTGTTTTTTTCATCTAGTTTATCTCCGGTTCTTCATAGATCTTACAATTCTTGAATTTGGAAGCAATGACCTTTGAAACACGGACTTCTTTATCCTCAGTTAAAGAGAGCGTCCTGCTTATGTGCAGATAATCACTCGTGATTTCAAAATAGGGTGTGGGTGGCAACAGGTGAAACTGATCAGGGTGGGGAGAGGGCCAAGCGGTGTCAGGGGCTGGAACCTGTACCTGGGGGATGAGGACTCCAGGGCAGCTAGAAGTCAGGAGTATGTCCAAGAACCCCAGCCAGGAGGCCAGGGCACTAAGCAGATACCTGGGTGTCAATGGATTACTGAGAATCAGGAGTAAGCTGGGGACTGGAAACCAACAGAGACCCAAAGAGAAAGAAGTCATCTTGGGGTGCCTGGATGGCTCCACTGGTGAGCATGTGGTTCTTGATCTTGGGGTCGTGAGCTTGAGCCCCATGTCCAGTGTGGAGCCTATTTAAAAAGAAGAAAGAAGAAGAGGAAGAGGAAGTTATCAGCACTCCTGACTCCTGAATGTAAGGTAGATCAAAACACAACACCAGCAATGGGAACCCAAAAGTAAGCCTGACCCTAGGGCAAAGACGACTTGCTATCTGCTCTCTCACACTGGCCAAAAGGGCATATACCTCTGCAATGGAACCTGTTAACTCTCCCATCTGTCCAGGCTCAGAAGCAACAGAAGGTATTACTAATGCACCACCTTGGTTTGAAAAACACTGTTTTAAATAAATGATTGTAAAACTAATAAAACATGGAAACTCATTTCAGATTCTATGTGGGATAAAGGTCTTCATTTTCTCATCCCTCATAGAAATCGACCATTAATACTCTAAAATTCACTATGGTGATGGCTATGCAAACACTGTGACTATCATAAAAAACTACTGTACCTTTTAAATAGCCAAATTCTATGGCATGTGAGTTATATAACAGTAAAGTCTGAAATTAAACAAAAAAGAAAAAGAATTTCCTTATGATGAGCTCCCTGTTAACATCTAGAGGATCTGACCCGTGAACTTCTACCCATTTCAAAATCTCTACCTTATGCTTCCCAGTGCACATAAGGTCTTGCCACTGAGCAGTAATTCCTCTCTGTCATTCCATTGCTTCATCCAGACCTCAAAGGACCTGGGAACCTCAGCTTGGAGGAATGGTTGTTAAAAAAAACCTGTCATTTGCTCCTGAGAGGGTAGCACACAGCCATTAAAGGCTATGTGAAAACACAGAAAAAAAAGATATGGAATCCATATGCTATATCATTACAACCACATAGGAAAAACCTGTGCAAAGGAAGAAGTTGAGAAGAAATTAAAATGCTAACAGCAGTGTGAGAGGAAGAGGAGAGTAAAAGTGATTTTTCTCTGATTTGCTTTCTATTTTCTTACCTATCAAGAGATATTATTCCGTGGTTTTTAATGATGAATTACTCTGGGAAGGACAACATCACCTCTACTTCTGTTTAAAGAACTTCCTCTAGGAGACCTGCCTTTTTTTTTTTTTTCCCCTGTGACTAAAGGAGTTCCAGGAAATATGAAAACTCAAGAGTTTTAAGTGAGGGCTGAAAGAGGAGGAAAGATGTAACCGAGGGAAGAGGGAGGAAACAGAGCACACAAAGTTATCCTTTTCTGTTCTGATTTGGAGTTTTTGTTTGTTTTAACTGTATGCAAAAAAAAAAAAAAAAAAAAATCAACTTGAGATTAAAATCTACATAGGACAACCTGCTTTCTCTTTTCTCATCTTAGCTTCTTCTACTTCAAAATATTTTCTTTGTGAAAATCCCAAACACTGGCAGCCGATCTCTTTCCTCTTAAAGAGATATTCTGTACCAGATCAGCTGATATGAATTCAACTGTGCCTTATCTGTAATGAGAACAGCAAAATAATACAGATACAAAAATATAAACACAAATAAAAGCCTTTACCTGGCACCATAACTAACTTGACGTGAAGACTGGTGTCACCTTATGCTCCCTCTTGTTGGCCATGTGATCCGCATTGGGAAAGATATGGTATGGTGCAAGGTGATTTATTCCATTCTCAGGCTGACAGGTGGTTTCAGACCTACTTAAAAAGAACAGGTGATGCAATGAATGGGGTCTAGAAAATTACCTAATTGACCTGTTATTTCTCAAATGAGAAACTAATGCCCAGAGAAACAATAACCTTTCCAGATCTGGGATCAGATGTCCTATATCCTACCTTGTGGCCCTGTGCCAGGCCTTTCTAAAGAAGGCTTAAGAGTGCCCTGTCATCATCTCCCCTTCATGATTCCTTTGAAACAAATCTGATCCAAATCTGGATTTCTCTTCCCAGGGCTGCCTGGATTCAGAGGAGAGCCAGATCCTGGCCTGCTGGGACCAGGCCAGATCTGAGGCCTTGGGGTTGAATGCTAAATGCTGGTGGAGTCAGGGCTCAGGCAGATCAGGCTAGTTAAGTAATCCCTGGTTCACTCTTACTTTCAGTCGTCAGGGTACAAACCCCCCCACTCTCCTCTAAAAGTAGCAAACATGAAATGCTAGGTGGTCAGCGTAACATTAGCTATTCCAAGGATTGTTGTTGGGTTGATTAATATAAACAGACCTTATTTCAAAGTCAGGGCTGGGGAAGACCCTGGCCCACTCTCTGACCGCTTCGTGTCAGGGTGTGATCCAAGGAACGAAGCATTAGTCCAGGGAAGACAAAGGGGGCCCACATGGTCACTGGAAGTGAGGTGGGGATGTACATGAGGAAGACCCCAGTGGCTTGGGGAGAACCAGGCTGGAAGGTGTGGCCAGGGTCCAAGAGCCTTGGAAAGAGAACACTAGTGCCTTATGAGTCTCCTCACTCTGCTTCCTGTATTCATCCCCGCAGAGCTGCCAAGTCCCCTACAGCTTCAGCAGTATGTTTTCTAGCACATTTGAGGTGTGTCTTACAGAACATGATCAAAATCCAACTATAGCAGCCACATGAAAACAAATGTTTTCATTCTGAGAATCAGAAAGGTTGTATTATTCCACTGAAGAGTTTTACAGATCTTTCTGATCTTTTGCTGAGGTAGAACTAAATATTCATGGACAACTGCTGAATGACGCATGTCTACACAGAAATTGAAAATTGAAGAGCAATCATTTAAGTGTTTTTTAAGGGCGTGGTATACATGAACTCTCTACTGAAGGTATAGTTCAAGGGATAAGAGAATATTTCTCTACTGGATTAAAAAATTTATTTAAAAAAACTTGAAGTAGCCTTAGAAGTTACTTAAGCTAACCCCCTTATTTTATTTTATTTATTTTTTTAATAATCTCTACACTCAACATGGGGTTTGAACTCACAAGTCAAGAGTCACACGCTCATCCGACTCAGCCAGCCAGGCACGTGAACCCCCTTATTTAAAAAAATTTTTTTTAAATAGGAAGATTTAGCCTAAACTATTCCTGCAAAAAGTATATTAGTATTGTTTGGTAAAACCCTAAAACATATTCTTCACAACTGAAGGAAAGATGAAGGTCTAATATTAAAGCCATGATACAGCCTGACTGTTTAGAATTAAATTTGTATCCCTAGAAAATAGAATTTCTTTCATTATTCCGACTAACCAACGTAGTATTTATAAAGTTTTAAGAAAAGAAATCATCTCTAATTCATGAGCTTAATCTGATTATTCAAAAATATTTTTGTACAGTATAACATCTGTCACTGTGTAAATTATCTTATTAGAATAAAAAATATGGTTCAGGTACTTTGAAAACATGTATATACAAATATATTTGACTATTTCATGTAACTTTTTTTTAATAATTAAATACTTCTAATGGGTCCACATGAGAAATTTTATTTTATTTTATTTTATTTTTAAGATTTTATTTATTTATTTGACAGAGAGAAATCACAAGTAGATGGAGAGGCAGGCAGAGAGAGAGAGAGAGAGAGAGAGAGAGGGAAGCAGGCTCCCTGCCGAGCAGAGAGCCCGATGCGGGACTCGATCCCAGGACCCTGAGATCATGACCTGAGCCAAAGGCAGCGGCTTAACCCACTGAGCCACCCAGGCGCCCCACATGAGAAATTTTAAAGACAGATTCAGTAAATCTTATCTTTACCATCCTCTTTTGATTATTCATAAACTGGAAAGTGAAGATGACTTCCACTTTTATAATTCTTAAATGTTTTTCCAGTGTATTTAAAGGCAGGAAGACATGAATTTGGAGAGGCTTTTAATGTCTTGGATCCCAGAATAAATATTTGGATATCTTCACAGAGCAAATTAATTGATGAGAATAATACAGTGAAATTTAACAGGGTTTGCTATAAAATCTTACATTTGAGTTAAAAAAAAAAAGTTGTATCACTTGGAATTCTTAGCTTAAACAAGAGAAGACTTAGGGAGGAGGAAATAGCCGTTTCAAATAATTTAACGTCTACTCAGAAAAACAAGAATTGGCCTTGTTCCAGAAGTTAGAACTAGATCAGTGGGAGGTAGACATGGGGTATGAGAAATAATTTCTTTCCCTTATAACTGAAGGCCAGGTAATGGCTGCCTCAAAATATATTTGAGTAAGTAAACTCCTGAAAATGGTCTAAGGCTTATTGCTAACATATCACTAAACTATAACAAACTAAAATCAAAGTATATAGTTAATTTGATAAAATTCTTAACAAAAAAAAACTGGCCAAACATTTATAATCCTTCTTAAGGTTTTTTTTTTTGTTTGTTTGTTTTGTTTTGTTTTTAAAATTTTATGTATTTATTTGACAGAGAGAAATCACAAGTAGATGGAGAGGCAGGCAAAGAGAGAGAGGGAAGCAGGGAGCGGGACTCGATCCCAGGACCCTGAGATCATGACCTGAGCCGAAGGCAGCGGCTTAACCCACTAAGCCACCCAGGCACCCCTTGTGTGTGTATTATTAAGGAAAAACCTACATCCTGCTGGACTCCAAAAGAATATTTGTTTCACAACAAAGCCATACTCAGTTTTATGAATCTAAGAAATCCATGTAAGAAACCGACCAACCCAAAGCAGCACATGACACAGTTTAAAATACTTTGTACTAGGGATGGTATTTTTACTACTGGAAAAACATAACCATGTACATTATCTCTTTGAATTCTTTAAAAACAATGCTTTCCCACCCAAACATACAGGAAGGAAAAAGTAATACCGTCTTCCTAATACATCCATCCATCTAATATATGTGCACATAATTAATTAATTAATTAAAATACACAATACAAAGAAGTGAAGTTCTAAAATCCTTCCCTCTAGAGCCATCAGAGGTCATCACCATACATTTGTGTACTCAAAACAAGCAAACCGTATAGAAATTCTGTTGTATATTCAATTATTCTCTTTTTACTTAATGTGATATACATAATGATTATATATAACTTTTTGTATATAAATAATGTATATTCTGGTTAGGCCTTTGACATTTTGTAAAAAGAAAAAATTCTTTCCTATTCCTTTCGGTCTTTACCTTATGGTATTAGGCCATTCCTGACTTTATACCCATGAGCCATCACTTTAAACAAAAAAACTTGAAAGGTTGGGGTGCCTGGGTGGCTCAGTGGGTTAAAACCTCTACCTTCAGCTCAGGTCATGATCCCAGGGTCCTGGGATGGAGCCCCACGTAGGGCTCTCTGCTCAGCGGGGAGCTTGTTCCCCACCCCTTGCCTGCCTATCTGCCTACTTGTGATTTCTGTCAAACAAACAAACAAATAAAATCTAAAAAAAAAAACCACACACAAACAAACAAACCTGAAAGGCGTGTGTCCATCCTACTTGAATGCATTGTTTAAAATCACAGACTGAGGATTTTGCAAATTCCTTCAAGTGGAATTTAAGAAAATCTTCAACATTTCATAAGTCATATCCTATTTTCAGCCTTTTTTTTCCCCAGAGCAGACAAATTCCCTGGAGTTATGCAGCGTTCCAGAGCATCCTCCTTTTTATTTAATTATTTTGGAGGAAGAAAAGCTTTTTCACAGCACCCCCACAAAATCTGTTACACCAAGCACCACAGAGGCACAGAGCATTGAGCCCAACACAATGCCTGTGATTGTAACTCTCCTCAGTTTCTTGTCTCTCCCCATTCTTCGGGCCTCCAGTTTGTACACGTTCTGTCTTCTGAGTGTGGGTTTAACACTAACTTACCCAGTAACCACGCAATTTCCCAGTACCCATTTCAGAGTGTGGGAGCGTTCTTCCTTCAGCACCCAACTAGGAAAGTGGAAGATTAAATCTTCTCTAATTCCATAGAAACTGGTTCTTTTGCCAGAGGAAATGAGAGGGTCATGGAGCCGATAGCTGCCAACTACTGTTTAGCCAAGGTCCTCCATGTTGATAAAGAACTCTCCTGAGAGAGAGTTCTGCCTTAAATGTAACTATATTCAGCAAATGACTTCTACCAGATACACCTTTGGTAAAAAACTGAATCCAGAAGGGACTGCTCAAAGTTAGCCTTTTATGGGGGTTTATGGAGAATTGTGGTATGTTTGTTTTTGTGGTTTTGGTGAAATGTGCTTGAAACACTCTCCCCAGTTATGCTACCATGGTCTCACATCCCACCTCATGTCCAACTGTGCCACCATGACACAGAATGTTAGGCCTTGGACCATCAGTTTGTCCCAGTGCTAAGTGTGATCCTGTTGGTCAACCAATCACATGTGTGTGAAGTGAGGAGTCAGCCTCTCAGGCAGGTCTGAATGTCTGGGCTTCACCTGAATGAAAGACCAGTTTTTCACAGATTCTGAGAATCATGTTACTGACCATGTCTCTTCACTGCCAGAAAGATCAGAGTTGTGTTTGCAGCCCACCTCTAGCAAGTATGTAGAATACGGAAGGCATGTGCATTAATCTCAAGGGGAGTCTTGTCTTTTTTTGTTTGTTGGTTGGTTGGTTTAACTATATGTCTTTGTTACAACTCTATCATGGGTATTTTTTTTTTTAAGGTTTTATTTATTTATTGGACTGAGGGAAAAAGAGAGCATAAGAGGGTGAGCTGCAGGCAGAAAGAGAGGGAGAAGCAGGCTTCCTGCCAAGCAGGGAGCCCACCACAGACCCGATCCCAGGACCTGGGGGATCATGACCCATGCCGAAGGCAGTACCCAACCGACTGAGCCACCAGGCGCCCCTATCATGGGTATTATGTGTTTTTGTCAGTTGTCTAGAAGTCTTTCTGGAGGAATAAGTTGATAACTAATTTTAAATCTATTTGTCATTACATACAAATTAGAAAGAGTTCTGACTGATCTCAAAGACGCATTTTTATTCATGGACATTTATTTTAAAAATATATAGGCTCCTGCTTTCTGGGAACTGACAATCTTTAAAAATCCAAAATGAATGATCTCCTCCTTCAGCTCTCTCTGTGTTTTTTGTAGAAGTAGGATTGTCGATAGAAAAGGCAATTGGGAGAGTCTGTGTTAAAAGGAAAGAAAAAAGAACAGTAGACATACAAACTCAAATTCATTTATTTATAAATATAAGCCATGTATATTTAAAAGAATATACATGTTATTTTATTAAACTAGGATTCTATTATTCTGGGTGAATTGCTAGAATTGATAGGAACTAGAGGCTAAACAGACTTGACCCACTATCTAGTAAATAAATTAAATGTATTAAAACATCTTAAATGCACAGGGGAAAGTAGGCTATGTCCTATATACAAATTAATCTCAAGTAATTTTCTCTTTTAATTGTCTGGACTTTTAGAAAATTATTTTATTTGGTGAATGGTTTAAGAGTTTAGATTTGCTTTTCATGAGGAGGTGACTGAGATATTTAGTGGACAAAGGGGAAGAGCGACCAGGCATTGCTATTTTAATGGTGAAGAGTTCATCAAAATCAGACATTTATATTACAGAAAGAGATGCTTTTGAGAGGTAATTTACTAACAAAAATATCATTGAAGAGAATGTTTTGTAACCAGATGAACAGAATAGCATTATTGAATATCATCTATAGTATTATTTAGATCTATAGTATTATTTAGAATCTATAAATATTTCCTTGCACATAAATGTATTCTTAGTTTGTCCTTACTTACATTGATAAGTGGGCTGCAAATTAAATAAATAGGATGACCATTTGGTGGAGAATAAAAACTCAAGGCAAATTTCAATGTCTCTCCACCACAGACCCTAGCTTCTCTGCTCCCACCTTCCACTTTCTTGCCAGGCCACCTTGAATGATGAGGCCCTGAGGGGGTTGAATTTAGAATGAATTAAATGTTGATTCTCACCAGCTGCTTTGGGACTTACTAAAATCTAACTCTTTGGACTAGCTGGCATCTGGACTTTATTGGGCAGATGTAGCACAGACCAGATGAGAATTTTACTAATCTCAGTGTTTGTTGTTTTCTCTTATTACAACCGATTATTCTCCTGAAGGAAGCAAATCTCAATTTCCCACATTACTGCCTGTTGACAGATCTTGCCTCTGGTTTCCTAAGATTTCTCTGATCCAACTACTTTAGCTCTTTCCTTTGCTTCTTGCTTAAAATCAAAAGCTTTAAATCGTTGTGTAAATTGACGTTGTGCAATATTTTTCCATTTGACAAAATAAATTCTCTGTTATCTTACCTTGTTATCTATTACAAACTTTGCTGAAGGTAAAACAAACATCTCAACAAAGTGCTTGAAACGCAATGTTCAGTCTCTTTCATGCATTTTAGTACAACCTAATTTTATTACCAGCTATATTTCACATAAAAGCTCAACTGCTGTTCCTTTCTCAAGAACCTCCGTTGTTGTTCTTTCATCTATGGACCGGCGTTTACTTTTGATAAAAAGGCAGCATTCTGTTGGTTCCAATGGCTTTGGCTCAACCCATTAGCTGTGCTAACAATAGCCCGATTGTCAGTGAAATTAGCCTTTTATCTGTCACCCTCTCCCCTCCTCCACTTTCTAGCTAAAATAGGTTCTGCTGACTTGAAACAAATTATTTCATCTCTCTGAGCCTCAGTTTTCTCCCTGAGAGCATAGTGACACACACATTTTGGATTATTGGGCAAAATGGGTCCAATTTCTCCTACAGAATCAGTGCTCAATAAATGTGAATTTCCTTGCTCTCAAAGAAGGAGCGTGTAGGAAACTAGAAACGCGTTGGCACACAATGCATGTTTTAGAAGGCCAGTCTTCTAAACAACTCTCGAAATTTTGAAGCAAAGAAGTTAAGTCCAAATTGAAGCTTGAAAAAAAGTTTTAAATGTTTCCTCCTTTTGGTTTAACCTCAACTTAACGTTCAAAGGATGATAAATTTTTTCCTAAAGCATTTTGCATTTCTCCTTTAGAGAATTCATTGCAATTGTAATTAAATACCTTGGCCCTTGGTTGCTTTGGAGCTCGGTCTTGAAGAGAGGAGTTGTGCCTGCCTTGGCTACCTCTTTATCCCCAGCAGTCACGTTGTAGATGATCACAATAAATATTTTAGGAGTCAATGAGTGAGCATCATAGTTTATGTTCCTTCTTTTTTAGTTTTTTTTTTCTTTTGTAAGATTTTAATTATTTAGTAGAGAGAGAGAGCAAGCGTGCGTGAGCGGGAGGGAAAGGGAGAAGCTCACTCCCTGCCCAGCAGGGAGCTGGTCTACAAGAGGCTTAATTTCAGGACCAAGAGACCACCACCTGAGCCGAAGGTAGAAGCTTAACTGACCGAGCCACCCAGGTGCCCCCATAGACTCTGTTACCTTTTTTTTTTTTTAAGATTTGATTTATTTATTTGACAGACAGAGATCACAAGTAGGCAAGAGGCAGGCAAGAGAGAGGGAGGGAAACGGGCTCCCTACTGAGCAGAGAACCCCATGTGGGGCTCAATCCCAGAACCCTGGGATCATGACCTGAGCTGAAAGCAGAGGCTTTAATCCACTGAGCCACCCAGGCGCCCTGACTCTGTTACTTTTAAAGCAGTGCTTATGAAGGGCTTTAGTGAATCCACTTTGAGTCCACTTTTTTCTTTTTCTGAAGACTTTTGCCGTAATTATCACTAATGCTTTCTTCCCCTTTCAGACTGTTCATCTCTTGGCCCTATTTCATTAAAAGAATACGTTTTTCACTGATATTCCTTCTGCTTTATAAATAAGTGCTTTAATAGTTGGAGGAAAGAGACTAAAACGCAAAGCCTTCTATTCAAAGAAATGCTATTGTAAAATCATTGTATTAGAGCAAGAATTCTTTCACATGTGAAAAACCAGCCATTATATTTTTGTCTAGTAATGGTAGATTTTCATGTGTTAAAATTTCATAAAAATTGTGCACAGATAGGAGGAGGAGGGAGAACATGTGCACTGATATTTCCTCAGGACACTCAGTAAGTGTTCTTAAAATATTTCCCCAAAGAGCAAAAACATATTTTAGATAAATTCCATTTTAGCTTCTCTCTTATTCTAAGCATAAAATCTACGTCTGCTAAAGCTATACTTGACGCATTCCATTCATTATTTAACTAAAAATTCATTGGAAAATCTATCTTAAAATCTATCAGTAGAAAAGAAAGGAAAGAATTTAAGAAAGCTGAGGAAAGAGAATAGAAAGAATGTAGCATGGGTTTGAACTCTTCAACTGCTCTTTTCCTAAGGTGGGGGGCTGAGGGGTGGGAGGCCTTTCTCTAAGAGTTATTGTAATAGGATCTTTTGACAAGGCAGCTCTTTTTTATTGTTGGTTTTTTTTTGTTTTTTTTTTTTTTTCAGGCCCTTAGGGCTTGGGATGAGGACCTAAGGGATGGAACCTGCACAGACTAAACACATGAACTGGGACTTTTTTCTTTCTTTCTTTCTTTCTTTTTATTTTTTTTGTTAAAGATTTTATTTATTTATTTGACAGAGATCACAAGTAGGCAGAGAGGCAGGCAGAGAGAGAGGGGGAAGCAGGCCCCCCGCTAAGCAGAGAGCCCGATGCGGGACTCGATCCCAGGACCCTGGGATCATGACCCGAGCCGAAGGCAGAGGCTTTAACCCACTGAGCCACCCAAGTGCCCAGAGCTGGGACTTTTTATATTTCAAAGAAATATCTGAATTTGTGAAATAGTTTGAAAAACTCCTGAATCTGAATACGAGTGGTTGCCCATCTTATGAGTGGTTGCCATCTTACCCCAGCCCTTAAAACAAGATTCTCTGTGTATTTAAGAACTACTTTGGAGTTTGTGAAGGATATACATTCAGGATGCGTAGGGCCGAGCTTGAGGACTGTATATTCACCAGCAGATTATGGGGTTCTTACGAAGATGATCAATAAAGTATGCTTCAAGAAACAGTATTTTACGAGAGAAGTGGGTTTCTCTCCTAAAACAAGAAACTGGGTTTCAAATGAGTCTCCACTCTTCCTGTTTATCCTTCCCCATTTTCGATCCGTATCTCAGATTACCTTCTCAGACATTCTCCATCTGCTTTTCACCAAGATCAGCCTGCCCAGGGAAGGACCATGAAAGGATGTTGTCCTCAAATCCCATCCGGGTCCTCACCTCTCAGTCCCATCCTGCACTTCCTTTTGGTGGTCCTCTTATGATGGTTTCCGAATGGTTCTCTATCCCTTTCATTCCTTTGTGTCCACAGGCTCATCATTAATATTTGTCCAGGCATTTTGTCCTGGATCTCTATGAACTCCAATAACTATCTAAGAGTGAGGTCACCACCAAAAACATATCCGTGAAGAACAATGATAGGAAATGAGGTATTGAGCTCAGAGTGGATTTAGATGTGATTTGATATTTATCACTGAGGGGATGGATGTCACGGGGAAGTTAGCTTAGGCTCATTGCATGAAGTTCTACAAGCCCAAACTAGAAGCACTGAGTAAAAGTCATACAAAAGGAGATATGGGCTACAGATAAATAAAAACTTCCCAATAAAGTTGTAGCCATGCAAAGCTATAAAAATTCCAGTTGCCAGGAGTGTTCAAAGGGGAAATGGATAGTTTCCTACCAGGATTTGGTAAAGGCAAATATTCTGTTAGTGGGGATGAGAATTCATTCATTTGTTCCCTTTTCACTTTTTTAAGTTTTTTTTTTTTTTAATCTACTTATTTTTGCAAGAGAGAGAGAGAGAGCGAGCACGAGGAGGGACAGAGGTTAAAAGCAGACTCCCTGCTGAGCAAGGATTTAATGCAGGACTTTATCCCAGGATCCTGGGATCATGACTTGAGCCAAAGGCAGACACTTAACCAACTAAGCCACCCAGGTGCCCCATTTGTTCCTTTTTCAATAAACTTTTATGGAGCACCCACTGTGGGGATGACACCCCCAAAAGAGGTGATACAAAGATAAATAAGACATGTTTTGTGTTTGGAAGGAGCTCCAAGTCTAGCAGAGAATCGGACATGCAAGCAAATACACTACAGTAGAGCAGTCTGAGTCCAACAACAGAAGAGTAGGCATAGATTTGGGGCACACAGGTGGGAGCCATTGCAGGCGTGGGAGTGAGCAGGCTTCAGAGATTCTAGCTCTCACACCAAGCAGCCCCAGTAGAGTAGCGGCAGGCTTCCCCCAACCTGCAAGCCCTTCCCAAGCCACAGATTTGGAAGCAAAATATATATACCGTAGTTGTTTTAAGCACTAAGTTTTAGGCTGATTTGTTACTAAGCAACAGATAACCAGAAAAAAAGATGAAATGCATTAATATGTGTGCAAAGTTATCAAAAAGCCTGGCACAAAGTAATTACTCAATAAATACCAGCTATGGGTATGGGTATGCTCTCATTACTTATCATTGATATGAAAGCGATATTATTTAAAAGCATTCTATTTTATGATCTATGTTAATATATTCAGCTTTGTCCCTCTGTTAACTGCCTGCTTACATTTCCTTCCTTTCCACACACTTTTCCTCTTCTCCACTGTCTTCCTCCACTATCCGTGTCCCTCATGCCCACATGGTGCACATCCACAAGGAGCTAAGTAGGTCACATTTGCTATAGGTTCATCCTCCCTTGGACTATGACATTCTCTCTTTTCTGGTCCAGTCACTTTGAGATGATCCCTTCTGATCCATTCGCTAATGCAGAAGCCAGAGAGATTTTTTTTTTTTCCCTTAAATTCCAATCTGACCATCTCTCTCTCTTTTGATGGCTTCCCACTGCCTTGGGCCCCAGCTCCTAACCCTAATCATGGCTTTGAGCCCTATATGGTCTGCCTTCCACTCGCCTCCTCAGTCTCATCTTCTTAGCTCACCATGTCCCAACTAGTCTGGCCTGCCTGTACCTACTCTCCTCTCTGGCGCATGCTCCTGGAACACACGGCTCATTTTGGTCCTTAGGTCCTTTAAATAGCCTTTTTGTTGGATTAACTTCTCCCTGTCTAGTTGTACTTTCTTGGGGAAGATCTGTGCTCCATAGCATTTCTTAAATGGTAAATAAGGGATAGTTTGCATAATCATGTTTGTTTAATGTCTGCTTCCACAAAGGCAGGAATGATTTCATTTCTGCACTGTGACATCTCCAACATCGCGCACGCAGGAGGCATGCATGTCAAACTGACTCACTTCATGAGATCTGCTCAGGCGCCTCATGTGTGTGGGAATGTGTGTACTTTTTTTAAAGAGCAGTTTTAGGTTCAGCAAAATTGAGCTGGAAAGTACAGAGAGTTTCCATGTATCTTCTTCTCACGCACATGATAGCCTCCCCAACTATCAACACCCTGTGCCAGAGTGGTGCATCTGTTTACAATCGATGAGCCTACATTGATACATTATTATGAGCCAAAGTCAATAACTTGCATTAAGGTCATTCTCGATGTTGTATACTCTGTGGGTTTCCAGAAATATACAATGACATATACCCACCATACACTATGCACTAGAGTACTTTCACTGCCCTAAAGATCCTCTGTGCTCTATCTACTTATCCCTTCATCCTCTCAAATCAGTGGCAACTACTGATCATTTTCCTCTTTCTATAGCATTGCCTTTTCCAGATTTCATTATTCATTGGAATCCTACAGTATCAGTATGTCAATCTCCTAGTTTTAACTAACACTTGTCTCCTCTTGGGACTTCATGGCAGCAAATTTTTTCAATGCTAAAGATAACATCTTTGCCTTCAAAGAGTTCATCATTAACTACTGTGGATTCAGGAGCATAGTAATAATAATAATAATAATAACCCCAAAGTGTGATAAGCATCATGATAGAGTACTTTGGCGAGGTAAAGCAGCTGTTCTCTGGGAAGAAAAGTAGAAGTGTAAGTTAATCAAGAAACTTTTCCTGAAGGAGCTGGCACCTCAACTGAAATTTAAAAACAAGCAGGATTTAACTAGATATGGAAATGTCCAGGAAAGGTTTTCCAAAAAAAAAAAAAAAAAAAAACACAACCAATGCAAGCAAATTATGGGGATATTGAAAAAGAAACGTAACAAATATTTTTTGTAAAACCAGGAACTGTGCTCAATGCTCGACATTTTTTCTTTAATTGCATTTAACGCTCACGACAATCTTGGCAGGAAAGTACTTTTGACTGAAGCACAGAGAAGCCACTAAGGTGGTAAGGAGCAAGCTGGGATTTGAACGCGGTGACTCTATGAAAGACGTACTTAGCTGTTGTACCATGAGCAGAACCTTCAGGATCTGCAGTAATCAGATAACGTGTCCTGCTATAACATTGTCGTAACAGATAGGTTAAGAGAAGTGGACAGATTTGAGCATTCTTAAGGACAGGGGAGTAAAAGTGTGATTACTGAAAGAATCGAGAAAGAAATGGAGAGTATCAGTCAGGATGCTTTGAGCCTCTAGAAACAAAGGACTTAACTAGAAGTGACATAAACCAGGGGCCAGGCGGCTTGGGAAGGTTTGGAGCTCCAAGGTGCCATTAAGGATTGTCCTCAGCATTCTGATGCTGTAGGCCTCATGGTCCCAGAATGTCTGCTGAACTTTCTAGTGTCACAGGCAGACCTGAGTATCCTATCTCTAACTTTTTCTGGGCAAGGGTGCAAAGGGAGCCTTCCCAACACTCTCCACTGCATACCACATCCCTCACCATTTGAGACCTTACCCACATGGGTGTGGACCCCTCAGAGCATCTCCTTCCGCAAATGGCCACCCCTGTTGGGGTCTAGGGAGGAGCAGGCCAGCAGCAGTCTGCCATCAGGGGGCAGAAGGAAAAGAAGCCTTCTAAAGCTGTGGAGGCGCTTGGGCTAGTGAGAATAGGGAATTCAGGGCCCTGGGTACCCAGAGGCTCATGTGGAAGGAGGCTGCAGGCTCAAGGGGGTGTGACCACTTGCTTCTCTGAACCCTCCCCTCTGTGGGAAGGGGTATCAACACAGAAGTGGCAAAGGATCTTTCTGGTACATTCCTATCCCACACCTCCAGTCGACTTCACTTCAGGTCCCTGGGCCAGGTGGAGCCATGTACCCAGCTGCAGCTACAAAGGGTGCTGGGAAAGCACATGTTACCTTTCAGCCTCTGCCAGTGAGAAGACAATGAAGAATAGGAAGCAGAGGGTGAGATGTTGGGCAGGTAGTCAATCATGTCTGCTATAGAAAGTCAGAAGTTTCTTTAAAAATTAAAATTAAAAAGTCCTCTCCCAGTAATAAATAAATAATAAATAATACTAATAAAATTAAAACACACCTACCAGGGGTGCCTGGGTGGCTCAGTTGGTTGAGCGTCTGTCTTAATTAGGCTTAACTCATGATCCCAGAGCCCTGGACTCAAGCCCTGCATTAGGCTCCCTGCTCAGCAGGGTGTCTTCTTCTCCCTCTCTCCCTGCCCCTCTCCCCTGCTCATGCTCTCTCTCTCGTTCACTCTCTTGATATCTCTCTCTCTCAAATAAATAAATTCTTTAAAATAAATTAAAAAATAAAACCTATCATACAACCCAGACATTCCCCTCATAGAAACTGGACCAAGAAAAATGAAAGCATATGTCCATATGTACATGAATGTTTATACCAGTTTTATTTATAAGAGCCCAAAACTGAAAACGACCCAAATGGCCAGCAGCAGGGGAATAAATAAACAAATTATGACCTAAAATAAAATGGCATGCTACTCACTAATGAAAAGGGAGGAACTATTAATACACATAACACATGGATGAATTTCAAAATAGTTATGTTGACTAAAAAAAAGCCAGATTAAAGAGTCATGCTATATGATCCCATTTCCATAAGATTCTAAAAACCTCAAACGAGGGGTGCCTGGGTGGCTCAGTGGGTTAAGCCTCTGCCTTTGGCTCAGGTCATGATCTCAGGGTTCTGGGATTGAGTCCCGCATCGAGCTCTCTGCTTAGCAGGGAGCCTGGTTCCCCAGCCTCCTCTCTGCCTGCCTCTCTGCGTGCTTGTGATCTCTGTCTGTCAAATAAATAAATAAAATCTTTTTAAAAAATAAATAAAATAAATAAAAACTTCAAACTAACCTATAATGACAGAAAAGCAGATCAGGTAAATGTGTGTATTTTTTGAGGTATATCTCTTACACCTCAATAAAGCCGTTTTAAAAATAAAATGACATGGTTCGTATGTTTTTTTGTTTGGATAATTATTGGTGGTTCACCAAAATGAAGGACCACAAGTTTGGAGAGAGACCATGAGTTCTATTTGGAACGTGCTGAGTTTGGGGCAACCATGGAATATCTAAATGGAGATGTCACCAAAGTTTGGGAGATGAGTCTCTCTGAAGAAGAAGACTATCTGGGCTGAAGTTGTTATTTTAACAGCTGAAATATGCACATTGAATTTTGTGATATCCATCATTCTTGATGAATGAGGAAAGAGCCAGACCAGAGTAGATTGAAAGAGAAGTCAAGAAATATAAAGAGAAAAATAGGCAACTTTCGGTAAGTTTGGAGGTTCTGGAACAGAATAAAATAGGGCAATTACCGAAGGAGGTGTCTGAATTGAAGGGTATATGTTTGTTTGATCTTTAATATTGGAGACATTTAAGTTATATTAAAAGATGGAGGGCAAGGGTCCCTGGGTGGCTTAGATGATTAAGCGACTGCCTTCAGCTCAGGTTGTGATCCTGGAGTTCCCGGATCGAGTCCTACATTGGGTTCCCTGCTTGGCAGGGAGTCTGCTTCTCCTGCTGACCTCTTCCCTCTCATGTTCTCTCTCTCATTCTCCCTCTCTCTCTCTCTCAAATAAATAAACAAAATCTTAAAAAAAAAAAAAAAGACTGAGGCCAAATAATCCGGAAAAGAGGTAGAGATTGATGATATAGGGAAGAGAAGAAATGATTGATGGTATTAAGTGCATTAAAATATAAGGACTGTGATTCAGAATGTGCTTTGCTGTACAAAAGGGAACAAGAGACATATATCCAGGAGTTGGTGTACAGGTGGGAGAATCAGCATGTGGTTACTAGGACAGCACCTGCTGATGACTTGAAGAACTTTTTTAACAAGAGAGAATGATATAATCATTACACTATTCTTTATAAATATATATTCAGTATATTAATTATGAGTTCCTACTTACCATTCAGCTTCCCTAATTACCAGCTGATGGCCCATCTTCTTTCATTTGTACCCCACTCTTCAAATTTCCCATCCTGATGATTTTTAAATATATTATTTGATATATATAAATTTCATATATTTTTAAAATATATATATTTATGTGTTTGTATTTTATATATATATAGTTATATATATGTATGAATATATATATATATATATACATATATATATATATACAATTGACCCTTGAACAACATGGGCTTGAATTGCATGGGTCCACTTGTACATGGATTTTTTTCTGATAAATACAGTACAGTACCGTAAATGTACTTTCTTTTCCTTATGATTTTCTTAATAACATTTTCATTTCTCTACCTTACTTTATTGTAAGAACACAGTATATAATACACAGAACATACAAAATATATGTCAATCAATTATTTATGTTATTGGTAAAGCTTCTGGTCAACAGTAGCCTACTAAGAGGTAAGTTTTTAGGGACTCAAAAGTTATATCCAGAATTTTGACTGTGCTGTGGGTTGGCAACCCTAACCTCCCACATTGTTCAAGGGTCAACCGTGATTATTATGCCGTTATTCTTTCTTTGGCTCTTTTCAGTTTATTGCATGAAACTATACCATTATTAAAACTAAATAAAAAGTAACAATAATTGCTTGGTACCTTCCATGACTCAGTTGGTGTAGAATCAGACTGCTGAACCTGCTCACTGATGGGTGAAAGGTAAGGTCTTTCAGAAGAAAGGAGTGCTGATAGGCACTCTTGGCTTCTCACTATGGTGTTGTCGTGGGCATCTCCCAGAGGCAGACAAGTTCTGGGGCATGAAGTAGGGTCTCAGTTACAGTCCTGGATAGTCCAAAAGTTCAAGGCCCAGGACTTGACCTATACAATTTCAGACTCAGCAGCACTTACTTAATCCTTTCATTCATGAAATACTTACTAAGCTGTTCAGGTGTCAGGTGCTGTTCAAGGAACTGGGCATATGAAAGTAAATGAATCAGACATAGCCCCTAACCTTATAGAGTTTCTCACCCACCACAGTGAGCTCCATGTCTTCTATGGAGAATGCATAGCTCCCTCCCTTTGCTAGCTTACCGAACATTCTCTCTTCCAATTTGTATTTCTTGTTAAACAATATTCCAACACTGAAGGAATTTTTAAAATTTCATCTAAAATAGCTAAATCTTGGGGCACCTGAGTGGCTCAGTCAGTTAAGTGTCTGTCTTTACCTCAGGTCATGATCCTGGGGTCCTGGGATGAAGCCCTGAATCAGGCTCCCTGCTCAGTGGAGAGCCTGCTTCTCCCTCTGCCTGTTGCTCCCTCTGCTTGTGCTCTCTCTCACTTTCTCTTTATCTCAAATAAATAAATAAAATCTTTAAACATAAAATAAAATAGCTAGATCTTCTCATGGTTGTTTTAATCTTTACATGTATTCTTCTGATGTATATTCATATATTAAAATCAGAAACAACATAAATGCACATGAGTATGGAATAATGAAACCCATGCAACCATTAAATATGATGAAGTAGATTTGCATATTTGTACTTACTGTGTATAGTCAACATTTGCCTAAGTCAAGGCTTCTCAAAGTTTTGCATGCATCAGAATGAACTGGGGGGCTCTGCATAATAATAAAATGGGAGAAAATCTGAATTCTGAGGGAAATTAAGGGAGAGAAAAAAGAGGTGGGTTAAAAAAAAAAGTGAGAGAAATGGCCAAAGGGACTTTGGAACTGGCTACAATATGCAATTTTAAGTTATTTGGTGTCCTGTCCTGCATTAGAACATTTTCAGTTGTCTCCAATTATTTGGATATTGCTTTGATAAGTAGCATTTTGGGGAGTAGAGAGATCAAATGTGTCCAGTATGGGGATGATGTGGTGCAGAAAAGATTCAGTAAGTACAACGGGTGAGACCCAGGGCAATGATTGAGAATTCAGCAGGAGCAGGACATCAGAATCAGAAGTAACTAGGAGAAAGGGAAGCCTAAAATTTCTGAGGACAAGGAGAGATGAGGCTGGTACCCAAGAGCTATTTTTATTTAAATATTATAAAAGTGGGTGTGTCCATAATGCTACAGACATGGTGATAACCATTAGCGGCCGTCCAGCTTGAGACTGATCCTGAGCAAAGACAGCAAGGCCATGTGTAGTAACGCATGTATGTTGCAAATAATGGGGGCAGACTTAAGACTGTAGCAGAGGGCTGAGACAGAACATAATTATTCTTAGAATAGAGTCCCCTCAAAAGCTGTGGTGAGTTTAAATTGTTGAAGAGTTTAAGTAGAAAATAATTCTTCCAATACTAGCAAGGATTTCTGAGTCAATCAATAAATGTCCGGTCCCATACCATAAGGAATGTTATCCTGAGTTTGCAATTTGTACCTTAATACTGCTTGGCATCAATGGCTACGCAGAACACTAGTAATCTAAGGAGAAGTACCCATGGCAACAGCACTCTTTATGCAATAAGTTAGGACGGTCTCCAAAGTCAACAACCATTAAACATTCTGAAAAGTATTACCTCATGTTGTATAAAACCTGCTTTTCCATTAGCAACACAAGGACTCAGCCTTTTGTGGAGGAAAGATGGAGTATAAGGAGTAGCCCTCCAACATCTCCTATAGGAACAGGTACTTTCACATGTGAGCCTGTGGTACCCTGCGCTTAACTGAGTCACAGTCCTTACTACATTGTATTTTAATGTCTGATCATTTGTCTTTTCTTTTCCTCCAGTGGACTATGGGAAGCTTGAAGTCAGGAAATACATCTTTCGTTAGGCTCTAGCACATTATACACTCTCTTCAGAGCAACTGTTTTTGTAATAAGTGCATCAAAGATCGTATGTACTGCATCATTGCCAAAATCTCCAGATGCTGAGGGTGTTATTTGTCTCAGATACTTGATATGTTAAAATGACTTAGAACTTCCTGAGGTTTTCCCGGGAATCCATCCACGCCTCATTCAATCTGAAATCCTGGAGACCCAGGGTCTCCCTCAAGCATGGGAAAATTCTAAAGATATCAGAAATGATGGGATGATGGAGGGTGAGTCTTTGGGGATCTGCAGTCTCATCTTCAATAATAAGTCATTTGAAGTGAAAAAAGCCACACATGAAAGATCACATATTATATGATCCCATTTATATGAACTATCCAGAATAGGATAACAGTTTAGTGGCAGTGGTTTCCAGGGCCTGGGGAGGAGGGGAATGGGGAATGACCGCTTAACAGAGAGTGGTATCCTTTGGAGGTGTTGAAAATGGTTTGGAACTAGGTAGAGGTGCTTGTTGCACCATATTGTGAATATACTAAGTGCCCCTGAATTGTACACTTTAATATGGTTAATTTTACGTTATGTAAATTTTACCTCAATTTGAAAAATATAAGTCACTGGGAGTCTTGAGCTAGGTCAAGCCTTATATCAAACTTCATTCTCTGGACTTGCAAATAACATGGTGTTAACTAACTGCTGAAACTTAATGAAGGTCTACTTAATAAACTTAGTAAAACTCTAACCTTGCCCATTCACAGCATAGGCCCAGTTAATGAGCCTGGGCATAGGACTGACATACAGCATGGTGGTACATGCAACTGATTTGAAGAGACCTTGTTTAATAAGATAACCAAGTTCTTTCTATGTTTTTCTAACAGCAAAATGCACTCACCTAGCTTTCAAATGAATGAGTGCGATAACAGGGTCTGACTGGTAAGCAACTCCTCTGAAGGACAAGATGCCAAACAGACTTGAACCAATTAAAAGAGGACAAAGCTAGAAAGAACTTTATAAGCTCTCAGTCTCTTGGGAAATACCTTGAGATTTCTACTGACACCTTTTATGACCAGACTTTTCTTTTCTTTTTTATTTATTTATTTTAAACCATAAGAGATTCTTTTTTTTTTTTTTAAGATTTTTATTTATTTATTTGACAGACAGATCACAAGTAGGCAGAGAGGCAGGCAGAGAGAGGGGAGGAAGCAGGTTCCCCGCTGAACAGAGAGCCCGATGTGGGGCTCGATCCCAGGACCCTGAGATCACGACCTGAGCTGAAGGCAGAGGATTTAACCACTGAGCCACCCAGGCACTCCTGACCAGACTTTTCTAATGGCACGCATGCTCTGCCCCAGGTCTCTATGTTCCTTCCCAGAAGACTCTATCTCTATAAAGGATGAGTGATAGTATCTACACAAAGAAGGCCTTGGCAAGCTCAGCTGTGTGAACGTTGCAATGTTAAAGAAGTCCAGGCTTATTTGGTAATTCTGGCAAGACACCTCATGAGAAAATAGAGTGGGAAAAGTCTTTACTGATTCTTGAAATGCCATGGCTGAGAAAAATCTTCCATTTTTGCGTGCATGGCTATTTACTAATCCTGTTAAATACTCTGAAGTATCCGGAAGCATGTAATCTCAATGCGATACAGTCCATGGGCTTTAGAGTTCTGTGAGTAATCCAGATCATCTAATGTCACATAATGTGACCTTATGGCATGAGTTTTGGGCTTCCATCCAGCATGGTCCTTTGAATAGTATTAGTTCTTTCAAGGTGCCCTTTCCTCCTGCAGAATCCATGCTCCACACTGTTAAATCTGTTACTCACCACATCCTCCAAAAGTGGTTACTATGCCTGAAAATGATCGCTGATATTATGGAACACTCATCCATATGCTCAGCTGCTCCTGTAGGCCAGAGTTCTGTTTAGGTTATGGACGACATTTAAAGGAGCACATGATCTCTCTAGTTGGGGCCCTTTGAAATGTCAAATAGTCATTGCTCAAGAGACACTCTTGGAAGATTTGATTGTGAGCTCCATAAACCAGGTGATTCCTTAATATCTCATTTAATACCGATCTTCCCCACCCTAGGAGCACTGAAATGGAGAGAAGGGCTCTGTAGGGTGAACTTCAGTGATCTAGATAGGAGGTGAAATCCTTTTTTGAAATTCAAGTGTCTAACTATTGACCAGCAGTGGTGGTAATAAGTATGTCTTAGTCAACTTCACAGTCAATGTCACCTCTCAACTGCCTATTTGGCATCTCTACTTGCGTGTCTTAGGCAATCTCAAACTTATATCAAACTTCATAAAACTGAACACTGGATTTACTGCCTTTTCCCCAAACTTTTCTCATCTCGGTAAATGGCTCTATCACTTACCCATTGCTCAAGCTAAAAGCCTAAAGGTGATCTTGAATCTTCTCTTTCCCTCACAACCCACTTCCGAATCCATCGAGTCCTTTTCTCTCTACAATATATATCCCAAACCTGAGAACCCCCATCCTCTCTTACTTTGGCTACCCTAATAGTCTTCTGACTTGCTTTCCTGCTTCTGCCTGAGTTCTCCTCTACTATTCAATCAGAGGGTAAAGTGATCTTTTTAAAACAAATCCTTCCAATGATTCATCATCACATTTACAACCCAATCAAAATTATTTATTACAGGGGCGTCTGGGTGGTTCAGATGGTTAAGTGTCTGCCTTCGGCTCAGGTCATGACCCCAGGGTCCTGGGATGGAGTCCTAGATCAGGCTCAGCAGGCTTCTCCGTCTCCTGCTCCTCTTGCTTGTGTGCTCTTTCTCTCTCTCTCGTCAAATAAGGAAATAAAATCTTTTAAAAAATTATTTATTATAGCCTTACAGGCTCGTGTACCTCTGCAACTATACTGCTCTCCTCCAAAGTCTACTCTAATTTGATTGGCCTTCAAATTAGAACTAGTTGTTCTTTTAGCTCATTGAGCTCATTTCTATCTCAGGCCCCTTGCACTTGCTGTCCTTTCTCTCTGAAACATTCTTTCCCCAGTGTTTGCATGGTTCACTCCCCTCCTTTCAGTGCTTTGCTTAAACGTCACTTTTTCAGTGAGGTCTTCCCTGACCAACCATTCTAACATAGCCCACCTATATATACTATTCCTTTACCAAACTTTAATTTTATTTAGAGCAGATATCACTGCTGACATATTTAACTATGTGTTGAATGAACAAATGGCCTAGCACTCTTACCAACGGTGCTAAAGAGTGACTTTTACCACCTGATATCTCTCTATATAGTAGCATTACATCTTTCCCCTCTGAATAAAGTAGATTTCCCTCAGAACAGACTTTCCTCTAGTGAGAAAATAAAGATTTTAATGCTTTGAAACTAAGTCCAAACTTAATCATACCAACATACAATTTCAATAACACAAAGGCACAAAAACATCAAACTAGATCTTGGAAGGAGTAACACTTAATAGCACTAAGTAACAGACTCCCATAGCAAGCAAACATCTTTCCCCTGCAGCAGTGGAACTGCAAGATGTTACACAAGACGTACTTCAAAGGTGTCACGGGGTCCCGGGTGGAGTAGGCAGGCGCAGAACCAAGTTACACCTTTGGAAGTGCTTCGGTGCTATCCACTGCCAAGCCTCAGGACCTGATCTCAGGGATCTCAGAAACACTGCATGCTTTGGACTTAAATGTCCCACTCCCCTCATTTCCCAGGATAACAACACAGTCAGGAGTCACAGGCTAGAGCCAGGGCTGGCCGCCCTTTCAGCGCTCTATGCTTCTGAGCAGAGCGTTTACAGATTGAGAAAATGGGCAGAGGAAAAGAAAGGAAAGCATGGAGAGGTGGAAAAGAGGAAGGAATGGCAGAATGGGGGAGGAAGAGCTGGAGAGAAAGCCAGGGAGACCTGGTGAGGTGGGGTGATGGGGGCAGGGCAGGTGTGTGCCCCTCCGCTCTGTCCTCACTGGTTCAGCCCTCGGGCTTTGGTGATGGGCAGACTGAGAAAAAGGAAGAGTTCCTACCATGCCCATTTTGCGTCCTGCAGCCTCTTTCTGTCCCTGCTTTAGTTACTGCTCTGATTTCTCCTCTCCTTTCTCTTTTCCTGGATGCGCGTTTTCTGTCCCCCTCCTTTCCTCCTCCAAACACACTGGTTTCCCATCTTTTGGAACAGATACATTTACCGTCTGCGAAGGAGACCATAGATTTTCTTGTGCCCTTGGCAAAGTATATTACCAGACATATGGACATCTGAGTCTCTGGAGCAGTGCAGCTGCCGTTCGTCTTTGATCCCAGCTGATTGGGTCATCCCCAACCACTTCCTGGTGCTTGCTGCATGAACCTGTCAGAAGGACCTTTCCCCTGAAGCTTTAGTTCCTCTCTCTGTCCCAGTATGATTGTTCACTAAGTGTAAGGTTATTTTCTACCCCAGGGCATTTTCAGGCTGGAATGAGAACTCAACAGTGTGACTCCAGTCATGGTCAGAGTCCGAGCACACGCGATAAGATGCAGCATTTAAGAGCCCTTGCCCAGCTGGGCACCGAATACGCCTGAGCGCCAAAGCAAAGCTGTTAACGTCCCTGCATGCCCTCTCATCAGCAAGACAGCGTGGTCTCCTTACAGACAGGCTCCTCTGTTTGCTGCGTTCCAATTCCTGTCTTGCCACATTCTAACTCTAATAGCTCTTATGGAACCTAACTGAGATATGTAAATCTCAGTTTCCCCTTCTGGGGGAAAAAAAAAAGGACACCGATTCCTACCTCATGTACTGTTGTAAAGATTTCATGAGATACTTTCTGGAAAGGAATCATCACCGTTTCTGGCACAATGGATGTAGGCATCTTGTTACTATTACTACTTCATAAGGGGTCATTGTGGATAACCTTAACAGATCATTATTTTTGACAGCTAGGGGCTATGGCTCCTACTATTTCTCCTTCAGAGACCTTGACCAGTTCAGAGCCTATGAAATATAACCTGTTCAGGCTCAGCATGGCTGGGAATCCAGAGACCCCAAGGTCAGCTGGCAGGTGAATGGCCGGCCTGTTACAAGTCCACATAAAGAAAGGGAGTGGGTCAGCCGGAACGACAAGCTGAAAATTGCTACAGTTTTCTTCCTTAAGAATTCTGCCCACTTGGATTGTGGAAGGACTGGGGAAGAGGCTAGGGTTTTATAACCAAGTAAGACAATAAAAACACTTCGTGTAGTTTCTTGTTGACATTGGTGTTGATGGGTCTGGGGATGAAATCACTACATGGATGTACTGATACCTTTTAGGATTTTTATACCTTTTTAAAAATATTATTACCCTTTTTTTTCCTATCACTAATACTACCTTCTATCCACAGGCTGAGATAATGCAAGAACTCTATAGTTTGGCAAGGAAGTATGGATTTGATATGATCGCCAAATGAGGATTCCAGCTATTGTTTAAAGGGATTTAAATGATATTTGAGGTCTTGTGGAGAAACCCTGCTGTGTTCCAGGGTCAGTGATGGGCCTTTGGACCTCCTGGGTGCCTCAGGCTGAGTAAGGCCCCAGAATGGGGGTAGAAGGTAGGCAGTGATTTCTTCCTACTTTATTTCCAGAGAGTGGGCTGACACTTGAATGTGCAATAGGCCTGAGAGTCTCCAGGTTACATAAATAAAAACTGTCATGTAGGTGTTTATGCATATAGATAGGCAGCAACTAGAAAAAAAAATTCTTCATTTGTTAGAAAGATGAGTTGGTGGGTGATTTTCTTTCTTTCCTATTCTGCTCTTATTGCTATGATGTAATGTATGTAAAAATATTTAAAAGTCAAGAAAAGGAAAAAAATCAAATTCTCTCATCTACAACGTATGCTTTTTTTTTTTTTTTTTTTTTTTTTTTATGGTATTCTCTGGCACAGGAATTTTTTCAGAGGCTTGCTCTCTGCCAGCTTTCGTTATTTAACTCCAGCTTCTTATTTTCCCTTCTGAGACTCATGAGACATGTCTCACTCAGTCATGCTGGTTGGAAGCCTTAAAGAGAACTGGTAGCATATCCAAGATGGGGAAGAGTTATACGCTCACTGGTTGAGCTTCATAAATTCCTGGCTTCAAAAAATCAGGCCCTGCCGATGAAGAAAGCTTTTGCTGGTTCAGAAAGGACATTCCAGAAAGAACCTAGGTTTGGGGAGCTAAGGATATGAGTCACTGACCTGAAAAATCTAGATAGCTTGTTAACAAAAGTTTTTAAAAGCAGGGTGAAAAAAACCATTGAATTGAAGGAGATTTTTCAGTTTCAGGTTATATAGTGTATCCGAGTGAAGGGGACGTGTCAGAGATTCATTGTTTTCACTATCATAAGATAGTGTCCTCCAATAAAGATTGAGATTGGGAATAGTTAATGAAAATAATCCGAAGGACATCATAATAAATCTGGGAAGTTATTTCCTGTTTTTAGCTGGCTGAGGCTGAAGACCTGACTGCCATAAAAATGCATGTCATGTCTAACTTTTTACCTGACTCTCAGAGTTGATTTGTGCAATAAAATCATTTCTCCTAAGTCACTCTTAACTAAACTAGATTATCTACAAGGCAGTTCATAGTTGTGGATCTTTGACATGATGGGTCTCCTCACCTGAGAGTTAATTTTGGGTGTTATCATCTGTTTTTATTTGACTCATGTGCAACCTGTATTCTTGCTGGAGCTAGGGGATTTGCTATTTAAATCTATCATTTAATTACCTCTCCTCTTCTGATAAATGTCTGAGTCAGTAACAAGGGAAGCTCATTGGTTCATTCAACAAACACCGTTGAGTAACACAGTTCTCAAGGAGTGTACGCTCCAAGAAAGGAAATAATTATATAAATAATTAGACATAGTACACAAATAATTTAAGGCAGGATGTGGCACAATAAGCCGGAGGAATTTTGAGGAGGATCCTTTTCATCCAGGAAGGGGAGGAAATGAGTTTCAAGATGAGAAGGGCATGCTAAATAGGGAGAACCATGTGAGCAAAGTCAGAGAGCACAGAAGGTATTCGAAGGAGGCAGTGAGCTATCAGTGAAGTTTTAGACTGAGTAAAGCACCTGCTTAGCATGTTTATTTGGAATAGCAACAGTAATTATCGTGGGGTTGCTATGAGCTAGGCAGTGTTCCAAGCACTGGGACTACCCAGCAGTGGACAAAACAATCAAAGAAAATCCCTGTCCTCACAGAGCTTACATTCTAGTGGAAAATGATGGTCAATAAACAATCAAAACAAATAAAACACGCAATGCTTCAGAGAGTGATAAATACTATGGGGCAAAAGGGGGAAGGAAGAAGGGATTGCGTGCATGCATGATGTGTTAAAGTGGGCGGTAAGGGAAGGCTTCACTCAAAAGTTAACACTCCAGGGGCACCTGGGTGGCTCAGGGGGTTAAAGTCTCTGCCTTCGGCTTGGGTTATGATCCCAGGGTCCTGGGATCGAGCCCCACTTCGGGCTCTCTGCTGGGCGGGGAGCCTTCTTCCTCCTCTCTCTCTGTCTGTCTTTCCGCCTACTTGTAATCTTTCCGCCTACTTGTAATCTCTGTCTGTCAAATGAATAAATAAAATCTTAAAAAAAAAAAAAAAAAGTTAACACTCCAGCAAAAGCCTGAAGAGAGGGCTTGAGCAGTAACTAGGAGTAGAGTCCCAGGCCTGGGACTCAGCAGCAAGGACAAAGTGGCAGCAGCAAGGACAACGGTTTCCAGATGGGAATGTGTTTGTTATGTTATGGGAACAAAAAGGAGGCTAGAGCCGAAGGAGTAAGGGTGAAGAGGAGGAAATGAGGCCAGAGGTGGGATCCTGATCACGAGGCCTCATTCGCTACTCTAAGAATTTTGGCTTTACTCTGAGATGGAAAGCTCCACAGGAAAGTTTGAACAGAGAAGGGGTACAATTTGACTTAAATTTTTTTGGCGACTCTGGCTGGGATAATTTGCTCCAGAGACCCTGATTCAGTCAGTCTATGAAGAGGCCTGAGCATTTCAGTTTTAAACGTGCTCTAGAGAAATGCCTGGGTGGCTGGCTCTGTCACTGGAACATCTGACTCTTGATCTCAGGTCTTGGTCTCAGGGCTGTGAGTTCAAACCCCATGCCAGGTTTGGAATCTACTTAAACAAAACAAAATAAAATAAAACAGTAAAGTAAAATAAAATGCAGGTGCTCTAGAATGAGAACCACTCCTTTAGAGTCTGTAATGTGTTCACACATGCATTACCTTAATTTGAATCTCTCAACAGTCCTGTGCAATGTGTAGATGAGGAAACTGAGGCTCAGAGAGGCTTTAAGTGACTTTCAAGGACACACAGCTTCTCAGGTGTAGAGTTAAGATTTAACCCAAGTTGTTGATTCTTAATCTGGCACTCATCTTTCTGTCATACCATTAATATTATCAACGGGACCTTTTTTCCCTATCAGTGGGCCACTAATATGTAAGAATTTGGTTGGGTTTACCTCTTACGCTGAAAACATGTAAGTATTACCTGTAGTAATTTTTAGTTAATACTACGTTTATGCAGCTTTGATCCTATGGTCTATCTCCTTAACCACTTTCCTGCCATTAGAGCATGTTACTCTTCTGCAAAAAAGTGAGCTATATACTCAACTTCCCCTGTGTTCTGGCCTTGCTTTTCGGCCAAAATCTGCTTTTCAGCTTCACCATCATTGCCATTGCTATAGTCACTATGAAACACAGTATGGAGGTTCCTCAAAAAATTAAAAATAGGACTACCACATGATCCAGCAATCCCACTTCTGGATATTCATCAAAAAGAAATGAAATCATTATCTTGAAAAAAACAGCTATACCCCCATATTCATTCATCGCAGCATTATTTACAATAGCCAAGACATGAAAACAACCTAAGTGTCCACTGACAGATGAATGGATTCATAGGATGTGAGATATCTAGATCTAGATACTTAATTCAATATTATTCAGTCATTTAAAAAAAGGAACTTCTGCTATTTGCAGTAACACTGGTGGACTTTTAATGCATTATGCCAAATGAAATAAGTCAAACAGAGAAAGACAAATACCATATGATTTCAATTATATGTGGAATCTAATAAAAACCCAAACTTCCAGATACAAAGATCAGATTGGTGGTTGCCAAAGGTAGAGGGAGGGGGATGGGCAAAATGGGTAAAGGGAGCCAAAGGTAGGAACTTTCCGTTATATGGTAAGTCCTGCAGAATGTCAGATATAGCCTGATGAGTTTAGTTAATAATACTGTATCATATATTTGAAAATTGTTTCTCTTCATAAGAAAAAAGTCTGTAACTGCATGGTGAAAAATCTTAACCTATTGTGGTAATCATTTCACCATATATTTTACATGTATTACAATATATCAAATCATTATGTTGTGCAACTTAAACTATTACAATGTTTTATGTCAATTATATATTACTTTTAAAAATAATTGTTAATCCCTATTTCAGTTTCTGGCAACCCCAAACTTAATATGGCCATCCATCAAGTGACCTCAATGGTAAGTATCATATCTAATCAACATAACATATAAGTTATAAGAACATGGTATGCCAGTCAGAGTTATTGTTACTATATGAATATACACGTTCAGATATAGGTAAGCATTTTGGATGCAATCCTTATGTTGAAATTCTATTAATAGTTTAAATACAGAGTTTAAATTGCAGTATAATAATGGTGATTGTGAATGTTAATTTTATATAAAAAGATCATTGAGAGCGTTGAAGGAATTAAGTAGGGAAGTAATTGAAAGTTAGTACAATATTTAGAAAGGTCGGCTAGATAAGTTTAGGAAGAAAATTGTCCCTTTGAGCCAAAAATATACATACAACTTAAAAATGAAAGCCAGGCCGAAATAAACTATGAGAAATTAAAAATCTAAATGAGAGTAAAATCTTAGGTCTACATCTGAAAATATTCACAAAGCATTTTCTTCAATCAGAGCACAAGCCTCACTTTCTAGAGGGCTTCCATGACTTTGAATTATTTCTATTGGCTGACTCTAGTCCAGGAGTTAAAGCAGATAAAACTCTACCTTAGTTCCTATTAGAAAGGAAAAAAAAAAAAAAAAAACTTAATAACAGGTGGCAACATCACTATTAGGAGTACTCTATACCAGGATAGCTAGCCAAAAAATATCTTGTTCCTTATCTGAATTTAACTGAGGCTTTAAGTGAGTTCTTACTTAAAATAGGTGTGCAATGCTGTGACTGCAGAAACATGTAGGAACTGTAATGTTGAAAAGTTGTGGCTGTATCTTTCCAAACTTCTAAAGTTTGACCATAACACTTTAAGTAATAAAATTGTAATAGTTCAATTTTTATTAAAGATGTCATTTCTTTCTTTCTTTTAAAATTTATTTATTTATTTGGCAGAGAGAGAAATCACAAGTAGGCAGAGAAAGAGGGGGAGGTTTCCTGCTGAGCAGAGAGCCTGATGTGGGGCTTGATCCCAGGACCCTGAGATCATGACCTGAGCTGAAGGCAGAGGCTTTTACCCACTGAGTCACCCAGGGACCCCAAGATTTCATTTATTTCTAAGAGAGAGAGAGGGAGCACACAAGCAGGGAGAGATGCAGGCAGAGGGAGAAGCAGGTTCTCTGCTAAGCAAGGAGCCTGATCGGGGGACTCTATTCCCGGATTCTGGGATCGTGACCTGAGCTGAAGGCAGACGCTTAACTGACTGAGCCACCCAGGTGTCCCTCAATTCTTAAATAACCATAAATAAATAACCATTCAGATTAATACTTCCAGAAAGAAAGTATTAATTTTAATATTTGACCTTTAGCATTGACCCAAAATGTGAATTGGCTGCACCCCTTTAAAATCCTCCAGATTGCTTCTGAAATTAAAATTACCTCAGCCTATAAATTCCTACATGGTCTGGCTTGGCTCTCTAGACTTCTGTTCAGTCCATTGTTCATACCACTCTTCCCCTCCCACCATTCTCTACTCACAACTGTCTCCTCCGTTTTGTTACTCTGATGACAAGGTTTTCCCCTACGGGGCCATTTGTAGTCTGCAGTCTATAGTCTGTAGTCTGCAATAACATGTTTTATTTCCTTCACAGCATTCATCTCTACATGAAATTTTTTTTTTTAAAGATTTTATTTATTTATCAGAGAGAGAGAGAGGGAGAGAGAGCGAGCACAGGCAGACAGAATGGCAGGCAGAGGCAGAGGGAGAAGCAGGCTCCCTGCCAAGCAAGGAGCCCGATGTGGGACTCGATCCCAGGACGCTGGGATCATGACCTGAGCCGAAGGCAGCTGCTTAACCAGCTGAGCCACCCAGGCGTCCCTGAAATTATCTTTTTTATATGCTCATTGTCTATCACCCAGACTAAACTGTAAATTCCACAAGAGTGATTTTGTTCATTGCTGCATTGTCACTACCTAGACCGGTGCCTTGCATAAAATATGTGCTAAAAAATATTTGTTAAATCAATGAATATGTAACATGACAT
The DNA here is from genome assembly GCF_030435805.1 of Mustela lutreola. NCBI lineage: Eukaryota > Metazoa > Chordata > Mammalia > Carnivora > Mustelidae > Mustela > Mustela lutreola. The sequence continues at coordinate 74,706,556 of NC_081296.1, read as the reverse complement.
CCAATAAGGATGCTGTCTGTTTTGAAAGTGCCCAAAGGACAATAGGTTAGGAGCCAAGTACCTCCATATCCTTAAGCCAGGTGTTAGTCCAACATACAAAATATGCTAAGAAATTGAGGCTTAGCATTATTCCTCATTCATGCCCAGCCCAGAGAGCATGGAGGTGGGGTAGGGGACTGATGACTCAGGAAAAGTGTCGCTTTGGAGACATTTGATACTTACCCACTCCACCCACGGGGGAAAAAAGAGATGCTTCCCCTAATCTCAAGCTATGTAAGAGGAGCTTTCAGGGAAACACTTGGAGAACTTGATACATGTCACCTGGAGTTGGGGGTAGTACAAGGACCTGGGATCTGATACTTTTTCCTAAGAAAACCAAAGGCAGACTAGAGGGAGACAGAGAGCCCTGGAAACACGCCACACTTTCGACAACTGTGGAAACATGAATTTTCCCAGGAGAAAGGGTACTGATGTAAGCAGTTTACTTCGTTACACACCAAAAATAAGATGAATTAATGGACTTATGGCGGGATGGATGGGTAGAGAGATAAGTGATAAGAGTGTAGCAAACAAAAATGTTTCCAGGGATGGTGGGAGAGAATTATACTTGAAGCCAGTTTAAAACAGAGTCCGGCTAAATGAGTATTTTGCTGAACCCCCCAGGGATCAAGCAGCAGGCTAAACCCAAAAAAAAATCCCAAGAGCTAAGGCTAGGGTTGTAAGTGGTTGCCTAGAAGTGACTTTGTGCATGTCCTGTAACTGAGACATCTGAGAAGCTCTACTACCCTCCCCTACACAATATAAACCTGAAGGAACTGGAAAGCTTAATCAGGGAGTAGTTAAGGTGGAGGAAGTGGAGATGTAAATGGTAGAAAACTAAATAAAAGTGACCCGTACCACATAACTCACTGTAGTCCAGAAGCAGGACTGGGCTTGGGAAAAGGCAAAGCTTTAACTTGGAATGAAGTTTGTGTGGACTTCACGAAAAAGTATCCAGGGCAGAATGAAGAGCAGTCCTCAGAAAATCTTAAGACTTAATGGAGCAAAACTGAAAGAATTTTGTGGTCCTACCCTACTGAATCCTGCTTATTCTAAGTAATGTATATGTCTAATAAAACCCAACCCTGAATGTAAAAATCCTGATTTAATATCGTAGCACATGTTCATTTATTCAACAAATATCTATTGAGCACCTGCTATGTGGCAGGCACTGGTACAGGTAGTAAGGATGCAGCAGTGAATAACACAAATATTTGATTTTTAAAGTTTTATTTTAAAAAAAAACTTTTTAAAGATTTTATTTATTTATTTGACATAGAGATCACAAGTAGGGAGAGAGGCAGAGAGAGAAGCGGAAGCAGGATCCCTGCTGAGCAGAGAGCCCAATGCAGGGCTTGATCCCAGGACCCAGAGATCATGACCTGAGCTGAAGGCAGAGGCTTAACCCACTGAGCCACCCAGGCGCCCTATGAATTTTAAAGTTTTTAAAAGCCACTGGAGTTCTTGGTAACATTCCATATCTTGATAGAGATTTGGGTTATGTAAGAACAGGAATTTCTTAAAATTGGAGTTCAATATTTATAGTTTTTGCTTCTGATACAAAATTTATATGTGATGACATGCATAGCTCTTAAATTATGTTTGTTGAGTTTTGACAAGTGAATGATCATCACAACTCTGCCTCCTTCTATGTCAGCAGATAATCTTGGCCCCCTACTTCCCCAAGAAAATAGAAGCCATAGTCAGGAATTCCTTCAACTTATAAATGTATCTGCAGTCATGTTTACCCTTTATTCCTTTCCTTCCATTATTATGGACAACATGGACCTCCTTCCATCTAAGGCTAATTTCTTTTGGTTTTGCTTTGTCAGAGGCCTTGCTCTATTGGATTATCCCTCTCATCCTCAACTCTCATTCCAAGGAATGAGCTTGTTTAAGTACTAATGCCGGATTCTTGTATCCCAGAGTCCTCACATTAGCTATTTTTTTGGAACCACTTGCTTACTTCTTTTCTTTAGTTCCTACTCACCCTTCAGGTCTTCGCTTAGATGCCATTTACTTACATATGACTTTCCTGACCTTCAGTCCCACACCATGGTAGAACCTACTGAACTTTTTTCATGACCTGGAACTTACCTGTAGTTACTTGTTCTATGTATGTCTTGCCCAGAAGACAAACGTGGTTTCTGCTCTCACAGTGTCTTGTTAATTGCTATACCTGCAGTATTTAGCATAGCACCTGGCACATTATATATCTGTTGCTTCATGTAATGATTAATTAAAATTCAATCATATCATCCATACAAAGTAGTATTTTTAAAAGTCTTTTTTTCTTCATATAATTTAATTTTTTATTCTAATTTCTATGTACTCTTCTAGGATTGTGTTAAACAAGAATGGCATTGTGACATTAGTTCATATAATTTCTTACAATTCTATATTTTAAAATTTAAATGAATATCTTCTACAAAGAAGATTCTCAATGAGAATGATTTCATAGTCATAAAAATCCTATAATAGGGAAAGATCCTTAGGCTCTATTTCAATTTTCTCAGATTACTCCTTAGAAGCAGGAAGGAAAACGAGCACGGTGGTATTTTTATGCCTATATTGGTACTGCATTATTACCATCTTTTTACTTGGATCTGGGTGTCTTATGGCTAGAGATCACCAGTGGGGAGACATTCTGAAAATTCAGAATTCTTTTTATCTTACAATTATGAAGAAGGATGATCATCTGTTAGTTTACATAACGACTTCCTATAAATAGCTTAGCTTTTCTATGCAAACCTAAATTTATTCTGCATTGATAGACAGTAGGGGCTACATTACATGAATTCTTCATGTATGTAACATTCAGACATATATGTACAATTTAAGCACATATATACACATGCACACATATGCACATTAAAACATAAAATTTGAGAATAAAAATATTTTATTTAGTTCGAGCTAAATAAATGAAAGATCTTTGTGTATAAATATGAATGTTTCTCCTTATAAACAGTTTCTGCTGCCAGCCTTGAGGTAAGTCTTTCTTGTTGACCCAATATAGAGTTCCTTTTACCAGGTCAAAGTACAGTATCAACGTCAGTACAGTTAGAAGCTTCACAGACCAGCCTCTTCTTGGAATTGTATCCAAACAAAACCAGAATAACAACCTAGACCAAAAGAAAAGGCAATTTAAGTCTTTACTGATGTCTTCTGAAGCATGACAAAGCAAACTGCTTAAAAGTCTCTTTCCCAGCTGTAAATCTCCTTTCCAGTCCCTCAAACAGGAGCCACCTCCTCTCCCTTTCCTTCAGTTAAGTAGAATTTAGCTTATAAAGCTTTTTATTTTTCTTCCTCATCCTGGAGCTGACCAGCAAGGAAGAACTATTCCGGGAAGAGGTACCTGTTGGAAGGTTTGTCGGAGGAGATGCCCAGAGGGAATCAGCCATGCTTACGAAGTGCCCAGTCTTTCCTCGAGGAGCTAATGAGCTGGAGATGAAAGGAACAATCAATAACCACAGGGAGAAAAGCAACATAGCAGAGTACCTACCTACTTGTTGGTTGGTGTGATACAGACTCAGTAAAATTAGGGTTTCTGAGATAGGCGAGATCAGCCTGGAGGTGAGGGTGGAGGTGAGCGTGGGCCTGGACAAACGAATTACCTAATCAATAAGTATTTGTGGACCCTCCTCACTTAGTTTTTCTCCAGTGACCCTTCTGTGGTATTTTCCCTTATGGTCATGACTTCTTTTAGCTGGATAACATAAGGAAGCATCGTTATGTACAGTGGGCAGCTAAAAGCTCTTCCTACATTACTAAGAGGTGGTTCGGAATAATGAAGTAGTCTCTGGGGTCCCTGAAGGTTGGAACGCAGGTGTTCTGGGTCCCAAGCGGCCGGACACTCCTCCAGTTTAACAGTCCAGGACAGTTAAGTCCGGCTCAAAGCGCAGAGTGGTCTGGGGCACCTGCTTACAGGAATCTCCACTTGGCCTCAGCCTCCAGGTCAGCCAGCCAAGGCTCCGGCTACCACCTGCTCAGGATTTCTGCGGTCACGCCACTTCTCGACCCCTCCCACCATTCCCTTCCGCGAGCCGCCATTTTCAATTACGCCTGCCCCCTCTTTGGGGCCTCCTAGGCTTCCGTCCCAGATGATCCCTCCCCGAGGCTGCCACCGCCTCCTCCTTCTCCCGGAGCTGGAGCCACCCCCTCGGCCAGTGGCGTAGCCAGAGTCTGTGTCAGGGCCAGCCAGATAGGGGCGGAGGTCCTGAGCCCTGTCTCGACTCGAGCGGGGGGCCATGGAGAAAGCGGCCCGAGGCGCTTTCCACACCGACTAACGCAGGCCCGTTGCGGCTGCAGGCGCCATGGACCGAGCCCCCGCTGACCAGGTACGTGAGCTCGGGCTGGGCCGGCCGGGCCGGGTGCTGGGGGTCGCCGCTTCCTCCGGAGCAGGCCCTGGTCCCTGAGCGTGGGCCTGGACCGCCGGGGCCCTGGGGTTCCTCCGGGAGCAGACTCCCCTTGCCTGAGAGCCTGGCGGCGCCCCACTCCTGCATTGTTTCAATTGCTGCCTCGGGGATGGGGGCTTTTCCAGCTCTGGTTACTCCCTCCCCCGGACTGGGGACTCGTTTTGGCCCCTCCTCGGTGGTTTGGTGTTAGGGGCCGGAGGACTCCCAAGTTGTCAGTGCTCGCCTGAGAGGAGGGTTTATAACTTCCACCGAGTACCCCCCCCCCCCCCGTTTTTGGTTCTGGAATGTGTTTTCAAGGTGGCAAGGCTTTCGAAGGCTTCTCACCCAGTAAGACTGTCACAGAATGTGTGGAAACTACAGATGCAGGGGGATATGGGCTTTTTGGATCAACGTTCCGTTGAGCAGATCATCGTTTTTCGCAGTGGTTTTAGAGAGGTGTTTCCTTTAAGGTATGAAATACTATGGTTTTCCCCCTGCTTTTCTGTCCATTTTGCAAAAATCAGTATTTCTTAAAAACTGAGGTTATATTTTAAGAATGTTGGATCTGAATTATGAATTCATTTCCGAGACCGTTTTCATATTCACAGAGTAGTGCCATTAGTATTCTGTTTTGGTTTTAATTGTATTAAATTCTTGATTATCCATGCGAGTAGTTGCTGGGAGGCAGGGATGATGAAAATGTAAATAATAATCCAAAATAAGTGGTCTCCCCCCCCACCCCCCCGCAAAGTGTTAGTATTTTCCGTCCTCGAGACCTCTGTGAAACTTAAAATTTGATGAAATCGAAGTTTATTCACTATGCATTCTCTTCAGTTGAAGGCTTTGCCCAGTGTTGAGGGAGGCAAATAGATGGAGAAAAAGACTAGCGATTTGCCTAATTATTTTACAAATAGCTAATTAGTATCTGAGGAAATGAGACAAGATTTCCAGATTTCAGTATATATGTAGCCAGTCAAAGGCAATTTTGATTTTGAAATCTGGCTCTTTTAGCAGACAGATTCCTAGTTGTGTATATTTGGTTTTGTTTTGTTTTGTTTTTACAAAAGCTTTGACTAAAAATATTAGAATATGAATTTGAAAAGAGATGAGTTTTATGAGATAACATGTAGATTTACCAAAGCAAAATTGATTGGAGTCTCTTAGCTTTCTAGTGACCCGGAGTATCCTATATACAGCCTATATCTAACTTAATGAAAAATATTTTTTAAGGCATCTATCAGAAGTGCTTTTAATATCAAAGCCTGACAATTGAATAGGAAATTTTCTTAAACAATTTTCTTGTATGTGTGTCACTAATGAAAAGGTTAAAAAACTCTTTGGTTCTTCATCATGATGCCAAAACTGTAAGCAGTAATGCTACCATATGTATACTTATGGTTCCTTTCATCTTACAGGAAATATAATTAACTATTTAGCATAGCTATTTATGTGTGGTTATCTTAACAGCAACTGCTGTGAGCAAATTATTGAAACTAGAGAACCTATTCCTCTTTCATCCTACATCTTTCCAAAGTCCACAACCTATTAAAACCTTGTAGAAATGTAAGGATTAGAGAGAAATCATGAATGTAGGTTTTCCGTTGAAGAATTTCTTCCCCTTTTCACTCTAGTACCTCCTGCCTCTTCCTCAGCCTAACCTTAAGTAAGAGAATAATTCTAACTACCCTCTCTTCCCACTTGCTACACACTCACAGGAAACCTAGATACAGAAAAGGGATGCTGCTTTGCCTTGTTCAGGCTGTAGGCAGTTAATTCAGGGGTTGATGGATGACCTGGAAGGAGTGTGCTTCATTTTATATTAGCATTTTTCTGGGGCAAGACTCCATTATTTTCATCATATTCTCAAAAGAATCTTATCACCGAAAAAAGGCTGAGAACTATTTTAATGATAGATTAGGGGCTAGAACTGAGCTTTCTCCACTTTGTGAAGTTCTTCATTGTTTCCATTATACCATAGAGTAATGTGATGACTTCTAGGTTTTTTGGAATGTACTTTTATATTTTTACTAACGAAGTGAATTGAGATAGGTAGAAGTCACTAAAAGTGTATGTGATATGTGTATTTCCATTTTCCTCACAAAATATTTGTTTTTCATTTTAAACCACTGTTCATTTATATTCAGAATTTTGGGGGAATGCCTGCAGCATTAAAACTCACTCATATCATTGCAGTGATTAGCACTTTATAGAAATTTGATTTCTTAAAAAATAGTACTACATACAAACTATGCATTTCATGTTAACCTAATTGAAATCCTTGGAGTATTGCACAAGAATAACTTAAACAAACAAACAAACCTGAGTGTGTTTTGCCTGAAGGTATTCATAGTGCTCTTAAAAAAAAAATCTTTGATAAAAAGATAAATTGTATATATGTTGATCAAGTTTATAAAAAGTAAGTTACTGGGAATACATCCTGGATAATATAATTGCAATAGGGACTGTTGGAAAGAATGTTATATCCAAAAGAGGATCTCAGAAGTATTTTTTTTTTTTAGCAATAAATCAAAACAAGTAATTTAATTGCCAGAGTTAGATGGTCTAAGAACAGTTATTACTTGGTATAATGCCTTTTTTGTTTTTGTTTTTTTTTGCCCTTGATGGGCAAAATGTTGGTGTAAAGGGATGTGAAAAATAAATCACAGAGTTTATTTGTTTATAAAGGCTTAATGTTTCTGTTTTTAAGAAGTTTAAGGCCATATTTTGAGATTTTTTAAAAAAATGAACAAATGGCCTTAGAAGTGACAAAACACTTGAAGTTTATAGTGTCTTTTGTATTATCAAATAATTTCAATGTTGGCTTAATTTTTAGTACATTAACATCAGATAAGTTCATTTAAAGGTTGTATTTATTTATTTCTTGGAGAGAGAGAGCACACACGAGAGAGAGCGCACAAGCCGTGGGAGCAGCAGGCCAGCAGGCAGAGGGAGAAGCTGGATGTGGTACTTGATCCAGGGACTCTGGGATCATGACCTGAGCCAAAGGCAGATGCTTAACCAACTGAGCCACCCAGGCACCCCTACATAAGTTCTTGGCATCAGGGAAATATAAATCAAACCATGGTGTGATACCACCTTACACTATTCAGAATTGCTAAAATTAACAAATCAGTAAAGTACAGATGTTGGCAAGGATGTGGAGAAAGGTGAACCCTCCTACACTCTTGGTGGGAATGCAAGCTGGTGCAGCCTCTCTGGAAAACAGTATGGAGGTTCCTCAAAAAGCTGAAAATAGAGCTACCCTACAACCCAGCAACTGCACTATTGGATTTTAAACCAAAGATGCAAATGTAGTGATCCAAAGGGGCCTTGCACCCCAGTGTTTATAGCAGCAATGTCCACAGTAGCCAAACCGAAAAGAGCCCAGTGACAGATGAATGGATAAAGAAGTTGTGTACACACACACAAACCTCCCCCACACACATTGGAATATTACACAGCCATCAAAAATGAAATCTTGCCATTTGCAATGACATGGGTGGAACTAGAGGGTACTATGCTAAGTGAAATAAGTTAATCAGAGAAAGACAATTATCATATGACTTCACTGATACATGAAATTTAGGAAACAAAACAGAAGATCATAGGGGAAGAGAGGACAAAATAAAACAAGTCAAAACCAGAGGGAGAGACAAACCATAAGAGACTCTTAATCTTAGGAAACAGACAGGGTTGCCGGTAGGGGTGAGGGGATGGGGTAACTGGGTGATGGACATTAAGGAGGGGCATGTGATGTAATGAGTACTGGGTATTATATAAGACCAATGATTCACAGGCCTGTACCTCTGAAACCGGTAATACATTATATGTTAATTGAATTTAAACAAAAAATGTTTATTAAAATAAATGTAATAAATTAAATTAATGTAAATTAAATAAATAAAATAAAATAAATTAAATATAATAAATTAAATAAAAAAAAGAATTTATAAAACTGTGGATCACCAGTGTCTTTAACTTTTAGAAAAGCAAACATAGCAAATACACATAACCTTGTGCAGAGTGCTATTCACCAATAAAGATACAAAATCACCTGGTTTATATTCTTTTTTTTAAAATAACTGATAAACTTCAAATAGTATCAGCGTTGCAAACTAAATATATTCTAAATAAGTTACTATAAAACATTTATTATTCACTACTACTTGTAATTGGCCTTAATGAATATAAGTAAATGATTTATTTTAACAGGTTTAAAAAAATACTTTTATAATCAAAAGGAAAGTAAAATAACCTTTGGAAATTTAACTTTATTATTATTTTTTTAGATTTCCTTATTTGACAAGGAGAGAGTAGAGGGAGTAGGGAAGAAGGAGGGAGAGGGGAAGCAGATTCCTTGTTGAATGGGGAGCCTAATGTGGTGCTGGATCCCAGGGCCCCAAGACCATGACCTGAGCCAAAACCAAGAGTCTGACACTCAAGCAACTGAGCCACCCAGGCACCCTGACCATTGGAAATTTAAAAAGACATTTTTCCCTAAGCCCTTAATCAAGAGGAAATAAAAAAGTAGAATTATGGGTTATTGAAATAGTAATACACATGAAGGGGTCCCTGGGTGGCTCAGTCATTAAACATCTGCCTTCAGCTCAGGTCATGATTAGGTCCTGGGATTGAGCACTGCATGGGGCTCCCTGCTCGGCGGGTAGCCTGCTTCTCCCTCTCCCATTCTGCCTGATTGTGCTCCCTCTCTCACTGTGTCTCTCTCTGTCAAATAAATAAAATCTTTAAAAAAAAAAAGTAATACATATGAAAACCTATGGGATGTGGCTGAAGCTATACTCTGAGGCAAATGCATAGTTAGAAATGGTTTCATTATTAAATATTTTAAAAGGTAAATAAAGTGTCCAGGGTTAGAAGTTAGTAGGGAAAGTGTATCAAAGCAAGAGAGGAAAAGAAATATAAAACCAGAAATTAATAAATTAGGTAATCCAAAAACCACTGTTAAATTTAGAGAGCTGATTTTTAGAAAAGTATCATCAGGTTTTAAATAGGATTAGTAGTAGTCTATTTTAAGAAAAGAGGAAGAGTTTTGAATAGTAAATCAAGTGGACAGTCTTAGTTAAATATTTTGTCTTTTTTTCTCAGTATTTTCTGAAGTCTTATAAAACCTACATATATAACCAATACAGTTGATTTGTCAAGTGTTTACTTGCCATAGAAGTCCTTCCAGTCGAAAGCAATATAGCCAGCGGGTATCTCTTAAGCATTATTCATTTTTTCCTTTGGAATACATTTATTTTTCTTGCCCATTAGATATAAAATACCTTAATGTTTGATGTATTATATTTTTACCTTAATATAGAAAGGATGTAGAGGCTTTCCATGGTCATATTTTTTCTGTAGGTGTGTGGTACATACTGAAATTTCACTGTGGGGAGAATGCCTTATTATGTTCTACTTCAGTTTTGATTCTAAGTGGGTGTTTTTTTTTCTGTTGCTTAATCTGGAAAAATTATTTGCACTCTTCTGGCGGTTCTATCCCAGAGGAGTTTAGTGTGCATTTCCTGCCATTGGGTGCTTCATAGTAATGTTTGTCCATTTTTCTTAAACCAGTCTGGTACAGCACTTTTCCCAGAACATGTACTCATTGCATATTTATTGAATTTATATAGACTTTCAGTGATCTGAGTGCATTTGTTTAATCTATTCTTTTAAAGAAGGGTTTTATATTTTCATGTTCTGATAAATTCTTGGGTTATCTAGATTATTCACATCAAAGAAGGTTTTTTATTATGATTTGTTTTAATATATGCTAATTTTTTTTTTTTTTTTTTTAAGATTTCACTTATCCATTTGACAGAGAGAGATCTCAAGCAGGCAGAGAGGCAGGCAGAGAGAGTGAGAGGGAAGCAGGCTCCCCGCTGAGCAGAGAGCCCAGTTCGGGGCTTGATCCCAGGACCCTGAGATCATGACCTGAGCCGAAGGCAGTGGCCTAACCCACTGAGCCACCCAGAAGCCCCTAATATATGCTAAATTTAAAAGGAATGTGAAACTGCTTATTATTTTTTTCCCATACAGGTTTTGGGATTATTATAATTTTTTTACTCATTTGTAAAATTCTGAAATAATATCTGAAAGATAAAGATAATTTTACTATATAGTTTTTTTTTAAAAGCAAATAGTGGTACAGGAATAGTTAGACTTTGTGTAGTTTAGACTTACTTTATATTTATGTTTACTTTAAGGAGACAACTCTGCTATAAAGTTTCCTATTCCTAAAAAATAGATCTTGTCAAAAGTAGACCAAAAAATTCAAACTAAGGAATATCCTTGTATGAAATAACTAGCCCAATTTTTTTTATAATGTTTTGTTGTCTACTATGTAGGACAACATTTGATTTCTATACTAATTTAATTAAAATATTGCCAGAACTTCTTACTTAACAATTGTCTGTGTGGGCTTTATTATGTAGAATTTTAAGAATAATTTTGGATTTAACTTTACTTTTTTAGGCCCGAGAATAGCACATGCTTCATTTTAATTTATGATACTAAAGGCCCCAAAGTCACAACAACAACTTTTAAGACCATAGAAGAGTTGTAACTGTAGGAGAAAGTTTGCCAGTCTGTTCCTACTAGTGACATCTTCTGTTTGTACAGCTGTTGACTATAGCAGCTTCTCTTTTTTACTAAAAACAAAGGATCACTTCAGTGTTTGTGAGTTTTATTGTTGAACTCTGATATCTAGAATTGCACTTAGAATAGAAATATTACAAACTTTGATATTTAAGGGTATATAGTGTATATATGTACAGATAACAGTTATAAATTGTGTGTGATACTTTTTTGACCATGAGTTGCCTAAGTTCATAAAACTCTTACAAAGAAAAATGAAACAAAGTATAAAAACTTGTTGCAAATTTTGACTTGAGCAAGAAGTTGAATTTGTTTCCAAAGTAATTTATGAGTTGGTACTATTTGGAGAGAGGTATCATGAAACTTATTATTTTTAAATCATTTTATTTCTTTATATTAGTATTGTTTCCTTTTCATATGGAAATTTGATGTAATCATATTCCTTGCATTTAAAAATTCCTAATGCCTTTTTTGGTTTGTTTTTTGTCCTAATGTCTTCTATACAGATCTATAAAACTGTTCAGAGAGTACTCATATGTTCGGAAAGACTTAAGATTTTTCACAGATATACTACAAATTAAATTTTCAGTATAGTTAAAATGTGATTTATGTTTTCCCTCTTTTTATGCCTATGCATGAACTATAAAAGCAGGTTTCCCTTATCTGTGCATTATTGTTGAAAATCAACCTTCCCCCTAATTTCCTCCTGGGGAAGCATTTATTAGATTAATATTTTATACCTTACACAAATGATTTTTGAGTTCTGTTGACTATCACGGTGAAAATTACGGATTTAGGCTATTAGCATTTGAAGGAGTTTTTGCCTTCAAGGTTGAAATTCAAGAAGCCAGCTTCAGGTCACAGATACTGTATTAGTAAATGCAAGTACTATCTCTCTTTCATATTTGGTTAATAGTATAAAAGTACATTTCAAAGTTTAATCAGGTAGGAAGGATATTGAATTAATACTGCTATAAATAGTTCAGATTTCTTCTCTTCCCACTTCTTTGTAAGTATTCTGAATATTTCCGGGGGCTCTTTATAGAGAATAATTTATCTGAATAAAGGCTATTTATTGAGCATATCAAGTCTTTAGATTTTATCTTCAGATTTTGGTGCATTTGTTACTGATTACCTTTGTGAGAAACATGCCTGATACTTATTCTGGGAACTCTGCTTTGCTCAGAACTTCCAATAAATGCCATCCTACTGGATTTGTTGGGCAAAAGTTCTAGTTAGGACTATTGCTTTGAGGTAATTGATTTGAAAGATTGAAACATTGGATTGCATTTCATTTACTCTTTTCTGAAAGAAGTGTGTAATATCTTTTTAGATTGTGGTGTTTATGTGGTTTTATACATTCTACCTTTGCAGAATGTGCCCATAATTTTTTTTATTATTAAATTTCAAGAATTTGTTATTAAAAACATAAGGAAAACTGCATTAAAACAGTGTATAGCTGAATGAATTATAAGGTGAATTCCTTGTAATTATCACCCAAGTTAAGATACAGAACATTGTCAGGCCCTCATAATCTTTTTAGATGCCCTCCTTGTGATCACAACTCTTTCACATGAGTAATTTCATATGAGTAATTCCTATCCTGACTTTTATCCCAGATCTTTATTTTTCTTTATAGTTTCATCACCCACATATGAATCCTAAAATACTTTAGTTTTTTAAATATATCTTTTAAACTTCTGTAGATTTTTTTGTGAGAAAAGATACTAAATACTAAAATGGGAGTACATATTCTGGATTACTTTAGTTTACTCAAGTTGTCTACTGGGAAACTGAAGTACTCATTTTTTTTTTTTTTTTTTTACTAGTTTGTGAACCAGAAGTTTCTTGCTCATATTGTTAGGTATTTTTTTTCATTAGTCTTGGACACTTTCCTTCTTTATAATTAAACTATACTTACCTAATTTCCTGAAATGGATAGAAATAGACTGTTTTTTAGACTAGTCAAATAAATATAAAGTGATTATCCTTCAGAACTCTGTTTAATGACTTTCCCTCCTAACAAAATTAGTTAAAAGCATTGTTTGTCTGAAGAGCTAGATTTCTTACTACCAGCTTTATTTTTGGACTCAAGTCTACTTCCTTGTACTCTTGATTGTTTTAACAGCTTTGGTTATGTAAGAAATGATTTCATTAAAATGCAATAACTTAAAAAAATGCAATAACTTTTGATAAACCTTTCCCTCTTTTATTTGATGGCTTTGCCTTAATAATCGTATTTAGTTATTTTAATTTGACATTGCTGTTCTTTTGGATGTTTTCTAATACTAAGGATATCTAATTACTATGTGTAAGCCCTGTCTTTTCCATTGTTAAACTGTGGATCTGTATTAAGTTTTTTGCTACTTTATTAAATGTGTGGTTTACTTTCTCTTTGAAGAATGTCAAGCTGTCAGCTGAGGTAGAGCCATTTATTCCCCAGAAGAAGAATCCTGATACATTTATGATCCCGATGGCACTCCCAAATGATAATGGAAATGTATCTGGTGTAGAACCAACTCCAATTCCCAGCTACCTGATTACTTGTTATCCATTTGTGCAGGAAAACCAGTCCAATAGGTAATTTGTTTATTATTATTTTCTTTTTTGTAGGGGGTGGGTAAGGAACAGAAATTGGCAAGACATACTTCTTCATTTTTTCCTTTTGTAACTTTTTCTTTTTTCAGGTTTATTTTATTATTATTATTAGTATTATTATCTCTACAGCCAACATGGGGCTTCAGTTTGCAAGCTTGAGATTAAGAGTCCCATGGTCCACCAACTGAGCCAGCCAGGCAGCCCTCCATTTTAAACATTAAACATTAGCCATTTCTCTTTTTTTAAGAGAAGTAAATAAAACCAAATGAAGCAGAAATTTTAATTGTTAACATGGTTTATTTTCTCATTCTTTCTAAGAGGAAAAGTTTTTGGACTCCTACAGTAAGTCATTAAAATTACTTTGAAATAAGTTGATACAAAGGGAGGAATGAATATTCAGAAAGTGGTGAATGGAAACCCCTTTTTAAGTTTAGGTATTTAATCATAATTTTCAGGACAGTTGGGCATAAGAATAAAATACTAAAGGATATGGGACGCCTGGGTGGCTCAGTTGGTTAAGCGGCTGCCTTCGGCTCAGGTCATGATCCCAGCGTCCTGGGATTGAGTCCTACATCAGGCTCCTTGCTTGGCGGGGAGCCTGCTTCTCCCTCTGCCTCTGCCTGCCACTCTGTCTGCCTGTGCTTGCTCTCGCTTCTCTCTCTATGACAAATAAATAAATAAAATCTTAAAAAAAAAAAATACCAAGGGATAGTCCTTAACATTAAAATGTTTATGGTTAACATATATTTCCGGGCTCTGATTCTAGTTTAAATTTAGCCTCTGTGCTATAGTCACAGGGTGATTTAGCAAAATGCTTGCAGTTCAGATAATATGTGAAGTGGTGGTTAGGGTGTAACTTGTGATAGTCATGATAGCCTTTTTAATGCTGCTTAGACTATCTGAGTGATTAGTGCTTTGTTAGTGTAATTCATGTTACTGCTATATTAAAGTATTTTTTTTAATGTGCTGTATAAAGTACTTTCAGCCTTTCACAAGTAATATACATAGAAAATACTTCTCTAGCATCTTGGATAAATGGATGAGACAGCTGAGCTCTAGCCTCTGCCCAGCCCCCCAAAAGCAAAGGCAGTCAGTATTTCTGCACCCCTGTATAAAGCCATGGTGTGGTACACTAGTGTGCCAAGGCACATTCTTTCAGATATTCTCGATGTAAGAGATATGAGACCGTGAAGCCACTGTATGAAATATGAACTATTCAGGTTAATAATTTATAAAACCCTGTAGTTTTCAGGATTGGACAAAGAGTAAGGGATCCTTCTCAGTTGAAGTTCGCATAATGTCAAAAAATTTTGACCTGTATGGGGCTATGTTTAAAGCAACTTAAAACTAAATTTAATAATACTATTATTTTTGTATTTGACAAAATGGCCCAGTATAAAGTACAATTAATTTTTCTTTTTTTTTTTTTAAAATATTTTATTTATTTATTTAACAGAGAAAGAGAGAGAGAGAAATAAGCAGGCAGAGAGGAAGGCCGAGAGAGGGGAAAGCAAGGCTCCCTGCTAAACAGAGAGACTGATGTGGGGCTCCATCCCAGGACCCTGAGATCATGATCTGAGCCGAAGGCAGAGGCTTAACCCACTGAGCCACTCAGGCGCCCCTCAATTAATTTTTCTTACCATACTAAATAATCTTTGAGAATTCATGAGTAAACCAGCCAGTGGATTAAAATTATTTTTTAAAATTATGACAGTGAACATTTTTCCATTGTGCTTTGCTGTGGGATTAGTGAGGAAAAGCTCAATGCTCCAGCTCCCCATGGCCCCTCATTCTTCAGCAGCAACCTTTTGTAAGGACTGCTGAGACAGGAAGAGTCTTGCTGATGCTGCATAGGAATTGCACTAGGAAAGGCTCTAATGCTAGAGATAGGATGGTAATGTTAGGCTTGCCTCTTCTCTTCTTGACTTGGAACCTGCTTCCATTGTCAAGGAGGGGAGCCAGGAAAAGAGCTTGACTTGGCCAGATGGTTCCTGGAGTACAAGAGAGGAGTAGGAGGCCCTGGGACTGAACTGAAAAATGAGAAGTGGAAGAATCAAATCACCCATTGTAATGGTCACCTTACACAGTGTTCACATTACTCTTCTTTTTGCAGAGGCCATCACAGTGGTTAGCATTGGATGGGGACTTAGGATTCCTTTGTTTACAGATCCAGCAGCTAGGGGTTTTACTTCTAGGAAGAAATATTTTGAGGAGGTTGAGGAGAGAGTTATAAATAAGAATGATATGTACTTTTAAAATTTTGCAATGCAGTAGATCAGGTTGAATTCCTTTATACTGTCATTTAAGTTGTTACTACATGTATATAATAATCTCTAATTACAGCAAAGAAATAAGGTGATAATTTTATCTCCTTTTTATTATGAAGGCACCTTTCTGTACTTTTTAAAATTAAAATGCATTAAGAAATTTTGCTTCAGCATTATTTTCAGACTTCTCAATAGATTTGTTCTTTGTTTATTTTATTTTAACAGACAGTTTCCTTTATATAACAATGATATACGATGGCAACAGCCCAATCCAAACCCTGCTGGACCGTACCTTGCCTACCCCATTATATCTGCTCAGCCTCCTGTTTCTACAGAGTATACATATTATCAGCTGATGCCAGCACCATGTGCCCAAGTTATGGGATTCTATCATCCTTTTCCTACACCTTACTCCAACACCTTTCAGGCTGCAAGTACTGTAAATACTATAACCACAGAATGCACTGAGCGTCCAAATCAGCTTGGACAGGTCTTCCCATTGTCCAGTCATCGAAGCAGAAACAGTAACAGAGGACCAGTTGTACCAAAAGTAAGTAACTTATTTTGCTTGGCTTTTATGTTTGATATTTCTGTTGTTAATAATAATGGAAGTAATTTGCTACTTGTATTGGTTAGCTTTCATGCTGAATTTACTATCACATTCCATTCACTGTTATAAAATAGTCAAGGATAGAACATTTATAAAATAATTTTTTCTGTTTTTTATTGTGCCTTATTCTTTTTTTTTTTTTTTTAAGATTTTATTTATTTATTTGACAGACAGAGATCACAAGTAGGCAGAGAGGCAGGCAGAGAGAGAGAAGAGGAAGCAGGCTTCCTGCGGAGCAGGCAGCCCGATGTGGGGCTCGATCCCAGGACCCTGGGATTGTGACCTGAGCTGAAAGCAGAGGCTTTAACCCACTGAGCCACCCAGGCACTCCTGTTGTGCCTTATTCTTAATTGATGATTGATTTACAGCCATCTTCAGGTTTCTTGAGAGTTTTATGTAATCATTATACACAGGTATTTCCAAATTGTTTTAATTTAATGATAAAAATTGCATAGTGACACCAGTGTTTGTAAGTGGTAGTTTGGATCCTATGCCAGTGGTGTTGAATGACTAATGCACTTCATATATTTCAGTCCTCAGAAATCAGCAGGAGATACTATGGAGGACATTTGTGATTCACTCAATCCCCTCAACTTCATTGTTGCTATTCTGTGAATTTTTAGTAGCAATAGTACTTTGTTATTAAAGTGTTGCTTTACTATATTATGTGAATACAAGGTCTCCTTGAGCTGAAGAAAATGAAAGATAGATGTGTGAAACCACTCTTAAGATCAGCCTTTTGACTAAGTTAAAAAAAAAAGTGTGGGGGGGGGGGGGAGACACACAGGCCTGAAAACACAATAGATTTAATGCTTATTCTAGGTAACTATTTCTTAACTAAAAGGTTACTTTTATATTGAGGCCTTAATGCAAAGCAAGTAAAAAGAAAAACATGTTTCTTCTCAGCAGTTTTGAGCTAATAGAAGGCAGAATGATTTCCTAAATGCATCTTATGGCTCTATCATCAAGGAGTTGATGCTTTCGTAGATTCCATTAGCCTAGTTTCTTCAGTGAAAAATCTTTGATGTTTTTTGGCATACTTTTTACAAATTAAAATACAAACATGCAGCCAGCTTGCTTTAAAAAGCTTTTAGTCTTTGTTCATCAAAACACTAGGTCAAGGGAAATTGTTTTGGGACCTCTGGAGAATGTAAGAAACAATTATGGGAAATAATAGAGTAGTATATAACTTTCAGATGCTAAAGAAACATGATTTCTCAGCGTGCCTTTCCAGCACTTCACTTTAGGAAGTTAAATTCAGAATTCTGTTGTATAAATTGCTATTAAGTGATGAATACTTCTGTTTTAAAAAATGAAGGAAAGGCTCAACTTTTTTATATTTTGTTTTTAAGCTCTAAAGCAGAAATTTTTTGGATTTTCTTACTATCATGAAAGGAAAATTTATCTCCTGGATGAGCTACTTTTTTCAGTACCCTTTTTAAGTACCTTTTTAGTACTACCTTTTTAGAACCCTTCTAAATAAAAATTTACAAACCCTTATATGGCATGATTATACTTCTGTCATTTATTATTTATTGAGAAAATATGAAGTACAAGTAATATAAAATGTATTAATATTTTATTAGTCATAGTAGTGTTAATAGTTATTTGAAAAATAGTATTAAAATGTGTATCTATAATATATCATTTAATGTAAAATTAAATGCAGATAATGTCATGAATTCCTAACACAGTAACCCTCTTTTCCCATGGGTTGGGAGGCACTAATTTAGAGCCTACATTTAGGTGTGTTCCATAGTGGATATGTATTTTATAATGTAGTACACTGAGTAGGATTTTAAATTATTATTTTTGTGTGTGTGTGCTTAAATCAGCAACAGCTTTTACAACAGCACATAAAAAGCAAAAGGCCACTCGTGAAAAATGTAGCTACTCAGAAAGAGACAAATGCAGCAGGTCCTGATAATCGATCAAAAATTGTGCTTCTGGTAGATGCTTCACAACAAACTGGTAAGCAAGAGTGTTTATGTATACATCATTGATTTTCATCTGTTTTCATGTATTGATTTTATAATTGTGGACTGTACCACGTTTCAGGATTCTAGACTTTCATCCT
Organism: Mustela lutreola; assembly: GCF_030435805.1. NCBI lineage: Eukaryota > Metazoa > Chordata > Mammalia > Carnivora > Mustelidae > Mustela > Mustela lutreola. Next base: position 74,687,971 of record NC_081296.1, on the reverse strand, counting down.
TTCATTTATCCTGCCACTTTGTGAAATTCTCTAGGAAGGATAAAAGCAGTCCATATCCGTAATGTTCTTTCAGCTTGTTTGCTGGCTAATGTGCAATTTTGAGGAGGATTTGAGGTGTCCTTATTCCTGTGTAGTAGTGGAGCAGTTCAGAAATCAGAGATGGAATATTGCAGACATTGTAAGAATTTGAGGGCTATTCTGGCAGAAATCAAAATTGTATGTTTTTATAAATAGTTTAAATCTCTTTATAAAATACTCTAATATTATATAATATGTTTATAGAAATAACTTGGCAAATTTTCTGTGCCACATTTTAGCATAGATCTGAAACAAACATGAGTGGCACATATATCCTATCAAGCAAGTAAGAATTTTGGACTAGTTGGATATTTTTTGTCCAGAGTTTATTAGAAGACTATATATAAATTTTAAGGAAGCTTTATTCTGGTAATAGATAAAAATTAATATTTTCCAATTTATATCATTAAATTCTAGTTTGTATCTCTGTTCTCAGCTTAATGGCTACAGAGTAGATCGGTAACTCTCTCCTCACCCATAGTCACTGATGCTAGTAAAAATTTTTAATGATCCAAGGCCAAGAATTAGATCTGCTCAAAGGCACATTTACTTTTTTACCCCTCTGTAGTTTCCACTCTGACTTAAAATAAATTTGGCAGTGCATACTTTCTTTCATTTGGGTTGCACCTTTTCGTTTGTGACACAAATTCAGGTTTTTGTTTTTTGTTTTTGTGGGTTTTTTTTTTTTTTTTTTTTTTTTTTTTTTTTTTTGGCAATTGCTTAGATCCATTAGGAGTAAGAGGATCTGGGAATCCATTAAAAAACAGTCTTGTTGCTGGTACAGTCATTGTGTGTAGTTTGTAGTCATAAAGCAGTGAGATTAATGGACTAACAAATGCTTGGAGAGGCTATAGAAAAGAATCACAATGTAATACATTGCAAAGTTTTCTATGTTTTGGTTATTCCTAATTATAGTGACTTATTTCTACATGCTTTAAACCCTGGGACTGGTTTTAAAAATCCTTACTTCTTTAGTTTGTTCCTTTAGTGACCACAAACACAATCTTCTGAAGCATAATAATTCGAAAATGAATAGATGATCCATTAGCAAAACAAAAAGGCAGCCTACTGAATGGGAGAAGATATTTGCAAATGGTATATCCAATAAGGGTTAATATCTAAAATATTTACTCAGTACCAAAAAACCCAGATAATCCAATTTAAATTGGCCAGGGCATCTGAATAGACATTTTTCCAAAGAAGATCTACAAAAGGCCAGCAGACACATGAAAAGATGCTCAACATCACTAATCAGGGAAATATAAATCAAAACCGCAACAAGATATCACCTTATCCCTGTTAGTGTGGCTAGAATAAAAAAGACAAGAAATAACAAATGTTTGTGAGGATGTGAAGAAAAAAGAACCCTCGTGTATTGGAAATGTAAATTGGTGCAGCTGCTATGGAAAACAGTGTGGACATTCCTCAAAAAACTAGAACTAGAGATACCAAGTGATCCAGTAATTCCATTACTGGGTATTTTACCCCCCCAAAAATAAAAACACTCATTTGAAAAGATATATTCACTCCTATGTTCATTGTGCCATTATTTACAGTAGCCCTGATAAGAAAGCAATCCAAATGTCAAAAGTAAATGAACGGAGAATGGATAAAGAAGATGTGGTGTATATATACAATGGAATATTACACAAGCATAAACAAGGATAAAATCTTGCCATTTGCAACAACATGGGTGGACCCAGAAGCTATAATGCTAAGTGAAATAAGTCAGATGGAATCTTAAAATCTTATATGTAGAATCTTTAAAAAGGCGGGGAAAAACCCCTGCAGAAATAGGCCCATAAACACAGAGAACCAAAATTGATGGTTGTCAGAGGGTTGGGAGTAAATTGGTGGTAGCTACACTTGTGGTGAGCAAAGCGTAATGTATAGACACTTGCAGCATCACTTTGTTGTACACTTAGAGCTAATGTAATATTGTATGTCAACTATGCTTTGATAGAAGTGAAAAGAAAATGAAAATGAAGGTAAAATTTGATTAGAAGATAGTACATTTTATCAGTATTCCTACTCTTTAGTTTTTTTCAAATTCTGAGGATTTTACATCCTATTAGTATTTTTGTTTAATTTGTTTTTAATTTCTGAGGATTAATTGGTATCAGTCACAGATAGACTGAAATATTAGAACTTAAAGGAACTTGTAACAAGTTTTTATTCTTGAACATAAGCTTGTATTTAATGAGCTTAACAAGAATACTAGGTATGATATACAAAAGTGCATTTCAGTGTGTTACAAACAAAATTTGAGAAAAGATAGTGTTTATAATAGCAACAAATACATCAGTTTCTGGGAATGAACTTGGCAAAAGATGTACCAGACATTTATGCGGAAGATCTTAACTTTATGGTAGGATATTAAAAACAACAACAACTAGATATCCTATTTGTATAGGATGATTTGATACTGCAAATGGCATTTTTCCCAAGTCAGTACTCAGTCCGTAGATTCAGTGCAGTTCTAATCAAAATTTTAATAGGAATTTTTTTGGGAACTTGATAAACTAATTCTAAAAGGATCATTTGTCTGAAAAGAAAAGAACTTTTTTTTCTAAATATCAAGACCTGTTAAACTATCTTACTTCTTGTAGACTTACATAAAAAATGCACTATTACAAAAGTTAGAAGAGGGGACCCAGAAACAGATTCACATGTATGTGAAAACATGTGGAAAATAACAGAGATTGCATTACAGATACCTAATTTACACCCCATGCAAATCTTTTTAGGTGGATTAAGGACAAATGGAAAAACCACAGTAGAAGAAAATAGAGGCAGGTGTCTTTATGACTGCTGGGAGAGAAGTATTTCTCAAATAAATTCTGTCAAAAGTGAGTGAATAAGTGAAAGAATAAGCCACAAACTTGGAAACGATTTATACGATGCCTGTCACTAATAAAGTATTAGTATGAAGACATGAAAAATTCATATGAATGAATAAGAAAATGATCCCACCTTGTTCTCAGGGCCTTGGGACACAGCACCAGGGGGCTGAAACAGTGTGGTGGGACTATAGGAAAGCTTCCAAATGTTTAGTAACAGGTGACAAGAGAAGTTTAGAACATCCACTCAGTGGGATAATATGGAAATGAAATTAAATTAAAATTTTGAAGAACATTTACATAATATTAAACAGCCCAACTCAAAATTGTATTGATGCTGTGTGTAAAAGTTATGGGCAGAAATATAGAAAAAGGAAAATTGTTATTTGTTAGGATAGGAGGACATTGCAAGAGTTTTTTAAATGTCTTTTGATTACAGTTTCTGAAATAATTAATTAATAATGCAAAACCCCAAAACAGTCCAGGTATCCCATCAGTGGTACAAAGGATAAATACTGTGTGGTACGTTCATCATACATAGGCATACATAGGATTCCAGTGACATTAATGAATTACAGCCACATGCAGTAGAATCTCAAAACTAATGTTGAGGGGATGGGGCACACTGGGAAGCAGGTCACAAAAGAAAATGGACAGTATAATTTCATTTTTATAAGTGAAAACTGTAAAATTAGATGATTTATGTTTTAGTAATTCAAAAATCCATGAAAAAAGTATTTTAAAAAGTGAGAAAATGATAAACACAGAATTCCATGTGGAGGTAACTTCTGGGGGAGGAAGAGGATGCAGTGGTAGAGGGGGTATGCAGTGGACTTCAAAAAAGACTGGTATTGTTATTTTTCTGAAATGGGTAATGGTGGTTTGTTTTAATATTTATACAAATATTTTATTCTCTTGTCATAATAAATACATGTCATAAACCAGCTTGTCAGGAACATCTTACCTTTTGATGATCTTCCCCCCAAAATTTTTACTTGTTTTCTCCATTTACAAAGTAAGATATCTTTATTTTCTTATGACCTTAATGATAATTTAACAAGAGTTTATCAGTTTGGTCCTCACAAAGAGATGTCACACCTTCCTTGCTTTATAGATTTCCCATCAGATATTGCTAACAAATCTCTCTCAGAGAGCTCTGCCACGATGCTCTGGAAGTCCAAAGGCAGGAGGAGAAGAGCGTCCCACCCGACTGCGGAATCCTCCAGTGAGCAGGGGGCTAGTGAAGCTGACATTGACAGTGATAGTGGCTACTGCAGTCCCAAACACAGCAACAACCAGCCGGCAGCAGGGGCTTTGAGAAATCCCGATTCTAGCACCATGAATGTATGTAACATTGCTTTGATTCCTTTATTGGTCACCTATGTCAGTATTATCTTTTTATCTTCTCTAAAGCTTAAGTATCTATTTTCATTAACAATTCCTGTAGTTATAGAATGGATTAAAATGTATTTTGTATATTAATATGAAAAATACATATGGAGAAGTGTTTTTCTCAGATTGTAAATAAGCATGCTTCACACTAGACTAAGTTATGAAACATGTTGCAAGGCATATGGTATTGACTCTTAAGCAGAAAATAATTGTCTTTTTTGTTTTTATTTTTAGCATGTGGAATCATCTATATGTACAGGTACTTATTTTCTGCATAGTGTTTTTGCTATACTTTCTTCTTTGTCCATGTCAGAGCTTTGCTTTCAAGCATGAAGCCTTCTGATACTGCAGAAAAAATTAGAAATCTTCCAAAGAGATTCACCTTATTTTGAAAGTACAGTTGGGCTGATAAAACTTGAGAAAATTTCTCCATTGAGAAATTGGGGTATTCTGCAAGATGGCACTTCTATTACTAAGAATTGGAATACCACTTAAATTTTGTAGAGAAATTTCCAGTTTTGTGTTTATAGTGACTGACTTTCAATATACAAAGTTAAGGGATAATTTAGGTTTTGGCGTCTTTCATAAATAAATCATATTTTTAATCTCATTGGTTACAGGTAGTGTAAATTGGTCCAATGTAACTTGCCAGGCAACTCAGAAAAAACCTTGGATGGAAAAAAATCAGACATTTTCTAGAGGTGGAAGGCAGACTGAACAAAGAAATAATTCACAGGTAATTTGAATGAGGTTGGAGAAACTTGAATTATTATAAATGGTATAGTGGCCTTGAAGGGCAATATCCTTAATTTTTTTTTTTAAGATTTTATTTATTTATTTATTTATTTGTCAGAAAGAGAGAGAGAGAGAGAGCGCGCGCGCACAGGCACACAGAGTGGCAGGCAGAGGCAGAGAAAGAAGCGGTCTTCCCGTTGAGCAAGGAACCCCATGTGGGTCTTGATCCCAGGACCCTGGAATCATGCCCTGAGCCAAAGGCAACAGCTTGACCAACTCAGCCACCCAGGTGTCTCAGTGTCCTTAATTTTTGAAGATGCGTATTGAATTACATAATCATAAAACACCATGACATCTGTAACTTTAAAATGGCTTAGCCAGTAGAGTTATTATTTAATGAGACAAAATGAAAATCTTGGTTATAGATGATGCATATATAGGTGTATATTGTGTTGTTTTCTACTATATTGTTTTTAAGAAATATATTTGGATATTTCATAGTTTTAAAAAAGAATATCCTCCAATCCTGCTTCATTTGCCGTGACTTTTTTTTTAATCCATATAAAAAATTTAAAAACATTTTAATGCCACAAATATTGATTCTTTGAACTTTAGGACCATGGCCTTGTTCGTGTGTCTTTACTAAACACCATAGCTATGCACTCTGTGCTTGTTGCAGGGCCATCGTAATTGTTGTCTCATGCTGTAATGTAGCCAGACTGGGTGGCTTCCTGGTTTTGGGGAACAATATCTAACTGCCATACAGCTGAGCAAGTTATATACTGCCATGGATTCCCAGTAACTATCTTCTTGAGTTGGTTGATTGTGAAATCAGGGATTTGTTTGTTGGTCAGAGTTTTTTCCTTTTCAATTTTTAGATAGACTTCCTGGATTCCTTAAATCTAGTTAAGGTATTAAAACTATCATATGAATAGATCTGTGGATGAACTGAAATAAGAGTAAGTTACTAATGGATTAAATAGACCAAATACTTGCCTGCTCATTTGCTTCCCTGAAATGAAGGACATCAGTTGCTCCCTAACATTAATTAGACTGTCATTATTAGACAAGCAGAATAATGCCCTTTTCCCTATGGTTATTGCAAAAATGAGTCGTTGTTTGTGGCACCCATGAGAGGCAGTCTAGCTTTATTTGATTAGAAACAGAAGAGCTAAAACAAGAATTATTTATATAGATGTGATAAACAGAATCTATAAAATATTTAGCTAAGTGCTGAAATTTTATGTTGAAATTGTAACTTGTTAGACTTTTGGTATCCGTGGCCCACTGGAGAGGAAGTAGTACAGCTATTGAGCCTCCAAACTGGTGAAGAATAATAAAAGAACAACAAAAAATTATTCAAATACATGTAATATATTAGGTTTTGCTTATTTTGTATCTCTCTTCATTCCAAAAGAACTGGAGCCAGATGTTGAATAATGTGCTTTCTACTTCTGATGTGTTGTTAATACTTATTCTTGGGCACCTGGGTAGCTCGGTGGGTTAAGCCTCTGCTTTTGGCTCAGGTCGTGATCTCAAGGGTCCTGGGATTGGGCCCCGCATCGGGCTCTCTGTTCAGCAGGGAGCCTGCCTCCACACCTCTCTCTGCCTGCCTCTCTGTCTACTTGTGGTCTCTCTCTCCTTGTCAAATAAATAAATAAAATCTTTTAAAAAATCCACTTATTCTTAAGTATGTGTTTGATTTGTGATGTGCAGAATTTTTTTTTCTGTTAAGTCAAAATATTTTCCCCCTTTGCAGTTTCTGATTGTTTTTAGGCTTAGAAAGTATTTTAGAAATGACATATTCACTTGTATTTTCCACTACCTTTTTATAGTATAATATTGCAAGAACTTTTTATCTGGAATTTATTTTGGTGTATGATGCAATGATGTAGATTTTCAAAGTAGTTAACCAGCTGTTTGAAAATCATAATCTATTCTTTTCTCTCATTTGCTAATTTCTTACATCCTAGGTGCTGTCTCTGGGCTGTTTTATTCCATTTATTAAAATTTGGTACCTGTACCATGCTGTTTTCCTTGTGATTTTTAATATTTTTACTATGTTTTAACACTTGAACAGACAGGTTCTTCCTATAATCTGTCATAACCTTAATTTTAAATAATGTACAGAATCTAAAAACTTAAATTTTCAAAAATGGTTTCATTTTGTGAATTGGTTGAAAAATAGAAGAGAGGGCGCCTGGGTGGCTCAGTGGGTTAAGCCGCTGCCTTCGGCTCAGGTCATGATCTCGGGGTCCTGGGATCGAGTCCCACATCGGGCTCTCTGCTCAGCAGGGAGCCTGCTTCCTCCTCTCTCTCTCTCTCTCTGCCTGCCTCTCTGCCTACTTGTAATCTCTGTCTGTCAAATAAAAAATAAATAAATAAATCTTAAGAAAAAAAAAAAATAGAAGAGATGAAAAAGATTATATGATGGAAAAAATCTCATTTTCACTCTCTCCTCTTGTCTTATCTTCCCTATATCTGTCCCACTTTGAGTAGTTTCTTATGTATTTTCCCAGAGTTTCTTCATGTCATTCTAAGTAAATACAGTTATGTATCTTGTGTTTTATCCACTCTCTTTTGTGCTCTGCTTTCATCACTTAACAGTGTATCTTGAAAACATTTTCATAATATCACAGGAGGGCTTCCACAGGTTTTAAAAAATAACTTGTAATGTTTGGAGTATGAAGATACTTGTTGATTTCTGTAGTCTTCCTATTCATGGACATTGGAGTTGTTTGTAACTTGTCACTATTGTAGACATACTGCAGTATCATTAGAAATGTATGTGTATAGCAGTAAAGTAAATTCCTAGATAAGGGACTGCTGAGTGAAAAGATAAAGCCACTTCTGTTATTTGATTGTATCGGCCAACCGTACCACTTAAGTCTCAACAATAATGTGGTGAGTGCCTTTTTCCATATAGCTTCAGAAATCATGTGTTTCCAGGATTTTGGATTTGTGCCAATTAGGTGGAATGGTATATGAATGTTGTTGAGCATCTTCCCATGTATTTATGGGCTGTTACTATTTTTTTGTTAACTTGTCTGATCATATCTTATGCCCTTTTTTGGGGGGGCTATCTTGATCTGCTTTTTTTCTTTTTTTGATATATTTTAAAAATCGGTTTCTTCATCAAGCTCTTAACAGATTTTTTAAAAATTTGGGAGCCTTTAGTTTGTAATATGAGTTATAAATATTTTGCTAGGCTTTCATTTTTATTTTTGACTTTGCTCACTATTATTGCCATACACCAGTTTATGTTTTAAATAGCATTAAGAAGTTTATATATTGAATTTATTGTTTTTTGTTTTTGTTTTTTAAAATGGCTTCTGAGTTTTAGTGCCACGTCCTTGCTCTGAGGTTATAAAGGAATTGCCTGTTTTCCACTAGTGTGTTTTTATTCCTTTTTTTTATATTAAATCTTTATTTCATTTGGATTTGTGTTGTGCATGGTGTAAAATATAGTTCCACTTCATATTTTCCAAGTGGCTACCCAAATCTCCAGCACCATTCATTGAAAAGTCCATCTTTTCGCTGATTTGATATTAACCACTTTCATCATCTATTAAATTCCCAGGTATATTGAAATCTAATTCTAGAATTTCTGTTTTGTTCTGTATTAATCATTAAATTAATCTATCAACTTAGGGAGGGTGGATTACCTTTGTGATGTGGCATCTTCCTATGCAAAAAACTATTGTTTTTTATTTTTGAGTCATCTTTTTAGGAGGTAATTGGTATACATGCAAATTTAGTTCTCATGAACTTTGTTGGGACATTAGTTTGGGGGTTTTAATTTAATCCTGGAGCTTTATGTCACCCAAGTATAAGAAATCAAGTTCCATTTTTTTTTTTAATTGCTTTAGTGTTTGTAGCAACATTAATACATATTTAGTAAATGATTTACAACAGGGTTTATTTCTGGATATAATTTTAATGCTTTTGGAGAGCAGGTTTACATTTACTTTTTTGTCATGGTGAGTGTCCACAGAAATGCAGAGTTGTGCTCAGGAATTATTCTCTTGTTTTTTGGTCATACCTGTCTTGGGGCTTGATGAGTATTCACTTCAGTGTTAATAATTTATGTGAATTAACTTGTTTCTTTATTACCTAGACATTGAAATTGCATTTACCAGTCTTGTATGAGCCTCTTTTCATGGACCTATTTTTAAAACATTTTACAAAAATTGCTAAAATAGTGAAGTTGAAGTATTTTTATAGAGAACATTCATACAGCTATCAGAGGCTAGCTAACATTTTACCAAGATTTGTTTCATCGTGTGTGTATTTAAAATAGGCTATTTTAAATACTATTTTTAAATGAGGTAGATATTTAAAATTAAGAAACTGTTCGGTATCTGGAAGAATATTTAAAATTAAGAAGCTGTTGGGTATCTAGTTATAGGAAGTAGCCCAGTTATCACAGTACATACTCTAAGGAAGAATTAAATTTGGTATATGACCGTCTTCTTTGGCTTATTGTTCTGCCATGTAACCTGCCTCCCAAAAGAGTATAAAAATTCTGTTTCTTAAAAAAAATTCTATTCCTTATCAGCAAATCTTTTTAGACCAGTTACTTAGTATGGGAATTGCTAGGTGGTTTTCATGTCTTTGTGTGCATAATTTTGATTTCATCATCAAAAATATGTATATTAGCACCTTCTGTTCTAGATCTGTTTCAGGTTCTGTTTATTGTTAGAATTTGGGAGTAACTGGTAATGAAGATTATACTTTTCACATCTTCTAGGTGTCCTGGTTAAGAGAGTATTTCATGTTAGCTGCATTGGGTACTTAAGAGGAGGATCTTGAAATGTCTTAAGATTCTTACAAATCTTGCCCTTATGACCATTGAACATTTCACAGATTTATTAATAGGATAATTTGTAGATTGAATGAAAATTTTGTTTTCAATCTATTTTCTTGGAAATAAGTTTTAATTTTTAACCTTTCCTAGAAATTGTTTTTTTAAAAAAATAAAACCACAGATGTTAGAAGACTTACAATAGTTTAATAGAGTACTGTGCAGTTTCTTCCAATGAGAACATCTTGCAAAACTGCAGTCCAGTGTCACAACCGGGATATTGACATTGACACAAGGAAGAACAGAGTCATCACTGCAGGGATCCTTCCTGTTTCTGTTTTATAGCCACATTCCTTTTCTCTTCTGGCCAGCCTCTCGTTAACGCCTAGAATCCACTGATCTGTTCCCCCCTTTCTGTAATTTGTCATTGCAAGAATGTTTTATAAATGAACTCATACAGTCCTTTTAGGATTGGCTTCCTCACATGCATGGCTTTCTGGGGATTCATCCAGATTATTGAGTACCTCAAGTTTGTTCCATTGGGTGGCTGACTGTTGTTCAGTAGTAGGGATGTACCCCAGTAAGTTTAACTGTTTTCCCAATTAAGGACATCTGAGTTGTTTCCAGTTTTTGGCTATTACAAGTAAGGCTGGTTAAAAGTTCATGTATGAGGTGGAGGGGAGGAGGGAAGTAACTTGCATTATCACATTTTTTATTTCTTTTAAAATGATCTTGTCAAAAGCTCTTGAACAAAATTTCTATAGTAAATTGTGCACTTTCTGAAAATTCATTGAGTTGTATACTTTCGTGTACTTTTCTATAAGTATGTTATACTTCAGTAAAATGTTCACTTAAATAATATATTTTTTTCTTTTGGTGCTTACTTAGGTTGGATTCAGATGCCGAGGACATAGTACTTCTTCAGAAAGAAGACAGAATTTACAAAAGCGACAAGATAATAAGCAATTAAACACCAGTCAATCTCATAGAGGCGACTCAAATTCTGAGTCTTTATATTTTGAGGTATTTTTTCAGGCTTTATTTGTAAACTATTATAGCAAATGTTCCCATTAAGAAATTAATTTTGGGGGTGCCTGGGTGGCTCAGTGGGTTAAATCCTCTGCCTTTGGCTCAGGTCATGATCTTAGGGTCCTGGGATGGAGCCCCACATCAGGCTCTCTGCTCAGCAGGGGGGCCTGCTTCTCTCTCTTTCTGCCTGCCTCTTTGCCTACTTGGGATCTCTGTCTGTCAAATAAATAAATAAAGTCTTTTAAAAAAATTAATTTTCTTACATTCTGATAAGTACTTTTTATGACTCTGTTATTAGATTATAAATTACTCAGAAGTATTGATCCATTTTTGTCCAGGATATGTATAGTTAGTATAATAGTTAATGATAGTTAGTAATGAAGTTATAGTTAACTTCATTAATGTCTATTTTTATAATTTTCATCATGAGGTAATGTGTAGAGGTAGAACTTGATTTTATGTTGGTTTCTCCTAGTACGAAACTTTCTCCCTAATTTTTATTATTATTGTTTAGTCTCTTTGTCAGGTTTTTTTAGATTTGAATGGTTTGGTCTAGGTAGTTTGTGCTGCTAGCCAGGAGAATCTTGAAGAAGAAAAAAAGTTAATGTATTTTTTCTAATAGGCAGAAAGTTTGTATTCTGCTTGGAGTATTTTTATTGTTTATTCATCTAACTGACTCTTATTGGAGGCCTGTTATGTGTAAAATAAGTTGCTGTGACTGATACATTAAGTGAGTAAACACAGTAGCCTTAGGAAGGTTGCTATATAGTAATATAGATGCATATATACCTAGTACTTGCTTAGGTGTGGTTGGGGTTGAAAGGAGGAACAAGTCCCTTTGGGTTTGGAGTAGGATAGAGACAATCTCTGGAATAGACTTTAAAGAATCAGTAGAATCTGGTTGTGTCAGGATAGTGAACAACATTCCAGGTAACTCATTTGAATAACTCACTTTTGTTGGGTCATAGTTTTTGTAAAATGGGTGAATAGGTGGAAATTAAACTGGAAAATGTGCTTTAGGCCAGAGACTAGAAATGAATAATATGTTAGATAACTTAGTAATTGACCTAAAGGACTTGAGAGTACATCTCTATTCAGTTATCGAGAACATGTAGCAGATTTATTATTTGCACTTAACCATATAATTGGTTCCATCCTTATACTTAAAAATGTTAGATATAATTTCCATTCTAAAGGAGGATATTGGTTAAGAAATTACTTTGAATAGGATTTTCTTTTAAATTTTTATACTTTTAACCTTATTGACAGGTATGTGTAGTATTACAGGACAGGGAATATATTTATGAAATTCATACTAAGCTTTCTGTTGAAAATACTTTCCAAATTATCTGAAATATGATAAAAACCCTTTTGTATTTCTTTTCAATTATGTATTCATTTAAAAAATAGAATTAATTAAAATGGGATAGTAGACACGGAAATCCAAAGAATGAACATGAACAGATATGTCCCACTGATGAATAATAAAGATAGTTATGTTGTAGCATGTGAGAAATGAGATTTCCTTTTTAAGACTGACTTTAGTCTAATATTAGAATTTTAAAAATTACTTCTCCATTTTTCATTACTCTAAAGGTTATAAAGCATTTTTCTTAAAGAGTTTATTGATTTGAACTGTTTTTACTTAAAATGTGAAATTATTTCAGGATGAAGATAGATTTCAAGAACTAAATGAGAGTGGAAATGTTAAAGATGAGACTATTCAACAGAAACTTTCTTCAAAAGTAGTAAGTGACTCTTTAAAAAGATAAGCAAAGTATTTGAACATCCTTTGAACTGTGGATATGTTGAAAAGTATTATAGGTTAGCATAAAGACATATGGGGCACCATGGTAGAGAAGAAAACCATGTATTTGGTACTTAATATTTATTTTCAACATAGCCAGAACAAAGATACTTTCCTGTAAAATCCATAGTTCTGTTGTGGACAAGAAAACACCATTAATTGAATCATATCATTCAGCATACAGTCCATTTCCTCTGTTGTTGTGAAACTTTACTTGGGAGTTATTTTGTTCTCAGGCCAAGATCCGGACAAGCGTCACCAATTGCATTAAGCAGTTTGTCTCTTTATTATTTCCCAGTCTGGAAGGATCCACCATCTCACTCTGTTCTTTTTGGCATTGAATCCTCAAAGATTCCAGTCCAGATACAGTATAGAACATTGCACATTCTGGATTGTCTTTCCTTACGGTTAGACCTTTGTTAAATCACTAACAAATGTTTTTGTCTGGTTATCCTAGTTGGATGATTTACCTGAAAACTCACCGATCAATATAGTTCAGACTCCAATTCCCATTACAACCTCAGTTCCTAAACGTGCAAAAAGTCAGAAGAAGAAAGCTTTAGCAGCAGCCCTTGCCACAGCTCAAGAATATTCAGAAATAAGTATGGAGCAAAAAAAACTACAGGTATTTTTTTCATATTTATGAACAGATGTAATTGGTATGTTTGGCGGGGGATACACAGAAGGAGTGACAGTCATCATAAATTGCCACACTTAAATGCCATCACAAAAAATAAATGTTCCATTTATCTTGCAGGAAGCTTTATCAAAGGCAGCTGGAAAAAAAAATAAAACCCCTGTGCAGCTAGATTTGGGGGATATGTTAGCAGCTCTGGAAAAACAACAACAAGCGATGAAAGCACGGCAGATTACTAATACCAGACCTCTGGCATATACAGGTGATTTCACTATCTGAGCAATTTCCTCTTTGGTTTTGGTAATAGTTTTTGAATATTATTAATGTTAATTGCATCTATCTAGAAAATCCAGAGTCTACTCACCAGCTCCTCTCCTGTTACGCTCGTAACTCACATCCTTGTATTACACTGTAGTAGCCCACTATTACCACCTGCAGGCTATCTTAAAAGGAGTGATCTTTTAAAAATATAAACAGGATTATATCACTGCACTGCTCAGAAAACTCCAATAGCTCTTGATCTCACTTGGAGTAAAGCCAGAGTCCTAAGGCCAGATCTTAGCTATCCAATGACCTTTTCCCTCAATCGTCGTTCTCTCTGACACAAACTGCTCTAGCCAGTCGGCCCCCTTGCTATTCCACAGACACACCCAGCACGCTCCTAGCTCAGTATTTTTGTGCTTGGTATGTCTTTACCCTGAAACTGTTTCCTTATATACCAGTGTGGTTTGTTCTCTCATGTCTTGTAGGTCTCTGTTCACATGTCAGTTGGTATACATTATGAAGTAGCTAATGTTTTTCTTCTTCAGGGGTTGAAATAAGAATCACAAGTAATTTGGCTTTATAACTTTTAAATTGGATACTGGGAAACATAGGAGTTAAGATCAAGGGGTGTGTATGTGCACGCGTATACATGCGTGTATATGTGTGTATGAGAGAGAATGACTGATTTGGCTTTCTACTGAAATGGCAATGTATATTTTAATAAACCTTGTCAAATTTAGAGCTGAGCAGCTTTTATGTGCTCCCTCATTTCTTTGCATAGCCTTTGTTGTAGAGGGAAAGGAATAAGATAAAGGAAAGGGAAAGACACCAACAAAAAGCATGATGTTAAGAGGCAGAATTGGAATATTCTCTTTCTTCTGTTGTATGTAAAGGGTCTGTTGTTTTTAGACAAAAATATAATTAACAGTGTAGAACATTAATTCTGTATGCAAAATGTTTAAATCTATAGCTAGTTTCCTATCCAGTATAATAAACCTTAGCTTTACTTAGTAAAAATAATACTGGATGAGTACTAAGCTTTTGAGTTGAATGTTGTTGAGTTGGGGAGAATGGCATTTATATCTCCTTAAAGAGTAAAGAGGACTGTAGCAGTGGAACTGAGAGTTAGCCGTGTTCTAGAGGTAGTATGGCCTCATGGCAACAAGCAGGAGCTTTGGAGTTAAGCTGCCTGGGATTGAATTCTGTTCTTGCATGCATTTCCTTACCAAGTTATTTAACTTTGCTGTGCTTCAATTTCCTGACATTAAGGTGGAGGTAATGATAGTACCTGCTACAGGGTTGTTTTGAAGAGTGAATGAGGTGACACATATGAAGTGGTTAGAAGAACATCTGGGTTATAGTCATTCGGGTTATAGTCACTATAGTCACTGGGTTATAGTCACTGATTACTATGGGAAGAGATTGTTAACCTGTGATACTTCAAATGGCTTCATTGTTACAACTTTGATTCATTGACCACATGCTGATATCTACAACTATAGATACCTATATGGAAAGCATGGTGTCAAGGACTGTGGAATTATAGATTAAGGTATTCTTGTGGTCAAAGGTTTATAATCTAATTGAGGAGAAAGACATAAATAACTAATAAAGAACAGTGCCTTAGGAAAGATGCCAGCCAAAGTTTTATGAACTTGCAGAAGAGAAGAGTGATTTGTGTCAACTGGGAGAAATGGGGAAGACGTTACAAATGCCTTCAAGTAGATAACATGTGGACTGGGCTTTGAAGGGAGAGGATTCTTACCAGATGGAAATGAGATTAATCTCTAACCTGCCACCAGTGTTTAAGTTGGAAAGTATTGATTACAAAGAAATTTACTTTCTTGGGAAGTCCAAGAAAAGAATGAGACTATTGTAGATACATGAAAGGATTGTGAGAAATTGGTGGCAGTTTTTGTTTTAAACTCATGGAATGTGGAAACAGGTCAAAGATGGCTCCATGACTCCAAACTCTCTTAGTTAGAGGATTATGGTAATTATGATGATATCAAACTAGGATCATAGAAGAAGAATTTTGTTGGGAAGAACAGACTCCAGCCCTGTTTTATGTGAAATGCTATGTAGGGAGTACTTCCTACTTAGTATGCAGTTATGTATGTTAGAAGTCAGAGAGGATTTGGGGTTTTTTTAAAGATTTTTTTAAAAAATCTATTCTTTTGAGATAGAGAAGGAGTGCATGAGCAGGGGAGAGAGGCACAGGGAGAGGGAGAAGCAGACTCTCCACTGAGGAAGGAGCCCAACATGGGACTTAATCCCAGGACCCTGGGATCATGACCTGAGCTGAAGGCAGATGCTTAACCAACTGAGCCACCAAGGGACCCCAAAGCCCATGAAGTTTAAATAGAGATGGATATGTTGCTGTGGAAATGAGTAAGATTGTTGGAAGAAAGAAAAGTTAGGAAAAATACGTTCAGGGATAAAGCCTTGTGGAATGCTCAGACTTAAAAGATAGCAAGAGGAAGAACCAAAAAAATAGGTTTGAGAAAGAGTAAGAAAAGTAGGAGAGTATAATATCACACAAGGCGAGGACAGAATTTTGAGGAAGAGGTCTTTCATATCAAATGCTGAAAAAACTAGGATAGAGATTTAGATTCAGTGATTACAAGCTTGTATGTGATCTTGACAGTCGTGGTGTGAGCTTGTGGGTAGGTCAGAGGCCAGACTGTAATGATCTGGGAATTGATAATGAGAAAGCAGACTATTTCAGGACCTCTGGGGAAGATGGTGGGGAAGGAAGATCCCAGGCTTATCTTGTTGCTGGGATACAACTAGGTAGTATCCACATCAGTATAAATAACTGATAAGGCAGAGTATTGAAAAGTCTAATAAGGAAGGAAAGGGGAGTGATAGTACCTTAGCTTAAGGGGAAGCCGTTTAGGGGAAGGTTTTGTTGGGTTGTCTGGTTTTTGGGTTGTTTGTTTTTCTTTCTTCCATGTATAGGAGATTTTAGCTTCTTAATGGGAGTTAGGGAAAAGAATCAGGGGTCAAGGAGGACCTTGAAAGATGCAAGGGGGAAGGGATACCAAAATCCTTGGGGAATTAATCCTGAGATGGATTAAGAGGAGAGGCAATGATAAACCTTGAACAGGAATTAGGATGCCTGCTGCTTCCTGGTGGGGGGGAGGTGTTGCACGTTTATATCAGATAGCAGCTCTCAGGGAAGTAGGATGAAAGCTTTGCTGCTGCTAGAGTGAGGATTGAGCTTAGTCTTTGGACCCTTTAAAGGACTGTGGTAGCCACTAGAGGGTAGAGGATATTCATCAGGTATAAAAGAACTACAAAAGTATTAAAGAAGTACTAAGAGTGCAGCCAAAGAGGAAAATCATTCTTCACTGGTAGGCTCAAATGAAGAGAGGAGTGACAAGACTATGTGTTTTATATAAGGGTGATTCTTATGTAAGATTCAGTAGGAATAAGGAGAGGTGCAGAATTTTGAAATTGCAGAGGTAGAGTGGTACTGCTTATTAGAGACCAGTTTTAAAGAATTGCATGCTTGATGGTTACTGTGGTGGAGTAGAACTAATAATTTATTTGTCCCTGCTTTGGATTGCTAGATTAGTTAAATGCTTTGGCTTTGTCATCTTTATCTTACGGAGGCTAAATGGATTCATAAAAGCTGTACCTGAGAGACACTGTATGGCCCTGTACTACTCCTACTATTACAATGCCTGTTTTTCCCCCAAGAAGAGGATTTTCTTGTAGATTTATCATTAGAATTTTTCATAATATGTGGTGTTGGTCATAATAGTAAAACTAATGTTCTTGTTTGTTTTTAGTGGTTACTGCAGCTTCTTTTCACACTAAAGACTCTACTAACAGAAAGCCTTTAACCAAAAGTCAGCCCTGTTTGACATCCTTTAATTCTTTGGACATTACTTCCTCTAAAGCAAAGAAAGGAAAAGAGAAGGAAATTGCAAAACTAAAACGGCCCACAGCACTTAAAAAGGTAAACCAAAATCTGCTGGTGTTTATCTTAAAAGATAAATAAGGATTTAAATCTGTTTTGCAAAAGCAGTTTGTGGCAGTTTTTTTAAGCCAACAGATTATTATGAGATAGTCCTAAGCATACATCTTTATGAGGACTAGTTAATTGGGGGTTGGGGATATCATCAGCTTCAAGATTACCTTTCTGTATTAGACAAGGCCCTGGAGGATGAATTCTTCCTGTAAGGTTAAAAAAAAAGTTAAACATTTAGCATCCAGAACGTAGGACCTAGGAATCAGAAGCCCTGGATTCTGGTTCTAAATTATATAGTTTCAGGCAAACCTTCCCTACCCTTATCTTCTTCATCTGTAAGTCAAGATAATATCAGCCTTATTTAATTCAGTATTGTTAGGAGCAGAATGAGATGATCCATGCCCAGATCATTGAAAACTACAAAGTGTAAATCTATTGTATGACCTGGTTTCCACAATTTATATTTTATCCCTTTTTGTGGAAACATGGGATTTAAAGAGGAAAGCAAATGTGGTTCGATAGTTGTAGCATTATATAGCTTAATTGCCTGCTTTTATTTTGGATATAATACTTTTTTCAACTACAGTGTCTAAAATTAACATTTACTTTTTTACCAGTCAGTTTCTTTGTAGTCAACTAAACATGTAGCCAACCAAACTCCTCATGTCCATTTGTAAGTGACCTTTAACTGTGTAGTAGTGAACATTTTTGTCATTCAGTATTTAAAGCGTAATCAGTAATTAAAGACCGATAATGACTTTTAGGTTATTTTGAAAGAAAGAGAGGAAAAGAAGGGCCGTTTAACTGTGGACCATAACCTTTTGGGATCTGAGGAACCAATAGAAATGCACTTAGATTTTATTGATGATTTGCCACAGGAGGCTGTTTCCCAGGAAGGTAAGATCACCCCTTTCTCCCTTATCATGGAATGGTGCAGAGTATTTTAATAAGCCATCACTAGTTACTATCCTAATTGTAAGATATGCTCCATATTTATCTACATTTACTTTGTGGGAGTGGTTTCTTTTGAAGATGCTTTTGTAGGGAGATATTTAAAAGGGGGGATGGGGCAGGTCTTATGTAGGGTCTGTGACATTTTTAAGGCTTAAGGCCTGGTTTTGTTGTAAGTACTAATAACTATGGTCTCATCAGTGCATCCTCTGTAACTCATAGTTCTTTTCATTTTGTCTTCTTTTGTATTTAGAACATTACTGGCTGTTTTCTTCACAGTACTGTTTTTTGTTGGATTGGTTTTGTTGATTTTCTTTCTCACTTTCATGAATTAATACATATACCATAGTGAGTGAGTAGAATTACAAAGCCTCTTGTAGAGCAGAATTCAGTTGGTCAGTAAGCTTCAGTCCCATACGGTAGCCATCACATATGATTTTAGGTAGGACCTCAGCAAAACTGCACATACCTTCTGATATTTTAACTACTGTTGAAGAGAGATTTTAAGAGATACCTGGCTAGGTCCCTTTTTCTGCTGGTGTATGTGTATTCCTTTCTGCAACACATTTAAATCTGTTTTACGCGTATTTACTGGCAGTGTTCCATTGTGTTTAGTAAAGATTTTGCTTCTAAAGATTGTTCAGCTAGGACATATTTGGTTAAGATTCCCCTTTACTCTCAATTAAATATCGCTTCCCTTGTATTTAGGTTTATCCATTCATTAAAAAATGGATGAATTCAGCATTCATTTAGGTGTTTATTGATTGCCTGTCATGGGTACTTCAGTAACCGGGTTGGAGGTTGGAAGGTCAATAAATGTAATAAGGAGTGGATTGGGAAAAAAAAAAAAAAAAAGAATGGATTGGAGACAAGAAGATACATGTGTAACTTTGCTAACTAGTGGACTGGAATACAAATAATAACTCATTTCCTGAGTTTAGCTGTTTAGGCAAAAAGCACCAAATGAAGGAAGCAGTCAAGTTAAAAGGTAGTATTCTAAAAAAATGAGGCTGCCTTAGCACAGAAGCAAAGACCAAATGAGAGAGAAACTGGGGGTGGTGTCTAAAGAAATCAGGAGGGGTGTGGAGAGAATGAGTTAGGTAGAATTCATCATTGCCAGCAGCAGTGGGAATTTTTAGACAGGTCAAAAAATAGAGATCAAGGAGATGGATAATATGATCTGGAAAGAGGTACAGAAGTTATTACCTTTGTTCTTCAATTTAAGTCCTCTAGAATACATGTTTTACATCACTTGACTTTCTCACGTCTCTTGTGCAGAGACTTACAGACTATGCTTCTTTTTTAAGAGTATGTTTTAAGAGATAATAGGAAGATTCATTTTTGTAGAATATGAGAGATGTTTATGATATAAACAATACCCAACTTGTTAGTTTCTGGAGAATTTGAAAGTTACACAAAAGACAACTGCTTTTCTAAGTAGTGTTGATCAGTATATATAGTTTTTCAGCATTTTAAGTTTCTAAATTTTTTCCCCTACCCCCACATCTCCACAGATACTGGACTGAGCATGCCCAGTGATACTTCGCTTTCTCCAGCAAGTCAGAACTCTCCATACTGTATGACACCTGTGTCACAAGGCTCTCCGGCTAGTTCTGGGATAGGCAGTCCGATGGCATCTTCAACAATAACCAAAATCCACAGCAAAAGATTTAGAGAGTAAGTTTTAGTCTCATTATTAAGGTTGAATAGTTTAACTGTCTGGACTGTGGCTCTGACTGCAGTATTGTCATTACTGGTGGGTTGAGCATACAAGACTTCCAAGATACTTAAGTTTTTTTCAAATTTTTTTAATAACTGGTTTTATTTAAAGTATTTGACTTCTGTCAGCTATCAGTGTTCATGTGAAAATGTTTTGCCAGTAAACATATTCTTTTTATATCCAATAATATTTATAAATAGACCTGGATATCTCACCTTTTATCTTACACTGCCTTAATATGGGGTTTTTCCTCCTCAAATGCTTTTGCTTTTTTGTTTACATTATTGGCCTTTCAGAAAAGAACCCCTCTCTAACCAATTAAAAACAAGTTTCTAAGACCCTGTTATGTGAAGTGAACCTATTACATAAAATGTTTTTGTTTTTAAGCACATGTTTCTAAGTTTTAAAATACCTATCAGTGGATAATATTGAGCTAATAGTTATTTCTGTGAAGGATTTTAGAATTTTAACATTTGTGCAGATGCTACATTTAAAAATGACATATGAAAGAATCCCAGGGTGAAAGTAAAATCAGTATGAATTCAAACCATATTGGTTTGTTTTGTTCCTTTTTTTTTTTTTTCTAAAGTGTAGTGATACACAGTATTACATTAGTTACAGGCCAAATGGCATACTACATAGTGAGTTGACATTCATATGCATTATGAAATGATCATCACTGTATGTTTTAGTTATTGTCTGTCACCATACAAAGTTATTAAAATATTTTTGACTTCTTTTTTTTAAACTGGATGTACCTCTTAATTCCCTTCACCTATTTAACCTGTAACCCCACTCCCTTCCCATCTGACAACCACCATTTTGTTGTTTTTTTTTTATAGGTTTTTTTTTTTCCAGCATAACAGTATTCATTATTTTTGCACCACACCCAGTGCTCCATGCAGTCCGTGCCCTCCACAATACCCACCACCTGGTTCCCCCAACCTCCCACCCCCCGCCGCTTCAAACCCCTCAGATTGTTTTTCAGAGTCCATAGTCTCTCATGGTTCACCTCCCCTTCCAATTTCCCCCAACTCCCTTCTCCTCTCTATCTCCCCTGTCCTCCATGCTATTTGTTATGCTCCACAAATCAGTGAAAGCATATGATAATTGACTCTCTCTGCTTGACTTATTTCACTCAGCATAATCTCTTCCAGTCCCATCCATGTTGCTACAAAAGTTGGGTATTCATCCTTTCTGATGGAGGCATAATACTCCATAGTGTATATGGACCACATCTTTCTTATGCATTCGTCTGTTGAAGGGCATCTTGGTTCTTTCCACAGTTTGGCGACCGTGGCCATTGCTGCTATAAACATTGGGGTACAGATGGCCCTTATCTGTATCTTTGGGGTAAATACCCAGTAGTGCAATTGCAGGGTCATAGTGTGTTTCTGGTTTGTTCATTTATTTTGTTTTTTAGATTCCATGTATAAGTGAAATCATACGATATTTGTTTTTTTCTGATTTATTTCACTTAGTATACCCTCTGGGTCCTTCCATGTTGTTTCAGATGTCAAGCTCTGATTCTTTTTTATGTCCGAGTAATATGCCACACACAGTATATTCCACACATAGCTACAACCCCATCTTTTTTTTTTTTTTTTTTTTTTTAGGTTTTAATATTTTTTAAATTTTTTAATAAACATATATTGTATTATTAGCCCCAGGGGTACATGTCTATGAATCACCAGGTTTACACACTTCACAGCACTCAACATAGCCCATACCCTCCCCAGTGTCCATAACCCCACCACCCTCTCCCTACCGGCCTACCCCCGGCAACCCTCAGTTTGTTTTTGAGATTAAGAGTCTCTCATGGTTTGTCTCCCTCCCTTCCTACCCCACAACGTCCCCACGTTGCATCTCCACTTTCTCATATCAGGGAGATCATATGATATACAACCCTATCTTCTTTATTTATTCATCTCGTTATGGACATTTAGATTGCTTCCATATCTGGATTTATCATAAAACAATGCTGCAGTGGACATAGTGGTGCTTATATCTTTTTGAATTCATGTTTTTGTTTTCTTCAAGTAAATACCAGGAAGTGGAATCGCTAGATTGTATGATAGTTCTATTTTCAATTTTTGAGGACCTCTCTGGTGTTTTCTCTAATGGCTATACCAGTTCATTCCCTGAATAGTACATGAGGTTTCCCTTTTCTCCATGTGCTTGCCAACACTTACTTCCTGTCTTTTTGATTGTAGCCATTCTGAAAGGTGTGAGGTGATAGCTTATTTGTATCTCATGGTTTTGATTTGTATTTCCCTGAAGATTAGCAATGTTGAACATCTCTTCATGTATCTGTTGGCCCTCTTTATGTCTTTTCTGGAATGTCTGTTCAGGGCTTTGCCCATTTTCTAGTCAGATTGTGTGGGGGTTTTGGTTTGAGTTATAGGAATCCTTTTATGTATGTATTCTGGGTATTAACCTCTCATTTGTCTTGTTTTTGTTTTGTTTTGTTTTGTTTTTATAGTAACCTCTTATCTAACATGTCGTTTGCAATTATCTTCTCGAGTTCAGTAGGGTGTCTTTTTGTCTTATCGATGGTTTCCTTTGTATAAAAGCTTTTTAGTTGGAGGAAGTTTCATCAAATTTTTTTTTCTTTTTGCTCATTTTTGCTTTTGTTGCTCTTGCTTGAGGGGACAGATCTAGAAAAAATATTGCTAAGACTGATTTCAAAGAATTTACTGATGATGTCTTCCCGTAGGAGTTTCAGGTCTTAAATTTAGGTCATTAATCCATTTTGAGATTATTTTTGTATATGGTGTAAAAAAGGGGTTCTTTTGCATTTCTTCTTGTGTGTTTTGTTCTTTTGCATGTAACTGTCCAGTTTGCTCAGAACCATTTTATTGAAGAAACAGTCTTTTCCCCATTATATATTTTTGCATTTTTTTTTGTCTTGGATTGACTTACCATTAATTGTGAGTTTATTTCTTATCTCTTTATTCTGTTCTATTGATCTCTGTTTTAGTGCCAGTACCACACTTTTTTGATGACTATAGCTATGCAGAATAGTTTTAAATCAGGGCATGTACCTCCTGCTTTATTCTTTCTCAGGATTGCTTTGGCTATTTGGGTCTTTTGTGATTCCCTACAAATTTTAGGGTTCTTTGTTCTAGTCCTGTGGAAAATGCTGTTTTGATAGGGATTGCATTAAATCTGTAAATTTCTTTGTATAATGTGGACATTTAACAGCATTAATTCTACCAGTCCATGAGCACAGTATATCTTTCAATTAATGTTGTCTTCGGTTTCTTTCGTCAATGTCTTTTAGGTTTCAGAGTACAGTTTTTACACCTCTGTGGTTAAGTTTATTCCTAAGTAGTCCTAGGTATTTTATTCTTTTTGATGTAAATGGGATTGTTTTCTTAATTTTTCTTTTTGCTGGCTTGCTACTGTATAGAGGTGCAACAGATTTTTGTGTCCTGCAGCTTTACTGAATTAATTAGTTCTCATTGTTTTCTGATGTAGTCTTTAGTGTTTTCTACACACATTATCATTTCATCTGCAGATAGTGACAGTTTAATTTCTTCCTTACCAACTTGGATGCCTTTTATTTCTTAATCTTCTCTGATTGCTGTAGTTAAAAATTTCTGGTACTATGCTATATAAAAGTGGCAAGGCTGAGCATCTTTGCCTTGTTCCTGATTTTAGAGGAAAAGCTATCAGCTTCTCATTGTTGAGTATGGATGTTAACTGTGAGTGTGTCAAATATGGCCTTTATTATGTTGAGGTATGTTCCCTGTGTATCTACTTTGTTGAGAATTTTTATGGTAAATGGATGTTGAATTTTGTCAAATGTTTTTTCTGCATCTGTTGAGAAGATCATGTGATTTTTAGCCTTCATTTTGTTAATGTGTACGACAATTGGTTTGTTGATATTGGATTATCTCTACATCCCTGGAATAAATGCCATTTTGATCATGGTGTGTGATTCTTTTAACATATTATTGAACTTGGTTTGCTATTGTTTTGTTGAGGATTTTTGCTTCCATGTTCATTAGGGATATTGGCCTATAACTTCTTTTTCTGTAGTATTTGTCTGGTTTTGGCTCAGGGTCTCATAGAAGGAATTTGGAAGTGTTCCTCTTAGTTTTTGGAATAGTTTGAGAAGAATAGGTATTAACTCTTCTTTAAATGTGTATAGAGGGGGACCTGGGTGGCTAAGTTGGTTAAGTGTGTGCCTTCTGCTCAGATCATGTTGGTTCTGGGGTCAACCCCTGAATTGGGCTCCCTGCTCAGCCGGAGTCATCTTCTTCCTCTGCCTCTCCGGCCTTGCTTGTGCTCTCTCTCTTGCTCACTCTCTCTCTTTCTCAAATAAAAAAGATCTTTAAAAAGAAATTTTAAAAAATAATAAATCTGTAATAGAATTCATCTTTGAAGCTATCTGGTCCTGGGCTTTTGTTGGGTTTTTTTTTTTTTTTTGGATTATTGTTTCTCTTATTACTTGTAAACAGTATTCAGACTTTCTACTTCTTAATGATTCAGTTTTGGAAGATTGTCTGTTTCTAAGTATTTAACCATTTCTTCTCAGTTGTCCAGTTTATGGATATATAATTTTTTATTTTTTTATTTTATTTTATTTATTTATCAGAGAGAGAGAGGGGGAGAGAGCGAGCACAGGCAGACAGAGGCAGAGGGAGAAGCAGGCTCCCCGCTGAGCAAGGAGCCCGATGTGGGACTCAATCCCAGGACGCTGGGATCATGACCTGAGCCGAAGGCAGCTGCTTAACCAACTGAGCCACCCAGGCGTCCCTAGGATATATAATTTTTTAAATAGATTTTTATTTATTTATTTGACAGACAGAGACCACAAGTAGGCAGAGAGGCAGGCAGATAGAGAGGGGGAAGCAGGCTCTCTGCTCAGCAGAGAGGCTTGATCCCAGGACCCTGAGATCATGACCTGAGGTGAAGGCAGAGGCTTTACCCCAATGAGCCACCCAGGTGCCCCTGGATGTATAATTTTTCATAGTAGTCTTATGGTTCTTTGTATTTCTGTGGTGTCAGTTGTAATTTCTCTTTTATTTCTGATTTTGTGTATCTGGGCCGCCTTTATTGTCTAGATGAGTCTCACTTAAAGGTTTATCATTATTGTCCCTTTAAAAATTTTTTTTTTATTAAGTATAGTTGATTCACAATATTACATTAGTTTTGGGTGTATAACTAGTCTGTATGTTATGTTTACCACAAGTATAGCTACCATCTGTTACCATATAGTGTTATTACAATACCACTGACTATATTTCCTATGTTGTACCTTTTACCGCCATGAGTTATTCATTCCATTACTGAAAGCAGATATCTCCCCTCCTCTTCACCCGTTGTGCCCATCTTTCCACCCTTTACCCCTTGATAAAGTTCATTCTTAGTATTTATGGTTCTGTTTCTTTCTCTTTTTTTTTTTTTAAAGATTTCATTTACTTAATTTGACAAAGAAAGATCACAAGTAGGCAGAGAGAGGGAAGCAGGCTCTCCGCTGAGCGGAGAACTCGATGTGGAGCTCAATCCCAGGACCCTGAGATCATGACCTGAGCCGAAGGCAGAGGCTTAACCCACTGAGCCACCCAGGTGCCCCAAGAAAGGCCCTGCTTTAATAGTTGGGAGCACTTTGGTGGTCGGGGCTGCAGCTGCTTTGGGAGGTGCCAGACTGAAGCTCCCTGCTGCATGGCAGGGCAATAGCTGCTTCTTAGGACTGCTGATCCCACCCAGGGTCACTTGCTGAGTGTGGTGGAATGGGAATTTTTCTTTTCCTAGAAAATGTTCCCATAGATCCCTGCCTTTCCTGCACATGTCCGAGAGTTAGCAAATCTTCATGTGTGGCCCAGGTGTTTTTCAAAATGCTGCCTCTGTGTTGGGTCTCAGAGCCAGTGAGTTTGTGCCTGTGCCCTTTAAGATTAGAGTCTCAGCTTCCTTTAGCCCTCTGGCTCTCCTGGATTTAAGCCCCATAGATTTTCAAAGCCAGTGATTATGGGGTCTCATCTTCCTGATACAGGTACCCAAGGTGGGCATGCTTAATACAGAGCTTGAATCTTTTGCTCCTTAGGAAGGATGGCCTCTGTGTTTGTGATATCCCTCCTGTCTAAGAATATTGAGCAGGAGATGTGGGTCCTGACTAGAGCCTCGCCATTCCTGTCTTTTTTCTATCTTGAGTTGTGGAAGAGCTGTTTTTGCTATTTTTGACTGGGGGAGGAGATGAGCTTGGGATCTTCCTTTTCTGAAAGAAAAGCAGAATGAAAAAATACTGCATTTTTGGTGTTCTGTTTTCTAAGTGCATTCTTTTATTTTGCAAACTTTGATAATTTTTCTCAGTCTATATCTTCTTAAGTAGTGTCAGACTTATTTATTTATTTAAGCACTACTTATTTAAACATTTTTCACATAAAGAAAAAAATTTTCCAAAACAATTTTTTTTGCACTAAAGAAGGGCAGTCCCATATTTTTCTACTGTATAATATAATTCAAAAGCGGAAGTTTACTTGCCTGGTTAGTCTTAGATTAGAAGTTATGCCAATAGTACTTGTTTATAGTAGAGGTTAAGGATGAGAACTTGAGAAATAGAATATATAGGGAGTAAGTAAACTTGAATGACCTTATCCCTGCAGTTAAGTATTATAGGGGCCTCACTCACTGCTTCTTTGTTGCTCAAATTATAACCATACATAATCTCACAAAGGGCCTCATTCAGTTGCTTTGCTTGCTATAAGGGCATGTGACTTTTACCTCAAGGTTTCTTAGATTTTTCCTTCAATTTAATTATTGAGTTCATGCTCTACAGCCATAGATTTTCAGACTTAGGGGAGCTCTTGAGGCCATCTTATCTAACTCCTTATTTTTTATGGTCGAAGAAGCCAATTCCCAGAGATTGTGACTTATCAGAGTGTGGAGGATGACTTGGTTGGGATGAAGGCATTCAGCTAGCTTCTGGGAAGTTGTGTTTCCCAGAAATTCTGGTATTTACTGGTGTGGAATTACTTTGTATCTTCTTACCAGAAACATTATATCTCTTTTTATCAAATAACAGATTAACATTTGATTTATAGCCTTAATAATTTAATAATTGAGAGTTTGGATAGTACATACCTGAGGATAATCCAACCTTTCCATAAAAGCCAGTTTGTTACAATTCAGGAAAACTCTTCTCCTTTTCTAATTTGCAGTAGAATTTAAGAGATTTTAAAGAGTTGATTTTTCATTGAAAACCTCGTATTAGATTTTTTTTTTCTAACATAATCTTATAATTACAGGAAAGTAAATTAGGATGGACTTACCTATTTTGTGCTTCCCTTACAGGTATTGCAATCAGGTTCTTTGTAAAGAGATTGATGAATGTGTGACTCTTCTTCTTCAAGAGCTTGTCAGTTTTCAGGAACGTATCTACCAAAAAGATCCTGTGAGAGCAAAAGCAAGGAGACGACTGGTTATGGGCCTAAGGGAGGTTACTAAACATATGAAGTTAAATAAGATCAAGTGTGTTATAATTTCTCCAAACTGTGAAAAAATCCAGTCGAAAGGTATGAACATTTTACTTTTGAAGTGTTCTGGTATTTATTTAGTATAATTGTAGGATATACAATGAATTTTAAAGTGAAAGCCATATGTCTTTCTTTGCAGAGTTTAGGTACAAAACAATGTTGAACATGAGCAAAGAAAGTGAAATCTTTCAGTACTTCAAATTAAGTAATAAAATTGAGATTGGACTGTAAAGAAATCCTAGTCTGTGAACACTAGTGAAGGATTTAAGTTGGCTCAACCAAGTGTCCCTTCTGTTGTAATCAGAGTGAGGACTTGTAAGAGTATATTCCTTTATTGCTGCAAATACATTTCTCCTTTAAAAATGTTTATTTTATGTACCTTTGATGGTACCTTTTCCCTTAAATAGAATTAGAGAAAACATAAAGTTGTTTGCTCCTTCTTATGGTGATTTGTTTCAAAAAATAAGCAGCCCCATGCAGGGACTCTTGTGTGAACCTGCACTGGGTCATGCACCCTGAGTTGTCTGTTTTCATGGATGAGCCACTTGGGTAATTGGAGTAGATGGATGCAGAGGTAGCAGTCATAGGCATATTATCCACAGGGGAGAAATACCAATAAAAACAGTAATATATATTTCTGTCTTATTGCCACTTGAGCTGAGAGAATAAAGACATCAGCCGTTATTAACAATTGTAATTTCTTTTTGAATGGATGGAAATGGAAATTTCCAAATGGAAATTTGACTCGCACTATACCAAGCCCTATGGAGAGACAAAAACTGGCATTGAAGAATTTTAAAATTTATTGGGAAGAAAGAAAATACGTATATATATATCCATATATCATAAATTTCAATAGGAAACTAGATGGAATAGTGAAAGTGCCACAAGCATTCATAGAATTTTCTGCTGCTGTATTTTACGCTTCAGCTGTTAGACACTGAAATACCTCCATTTATGTAAGGAAATTAAGACTTCAGCATGTGTTGACTTTCTCAGGTGGCCTGGATGAGGCTCTGTATAATGTTATAGCCATGGCACGGGAACAAGAAATTCCTTTTGTGTTTGCCCTTGGAAGAAAAGCTCTAGGACGCTGTGTGAACAAGCTGGTTCCTGTTAGTGTAGTGGGAATCTTCAACTACTTTGGTGCTGAGGTAAGACTTCAGAGGATATACTTCCTCACTCCCTCTTATCCTCACCACCCCCCAACCAACACCATTTTCTGTTAACACATGCCAGTGTTCTTTTTAAGCATGTTTTGAAGAAGTGAGGTGACTCTCCCAAGAACGAGTGGAAAATTTTTGAGTATTACATTTCCTTTTTCTAGTGCTAAAAACATTTACACAAGTTAATCCTGCAGCATTTCGGCTGTAAAGATTTTAGTTCCTGGGCGCCTGGGTGGCTCAGTGGGTTAAGCCGCTGCCTTCAGCTCGGGTTATGATCTCAGGGTCCTGGGATCGAGTACCGCATCGGACTCTCTGCTCAGCAGGGAGCCTGCTTCCCTCTCTCTCTCTCTGCCTGCCTCTCCGTCTGCTTGTGATTTCTCTCTGTCAAATAAATAAATGAAATCTTTAAAAAAAAAAAAAAAAGATTTTAGTTCCTGTTTTTCCCACAGTGCTTTTTTTCTTCTTTTGTAATACATGATAATTTATTTAGCTGTTGGGTAAAGATATTCAATATTTTATAAAATACTTTTCTTCAGTGTACATGCTGGCTATATTTTGTGTTACTTGAAGTCAAGAGAGAAAAAGATCCTTTAATTAGGATTTTCTTTTGAAAATGGATTTCCTAACCAGTTATCAAAGTAATTCTGCACTCATGATACCTTTATCTTCCTCCCTTGGTCTGCTAATACAAACCTTTGCCCATAGGAGCTGATGATAATAAGTAATAATAATAATAGGTTGGTAATTAACAATTAGAATAAAAGTTATTTATCTCCATATGTAATGATTAGTAACTGATAACATTTTAAGAGTCTTTTATGAAGTTGACTCTGAAGTATTTTGTAACACCATTTGTGGACCATTTTCCCTCTTCCCAGCCATACTGTTTTTATTTATTTAAGTGTGTGTCCTTTCTTATCCAATCACCATATTTGCATACCCCCATTTCCCTGTCCTTTCAGTTTCTCTCCCACTACCCATGAAGTTACTCAATATTTCTGCTCCACAGTAGCCTATGCTTTTCTCACTTACAAGTATCATAACTGCCTTGCTGCAGATTATGTGTTTCTTTCCTTTTAACTATGAATTCCTTGAGGGCAGGCCTCTTATCTATGTGTCCCTGACACCTTTCATATCACTTGAGCTTGAGCAGGTGATAAATATTTGTTCAGTAAATTGTGTGGTGTGTGTATACCTGCTTGCTGTGTTAAACTGTATATGACAGTTTGGGTAATAAGTACCTCTGTGAGAAAAAGGGTCCCATATAAAGACACCTAATAAAAATGTACTCCTTTTTTGTTCACTCTTAGTTGATAGAATAGGAGTGAGATTGAGGTCAGGAAAAGTGGACCTGTTTGTTTTTCATTGTATTGACTTCTCATTGAATTATATATATACTAGGTTATTTGTGTGGCTTTATAAAATGCTTGCCAGTTTTGTTAGTACATTGTTTTACTTGTCCTTTACTCTTTTGAGATAAGTAAGTTATTGTTTAAACCAAAATATACTCTTCAATTGGGCTAAAGGAAATAGTGGTATATTATCAAGTGTGTACGCATTTGCAATAATGTGGTAGTACACCTGAGTTATTTTTACCATATGCTAAAACTAACCTCTGAATTGAACTTTCTCTCCTTACCCTGACATTTGGGGTTTTTATTCCCCGATAGCTTTTCTCTTAAAATTTTTTCCTCTTCTTTCGCAATTTTTTATTCCCAACTATTTATTTATATTTTGAAATGAATGTTAATATCACACAGCCATATGCCCGTTTTCTTTTTGTTGGCTTCACTTAAATGCATAGTTTGTTAAACATTGCAAATAACTATTTAGGAAATCTGTTACATGTAACACACAGGAGCTGTTTTTATCAGAATCCATTATTCCTTCTTTTTAAAAGTAAGTAAATCCTGAGTATATTTTGCTGCTACTAGTAGTTAACATGCTTAAAATCATTGCAGTTGGCAACAGCATTTATTGTACCTAGTACCTTAAACAGTTGAAACTGAAGCTGGATAAAAGCATGCTACTTAGGTTTTTCCTTCTGAAGTTTAGTGTTCAGGGAAATATTATTACATAGCAATATGACACTTTTTGCTGTGCTTTCATCCAGCTATGGTTTAAACTTAAATGACAGTGCCTTTGTAGGAGGAGAAAAATTGTACTGTACTTTTCCTCCATTGTCTGAAAGCATAATTTAATATATAATATTAAACGTATTCTTAGGAATGTTCAGATCTGACATCTGACATTTTTTATGTAATGTGTGGTGTGTTGTATTGTGATACTAAATCAAGACATTAAACAGAAGTAGAAGGTTGTTCAATTATGATGTAAGAATCACAAAAAATTATTATTTGATTGTCCTTTCTAGTGGCGTGGAAACTTCAGTTTTCTTTGGAGTTCTTTTTTTTTGGTGTCATAATTGTTGAAGTTCCGCTTCAAAACTGTGTGAATTTTGCTGTTATATTAACACATGTATAGTCCATCACCCACCATTTTGTAGGAATTATTAATTACCGTTCATGTTCATTTTTCTTTCACTGATGGAGGAACTTCTGATTATTTAGCTCCACATTCCTCTTTTTTTTTTTTTTAAGATTTTTTTTTTTTTTTTAATTTATTTGCCAGAGATAGAGTACACACAAGCAGGAAGAGAGGCAGGCAGAGGCAGCTAGAGAAGCAGGCTCCCTGCCGAGCAAGGAGCCCGATGTGGGACTTGATCCCAGGACGCTGGGATCATGACCTGAGCCGAAGGCAGCGGCTTAACCAACTGAGCCACCCAGACGTCCCTTTAGCTCCCCATTCTTCCTCAGGCTCTTTATTGTATTTTTGTTATTTGCATTTGTTCCAGTATCTTTGGCTTGTCCTTCTTAAAAAAGTGTCATATTTTCATCATCAAGGTCTCAGCTAGCCACACCATTACTGACTTTTTTTGATCTTCTTCAAGCTCTTCCAATAAGCGCACATGGAGGGAACTTTTAATTTCTTGTGGAGACTGCCATCTTCTGCCATATCCTTCAACATCACACTGCATGCACTCATTCCCTTATATTCTGATCCATATAAGATTCTTCACTGCTCCCCAGACAAGCCTTGTACTTTCTTAAGTCTATACCTGTTTCGCTAAGAATGCAGAATCTCCACCCTTCAAAATTGTACCTATTTTTCAAGGCCTGTATGAGAGGTAATGATTCTTCCAAAAGCCAAAACTTTTTGTACATCTCAAGGCATTTAACATGAGGTACCTTGAATCATTGGTGTCTCCTATCTTTCAGCCACATGGAAGTTTCCTTACGAGGAGATGGTGTTCCAGTGGTCTTTGTACTCACTCTAGTGCCAGAGACTGAAGAGTGCAGTTGTTGAATTGATAAACTTTGCAAGAACTTTTAGTGTATCACAGTTAATGACTAGTATTGAATCAAGAAGTTTCCTCAGACTTGTGAGAATTACAGAACAATATAAGTTATAGAGTATTTTATAAAGTTCTGCAGTGTGCATACCATTTGGATTTTGTGCTGATTGAAAGTGTGTCTGATCCTGAAACCATAAAGACATTTATTGTTAATTGTAGGAATAAAAAGTATAGCAAAAAAACCCTAACTAATCGAAATCTCTTTTTAGAGCCTGTTTAATAAGTTAGTAGAGCTTACTGAGGAAGCCAGGAAAGCATATAAAGATATGGTTGCAGCAATGGAGCAAGAGCAGGCTGAGGAAGCCTTGAAGAATGTGAAAAAGGTACCACACCACATGGGGCATTCTCGGAACCCCTCTGCAGCAAGCGCCATTTCTTTCTGCAGTGTCATTTCTGAACCTATTTCTGAAGTAAATGAAAAGGAATATGGTAAGTTGGTATATATGGTATATAGCAGATGATTTAAATACTGAAATCATTTAAGTGGTTAAAATCATTTTGAAAATTATTTTCATGCTATCTTTTGTTTTTTTATCTCATTGATTATTCACATTTTGGTCAGAATTTTGGTTTGAAAAATTGCATGAAGCATGTCCATTAAAAATTAGGAGACTGTTTGGAGCTGAGACTTGCTATGTGATCCTGTAATTTAGTCACATTTCCAGAATGCCCAAAAGGATTTAAAAAGCAAAAGGTACCATACTTGTGACCTATAAGTAAATTCTAGGAAGTTTCGTTCTGATGCCTTATACTGAGTTATTGAAGTTTTGATATATTAAGTAAACAGAAGACCTGAATGTTATGGATTATAAGCTTATAAAATCTAGACATACAACATTTACGTTAAGTTTGATGGTAGTCAAAAAGAAACAGACTAAAACCCAGCATTTGTGTGTGTTAAAGAACAAAAATTCACCTGAGTAAATTTGAAGATCTTTTTTTTTTTTTTTTAAAGATTTTATTTATTTATTTGACAGAGAGAAATTACAAGTAAGCAGAGAGGCAGGCAGAGAGAGGAGGAAGCAGGCTCCCTGCTGAGCAGAGAGCCCGATGCGGGACTCGATCCCAGGACCCTGAGATCATGACCTGAGCCGAAGGCAGCGGCTTAACCCACTGAGCCACCCAGGCGCCCTAAATTTGAAGATCTAATTGGCTTTCGAAGGTGCTTTATGCACCAGACAACATCCCATCTAACAAGTAGAGGGGAGCTCTGAGGAATTGCACAAAATGGAAGGCTTGTGTAGGAAAGAGGATGGTACAAGGAAATTATTAGCAAAAGAAAAGAAAGGATTGTTCCTGGCCAGGTCACCTTCCTTTGCGGGGACAAGCAAGGGGTCTTCCTAGTGAATTGTCTCAACTTCCTGTTGGGTGTGGAAAGGGCCCTTGTGACAGATTACCTCCTTGGTGCTGACCAGAAAACTCTTCAAACTTATATTTCTGGGGGAGGTTGAAATTGCTTTTAGGTTACATCTTAAGCTCTGGTTTGGTGACTTGGCCTCTGATCCTGTTTGGGGACTGTGGTTTTCTTTTCAACATGTATAATGTTTAAAATAACGTTATTTACTGCACTCTATGTCTTAGAAGTTTCCTTGCCTTTTTTCTACAATACTTTGAACTCTTAAGTTCTCTGCTTTTCATGATGTAGTTTCTGGTTCATTTCCCCATTTTAGGATAGCCACCTGCTCGACGTGGCTCCTGTTTCCTCCTTTTTTTTTTTTAATCTAGGAATTTATTGAATAGCATGTTGCCACCTAAAATTTAACATGTAAAAAAATGAGTCCTCATATTTTCCCTCACACTCTCTTTCCTAGTCTCCTTATCTATGATTGTGGTTAAATATTTGAAGTGCTTTTGACAAAGCTCTAAGGCAGAGGCAATGAACAAGTTACTGTAGGACTTTGGGAAACTGCAGACCAAGGATAAGTATTATTGGCTTAGAGGCAGACATGTTTCTTTGCCTGAAGTGCCACTAGTTGAAAATAAAGCAGATAAAGTGCCAGCTTTGTAAATGAGATCAGTTCTCTCTGTATAATGATATACAGATCTCAAAAGCAAACTTCAAGGTAAATTCGTAAAGCTGTAGGTTTGAGCAAATGACCATGATCTTCATTTGGGCACATAAAAAGAAAAGTTATGAAAAGAACCTTTCAAAGACTTAGGAGATGTTTTCAAAAAGCACCAAATTTAAAGTGTTCAAAGATTGGAGCCTTAGCTTTTTCACACTCTGTGTGGAGGACTGAGAAATAATTGATTAATTTCTGGGCCTCAGATTTCTCTTTAGTGAAATGGGGAGGGTTCATCTAGGTCATCTATAAGGTTCCACTCAAAGAATTCTATGAGCTGTTAAATAACAAAAATTCAGCCAAGTGTTTTTGATGATCTAGTTAGCTTTATTAAATGATTCATGAATTGGGCAGCTACCATCTAGCAAGTAGTTAAGCACTCTGAAGAATTTACCAAGTGGAGGGTTTTGGTGGGCAAGAAAGCTATTAGGAAAAGAAGAAGATTGTTCCAGAGAAGACTTCACTAGTAGAAAAAGCAAGGGGTCTTATGCAGATTACCTCATTTTTCTTTGGAAGATGGAGAGGACCCAAGTGACAGACTTAGTGGTACTGATGAAAAGAAACATTTCCTGACTGACCAGTTAAGGCCACATTTCTAGGGGAGGTTGAAACTGCAGTTGGATTGGGAATTAAGTTCCAGTTTGGGAACTCAATTCTAAGTGACACCATTTTGCCCCCCCCCCCCCAAATCTTTGTAGAGCTAATGGTTGAATCCTTAAGGATGGTTTTAGATAGAATCTTAAAGAATCTGACTTGATGAGCTCATGTATGAGGACACCAACAAAATGAGTGGAAGGAATCACAAATAACATTGAGAAGGAAGCATGAAGTTATTCTTTCTGTATTGGATTCTTTCTGTATTGGATTCTTTCTTTATTGGATTTAGCAACAAACATAAAACCACTAATGTGGCCTAAAGAAATCAGGATATTTAATTATTTCACAATATCCTCAAAGTCCCTAGCCTTTTCCTTCTTTCTGTTCTCCCATTCGCAGTCAGTGGCTTTTTATTCTTGTGCTTATCATCTCATGTTCATAAGTAGCTGCTGTGGCTCTGGCATTAGTAGTCAAAAGCAGGAGGTACAGGCAGTGAGTTCCTTTTGTCAGTGAAGGAAACCATTTTCAGAAGACTTCTCCTTTTGTTTCATTTGGCCAGAACTGATCTTATGACTCCTTTTAGCTGCAAGGGAGATGGGCAAGGGAATGTGGTAACTGTGATAGTCTAACAACTACTTTAATTCATCCTCTAGGACTGGGCCCAAGTTCATCCCAAGTTTGGGGGTTCTGTTATCCAGGAAGAAAATGGGGAATGGCCGTTGGGTAGAAAACAAACAACATCTTCCATGTCATCCTGATGCAGGATTTCTAAAATGTTTTTTTCCCCATAGTTTAAAGAAAAAAAAAAGCTGGGGAAAAAATGCTCATCATTGGTAGAATAGAAAACCTCCTATGATAGTCCAGTCTTACTGTCTTTTGTATACCCCTTGTTTTCTTTGCTTATGTTTTCCTTCCACATGTGCTGAGTCTCAGTTCTGTCATACTTATTACATGAAACAAATAGTTTTTTCTTCTTCTTCTTTTTTTTTTTTTTTTTTAGATTTTATTTATTTATTTGACAGAGAGAGATCACAGGTAGGTAGAGAGGCAGGCAGAGAGAGAGCGGCGGGGGGGGGGGGAAGCAGGCTCCCCGCCGAGCAGAGAGCCCAATGCAGGACTCGATCCCAGGACCCTGAGATCATGACCTGAGCTGAAGG
Source organism: Mustela lutreola (assembly GCF_030435805.1). Taxonomy (NCBI): domain Eukaryota; kingdom Metazoa; phylum Chordata; class Mammalia; order Carnivora; family Mustelidae; genus Mustela; species Mustela lutreola. The sequence goes on along the minus strand of NC_081296.1, from coordinate 74,651,856 downwards.
CAGAGGCCCAACCCACTGAGCCACCCAGGCGCCCCGCAAGAAATAGTTTTGAGCATAAATCCCAACTAAGTTGTAAGTTCTTTGAGATAGGAACTTGGCACATAATGGGCACTTGATACATAATGATAGTATCTCACTGAATCCTTGCTATGTGGTAGGCACTTCTCTAAGCATTTCCTGTTTATTAATACATTCAGTTGTGTGAGCAGCCCTATGAGATAAGAAATATTATACCGCAGGTATGCCTGAATTTTCTGAATTTTCTGCTCATTCCTGACTTTTCTGCTCTTTCTCTGCCACTGGTTTCTTCTGTAGTTTCTTGAACTCGTTTGCTTGTTCTGTTAACTAAAGATGGACAGCTTCCCTGTGTGTACTGACTGAAAGGAGAAATACACACACCTCATCCTCCAACAAATCCTCTAGTGATTTGAAAGTTTAAAAGATATTTTCACCAAGACCCAATAAACAACAGGAAAGTGTAGAAGGGATTAATAAGCAAAGAAGAGCTCTATTAAATAAGTTATGCTACAGTAAATAATTCAGAAGCAGAGTACGTTTGGATCAGTACCATTTCTAGGCTTGCTGAGAGCTTTGGTTCTTCCTTTAATGTGCTTCCTCGTTCCTCTATCAGAAATGGACTTCTCGAGGTTCTGTTCTGGATTTAGACTGTCCTCCTCCCCATCCCAGATTTCTCCTGTCCCTTAGAGAAAGATGGCACTCTCATACTGTTGTATTTCTCCATGTTGTCTGCCTGTGCTTGTGTGCTCATCAGCTGTTATTAAGCTTCATCTGTTACTATAAGTGGGAGCCTAAACCCTCCCTCCCTTGTAGATACGTTGAGTGGTGGTTTTTTGATTGTTGTGACAAGTCTTTTGGTGGCTAATAAAGTCCCTTGCCTCTACTTTTAAAGTCATAGCTCTCTTTCCTATCCCAAGACCCATGTGGGCTTTTAGCTCACCTACCCAACTAGATGAAGGCCCAAGGTGGATTCTGGAGAAAGATCGGCCTGACCTAGTATCCTGACCGCCTTCCTCTCTCCTATTCCTTGACTCATTGAGAAGGGGGAGGTGAAACTTCTTCCAGGACCCCAAGTGAATTCTTAGATTTTTGAAGGAGGATAAAAACTATTGAATGGAGGAGTGCTTGATTGGCTGTCATTAAGCGTCTGTCTTTGGCTCAGGTCATGGTCCTGGGGTGAAGCCTGCTTCTCTCTATCCTGCTCCCCCTGCTTGCATTCTCTCTCTCACTGTGTCTCTCTCTGTCAAATTAATAAAATCTTAAAAAAAAAAAAAAACTGTTAGAAGGAAGTACAAATGTGCATCTAAAATTTTTAAAAAATTGTAATGCCCTTTTAAAGTTTTTGGGGGGCATCATTAAATATATGTGTGGTATTTTTAATTTAATAGGCTTTTTTGCCTTCAGTACTTACTCTTTGCCAACCATAGGGACAGATGAGCAGGAAGGAACAAGGGTAAGGAGGGAGAAAGGGGCAGCACAGCAAACACAAAACAAGTACTTTTGAACTATATATGCAAAAAGTGCTATGGGAATTCAAGTTAGTGGAAAGTCAGGAAAGACTTCATACGGAATTGACCTTTAGGAATAGTTCTCAAGGATGGGTGGGAGTCTGAAAGGTAAAGGAGGAAAACAGATCTCTTATGGAAAGAACAGCCTACGCAAGGCAAGGAATTGTAAATAGAAAGTTTATAACTTCTGGGAGCAGTGAGAATGCAGAGTGATCCCAAGCATAGAGTGCATGGCTAGGGGTTGTAATGAATGGGGTGGGAAAGATAGGTGAGGGTCAGATCACAGAGGGCTTTGGCTATGCCAAGCTAAGGTGTTTGGATCTTGTCCTAGGGTAATAGAAAGCCCATTAAGACAGTCATGTGACCAATTTGCCAAACCAATTAGGAATATATGTACATGTATAGCAAGATAAAGAAGGCTTGGGCTAAGACCGTAGTAACCAAATTTAGTAGTTTTTGAGCTAGAAGTGACATAGAAGTTCAGTGGAATAAAGTAAGGGAGGAAGATAGGGTCAAGGATTACAATAAGTTTTCTTCTGTTTTGAGACTATGGAAATGATAATGTTATTAACTAAGAATGAAAATATAGGAGGAGGTGGAGTTAGTTTGATTTCATGAGGTAGGAGAGAGACTGGAAACAACTTACTTCAAACTTGAAGTAACTGCAGGAAGGAAATGTTGTTTTCCAAACCATGTGCCCTGACTTAAAGTGCCCAAAATATGGTTTTTATCAGTGAAGAGTTGATAGGCGATGTTCAAGTTAATACATTAATGTGAGTAGACTTCCTTTATCACTACAGCTTGATCAACATATTTACAAACTGCAGATAGCAACTATAATACAAATAGAAGGGGGCATTTTTTTTTAAAAGCAAAAATAAATAAATGGGACTACATCAAACTAAAAAGCTTCTGCACAGCAGAGGGAATCAACAAAATGAAAAGGCAACCTCCTGAATGGGAGAAAATATTTGCAAATCATCTATCTGATAAAGAGTTAATATCCAAAATAGATAAAGAAGTCATACAACCAAATAGCAGAAAACCAACAATCCAACTAAAAAGTAAACATAGGATCTGGATAGACATTTTTTCCAAAGAAGACATATAGATGGCCAATATAAAAAGGTGTTCAACATCACTGATCTTCAGGGAAATATGCACATTGAAACTACAATAAGGTATAGCACCTGACAGTTATTAAAGTGGCTATTATCAAAAAGACAAAAAATAAATATTAGCAAGGATATAGCGAAAATGAAATCCTTATACACTGTGATGGTGTAAATTTGTGCAGCCACTACAGAAAACAGTATGGAGGGTCCTCAAAAAATTAAAAATAGAAATGCCATATGATCCAGGAATCCATCTTCTGGTTATATGCCCACAGGAAGTGAAATTATCATCTCAAAGAGATATCTCTACTCCCACATTCATTTCATCATCATTCACAGTAGCCAAGCTAAAGAAACAACCTAAGTGTCCATCAAATGGATGAATGGATAAAGAAGACATTGTGCATGTGTGTTACCAGAGTCTTGGGGAGTGGGTGAAATGGGTGAAGGGTGTCAAGAGGTAGAGACTTGCTGTTATCAAATAAATAAGTCATGGGGATATAATGTATAACATGACAACTATAATTAATAATACTGTATTGCATATTTGAAAATTGCTATGGAGTAGATTATAAATCCTCATCAGAAGAAAAAAATTTTTAGTAACTGTATGCTGACAGATGTTAACTTGATTTATTAAGGCAATCATTTTGTAATATATCCAAATACCAATTCATTATGTCATACACCTGAAACTAATGTCATATGTCCATTATACCTTAATAATAAAAAAATGAGGGGCACCTGGGTGGCTCAGTGGGTTAAGCCGCTGCCTTTGGCTCAGGTCATGATCTCAGGGTCCTGGGATCGAGCCCCGCATCGGGCTCTCTCCTCAGCGGGGAGCCTGCTTCCTTCTCTCTCTCTGCCTGCCTCTCTGCCTGCTTGTGGTCTCTCTCTGTCAAATAAATAAATAAAATCTTTAAAAATAATAATAATAATAATAATAAAATGAAAAATGAAAGAAGCACAGGAGAAATGAGGGATAGGAGAGCTGTCCTTCATCTCCTCATAATCTTAGTATTTTTTGTCTTAAACTGACTTCCTGTCATTAAAAATAATTTAGATTATCACCACTATATTATATAATAACACTTCTTTTTTGGCTACCAAATTCAGTTGGTGAGCCCAGCTACATATAGTATAAAACAAATTTTCACAAATATTAGAAATGCATGGATGGCTTCTTTGCTTATTTTAAGTGGAAACAAGTCCCATTACAACCTAAGATAGTTCTCAGGTAACTTGCTGTGGGAGCATGACACAAACATGTCAAATTAGAACTATTTCTACTGGATATCTTGGGTCTGTCATCTGTGACTTGTGGATCCTTGGTGCCAGTACACCTCTAGGCAAAAACAAACAACAAAAACAAAAAAAAAACCAATTCACTGGTTCTCATGAATATATGGATTTTTTTTTTGAATATATGGATTTTATGTAGAAGCATTAATGAGCTCCTGTTGTTTTAAGATCTTGTGCATTCTGAGACATAAATACACTTACTTTTGCCTCCTTGTTTCTTTATCTTAAATGCACATTTTTGAGAGTTGTTTTCCTTTTGTATGCTTACAACAGTACTAGAATAAACTTAGTTTTTCCAACCAGTTGGTGAGCCAACAGATTTCTGCTAGTTTGTTCTTCCTTCTTTTAAAAGTTGTGATTCTGAAACTGTTCTGTTTTTTTAAAAATCTGTTTGATATTTGCAGAAACAAATTGGAGAAACATGGTGGAAACCTCAGATGGGCTGGAAACATCAGAAAATGAGAGAGAGGTTTCCAGTAAGCATGGCTCATCAGAAAAGCCCAGTAAACTTCCCTTGGATGCAGCCCCTGTTGGTAAGCAGCCTTCACTCCCGGCTGCAGGCAATACTACCTCAGCTACAAACCCTGGGAGGTCAACAGTGAGCGATAAAGAGGAAGTGAAGCCAGATGACCTGGAATGGGCCTCCCAGCAGAGTACAGAGACTGGTTCTTTGGATGGCAGTTGCCGAGATCTCTTGAATTCCTCCATCACCAGCACCACCAGCACTCTTGTCCCCGGCATGCTCGAAGAAGAGGATGATGAAGATGAGGAAGAGGAGGAAGATTATACTCATGAACCCATATCTGTAGAAGTACAGCTCAATAGTAGAATTGAGTCGTGGGTCTCTGAGACCCAGAGAACAATGGAGACTCTCCAGCTTGGAAAAACCCTTAATGGTTCTGAGGAAGACCATGCTGAGCAGAGTGGAGAAGAGGAGGCAGAGGCACCTGAAGTGCTAGAACCAGGGATAGATGGGGAGGCCTGGACTACTGACCACCAGGCAAGTCAGGAGCAACAGAAGCCTAGCAGCTGCAGCTCAGTGAACAATGAGCCCTCTGATCTTAGTTACCCGCCCCCAGGTCTGTAACTCAGGAAATGCCCACTGTCTTGTCTCCAACTGTGTGAGGGTTGCAGCCATTCTCTTTTATGCTTCATCTCAACGTTTTGCACTGTCCAGTATTTAATATATGTATTTAATTTCTGACAAATATTTTTGTAGCTGTCTTTTACTTGTTTTACTATAATCTGTAGCTTAGCTTTTAATTAGCATCTAAGTGTCTTTCTAAGAGCTGTGTGGAAATTCACAACTGTTTGAGCTTATTTTGTTATGGGAAATAATGATTAAAATAGAAGAAGACTAGGTTTAAAAAAAATAATTTTCAAATGCCTATTTAGAGTCATTTTGAAAGTCAGCGATCAAGGCTCTAAGAATAGGAGCAGTTACTAATGTTTGCTTCAAGACTATGCCTCCTTCACTCTAATTTGATCAAAAGTCATTTGGGCTTCTTTAAAGAAGAACTGGAGGTAGATTTGGAAAACTGAAAAAAAAAAAAAAAAAAAAAAAAAAAGGCTGAGGGTAACCAAGCCCACAAATGTCTTGTATTAAAAATAGATGCGACTTTTCTTTGGTCCACAGATGTTTATTTCAGAAGCCATTGATGATTGTAATGGATGGAAGTTGGGGTGGGCTCAAACAGAGCCTCGAAAGTTAGGCTAGCAAAGGAGCCACCACAGGGCACTGGAGCTGGCCTTACTTGTGGGAATTTAGAGATGTTGTCTTTAATAGGGAAGAGTCACCCATGATAGGACCTAACAGGTTCTGTCTCATACTGACTTCTTACTTACCTCAGGAATGCTCTTGTACATACTCGTATTTACATACAGTTAGGCATATTGTGGCAGGTGAATAACTGTAACCAATTATATGACTGCAGCACTTATGTGTAAAGTATTCCGAAACAGAGTCTTATACTGGTATGTTCTCTTGCATGTTTTTTATTTGGGACCCTCTGGATTTGCTGTCTGGATTTGATTAGGTATCCAAGCTTTTCCTGAGTGAAAAACCATTTCTCCTTTAAAAAAAAAAAATACCTATTTTGTCCGTAGCCTTGAGCACCTGCCACATAACACCAACCATAGTTACTGATAGGTCAGGGAGAGGAACTTCACACAACTTACAATGTGTATCCTGATAATCAAAAGGCTGGAAAAGGAAGTTTTGAAGAAGCGAGAAAGTTGTTCTAATTGTGCTGAAACTATTATATGATTTAGAGTACACAGGTATTAGCCAGGCAGGTATTACTTCTTGATCACTATTATTTATCTCTGCCCTTCTCTAAGAATGTGTATACCTGCTTGGGAGAATTTAAACTTACTGAGCTAAAAGTTTTATTTGCTGGTCAGTCACCTGGTAGTGACTCCAACAAGTTTATGTAATGTTGGGAGAATTACAGATGACCTATTTGTCTCTCATCCCTTCAGCTTCCTCCCCCACCCCCAGCCTCCAGTCAACCACACACATATCCACCTCCCACCCCCACCGTGCACATAAGCTCCAGCCTTAACTCAGGAGCTCTCACAGGCAGGCACAGAACTGAGGAGGGAGGGGTGCTTTCCCTGCTCTGGTTTCAGGGCTTTCAGCAGGGCTTTGCCTCACAGAGGCAGGAGAGAAGAATTGGGCAGGTTTTTTTTACTGAACTCATTGGGACTACTGTACTAGTTTTGATGTATTATAATGCTGGCATTTAATACTGGAGAGATGAGATTCTTGGGTGATCATTTAGTCACTTGTGCATTGTAAAAGTTTAGGAGCAGTGCTGTATAGAAATTGTCAGTCTATCAACTTTATTAGTGTGCTAAAAGGGGACATTATTGTCCTGTCCTGTCTAAACTGTTCTCCAGTATAGACTTCTTAGGCACAACATATTTAGTCTAGTACTTAAAGGAATGCAGCATGTAAGGAATGAAGCCTCTGAAATAGTAATCATGGATGTAGATGTGGCAGACCTTACTGTGTCTACACATTTGGAAGTGTTAGTCGGTTTAAGGAAATGATAGAGCTTTTGAACTACTGACAATCTTAAAAGTAAATTTAAAACCTTTTCATACTTTTTATGGTGTAAATTTCCTTTGCTTGGTGTCAGTGATTCAGATAACTCTTGATCTTGAGGTATTGGGTTTTCACAGGTTTCTTATATTTTATATCTCTTCTGAATGAGAATTGTCATTTTACATTTTTGACATTTGTATCAAAAGAGAAGTGGAGGAAACTTCAGAACACCAGTTAACTTTTAAATTTACCATAGACTTCAGAAGTGTTCAATTATGTGTTTGATAAATGCTCTTGCATGTGCAGGATCTTCTGCCAGCAAACCCAAGGGACCACAGCCTTTTTTATATGAGACAGGTCACTCTAGAGGACTATCCAAAATTTGTTAAAGGAAATGCTACTGTGTCGAAAGTATGCTTAAATAAGTATTAATAATGTCTTTATAATTTGTTTCCTCTAGATAAATCCTGAAATTTGTATATTCTATACAGGAGGAGGTGTGAAAATTGTGAAAGTGGTTTTTTGTTTTTTGGTTTTTTGTTTGGAACTGGAGTGGGTGGCTCTTCGGAGACATAATGGTAAGCATAGGGGTTCATTCTCACAAGAGATAAAAACCATAGTGATTTTTTTTTCTTAGTGTGTAGAAGTTGTTTTATGGCAATAATTAATATTAGATTTCTATTTCAGTACATAAGTATATGAATTATAATATGAATTGCACTCCCAGAACTAGATTTCTGCTTCAATAGGTTTGTTTGCTGTGAAGATTACTTCTCAAAAGACAAATGTTCATACTAGCTTAATTTTTGGTTTAAATATGTTTGTAAATGATGTAATATATTTCTTTTGACTAAACATGGGAAAAATAATGTGTGTTATACATTGAAAAGTTTTTAAAGGCTTTGACTGGAGGTCATTTTTGCAGAGAGGGTATTTTATATGCTTCCAGTATTTGGAAAAGAATTAGTCAAAAGGAATTCACATAGTTTAAATATTGAAAAATTAATATCCAAATAATGTACTTGTCTGATTTCTTAGTAAGCTGGGGGAGGTGGGTGGGGTAGGGATTGTAATGTGCAAATGAGTAGTGAACTCTACATTCATTTTCCAACTCTTTAACATAATACTGTTAAATCTTAACACATTGTTACTTTAATATATGTATAAAGAAGTATTACTATTTGTAAAGCTGCTGTTTGCTTTAAAAAAAAAAAAAAGAAAAAACCTGTCATTTAAGTATTTTCTGTACGTTGTGCCAACAGGTTAAAATTAACTTATTCCATTTAAAAATGTAATCATCTTTTTGCTTTTAAAATTTTTCTGTGACATAATTTATTTAAAGACATCTTCCTCCTCCCTTGCCCCTTCCAGCCTTTATATACATCACAGAATAAGCCAAACTGTTTACCTAATCTAAAAGGTGAATCCTAATTAATGATAAAAATTTAAACTTTGTTGGCACAACACAACCTTAAAAGTATTTGTGTTATTTTGTAATTTAATTTCTAAATATACCACATGAATTTATAATTTAATGTCTTAATTGTAACACTCTAATAAAAAAAACTAGCAAAATTAGTGAATTATAACATGAAAAGATTTTCATCTTGTTCTTTTGTTTGAGGGATAATTGTTATTTCACATTTTAGGGGTAGTAACAGCTTTTTTGCACTGTGTAAATACTAGTGGAGATTCTTCTGTAACTAATAAAATGGTTATTGAAACGTAGCCTGTCATTTCAGAATAGGTACTTAAGGGACTCATGAGTTGTCCAACATGTGGGTTAGAGAAAAAAAGACAAGTCTAGCTTATCGCATTGCTTAAGGCCTTGATGGGTTTGCCAGAGGAGGTTGTAAAATCTGCAGAAGGAAGTTAATAGTAAAAATTTACATTTGGAAGGGTTGGTGTAATCTGTGGCCCTGGCCAAGGCATCTACAGAGACCATCCAGGCATTAGGAGAAAGCCTCTATAGATTTCTTCTCCTTTTTATGCTAGTTACTCTGTGCCAGGTACTGTTCGAAGCCTTTTCCCAATATTAACTCATTTAATCCTTGCTACAAACCTCTGAGGAAATGCTATTTTTCACTTTTTAGTGATGAAACAGTCATGGAAATGTTCAGTAACTTTGAAGGTCCCACAGCAAGTAAAAAGCAGAACTGGGATTCAGACTTAGTCCCACATCAAAGGCCATGCTCCCCCGCCCCCCCACTCACTGTACTTGTGTCTTAGCACAAAACGTGCAGAGTTGCAAACCAGTGTTTCCCTCACCTTCCTCAGGTGTCTTCTGGAATGTGAAGTGTGCCAGGACCGAACTGATCTTCTCAGGGACTGGATTTTATTAGTCTTGCCTAGAGCAGTCCCTTGTCACTATGTCACAGCAAAATGTAGGGAATCTGAAGAGCAGGCTTATCTGTTAGAAAACAGGATCACTAATTTTCATAATGAAATGGATTTTTGCTGATCACAAAAAGAAGGGAGGGAAGTCTCCTCAGTTGTATCAGAATTTCCCTCTTTTTGACCGCCATCTGTATCATTCCCAATAGTTCTTTTCCAAACAGCAATAAATTTTTCTTTAACTGACCCAAAGAGGGTGTGCACAACGCCTGAAAAGTCAAAGGCTACCCAGTAAAATCAAGATTTTAAAATGGGGAGAGAGGGAAGAGAAGTATCCTAAGCAAAGGGCCTTGCCATGAAAGGTGCTTAGTTCTAAGGCTAAGCTCAGAACTCCAGAACACCACATTTCATTTTTAGAAAGAGAAGAGAATACAGGCAAGACATTTAGCTCATGTGTTAAGCTGTTAGGTCTTTTGACATTTCTAAATTATCTTGGCAATTCAATTAATATTTTTTTAGCTTGGCTTGTGTTCTTCTGATGTTACATGTGTGAAGGCATGTGGCTAATTGCATAATAGGTATCAAAGGCAGCCTTGTGGATTGCAGGGCCAAAGCATGATCTACTAGAGTTTCTGCAGTGCAAGGGTTGGGAACATCAGAGATGTTTCCATTCTGGACCCAGGCTTGATCCCTGTATTTCTCCTTACCCTACTCCTCCCATTACACGAAGTAATTAGCAACTCTGCGGTGTCCAAGAGACATTTACTCTTGCAGAAATGGATTGGATAACTGGCTATAACTCAACTGTTTGTATCCAAGGTTTCAGTCTGGAAGCAGGGTTGGAGCAAGTAAAATACTGAGTTGCATGAAATTTGCAGATCCTACCTGAGGATCCTGTTCTTTGTCCAGTTACTGAGGGACCAAAGACAGGGTGGAATTGTGAGTTGTTGAGCTGTGGGTTGGAGTCTGGAGTGGTATAGGTTTGAGGAATGAGTGTTTCTTCTCCTTGGAGGTGTCAAGGCTTGGTCATGGCCTTGAATTACCTACAGGGAACAGCTTTCCTACAGTGAGACTCTGATTTAGGGCAGTGTTGGTTGCACTCTTATTTACTTGAGTAACAGAGATACGAGTAAAAGTGGTACCTACTTAGGTGTGCACAGATTCCCTAGGTTGTCTTTGCTTCTCCGTCTCCTCTGTTTTCCCAAGTTGGAGCACTTGCATTGCTTTACAAATCCTCAGCTTGAGAACAGGATAATGAGTTGATATTTAAGCAGTCAATTTTGTTACCTCTGGTTAAAGATGAGAGAAAAGTGTAAGAATTACTGGTTTCTCAACTGAAAGAGAAATGTTAGAGGTCATCATCCCTGTCATTGTTAATCTGTGCTTTCCCTTCCTAAAAACCAGCGTTGTAAGGCTTGTGGTGAATTTCTGACAAACGCACCTTCATTGCGAAGCTTCAGGGGAATCAGGGATGACCCTATCTGAAATTATATTATATTATATATATAATATAATATATATTATAATTATATAGCCTCTTCATCACTTTCTTCTTCAAAACTGCTCTTTTCTTTTCCCTATTTACACTTCAGCTTCCTATAGATTTTATTCATCTCTCTCTCCCTACTAAGCTCTTTGTGGACAGAGCTTAGTGGATTATTTTTCTGCTTTCTCTTGAGTGCCTAGCACAATGCCTGGCACACAAAAGGTACTCCATAAATCTTCGTTGAATGAGTGAATGAGGAAAGGAAATCAGCATTGGCCATGCAGTCATGCTATGCAGCATTTACACTCAAACATACTGACTCCTGACTACACCTATTTTTTTTTTTCTTCACATTTGTTCAGAGTTGGGGTTGGAGGAAAAACTAACTGGAATCCCAAATAGAAAGCCTTACCCGAGAGGAGCCTCAAGTTAGTCTGTATTTAATGTTCTTATATTGCTTATAGCTGAAAACATGGTAAGTTTAGTAACTACGATTTCCATATAGAGGGAGGTGACACACACATGAGACATTTCTATGAGATTAACCAGGAAGGGGACAAAAATGCACAAGGAAGTTTCAGTGTATCTATAATGTTTTCTTTTTAAACAGTGTGATCAGTACATGACAGTGCAGCATATTATTCTTTCTACTCTTACGTGCTTGAGATACTTTATAAGAATAACCAGAGAGGGGGTGGTGCCTGGGTGGCTCAGTTGGCTGAACGTCCAACTCTTGATTTCAGCTCAGGTCATGATCAGCATCCTGAGATTGAGCCCCATGTCGAGCTCTACACTGGTCATGGAGCCTGCTTAAGATTCTCTCTCTCCCTCTCGCTCTGCCCCACCCCTCCCCCACATGCACTCTCTCTCTCTCTCTCTCCCTCTAAAAAATAAAAATTTAAAATTTAAAAGATTTAAAAAAGAATAACCAAGAGGAGCAGGCCAACTAAAACACAACCATTTTCTGTTCTGTAACTGACTTCCAAACTTGGCACCAAATCTCACTTAAATATCTTGACCAAGAAAATTAGGGGTAGAAATGGAACTAGAAGCTAGGTTTAAGTCCCTGTCTTGATTGATGTAGCGAAGAGTTAAGATTTAAATAGCCAGTAGCTACAAGTTTTCTCTTCTTCCCATGAACTAGAAACTGTCTCCCTTCACCCTTCACCTGGCCTAACCCTCCCCCAGCAATAAGAAATACGTCTCACACCTGTGCCGCTCCCATCTGCTCTCTACTTGGAGCAAGGTGCTTTAATCTTCATAGGAAGATTGAAGATTGTGTTGGCAACCCACTTATCTGGTTTCCATAGCAACCAGAACACAGTGTTTAAAGTGATAGCATTTCTTGCTCAGAATAGAAATTGAGTAAGCCTGATCATAATGCCCTGGTCTGCTTGGGGCTGCTTTACCTTTTCAAAGACTCCTCTTTACCTGGCTATTCATGGTAGCCAACCTTTAAAATGATAACTACCTGGAATGTAATCACTAAGAGCTCTGAATCTATATTCATAGCTGACTTCACCTTTGCCCATCACAGTGACCCTTATTTCCAATCCCTGGAAATACGGAGCAACATCTTTTAATTCGAGAATCAAAGGAAATTTTTTCATGTCCTTGTAACTTTTGCAACCATTTAAATATGCTGCCACCAATTTCCATGAAATCTGAACAGGAATCAAGACGATGAAGTTGCTTAGGCATTTAGGGAGAAAGCACAGAGGAAAAAAGGAACTTTTAAAGGAAATGGCTCTTAAAAGAACTATGCTAGGCATCTATAGTTTTGTCTGCTTAGTACGTCCCTTCTTTGGGGAGCGGCTCCACACCCGCCCTACTCCACCATCACCAGGGATACAATCTCTGATTGCAGCAGTAGCAGACAGGCAGTTAACTGATCCTGAGACTATTGACTGGTCTGGGAATCTTGAAACAGTTAGTGTACTTTAGGCCAATGGGTCTCTTCCTTGGTTTTTTGGATTTGGGACTGAGAGTGGCTCGGTGGTTTTCTGTGCTCAGATGTTAAGGTTGGAATCTCTGATGTGCTTGGTCGCCATGAAAAAGCAGTGTTGAACAGGTTTCTTTGCTGTAGGATGTTTTAGAACCTCTAATATCCTAATACATTTTGACTCTCCACAAGCGGAAAGATCTTTTACATATCAGGCAGCATTTCCCCAATACTTTGTACTACGGAACACAGAATTCTCCAAATTTACCTGGCCCCTGAGTACTTTCTCTGTGCAAAAACTATGACCATCCTGGGGAACTAGTTTCTCATGTAACGTGCATTAAAATCTGTTGCAGTTTCCATGAGGTTGGGACACATAAGGGATGTCTGGTCTGCTCTCATTTCAAGGTTTTCAACCACTGGTGATTTTCTCCCCAGGAGATATTTGGCAATGCCTGAAATACTTGTTTTTGTCCTAAAGGAAGGCAGTGCTACCGGCATCCAGTAGGTCAAGACCAGAAATGCTGCTAAGTATCCTACAATGCCCAGGGTAGCACCTCCCACCCCACAGCAAAGAATTGTCTGGCCCCAAATGTCAGTAATACAGAGGTGGAGAAACTGCACTTAGTCGATGTCAGGATGCTGGATCAGGCTCGCATGGATTCAGGGCCCCAGGTCAGTGAGCATGTCCTCACACACTGCATTCAATGCTCTTGACCTCTATTTCTGGCACCTGTTTAGATATTCTCTAATGTTCCAGAGTAGACCTAGCCAGACTCATCCAGACCTTTGGGATAAAACAGGCCTTTCCCACCCCCCTCACTTCCTGGGGAAGAGGATAAGAACTCACCCACAGCTTCTGATCGCATGCCAGGGCTTCCTCCCACATATCCCCCTTCCTTTCTCCCATCACGTGGGGAGGCGTGCGAGGAGCAAGAGGGCAGGGAGGCACCTTGTGAGGGCTGTTCAGTGAAGGCTCCAAGGAAAGCACGAGTCACGGGCTAGCAGAAGGCCTGGGGACAGAGCTGGTCTGGCCTTGACCACACAGCGGACTCAAGCAAATGCGTGAAGACTGTGTTTTATACGACACTGGGAAGTGGACCGCAGCTGCCTGCCCTTGGGAGCAGTATCCATGAGGCTGACACATTGAAGCCTCTGCACCTGCCTCTGGCCACCTCTCTGGGAGCAGCTGCCCACAACCACGGCCAGCATCGCTGGACAGGGCCTTAGGAATATTTAGCCGAGTAGCCTCTGTGTTCCTGGAAAGGAGAGTGGAGCACAGAGCCCCTGCCCACAATGGATTCACTGCCTCCTTAAAGACATCAGCACACCCTGGTTTGCTTGAGAAGGGAGGGGTTCCCCAGATGTGGGGCTTCGCTTTAAAAACCAAGACAAGGTCATCTGGGGAGAGTTGGTCATCCTACTATTCAAACACTTGGGAGACTTAGTGAATCATGAAATGAAAACCCTTGCTGTTATTTTGATTGAACTAATCGATAATTGTAATTATGTGCCCGTGATTGAGTTGGGTACTGTGGCAAAGTTGTGAGAAATACAGGCAGTCCCAATTCATATATGTTGTGTGCGGAGAATGTATAAACTGTTTGCTTGTTTTGCCAAAGGAACCATGTTGAGTGCTGATAATACTTCTGAACTAAACCCCAGAAGCCCTTAAAGATAACTTATATGGGAATTGAAATGATAGAAACTTCCCCACACCTATAGGAAATAGTGCTGTTGCAAATGTAGTGTTTCAGCCACATGGCTGGGGGTGGGCAGTGCCATTGTGATCTCCCCTCATTTCTAGGAGAACATGTGTACAACTCAGCACAACAGTTACACAGTCACACTTCCCTGGCCCCTCCTGCTGACACATGCAATGAACATATACAGGTGCACGCATGAGAACACACACATATTGTGCGTGTGGTCTGTTTCTTACCCATGGTCCTACTCCAGAGGGGAAGTGTGAGATTCAAGGCTTCCTTGGTGTTCGTCAGGTAGCCCTGTCCCCTGCTGGGGTGTTCACGCCTCCGGAGAGATAGACTCCTTCCTCTCTGGCCCCGGAGAGATAGACTCCTTCCTCTCTGTGGCCTCCAGATGCTGATGACAGGGATGAGGAAACACAGCAGATGTCTCCATCTGTCAGGGACACAAGGCTGGCAGCATGTGGATAAGGACAACGTAAGCTGAACCCAAGGCACAGTTTCTAGGACATATAATCTTCGGTATGAAGAAAACCAAAGAGATGACTCAGTTCAATCCCCTCTTATACAGATGAGGAAATAGACCCAGGGAAGTGAACACACCTGGCCAAGATCACTTAGACTTTGGGACTGGAAATTTTCTAACCCCCAGGCTCTTGCCCTGTCCTTCCTATGCTTCAGAAAATAGAAAATCCCCTGGAGTTCTCCCCCACCCCAATTCTATTTTTGAAAAGAAGATTCTGTAAGGAAAGCTTTGTTGTCTAGGGTTGGAGGGAAGCTGGGCTTGCTGAACTGGGGTCATGGATCTCCTGAGGCAGAGAGGGCCCAACTAGGCCACCCCCGGACACGATAGACACTGCATCTTCCCTGCACCTGGAATCTTCCTCTGACCATGCAGAAAACAGCAACAGGGCAGTACCACCAAGAACCAACAACTTCTACCATCACCTCTGGACTCATCCCCACCAGTCAGAGAAGGGCAGCCTTGTTCCTGGCCATCTTCTCATCTCTCTGGATCTTCTTAAACCCCAAGAGCAAAGAGTCTGCTCACTGAGGGTGTGTTTTGGTGATAAAGGGGAAATACGAATGCTTTGCTTGAAGATTTCATTCTGGAGCTTCATGCTGCTCTGGCCACGGATGTCAGCTAAGGGTTTAAACCTTCTTCCTAACGTGGAAATGCCAGTCATCTCTGACAAGGCTCTGCAGGTTTTGACAAGGTCCTCAGGCTTCCCGAAGAGGGGCCTGTGCTCCGGACATTCCACCATGACATCCCGGTGTACCACAGGTGCAGGGCTCTCTGCACCTCATGGAGTGCGTCTGCGCTGATGATCTCATTCGACCCTGTGGGGCCAATGGGGAGTTACTCCTCTACCCATTTTATGGATGGAGGAAATGAAAATAAATTTGATTATTCTTCAGATTTATCCAGTGGCAAAGATGAGATTGGAGTCCAGGTCTCCTGGATCGGCAGTCTTTTAAAAAACGTCCATTTGCTCTTGAATAGACAATCTCTACATGTTATTCAAAATTCACAAGCTACAACAAGGTGCAGAGTGAAACCCAAGTCTCTTTCCTGAATATCAGCTCCCCACTCCTCCCCAAAGCAACATTCTGGAGATGCTTGTCTTTCAGAGCTGATCTATGTACATACTGGCATTTTATGCATGTATATAAAGAATATATATGTGTCTGTATGCCTGTGTGCAAAAGAAGAGAGAGAGAGATTTTACTTACTTAAAGTATATGTATTTTCCGTGTCTGCATGTGGAGTTGCCATCCAAGGACCTGGTAACGCTCACGAGGTTAGGAGGGCAGTATCTCTTACTATTAAGCACGTGTTCCCCCCAAATCAGGCAGACCTAGGGCACAACTGTCACTGATCACATACATGTCACATAACCTTTCTGAGCATCCATTTTCTCATCTACAAATGAACATAACGGCTCCTAATGCATATGTGAGGTAGTGTGTGTGACATGTATATTACACGTGTGTTATACACGTGTTTGATAAATGGTGGCTCTTTCCTATATGCCCACTATGTGCCAGATGCTGTACTGGGTGAAAGAGGAAGGTGGTGAATGAAACAAGCTGCTGGCCCTTAAAATGGTTATGACTTAAACCAGGAGAAGGAGTCCTAAGCAAACAAATGGCAGCACTTTGGAAGCTGGGGGAAGCAATTTATATGGAGGCTGAGAGCAAAGACTGGATTCTGTCATTCTGGGCTTCAAATCCCATCTTGGAAGAGTTACTTAACTTGCACTGAGTTTCCTCATGAATAAAACAGGAATAATAACATAGACTTGTGAGGATTGAGTGTACTTAAAACAGTGCCTGGCACATGATAGACGTTCCATCAAGACTGAATTTACTAAGTATAATACTGAATTCTGTACGTGAACAAACCGCCACAGGAGGAATGTGGAGCAGGCGCCCAGGCAGCTGGGCATGGGGGAAGGGTGAGCATTCCAATGACACGAGAGTCCAGACTGCGCCCGTCTTTGGGATGACCGCGTGCCTGGCCCAGTCGTTGGCATTTGACCTGTGTCCTGTCACTTAGTGCTCACAGCCTCCCCGTGAGGATGGTCTTACTCCCTTTCCCCAGAAGGAAACCAAGACTTAGAGGACTTCTCGCAAGGTAGAGGCAGGAATGGCAACTTCCTTCTCGTTCTGCTCTTACCGTCTGGCTGCCAAGAGAGTGGGCTTCCCAGACATCAGTCACTCCCTGCTCTTCGGCCTGCACTGAGCCCTGCTGGGTCCGAGCCCCTGGGCTAGGCCTGGGCAAGAGCAGCAAGATGGCAGCCCCAGCCCCCCAGAGCCTCCATTGCTGTGGGGAGACAGACCGCCAAGCCTAGTGTGTACCCCCAGATTCACTGGCAGTAGTGATGGTGAAAAGAAGTGGGGCATGCCCAGCCCGGGCCCACGCTGGTCGGGGAGGGTCTGGGGCTTCATGTCCGCCGGCTCTTGTCTCCCTTTCATCTGAGTTTTGGCGGGTGGTTGGAGGGACGGGAGGGAGAGACGAGGAGCAGAGGAGGAAGTAATTGGGCACACGATTGAAGGAAGATGGGGGCAGATCCTTTTCAGCCTGGCAATCACGGGGTGTCCCCCCCATGGGGCATTTCACCACCACCATGTAATGAGCGCTGGCCACAGCTGTACATCTCACACCCAGGCAGCTGCGTGGGTGTCAAATTGACAAAATGCCCAAGTACAGCCTCTGCAGCTGCCCCCATCAGTGTTGCTGATGTCACCCTTTATATGGTCGATACGGCATCGTCTCGCAGGCCCGGCACCTTCACATCCACCATTTCCTTTTAGTTCATAGTAGATTACAACGTGGAGGTGCCGTTGGGTGTGTGTGGTGGTAGGAAGGTTGACAAAGTTGTTCTTCCCCACTGCTCCTCCTCACCAGACCTCAATTTTCTACCTTCTGTGGTAAACGGGGTAGTTATGATTAGCCTTGTTTTACAGATAAGGAACCGGAGGCTGTGAGCATTCAAGTAACTGGCCGACGGTCACAGAGCTCATATGAGGCCAAGCCAGGGGTTTGGTTTGTAGGGTTCTCCAACTGAAGTGGCTGTGATGCCACACGTTAATCCCTTGTCAGAACGGGCACAGGTTCCACCTGCGCCAGAAAGCCTTTTAGCTCTCTGTCCTTTACCAGGTAGAACTAGCCTCTGTCCTGGAGCCCGCTAGGCCTGAGGAGATGGTTCTTATCGGCAAGTCTAGATTTTTCCTCCTTAACTGTGTCCTAGGGACACTCCAACCACCGCACCTTCGACTCCTATTAGGAACGGAATTGTGTTTGTATGTTGAAGCCTTAACCCCCAGTGCGACTGTATTTGGACATGGGGTCTTTGAGCAGGTAGTGAAGCCTTCATGAGGACACGAGGGTGGGGCCCTATTCTAGCAGGACTGGCATCCTTTTAAGAAGAGGAGGAGACACCAGTACGTCTTTCCTCTCCACACAAGCACAGAAGAAAGGCTGTGTGAGGACAGCTGAGAAGGCAGTCCTCGGCAAGCCAGGAAGATAAGTCTCCCCAGAAACCAACACCGCCAGCCCCTTGATCTTGGATTTCTAGCCTCCAGAACTGTGAGAAGATAAAAGTCTGTTGTTTAGGCCACCCAGTCTGTGGAATTTTGTTATGGTCGCCCGAGTAGAGGATGACAGCTCTCATGACCTACATCTCTATCCTCCACCTCCACCTTCAGGCTTCCAGTCTGGGCATTTACCCAAGCAGTTCTCTTCAGCACTCTCCCCACTGCTGCAAAATTTGCTCTTCCTTCTTTCTTAGCTTTTGCACTCAAATCCTTCATGTTCAAGTTAGCTTGACTAACTTAACTACCTTCCATTATTCTTTTCCTCATTGCTTTTCTCTGGCCCATGAGATAAGAGAATAGTTCTCTTTATAAGAGAAGAGGTGTCTTGGGGTGCCTGGCTAGCAGGCTCAGTCAGTTAAGTGTCTGCTCAGGTCATGATCCTGGAGTCCTGGGAGTCCCCGTGTCACATTCCCTGCTCAGTGGAGATCCTGTTTCTCCTCGTGCTCTCTCTCTAATCAATAAATAAATAAATCCTAAAAAGAGAAAGAGAGGGAGAGAGAAGAGGTGTCTTTACTTCTCTGATTCTCGACAGTTGCCCACAAGTTATTCAATTTTGGTGGAGCCAAGTGCACAGGTGTAGAAACCTGGTTTGGACTCACAGTTCCGTCATCTTCTAGCAGGGGCCTTGATCAAGCCCCAGGATTGTTGGGGAGTCAGTGAGCAATGCTGTTGTAGGTGGTGGTGGTGGTGAAGGTGTTGTTTAAACAAGCTGCTTGGAGGAGTGCCCTCCCTGAGTTACACCTTGACATCAGGCCATCGTTGAGGAGCATTATGAAAAGCAACCCTGTTGTCAAATTCCCTCTGCTCTCAAAGAGCACTGTTGGTGTTCACAAAAGTATCGTGTTTCATTTTGCAAAATTTCAAAGATAGTTTTAGGATTTTTTTTTTTTTTTTTTTGAGAGTGAGAAAAGAGCATGTGCACACTGGGTAGGGGAGGGCAGAGAGAGAGGAAGAGAGTATCCCAAGCAGGTTCCACACCTAACATGGAGCCTGATGCAGGGCTCCATCCCATAACCTTGAGGTTATGACCTGAGCTGAAATCAAGAGTTGGACACTTAACCTACTGAATCACCCAGTCATCCCTTTTTATGGATTTTTAAAATAATAAACATATGTTCCAAGCCCAGAGCATACACTCCACACTCTCAGCACTAACCACCAGGGAGAAGGGGCTACTTTTGCAAACTTTCAGAAGTAATTTCTAAAGAACTAGCTTGTGACCCTAAGAAACAGGTTTGTTTTCATCAGTGGACACCATGAATTAGGAAAATGATGTTTCCCTCTTTGTGCTGGCTGCTTGGGAGCTCAGATTGAAACTGACATCCTACTTTTAGCATGTTTCCTTGCTCTTCTAGCAAATCCTTTGTATATTATCACCACTGCTGTCACCTTCATTTCCTTACTTGCTATCTTTACTTGGTTCTTCAGTGTATTTATTTCATAAGGTAATGGATGAATACATTCTTGTTATAAAGATGAAAAGAAATCAGAATTGTACTGAGCAAAACTTGAAAGTATTCATTCGTTATTTATGATGTAGTACTCTATTTGTGCAAACATCAAGTCCATTTGGAACAATTATTAGGAAGAATCAAGTTTTTAAAAATAAATGAATAGAAGAAGTTTATTTGAAAGCTTCCTACCATGCTAGGTGCATTCATATATGCTTTCTCCTTTCATTCTTTTTTTTTTTTTTTTTAAGAACTTATTTATTTGACAAAGAAAGATCACAAGTAGGCAGAGAGGCAGGCAGAGAGAGAGAGAGGAGGAAGCAGGCTCTGCTGAGCAGAGAGCCCGATGTGGCACCCCGAGATCACGACCTGAGCCGAAGGCAGTGGCTTAACCCACTGAGCCA
The DNA here is from genome assembly GCF_030435805.1 of Mustela lutreola. Taxonomy (NCBI): domain Eukaryota; kingdom Metazoa; phylum Chordata; class Mammalia; order Carnivora; family Mustelidae; genus Mustela; species Mustela lutreola. The sequence continues at coordinate 74,631,440 of NC_081296.1, read as the reverse complement.
CCCAGGTGCCCCTCTCCTTTCATTCTTAACAGCAACACTGTAAGGCAGATCACCGTACACCCATTTTACAGATAAGGCAATTGAATAGGGTTAGGTTAATTGTCCAAAGTCATAGATAGTAGTGGCAAAGTTAGAAATGAAGCTCGGGTCTGGGATTCAAAGTTTGTGTGTTGCCTCTTTCATTTGCTTGTCTTTTTTAGCTATTTCACCTCTACTATAGCAAAAAGTAGGATTACAAAATTTATGTGCAACTGGGGAGTGGGAGTGGGGGGAAGAGAGTGACGCTTGTGAATTTCCCTTCATTACAGCTACTCCTCCCTCTGCTTCAAGCCACTGTAATTATTGAGGTAATTCAGCCAAGAGCAGTTTTTTTCTGCATAAGTGTCAACAGAGACCTGGTCCAAGACAGCTGGTTATGTGCCAACTCTAGGAGAAGACACAGCAAACGTCAGGTCCAAGAAAGGTAACTTTTAACCTTCCGCCATTGACCTTGCCTGGTGATCCATGGGCTGCAGCTCTCAGGCCAGAATACCACATGGCCTTTCTCTTTTGGGAAGAGGCTGCAGCAGCATCTGTACTGAGGAGCTGGTTAGCGTCTAGTGGAAAGAAATCTACTCACCTCTGATCTCTGTCCCGTTCTCTCCCCCACTCTCAAACAAAGGCAGATTTTTTAAAAATTAACATATAATGTATTATTTGTTCCAGGGGTACAGGTCTGTGATTCATCAGTCTTACACAATTCATAGCATTCACCATAGCACATACCCTCCCCAATGTCCATAACCCAACCACCCTATGCCTCCCACCCCTTCCCCCTAGCAACCCTCAGTTTGTTTCCTGAGATTAAGAGTCTCTATGGTTTGTTTCCTTGTCTGGTTTTGTCTTGTTTCATTTTTTTCCCTCCCTTCCCCTATGATCCTCTGTCTTGTTTCTCAAATTCCTCATATCAGGGAGATCATATGATAACTGTCTTTCTCTGATTAACTTATTTCTTTTAGCATAATACCCTCTAGTTCCATCCACCTCATTACAAATGGCAAAATTTCAGGGGTTTTTGATGGCTGCATAATATTCCCGTGTGTGTGTGTGTGTGTGTGTGTGTGTGTGTGTGTACACACTACATCTTCTTTAGCCATTCATCTGTTGATGGACATCTAGGCTCTTTCCATAGTTTGGCTATTGTGGACATTGCTGCTATAAACATTCAGATGCATGTTCCCCTTTGGATCACTACATTTGTATCTTTAGGGTAAATACTCAGTACTGTGATTGCTGGGTCATAGGGTAGCTCTATTTTCAACTTTTTGAGGAACCTCCATACTGTTTTCCAGAGTGGCTGCACCAGCTTGCATTCCCACCACCAGTGTGGGAGGGTTCCCTTTTCTCCGCATCCTGGCTAACACTTGTTTTCTTACTTGTTAGCCATTCTGACTGGTGAGGTGGTATCTCACTGTGGTTTTGATTTGTATTTCCCTGATGGCAAGTGATGTGGAGCACTTTTTCATTGTCTGTTGGCCATTTCGATGTCTTCTTTGCAGAAATGTCTGTTCATGTCTTCTGCCCATTTGTTGATTGGATTATTTGTTCTTTGGGTGTTGAGTTTGATAAGTTCTTTATAGATTTTGGGCACTAGCCCTTTATCTAATATGTCATTTGCAAATATCTTTTCCCATTCTGTCAGTTGTCTTTGGTTTTGTTGGCTGTTTCCTTCGCTATGCAAAAGCTTTTTATCCTGATGAAGTCCCAGTAGTTCATTTTTGTCTTTGCTTCCCTTGCCTTTGACGATGTTTCCAGGAAGAAGTTGCTGCAGCTCAGGTTGAAGAGGTTGCTGCCTGTGTTCTCCTCAAGGATTTTGATGGATTCCTATCTGACATTGAGATCTTTCATCCATTTTGAGTCTGTTTTTGTGTGTGTTGGAAGGAAATGGTCCAGTGTCATTCTTCTGCATGTGGCTGTCCAGTTTTCCCAACACCATTTGTTGAAGAGACTGTCTTTTTGGATATTCTTTCCTGCTTTGTCAAAGATTAGTTGACCAGGAAGTTGAGGGTCAATTTCTGTGTTCTCTATTCTGTTCCATTGATCTATGTGTCTGTTTTTGTGCCAGTACCATACTGTCTTGATGATGACAGCTTTGTAATAGAGCTTAAAGTCTGGAATTGCGATGCTACCAACTTTGGTTTTCTTTTTCAACATTCCTCTGCCTATTCGGGGTCTTTTCTGGTTCCATATACATTTTAGGATTATTTGTTATATTTCTTTGAAAAAAGTTGATGGTATTTTAATAGGGATTGTTATTAAATGTGTAGATTGCTTTAGGTAGCATAGACATTTTCACAATATTTGTTCTTCTAATCCATGAGCATGGAACATTTTTCCATTTCTTTGTGTCTTCCTCAATTTCTTTCATGAGTACTTTATCTTTTTCTGAGTACAGATTCTTTGAAAAGGCAAATTCTTTATTGCATGTGAAATGTTTGCCTGGATCCCCTTCACTTCAGGGCCACCAGTCCAGTTCCAGTAATCTGTATTGGCTACCCCTGCCCCCAACGTTGGCCTTAGCCAGAGGACACAGCTATTGACACAAACACTGACTGCTGTCCCAACTAGCAGGCAAGCACATTTCTATTTTCATCAGAATTCCCAGCATCTTGGGGAATGAACTTGGCCATTCCTACCAACCAGACCCCTGAGGAGGGAGGAGAGCCTGCAGGCTCCTTCTGTAACCTTCCTTTGACTTGGACTCAGAAGACAAAGGTGAACTTGAGTGCTGCAGGGACACAGCTTCCCTTTATGCTGCCACCAAGCCCTGGGGCTGCCTCCTCTCCAGCACTGAGGCCCTTTTGTCCTGGCGGGGCACCCCCAGCCTGACTGCTCACTCTGTTAAAGCACAGTTTCAGCTCCCTCTCCCCCTCCCCCATGAATCGCTGTGCCTGGAGAAGAGCTTTGGAGTTTCGCGAATGCACACTGGCCCTTTTCTTCTCCCAGAGGCTGCAGCTTTGATGCTGCGCGCCTGGCAGACTGGCCCTCCGCTGTCTTTTTCAGGGAGGCCGTGCGAAAGCACAGACAGGGCGCTCTTGCGGCCTCTGGGCTGCCTGGGAGAGGCGCGCAGCCCCAGGGAGGCAGCTCCTGCTCTGCTCTGCTCTAAGGCGGGCTCTGGGCCAGCCCCAGAGGATCCCACCCTTGCCACTGTTCATCGAGAGAACTGATCATCAGCTCTCATTGCAGACCTTGAAAACTGGCATCTTCTTTGACCCAGCCATGCTACTTATAGGAACTCATTATGTATTTGAGGACACTAAAAATTTTTCATTCTAATCTTATCATAAAAAATTTCAGACATGCAGAAGAGTTGAAGGAATGGTACAGTGGATACTCATATGCCCATTATCTAGAGTCTGCAATTAGCATTTGATATAGCTATAGGAACTACCGTTGCCCTATAGTGCGTGTGCGTGTGTGTGTGTAGAAACCTAAACGCCCCCACCCACTGTTTGTTAAATTATGGCACATTTGCACAATAGTACTACATAGCACTTAAAATAACATGGTACATTCAGGGGCATGGAAAAGTGTTGGGTCTTTAGTTTAATGAGAAAAAGGTAGAAAACTGTATGTACAATAACACGTTATTTTTTGTTTGGAAAAAAAGTCTGCCTAGGGAAAAAAGACACAGAGGTTATATATTAAAATGTTAACGGGATTGTGTGTAAATTCAGGTGTGAGTGAATTTGATTTTTATCTCTGGCTTATTTTTATTTCTTTCAATGAAGTACATCTATGTCAAGTGAAAAAAGGAATTTGAAATGTGAATGGTCAGCTCAAAGAGACCAGTAGGACTCCCTGGTATTATCCCGACACCCTTTATCCTGACAGAAGTCGTGGGGCTGTCGTAGGTCCTGGGCAGACATGGCTGCAAACCCCTCCTGGCCCGCTGGAGCTCTACCAGCCCCCTCAGTTCCCCAGATCTGAGCACCACTCCCTCCTTCCCTTCTTTGTCCCTGCTCTCCTGTAGCAAACTGGGTTCTTCCCTCTCATCACTGACGTTTAGGCTGGGGTGGTGCCCTAGCCACTAAACAGTTAGGGTCCTATCATGCTATTCACTCCCCACCCCCCAGCTGCCTCCCAGAAGGAAAAGTCTGGGGGATGAAATCCCTCTTCTTATAAAGAAGGTCGGGGCTTAACCCAAAGGCTCCGTGCTGCCCATGGCCCCCAAGTTCTTTCTCTTTGAGACACCGGCCCCAGTTAGACTCCCAGGGGAGACATGGCCTTAGTGTGTGTTCTTTAGGAAACTTTAGGACCGGCTGGATCATATTTTCATCACCATACACGTAGTGGCACTGTATACTACAGTAATAAGAGCTCCCTGTATACATATTTTTAGTTCCCGAAGCTAAGTCCACACGCTCTCTTACAGTGGTTCCCAAAGCAGTATCAAAAAAGTCAGTTGAAGGTGGACAAAGGGCTGAGGACTTTTATTTTGCCACGTAAAACCACTTAAAAAAATACTTCATAACAAAAAAGACATTTTACCACACACACAAAATAGGAAGGACAATCTCAAAATTTAAAAAACAACAGGATTTACATTTAACTCTCAAATCTAATTGTGTGGTCCACATCTCCCATTACATACTTCAAAAATTATTATTATTTCTATATAACCTGGAAAATGCCTTTTCACAGACAAGTCCTGGTTTGGGAACCGTTTCTCCACTGGTTTTGATCCTTATAATCTGGCAGGTGAGGAAACCAAGTTGCAGAGACCATCAGCTAAGTGGTTGAATTAGGTTTCAAATTTGGGTCTGCCTGTTCCAGAACCAGTGGTTTCCCCTTGTTCCAGGTTACCTCTGCATCACCAGTTTGCCCTGGTGGGTTTTCCAAGAAATGGGAGACAGAAAAAAGGCCTGGTTTGCTTTTTGAAGTCTCAGCTAGACTTGGGTCACCAGAGTAAACCCCAGTGGGTCGAATTTTATCTTTGACCCAGAAATCACTGAGCTCCTCGGATGGTATTAGCCATACAGAGAGCAGTACCACCCTAATTTCATGATTTGCTCTATCAGCAAAGCTATTTTTATAGGTGGTATCAAAGGGAGGAGCACATACTAGAATTCAAATTTACCCATATACATCTACTGATGGATGCCAGAAAGTCCTCCAGTTTGATTGCCTGCACTAATGGGCTTGAAAAAAATCATTAAACACTTGGGAATAGGTGAAAAGGTGGGCAGTTTATCCTTTCGGTGTTACACCAATTGAACAGGCTCAATGGAGAATTATTTAATTACCTGGAGGAAGGTAGCTGCGTCTGACTTGGCTTTATACCATTAATTAAGGGCTCAGACTCTGAAGTTACATGTTAACTTGTAGACCTTGTCCAGAATAGAGGTGCATAATTTTGTCCAGTAGAAAAGATAACCCCAAAGGTTATGGTTTTATTGTCCTGTAGAACATTAACCAATTTTGCCTCCAACTCGGCAAACTTACATCCTCACACCTTTCCTGGTGAGCTGTACAAGTACCCGTTCCTCTTCTCCACATTTCATCCAAACTCACCACACTGCTGGTTTGGTCCCTCTTTTGCGAGCTGAATAGAATCTATCTAAAGGGACTCAGCACCAACACCACTTTAAAGTGTTACTAATCATTTGCCAGTATGAATGAAGAATCTGAGAACAGATTTTGAGAAGTTGAAAGACGCAGTACTCAGGATCTGAGGAAGAAGAGGCAGAGGGTTGGGGAGGGAAAGTTGGACAGACTGCTCAGCACAGTTGTATCAGAGTACTTCCATTTTTTTTTTTTCACATGCTTCTTTTGTCTTTGAGCAGTGACCAGTAGCATGGCTTGCTAGAAATGGGATTTTTCAAGGAATAATGATGGTGGAAGAGCTTGAAAAACTGGTTGGGGCTAGCCATGGTAAAGGATTTGAATTTTGTTCTGTAAATCACAGGAGTCATTAAATATTTTCACCCAGGAGCTGATACGATCATATTTTTGACTTATAAAGAAAGATAATTCTGACAAGAGTGTATGGAGTGTGTGAAGGGAGCGTCTCATTGAGGGGTGACCAGGGTGTGACCTCTTTGTGAACGTATATGAGTGGAAAGTTGAGTATAGAGTCAAAAGACAATTCAAAGGTAGGATGGACAGATTTGATGAGTGACCAGATATGGGCTCTGACGGGAGGAAGGTGTCTGGGATGACAGCTGGATGGATGGTTATCAAGGGGAGTCCCTGTTATTTTTGACCTGCTGAGTTGGAAGATCATCTGGAGTTTGAATCTGGAACTTACAAACTTGAAGTGGAGAGAAAATCTGAGGCTCATTATTGGTTATGAATAGAAGCCATGGACCTATGTATGATTGTTGAAGAAAAACAGATCGTTGGGGAACTATTTCAGTGGCTAGGGAACAATGGTATGGTTCCGCAGAAGGCATCTTCTTCAACTGTAGTATGTTACTGCTGGGAACAGGGCCATGGACAGTCCATGGCTCAGTACCTGGGCACAGAGTTTATACTCCCCTTTCCCGTTTTACTTTGTAGACGTGAAGGCTCAGAACCACAAAGCAGATTTCTTAAGTGTATGTGTTGGGAATGGAAGATTAGACTGGAAACACCTCATAGAGTTAATCCCATGGTTCTGATGAGCACAGATGAAGATATTATTTATCTGGGGCCTAGAATTGGATGGGACAAGATTTTTCTCATTTATTTACTTACTTACTGCGGTGGCTGTTGTTGCTTTTTTTAATCTCACAACGCAAAATGTGTCTTCCCCCTGACTCACTGAAAAGGTGTCTGTATTAGTACGATTGGTTGTATTGCTGCCGTAAAGAAATTTACCATGAACTTAGCTGCTTGAACAATGCAAATTTGTTCTTCTAACTACCTGGAGGTAATTCCATTCTCTGGCTGCTGAAGCTTACATCTGCCCCACATGTGAAATGCATTCACCTCCACCAGGTTCCCCAAAGTCTCAACCTAGGAGAGCATTAGCTCGAAGTCCCAAATCTCATCGGCTCACAAGTCCCAAGTTCTATCATCTAAATCAGGTATGAGAGAACTCTGAGAATGACCCATTTTTCGTTCTGGGGCATGATATCTTTGCATTTGTGGATCCGTGACACTCAAGAAATAAATTATCTTCTCTCAAAATACAATGGGAGGAAAGGCTTACGTTGGCAGCCACAGGTGTTCCAGTTCAAAAAGGGAGAAAACTGAAAGCAAAAAAGAAGTGTGGGTCTTGAGTTACTTCTAAATCCCGCTGAGAAAATTCCGTTAGGGGTCAGGCTGTGGGAATCATCCTTTGTAACTGTGGCTCTGTCCGCGGTGCTCATGGCTGTCATCGGAATCACCCTTCCTTTCACATGAGGCGTAGCGTGTATGTGCGGCCCAGCAGTTTTAACCAGCCTGTTCCTGGTGTATAGAATTTTGGTGGTTAGACAGCCTTCTTTCATTCTGGATTTTGTCTATTTCAGTTCAAGCTGGCAATGTTTGACCGGTGTGACATTCTCAAGAAACCTATGGGTCTCCCATGTGTGTCATGGGGATTTACTCAGTTAGACAAGAGGCTTATTCATAGACCTTTCCAGGATAATCTCCTCTCTATTTTTGGCTTTTGTTGAAATGGCTGAGGGAACACACCTTAAGCTCTCTAGGATGATTGGGGGTATTTATGAGGCACACTCTTAATCTGAGAGCCTTTTTTATGACCTTATACTCTGACCAGGATCTTCTAAGGTGTCACTCCTTTGGCTTTTTCTGTAGAACACGCATTTCTGACAGTGAATTTTGTGAATATTAGCATCTTTTGCCATCCAGTTAGTCTGCGGGATTTCAAAACTACTGAATCCTGGAGGGAAAGGGGGTTATTTAACATTTCTTCCTTCAATTTATTCCTTTCCTCTCTCATTTTATTAAAAGCAGCAAGAGGAAACTAGACCTCCCTTTTAACTCTTGACTTGGAGTCAAGTGTTCAATTTTATTTTATTTATTTATTTTCAACAAATTCTGCTTTTCACAAGACTGCAGGTCACGATTTTACTGAGTTTTCTGTCACTGTTTAACAAGGATTCTCTTCCCTCCTGTTTCCAGTTGCCAATAATGTGTTTTTCAGTTTGTTCTGTGACCTCCTCCACAGTACCTTTAATGTCCATATTTTTACTAAGATTGCATGTGGAGAAATTTAGGCGCCTCTGATCATGTCTCTCAGAATTCGTCCAACCCCTCCCTATTGCCCAGTCTCTAAGCCTCTCCACATTCTATACGAGTAACACCCTACCCTTGGTGTCAAAATCCATGCTAGTTTTCTATTGCTGCTGTAACAGATTGCCACCAACTTAGCTTAGACAATAGACTTTAGAAACGTATTACCCTACTGCTCTGTATGTTAGAGCAGAAGTCTCACATGGGTCTCACCAGACTAAAATAAAAGTGTTGGCAGGACTGCATTCTTCTCTGGAGGCTTTAGAGAAGCATATCTCTCTCTCTCTCTCTCTCTCTCTCTCTCTTCTTCCCTCCCATTTTCCCTCCCTCCTTCCCTTCTTTCCTCCTGCCCTGAGGTCTTAACCTATAATCCACAGAAGGAATCACTGGAACCTCTGATCTGTAGTCAATCAGTCAGAAGCACAGGTGAGAACCTGGGCTGGTTATTGGTCTCCAGAACAGTGTCAGAACTGAGTTGAATTATAGGACACCCAGCTGGTGTCGCCAAGAATTGCTTGGTGGTGTAGGAAAAACTCCCCATTCCACATGCCAACATTGGAAGTTGGTCATCAGAACCAGCTTTTACATTTGCAGAGTTTCTTTTGCTATGTTCTCCATATTAGGTCATGGATATCTTTGAGAGCCTTTGGTCTGCCTACCATCAGTCATGTCAGCAAGTAGATCTGAACCCAAGTTGGTCTTACTGCATTTGGACTTTTCCTACCGGACTCCGTGGTATCCTCTCATAACTGCCCAGAAGGCCTGCTCATCTCATACCTCTGTTCTTGCCACTTTTATTGTATCAGATGGTAATGCTTAAGGCTGTTAAGTCATAGGTAACGTTTAACTAAGAGCTGCCCAAGCTACTTAAACCAGTAAATGTTTATTTTTCTCACCTAACAACATATCTAGAGATGGCCGCTGGTCTGGTTTCAGTGATTCAATGATGTCAAGGCCCTTGGCTTGATAATTTTGTTGGCCCTTCCCTTAGGGTTGCAATATGGCTTCCACAGCTTCAGGTATCACATCCACATTCAAGACAGGAAGACATGGTGGGCGCCTGGGTGTTTCAGTCCGTTCAGCATCTGCCTCTTGATTTCAGCTCAGGTCATGATCTCAGGGTCCTGGGATCATGCCCCACATCAGGCTCCCTGCTCAGCTTGGAGTCTGCTTAAGAGTCTCTCACGCTGCCCCACCCCCGCCCCCACCCCAGCTCATACTCACTCCCTCTCTCTCTCTCTCTCTCAAAAACAAAAACATGAAGATTCAGGAAAAGGAAGGGTAGACTCCAGTTTTGTCTGCCCCTTTTTGCTCATTTGGTGCTAGTGGTTGTCGTTTTCTGCCCCTTTTGTCAGGAAGGCGGGTGTGTTCCCAGACTCAGGAGACTTTCTTTATATCTCAAAGGCCAGAGCTGTGTCATATGCCCCCAACCCCTGCAGGTGCAAGGAAGCCTGAGAAAGTGGGTATTTAGCTTATCCTGGGAGATATGGGCGAAAGAAAAGAGAATTGGAAATGAAGTTTGGATTAGCCACCTCATAGTGCCTGAATTTCAATCTGTCCAAGACTCTGTCTTTGCCTTTTTCTCTTGTGAGTCCATAGTTAGGGTTAGCATCACGTTCCTGAGTCAGACACCTCCTAATGACTGTGCTCAGACCACCTGTACAACAACCAACTCACTTATTCTAAGATATCTCTGGCCCCAACGGACTACTTAGACTGCCATGTGCAGTGGCCTGGATGTGCTTGTCACTGCCCCCCGCTAGCCCTGCCAGCACCTAACCACCTTTCAGAGGCCCAAAGACTCCATCAGTCCCCCTGGCTATGCAGAGGCATGCTTCTATTCTGACAGTACCTGTTTTCACATGGGTCATTTTCAGGCTGTGTGTATGTATATGTATGAACATGTGTGCATGCATGCAGAAGAAAAGGGGGAAGTGGGCCACATTGACCAAGGACATTTTTATCCTATGCTAGCTTTAAATTCTATCGAGGCAGAGGGTCTTCTGAGCATGTAACTCTAGCGCGATACTGTGGTCCACCCATTCTCCTCTCCTTCCTCAGTAACAGACTATGATTTTATGTGTAGCAACCATGTCCCGGACAAAAGACTTTTCCATTCTCAGATGAAGATTTCAGTTTCTCTTACAGCGAGATGCAGACATGTGACTAAGTTCTGGCTCATGTGATATAAGTGGAAACATTGTATTGGGCTTTCAAGATGTTTCTTTAAAGTAAGTGGGCATGTCTTTCTTTGTCCACTCATCCATTTTGCTATGTGGAGTGCAGATGAAATGGCTAGAGCACTGTCTGCCATTTTGGACTATGAGGAGGAGAGATATATGTTTAACCTTTGAATAGCATGGGTTTGAAGAGCATGCATCCACTTATCATATGCAGATTTTTTTCAGTAAACATACTACATTACTATAAATCTATTTTATCTCCCTTGTGATTTTTCTTAATAACTTTTTCACTTCTCTAGCTTATTTTTTTAAAGATTTTTTATTTAAATTCTATTAGCCAGTATTATCTCTAGCTTATTTTATTGTAAGACTAGAGTATGTAATACATATAACATACAAAATATATATTAATTGGGTGTTTATGTTATCAGTAAGGCTTCCAATTAACAGTGGGCTACTAATAGTTAAGTTTTGGGAGGCTCGAAAATTACACATGGATTTTTGACTGCATGGTGGAGGGCACTTAGCACCCCTTCCCCCGGTTTGTTCAAGGGTCAACTGTACTTTAAGGGTGGCCAGGAGCTGGCACTCTCCTGGACTCCCAACCTCCAGGGAAATACATTTTTTGTCTAAATCACTATTCTTTTGGATTTGTGTGTTTTTGCATCTAAACCTGACCCTGAATAACTCACCTACTTGTCATCGGCTTGGTGTCTAACACTCTACGTAGCCCTTCCAGGCACACTGTCTCATTTTCAATGGATAGATAAATACCCATTTTCCTGTGCCATTTCTAGCAGGTCCTGGGTTCAAAGAGAGCCAGCGAGGGCTGACAGCAACTGTGAGAGAGCTGTTTACTTGCCAAGGCTGAAGACCATAGGGAAAATGAAAGAATTTTGTTGAGGGGGCAAAAGGAAGATGGTGCTTTTGGAGATGGTCATAACTCATTAATGACCATCTTTGTGCTGCGAGGCCCTGACTCTCTGAGACCCAGCCCTTCCTCTCACCATTTCACTACCCATTTTTAAACTGCTATTTTGGTCTGCAGCAAGAACTTTATATAAATATGGGTTTTGTGGATTGTTTTCCCCCTGAGAGGTTTATCCGAGGCGCGATTATTGCTAATTGAAATAGAGCTTCAGCAGGGTTTCCATTACTCACTGATGAGCTGTTGAATTCAGCCTCAGCGCACTCTCTTGAAGTGTAGGTCTGCTTCGTGACAGAAATGGTATGGGTAGCTGGGGTTAAGAGTCCTCGTGCTAGACGGTACTCTGATGCCACCTGTTCTCCTTGGTTCCAGAGCAGCAACTGGCCTGTCATCCACCAGCACTGTTTCTGTCTTGTTCTGTCTCCACCTCCCTGCACTCTCTGGCACCCCCCACCCCCACCCCGAATCTCCCATGGAGCTGTCTTCAAAGCTGGCCAGGCATTTTTGCCCAGGCCCCCTTCTCTCCCACTCTTCTATGAAGTCCCAGCAGGACCTGGCTAATTCTATCATGACCTAGCTCGACCCAGCTCTTCCTTAAACCTGCCCATTCCAGCCAAGAAGCCCAGCCAGGGCAGGCTGTGCCTTAAGAAGCCAGCATGTGGATTCCCAGCAGGCATCCTTGGGGGGGCGGGTGGAATGGCTCTGAGCAAAGGAGGCATACAGGCATGGTCCAAGCAAAGCCCTGTTTTCCAAGGGCAGTGATGAAAGGGGTTAATGGTACTCTGATGATTTAATGACAGTAATGGTTTTTCTTATCTATTATTCATATTTTTACTCCTGGCAATCCTAGGAGGTATTTAGGGTGAATGTTACAGATATGATCTCCAAGGAGGAGAAGGGAACAGAAACTAACATGTAGTGAGAGCCAAGTGTGAGTTTTTTGTCCACACTGGCTGGCATCACAGCAGGTAAGGACATGTAGTTGAAGTGAGACAGTGTTTGGTTCTACGCTAGACCTGCTTTGTAGAGTCATTGGCTATAAGGTTTAGACAAGCCATAACCCAGAGTGGTTGACGGCAAACTCAGAGTCTTGACTGCCTGCCTCTTCTGCAGCATGCAGATGAGGGGCCTGGGATCTAGACGTGAGCTCTCCGGTGCCCTGGGAGGCCACACTCGACGCTGGCTACTGAGCCAGGCTCCAGAGGCAGCCAGAGCTGCTGGAACGATCCTGGCATCATGGTTCAATAGCCAGGGAACCTTGGCCAAGTCCCTAAACTGAATCTGGGTCCCGTTTCCACGTCCATGAGGTGGTGATGAAAATAGTTCCAGGCTCCAGCAGTTGTTACAATGATTGAGTAGGCAGGTGAACCTTCTTTTGTTCCACAAAGAATAATTCTTACTTTAATTATCTTTATCACTGCTAATGGAAGAGGATATTCTAATGTTCCGGGGGAAAGGAAACCATCCGCCTTGCCCAGCCACTTACCTGGAATGGAAATGCTCTCAGTGAATGAGCTTCTCTTGGGGTAGCTGGGGCAGCTTTTCAGCCCCCGCCTTTGGGCTGAGAGCTGCCTGGGTGTGTTGGCTGGCCTCTGTGGCTGTTCCCTGCTCCCAAGTTGCAGGTCTGGTTCTTTTCACCCTCGTAATCGGCCCTGGCAGAGCTGCGTAGGACGGCCAACGTCTCCAGGGTCCCCAGGGACAGAGAAGCCACCCACCTCACCTCGTCTCACCTGATCCACCCTGCCCCTCGGCCCTCCTAGGACTCAGCCCTCCTGAGGAATGTGGACGGCTGTGAATCCCCCTAGTTTGGCCGGCACAGGGCCTGCCCGGGGGGTGCAGGTTGTCCTGGGCACCCCGTCCTGCAGTCGTGAAGACCTCAGCAAGGACTCACATTAACCACGTGGGCTCCTGTTCGTCCTTCTTTCTCCAGGCCCAAGCAGTTGTTAAGAAATTGTTTCTTTGGGCGCCTGGGTGGCTCAGTGGGTTAAGCCGCTGCCTTCGGCTCAGGTCATGATCTCAGGGTCCTGGGATCGAGTCCCGCATCGGGCTCTCTGCTCGGCAGGGAGCCTGCTTCCCTCCCTCTCTCTCTCTGCCTGCCTCTCCATCTACTTGTGATTTCTCTCTGTCAAATAAATAAATAAAATCTTTAAAAAAAAAAAAAAAAAAAAAAGAAATTGTTTCTTTGAATGGTGTTGGCTTTCTCAGCTTCTCCCACTCTGTGCTCTGTTTTTGATTGCCTGCCGTGGTGTAGATTCTGTACCCTGGGGGATCAGAGTACTAGCGTCAGGGTCAAGTGGCCCTGGTTCCAAAGCCTTTCTATGCCCTGACTGCCAGGTACTCAAGGAGGCAGGCGCTGTATGGCACATGAAGCCAAGTACTTTACAGGGATCAGTATTAGCTCACAGACCCTCATAACATGTCCACTAGATATATGCTTTTCTTTTTTTAAGATTTTATTTATTTATTTATTTATTTGTCAGAGAGAGGGAGAGAGGGAAAGAGAGAGCACAAGCAGGGGGAGCAGCAGGCAGAGGGAGAAGCAGGGTCTCCACTGAGCAAGGAGCCCCAGCAGGATTTGATTCCAGGACCCTGGGGATCATGACTTGAGCTGAAGGCAGACACATAACCAACGGAGCCACCCAGGCGTCCCTAGATAGCAGCTTTTCTTTCTTTCTTTCTTTCTTTTTTTTTTTTTTTTAAAGTTTTATTATTTATTCATTTGACAGAGATTGACACAGCAAGAGAGGAAACACAAGCAGGGGAAGTGGGAGAGGGAGAAGCAGGCTTCCAGCTGAGCAGGGAGTCGGGTACAATGCTTCGATGCAGGGCTCGGCCCCGGACCCTGATATCATGACCTGAGCCAAAGGCAGATACATAACGACTGAGCTACCCAGGCGCCTCTAGATAGTTGCTTTTAACAGATGAGGACATTGAGGCACAGAGAGGTGAAGTAAATTTCTCAAGGCAGCACAGTATGGGGATCTGTGACAACAAAGAAGGGAGCCCTAGGAGGGGAGCAAAGGGGAGGGGAAGAAAGAAAAAGAAGAAGGCTACTTCACACCTTACTCAGAGCTTTGTCTCCCCAGCTCCCCAGGAGGTGTGTGTGTGGGGGGGGTCTAACTGACTTAGCCACTCTCTCAGTTTCACCAGAAGAAGGTGTGGGGTGAGGAGAAGAGGTCAGCCAGGATTGAAGGGAAGACTTATGAGAAGGCAAAAAGGCCTTCCACGGAAAAAACACATCCTAACCGTTCTGGCAGACAGCAGGTGAAAAGGTGCCTTCTTTCTCTGGGGAAGCAGGAACCAGCCAGGATGCAACCATTTAATTCAGAACCTGTGTTTAGATCCCAAGGGAGCTTGGGCCACTGGCTTGGGCCACTCATGAATACACATGAGCCTAATGCAGCCTTGTGGACGGTAAGACAATGCAGGCGACATCCCCCATTCCCGGTTGCCATGGGTTGTTTTAATTTGTAAATTAATGAACAATTTTAGATGTAAGAGCGTTGGCCTACAGAGAAATGTAATCTTCAGCAGAGATTTTGTCTCTTCTGATATGTGATTTCCACATCTTCCCTGGGTTTCAGCAGTTTCCTCTCCTCTATTCCTCAAAGAACCTGCATTTCCCTTTCCTGACTCCCTTCCTGGCTTCCTGTGCGCTAAGCCTTTGCAGTTGTCATCATGGCTTCAGAATGCATTTGATAGGTACAGGAAGTTGCACCAGACGGGAGATGGAACCAGCAATCAATAAAAAAAGAACTATGTTTCTAAGAAAAATGCATCACGGCTTCCCACCGGAGTTGTGTACCATATGTCCTAATATCCCTGGAACAATGGAGCTAAATCTTAGCTCTTCTGCTTGGCTTTCCCGGCCATCTCAACAAAAAGAAAAGAGACCTTTTAACCTGCTGCTACCCAGCTTCCCCACGACTCCTAGTACAGATTGCCTTTCCTTTTAACCCTTTCATCAGATATCACAAAATAAAATCTCTCCTTCCAGCTTTATTTCTTCTGGCTACTAGTTTAGTATATTTATGGTGCATGAGTCATCAAGCTGCCGCCTGATTGGATAAAAACCAAGCACCCCTGAGACCATCAGTCAATTACGGCTATTCTCAGCTTCATTCACAGATTTATTAGCTTGCACACACACAGAGAAATTCATTCAGCAAAGTTCATTCATAAAAATTTCAACACTCTGCATCATTCTGCACATCTCAGCCTTCTGCTGCCGACGGGTTCCTGAAAGAAGCTCTGAGCCGACTCCAGGAGGGAGGGAAGCTCAGAGCTAGGGTGGGCAGGCAGGGAGGGGAGCTGAGGAATACGGAGGGATCGCGAGTCCATGAAATAATGCGGAGCGCCGCGGGTCACTAGTACTTCTGGCTTGTGGCCCGGACGGGATGCGAGACAAGATCTTCCAAGAGAGGGCAGCCATCAGAATCAACGAACTCAGGCTGAGGGCGCCTTCGCCTCTCCTAGACATCTTCTCTTTTTCCTTTTTTTAAATGAACAATCACTGGAACAAATAAAGGGTTAATAGGCCAGTCATTGCCCCGCCCTGTGAGAGCCGGAGGGAGCAGGTTTGAAAGTTCCTGTGTGCGGAAGGGAAGGCTGGGGGTGGGGGGCGCTAAATATTTCTGCAAGGCTCCCGCACAGCTCGCTGGCGATGCGGCGGGACGGGCTGGCCGGTGTTCGGCCCGATTCCGTGCCTGAGAGTTGGCCGTGAGCGATCCCCGCCACCGCGGGCCTGGGTCCAGGCGTTCCCGGCAAGGAATCCAAGGCGAGAACACCGAGTGCTGCCGCTGGGGCCAGGGAGGGACTGAAATCAGCCGGGGAGTTGTTTTCCCCCGGGCTGTCACCCAGAAGGGCCCGGCAGCCGAGGTGGGCGAGGGACAGTGCAGAGTTGGGAGAGGTGGCTGCCGCGAGTTGCATGGGGCATTGAGGCATTCGCTTTCCGTTCCGTTTATCTAGCAGACGACGAGGCGATTTATGCAACAGTATCCTGTTTCAGCACTGCCAAGGCTATGCGAAAACGCGGTCAGGACAGCCTGGCAGGACTTGTGCTGTATGTAGGACTCTTCGGGCACCCCGGCATGCTGCACAGGGCCAAGTACAGCCGCTTTCGGAATGAGTCCATCACGTCCTTGGACGAAAGCAGCCCCGCAGGCTCCGTGGGGAACAAGGGCTCGCCTCAGCCTCCCTACCCCACCCTGGCACCTCACCTGCCGGCTGCTGAAGATGCCACCTTGGCGTCCCAGGAGAGCCCCACCCCACTGTGCACCTTGATCCCTCGCATGGCCAGTGTGAAGCTGGCCAACCCGGCCACCTTGCTGAGTCTGAAAAACTTTTGCTTGGGTACCAAAGAGGTGCCCCGGCTGAAGCTCCAGGAAAGCCAGGACCCGGCTCCCAGCAGCCCGGCTTCCCCTGAGACCGGTCTAAATAGGGCTGGGTCCGCACCTCCACCGCAGCCAGACCTGGTGGGGCACAGGGCGACTGTCTTAACTCCCGATGCCTGCCCCCTTCCTGGCCCTGGGGAGCCAACCCCAGGGAGCAGGCAGGACAGGCACTTTCTACAGCACCTGTTGGGGATGGGCATGAACTACTATGTGAGGGTAAGTCTATCTCCCTCTCTGTGCTCCTTCTAAGAACTCCGGGGGAGAGGGGCATCTTTCCTTCTGAAAAGGGCTGCACACCACCTAGCTGGGTTCTAGGTTTGGACGAGACATTGTGTAGCTGGACTGAGAGGAGGGGAGCTGGGTTATGAGTTTTCCTAGAAATATGTGGCTTGTACTCGAGTCAGACAACTTTCAATTCAGGGACATGAACTGCTGCTAACTTGTAGGTAGTATCCAGGGGGGAGGGACAGCTTTTGATGGAGATGACGAGATGGTGTCTTCTTGTCCCCCCCTGGACCTAGCATTCTGACCCAGAATGGTGAAGAATTTCTAATCTGTTTAGTGATTGAGACCTGCTAGACTCTATCAGCCACTGTATTGCAGTAGGGATTTCTGTGCTAGAGGAATGCATGATGTGTAAGGGACTTGAATTACTATTTTTAAAATGTAATTCAGCATTTAACAAGAACTTCTCAAAATGTGGCCATGTCTCTTTGCTTGTGCTAAGAGCTAGTCTTAGGTCTTTCGTGCTCCCCCCACCCCCACCTCACCTTGTCTTTATTGCCTAAACTGCGGCAAGTGGGCCTTGTCCATGAGCTGCTGTGTGCAATATCGGGGTCCTTACTGGCCTCCCATATGCCCTTGCTTATTCCAGATCTGGGTGAGATTTGCCCCCTGCTCTTCTGGAGTTCACATTTCAGTCGAGGAAACCAACCAATGCACGAAATAATAAGAGAGCAGTAGTTAGTAACCGAAATCTAGTGTGAGAATGCTGAAGGAATTCAGGAAAAGGGAACGGTTGTTGTGGTCGGGGATTCATTTACAAGGGAAACCTTCAGAAGGTGTGTCTTGGAAGAGATATCAGAGCTGGATTGGCAGAAAGGAGGAGATTCCTGGCAGGGCAAGAATAGGTGCCATCTGAAAGGCCGGTATCACGGTGGCAGCTGCGGGGGTGGATCTTACAGGCCAGGCTCAATGGAAGAGGGGGATGCTGGAGGGTCGTAGGTGATAGAGAGAGTGGCTGGCATATCACTGGTGCTCCAACAAATGTGAGTTGAATAGAGACAAATATGGATCCTGGGTCGCTTAGGGAAGAGGGAGCCATTGACTAAAGCCCTTAAATGTCAGAGGAGGAGTTGGTAAACACTGTGACTGGTAAACAAGAACCCTCACTTGGTTTGTAGGCAAACTGGGACTTGATGAAAGTGGTTTCAAAAGGATCAGCCTGAATTGATCTGAGATGTCTGGAAATGGGGAGAAATTAGAGATTTGGGAGGCCAGTCGGAAAGCCGAGAGTTTAGGCGTGAAGGGATGGGAACGTGGCTTGACGTGGAGGTGTGAGGGAGGAGATGAAGACAAGAACCTCTGTGAGAAGATTCAGCAGCCGTGGGTGGTCCATCAGCCCATTTCAGCTCATGATCCAAACGGCAGAATAGTGGACGTTTCCTGAACAGTGGGTAGACCGGTGAGTTCGTCATTGTTGTCTATGGAGGTTCTGAGGAGGGAGATAGAAGCAGAGCGAGTTGGGAAGGGGTCACGCTATGTTTGCTTTGCACAGATGATCTTTAAAGTGATGGTACCTAAGGGCTAGTCATGGGTGAGTGAGCAGTCATGGAAGACCGGCACTCAGGTGAGAAGTCTGACACGAAGGTGCACATTTGAGAGATAACCAGTAACTAGCACCAACGGACAATTAAGATCTCAAGAAAGGGCAGACAATGAACGCTGAGAGAGTTCCAGGGAGGACAGGCGTGGGGCAGCTCTGGCACATGGATAAGTCCAACCTCTAAGGAAGATAAACTTAGGGGACATGCAGTTCTTGCCCTCCCCCAGACTGGCATGGCTCATAATGGGAATAGCTTCGTGTATCTACTAAAAGTTCACGGGCACATTCTCATTCGTCAGCCTAAGAGTCTGCCAGGCTCTAGTGGGAAAATGAGTGACCCCAGACCCATGCTCTCTGCACCCGCCTTCCCATGACCTAGACATCCTCTACCCTCTGCCCTGCCTTCCCTTCCCTTTTGTACCTCCTTCCACCTCCCCATATCCACACACCTGAACAATTTTGGATGTGAAGAGTTGCTGTATGTCCTCCACTTTCCCTAGGGAGTGTTTCCATTTTAGATTTTTAATGAGGACATCATCTGTCTTTTCGTGGTGATGACAACAGACCCTAGGGAAGGCACTGACCCCCATCACCCAGGTGGGCCACACTGTATTGCCAATAGACAGTGACATGAGACACCGGTTAACACTTCTCATAGGAGGTCAAAATATATGGAAGAGCCTACTTTGTTAATTTTTATAGAAGTCCCACTTTGAAAGATAGAAGGGACACAGAAGTTATCAAGTTCAATGCCTCTGTGGGGAAACTGAAGCCCAGAGGCGTGATTTTTTAAGGCTGCCAGGTGAGGCAAAAGGAGAGTTAGAACTCAAGTTTGCTGTGTGCTATTCTTTGCTCTTTTCACCACAGGTTTCCATCCTGGTTGAAATTCTGTTCCTCAGAATTTTTTTTTAAAGATTTTATTTATTTATTTGACAGACAGAGATCACAAGTAGTCAGAGAAGCAGGCAGAGAGAGAGGGGGAAGCAGGCTCCCTGCTGAGCAGAGAGACCAATGTGGCACTCGATCCCAAGACCCTGAGATAACAACCTGAGCCAAAGGCAGAGGCTTTAACCCACTGAGCCACCCAGGCGCCCCCTCAGAATTCTTTTAGATATGAACCCATTTAAAAAATGAAATGCCAACCTATTAATCTTTTTCTATTGCCAACCTATTAGTTTATAGTTAAAAATTATCATACCAAGTGCACCCAAATTGCAATTCCTGTATTCCCATCTGTAGAAAGATGCACGTAGGAAGATTTAAATCAAAAGTTGTTTAGGGGTACCTGGATGGCTCAGTCAGCTGAATATCTGACTGTTGGTTTTACCTCAGGTTGTGAGTTCAAGTCCTGAGTCTGGCTCAGTGCCCAGTGCAGAATCTACTTGTGATTCTCTCCCTCTCTTTCTGTCCCTCCCTCTACTTGCTCCTCTCTCTCAAATAAATAAGTAAATAAAATCTTTATAATATATTTATATAAAAAGTTTCTTAGTGATGATGGAATCAGAGCAGAGAAGTGAGAGAGATATTCTTGGTGGCTAGTGGACATAGAAGCAACTTTTGTAGGCAGGAGGTAGCTACACATTCTACTTCCTTATCCATATCATGTGACTTCTCTCCCTGCCCAAACTTATTTGTTTATTCATTCACTCGTTTATTCAACAAATATGTATTATGAACCCAGTATATGACTGGAACTCTTCCAAACCCTGGGGATACATCAGTGAATAAAAGAAAGCAGGTCTGAGCCCCATGGAACTCATATTCTCATGAGTAGAGAGGGGCCCTGATTGAGTAAACAAGTAAATGCAATATATCACACGTACTAAGTGGTAGGGAGAGCAATAAAACAGTGGAAGTAAAGAAAGGCAGTTGTACTGCATTCCTTTTGGGGCAAAATGACAGAGTTGTAGTTACTCTTTGTTTTATTTTCTTACATCTTTTATCTTTACGATAGGAACTGTATTTGCCTTCTGCTCTAAGTTAGATTTGACTTTGGGTTAAATAGCATTTTAAATTAAAGATTTATTTATTTATTTGAGAGAGAGAGAAACAGAGAGCAAGCCTACAAGTGTGAATGGAGGAGGGGCAGAAGGAGAGAATTTTCAAGCAGACTCCCCGCTGAGTGAAGAGCCCAATGCAGGGCTCCATCTCATGACCCATCAGATCATGACCTGAACTGAGACCAAGAGTTAGGTGCCCAACCGACTTAGTCACCCAGGTGTCTGTAAATATCATTTTTTTAAAAATTTTATTTACTTATTTGACAGTGAGAGATCACAAGTAGGCAGAGAGGCAGGCAGAGAGAGAGGAAGGGAAGCAGGCTCCCTGCTGAGCAGAGAGCCCGATGTGGGGCTCTATCCCAGGACCCTGAGATCATGACCAGAGCCGAAGGCAGTGGCCTAACCCACTGAGCCACCCAGGTGCTCCTCATTTTTTTTTTTAATTGACTGTTCATTCGGTCTTACAATATAGAGTCAGTTATACAGCTGAAAATGTATTATAAGTTCTGAACACCTATTTTTGAGTCACTTTCATTTAAGCTCAGACCTTGAACCCTCTGAAGATCTTTCAGGGAAGTTAGGCCAGCAAGCTATTATTTGAGAGATACCAAGCCAGAAGTGGGACAACCAGACCCAGGTCTGAGCAAAGCAGTGAAGTGAGTGGAGTCCCTGACATGGTGCCAATTAGTGACTTTTGTTCCCCCCATAAGGTTAAGTCTTATTTCTTTAGGAGGTATTCTCAAGTCACTTTATCTGTCACTCAACATTCACTCAGAGGTCTCTCCATTGCCCAATATAGTCCGTGGCAAGTACGGAAAATACACAATGTGACCAGTGCTCTCATCTCTAGAAGGAAAGGACTGCTCTATAGGGCCTTGAAGCCCACCCCCCCCATTTAATGACTCTAGCATCTTTCTTCATATGGAAGAGATTTAAAACCTTAGTTCCCATTCCGATTCCCAACCCTCAAATTGCTTCTGATTTAGTTGAGAGCTAAATGAAGCAGAGGCAAAGAAACCAACTGAGCCATAGTGGCCATATGCCAGTAGGGCAGTTCTGATGCTAGTTCTCCAAGGGAGGCTGCATTCTCCAAATGCTGACACCAAGCCCTCCAAAGTATCTTCTCTACTATCTCTATTATCTACTCTCTATCTTCACGCTTTCCATGGCAAGTTAATAGCAAACAGGGTTCAAATCAAGATTTGTCTCATCCCGGTGCTTATCTTCTTCCCACCATCTGACTCTACCTTGGACCAAGACGGGTGGTCCTGAAAGCTTGTGAATGGGAGAGCCCAGACGAAGGGCCACACAGATGAATGCACGACAGCTTTATTACAGGACCGACCCCCAGACCTTTCCTCGTTGCATTTATTTGCACGATTTCCGTCTCATCACTTCAGCCCAACCCACCCCAGTGATTTCCCCAGGTTGTGTTAATTCACTAAGGCGTCTGTGACAAATATAATAAACTAGGTGGCTTATGCTGCAGAAATCTATTCTTTCAAAATTCTGGAGGCTGGAAGTCTGAAATCAAGGCCTTGGCAGGGTGAGGCTCTCTTGGAAGTCTCTAAGAGAGGATTCTTCCTTGCCTCTTCCAGCTTTGGGTGGTTGCCAACAATTCTTGGCATTTCTTGAGTTGGAGAAACATCGCTCCAACCTCTGCCTCTGTTTTCAGCATGGCTTCCTTGCCGACGGGACCATCTCCGAATTTCCCTCCTCTTATAAAGATACAGGTCATTGGACTTGAGTCTTCGCTGATCCGATATGTCCCCATCTTAACTTGATTATATCTGCTTCCAGATAAGGTCACCTTCATAGATCCATTTAATTTGGGGGTGTTGTAGTTCAAGCCATAACAGTCCCCAAGAACACGTATCGCAATGTGTTTGCCCACAGAAGTGTTCTTGTCTATTGGGCTCGTCAGCTTTGTGTGCAAATATGAATTTATGTTGAGGAATTTATTTACTTCCTTTGTAAATTTCAGAGCCTCCTCTTATCATCCATCCTTTCTTGTCTAATGGTATGGCTTATTACTGAGCCAACAGACTAGTATTGTCTATTGTCTGTTGTGTAGACTCGACGTAGTCCACAGTACCACGTTGCTCTGTTTGCCCCAAGGATCTTTCACACGGGGCAGCACAAGTCTAAGAGTTATGAGATCTGCATTAATCTAATGGTTCTGGTGCTAACCAGCTGCCCTTATGTGAGTCATTTCACCTCTCTGGGCCTCATTTTCTCATATTTAAAATAAGAGATTTGAGCAAAATGCTGCCTAAGAACCTGAGACTCTAGGTCTCCTTTCCCGTTGGTCTATTAGAATCTCTTTTGCTTAGACAATGGATTCAGGTCAGTTTCCTAAAGGAAGTCATGTTTAACATCTTTGTGTTAATAGAGGGGAAAAGAAATGTCTTGAGCACCCTCTTACCAACACAGAGCTGGCTTCACCAGTAAAGTAGAAAGGGGTGTGTTATACTGGCCTGGACACAGGTGCTCAGTTCTAGAGAGTTGGTGTAAGAGAAATCAGGTCGTGGAAAAACATCCAAGTGTAGGATTCCAGGGAGGAGTGGAGGGCAGGCTGATCCAAGAGGCAGGCCAGGGTGAGTGATGGTAGCAGGGCTCATGGTGTACATGGTCCAGCCAGCCAACCTGAGGACTGTAGGAACAGCAAAAGTAACCCTTCTCTATTCTCTCTGGAGAGAAGTGCTAAAAGAAAAAGGCCCTGCCACACAAAGAGACAGTCTAGTAACCCTAACCTTGAAAGAGGGAGATTTATAACTCTGGGAAACCCCTGAAGAGACAGTCCCACGATTTATGCAAAATAAAGGCAGACCTGAGTGGTGTAGGTCAGGCCATCATGGGTAACAGATGGCTTTCTGCCTCTGTGTGCTGCCCTTTTTTCTAAGTTATTGGGGTCTAAAAGGGTGGTCATATGGCTGGGAGGAAATACTTCCATCGAAGACTGACAATTTGTCATTCAGGGTGTTATATTTTCCTTTCTGTTTCTTGGAGTGAATGTAAAAGTAGATTCTCCTAGAATCTAGAAAAATCCTGGCAGATTTGACCCATTGTTCCTGTTAATCCCCTTTTAATTTTTTTTTTAATTTATTTTTACTTTTGAAAAGATTACTTATTTATTTATTTATTTTGAGAGAGAAAGTGCACTTACAGGGAGAGGGATAGAGGGAGAGGGAGAGAAATCCCAAGCAGGCTCCATGACCAACATGGAGCCTGAAACTGGACTTGATCCCAGGACCCTAAGATCACTACCTGAGCCACCCAGGTGCCCCAGTGTTATTCCTTTTCAACTTTCACATATCCTCTAGTTCTTCCTACCCCTGAATACTAGAGCATTACCTGGAAGAGAGAATCCTAGAGTTCCCCTAGTTCAAAATCTTCATTTTATAGTTGAGGAAAACAGAGGCTCAGAGATAGGAAGTAAGTTGCCCCAAGCCACACAGCTTCTAGTGGTGAAGCCCAGACAAGAACTCCCAGTTCTGTGTACAGCACGCTTATGTACCTCCGTCTTGCTTCACCTCTCCTGACTCCCTGAACTAAACGTTCTCTGCCAAATATCTCTGTTGAGGAAAATACTGTGTGTGCGCTTTTGTTTAAGAAGACCAGAATAAAAACTTTTTTTTCTAATAGAAAAATTGCCTTTCAAAAGCAACAAAACGGAAAAAGTGAGGCAGAGTGGTAAGGAGCCCCAAATGCCTTAGCTTTATCCATGTTTCCCCTTTTTGTTGAAGGCGGTCCCTGCCCATGGTGACATGTTGTGGGACCAGGACTTCACGACATGCATGGACTGACATCTGTGAATTCCTCTTCCACAGCTTTTGGGGATGACTTCCCTATTATGGCTTCTCCCCTTGCTTCCATTTTCCTGTTACTCCAAAGCCAATACCATGTTACTGTTGGCTGAACCAACCCTGTTTCCCAGTATGACAGTCCCATGACCTAAATCTAAATCTAAACCTTCACACAGCTCGGGAGGCGAGGACATTCTACACTCCCCTCCCCAGCATCAGGGATATGAGGTCCCTGGGGTTTCTTCCTCTCTCCTAAAAGATACAAGCTTCAGATTTCGGTGAGTTGGGGGGCAGTGGAGGCGGAATGAGAGAGGTCTGGTCAGATCTGTTCAGAAGAATCAAGAAGAGGGTTACCGAAAGATGCAGGCCTTAGTGCAGCCCACAAATAGCCATTACAGGAAAAGATTCCATCTGAAATAGCAGAGTTTAGGGAGAGGGTATTTGGAAAAGTCAGTGCCTTCTGAGAACTGGATTTTCTATTGTGAACATTGACTGAAGTCATATGAAACTTGTCAATATCATAGAAGTGACAAGCAAGTATACATTTGTAACCGTAAACTCAGGTGTACAAGAAATGTCATTACAAATGTATTTTTAAAAAAATCACATGAAATCTGACACCAAGCCCTTTCTTGCTTGGCCGGCAGTATTTCAGTTTTGGTCATTATTCATCCTCCAACCTCTAATCATAATCACATAGTGAATCGGGAGGCTTATTTTGCACCCCTGAATAAGGAAAGGCCTTCAGTTCATGGTATAGAATATTGATAGTCCCCTGAAGACAGGAGGCGCTCCTATGACTCGACCTCCATTTGCACACTAGAATCCTCACCCATTCTGAGAGCCCCTTGCTGAGAATCCAGCCCCTCCAGCTCCCCCTCC
Source organism: Mustela lutreola (assembly GCF_030435805.1). NCBI lineage: Eukaryota > Metazoa > Chordata > Mammalia > Carnivora > Mustelidae > Mustela > Mustela lutreola. Next base: position 74,606,221 of record NC_081296.1, on the reverse strand, counting down.
AGCCATTCCCCTTGCTAAGACTTGCCACTTCCCTAGGGCTTGGCCAGGATGCAGTTTGAGGGTCTGGAATGCTGAGCGACTCGCCGGTATCAACTGCCCATCCTTCTCCCATCACTGACCCTGCAGGATCAGGAGGACAGATGGCTTAAGCAAGTTAATGGGAAACCCAGAAGCAGCCAGCAGCCAGAGGGGGCACTGATGGAGGGAGCGCACAACAGAGGGGCAGGAAGGAAAGTACACAGCCCACCGACAGAGGCTGAGCAAAAATGGAATGAAGTTTAAAGAGTTGCCCCCATTTGTCAGGGTCAGACACTGGCAGTCAAGGGCTCTGACGGAAAATGAAGCTGAAATTTCTTGGGAGGAGTTGGACATTACACTGCCTGTGGGAGGTTGAGGGGACTGAGAGAGAGAGAGAGAGCGCGAACAAGTAAGCAGAGCAGCAGGCAGAGGGAGAGAGAGAGAGAAGCAGGCTCTCGGCTGAGCAGGGAGCCCGATGTGCGACTCCATCCCAGGACACTGGAAACATGACCTGAGCCAAAAGCAGCCACTTAATCAACTGAGCTACCCAAGGGCCCCAAGTTGCAGAGTTTTAAAAGATAATGGAGCTCCAGGATGGGCACAGGCCATCCCTATTTTGTGAAGACATGGGTCAAATTTTGTTTGTAGTCAGTTCTTTGAGACAATGAATTTTTCCAGGGAAACAGTGTTAAAAATTGATAAGCTTTTTCCTATAGTGAGAGAGAGAATTAAATGGAAATATATATATCTACATATAGATGATATATAGATATATACACATAGTAGGTCCCAGGTAGAGGGAGGAAAACACACTTTCAAAGGGCCAAGAGTGCTTTTGGGCACAAATACATTGAAATAGGCTAAACTTGACTCCACGGTTTCACTGTGTCCCCTTGGCATCCTCGCTCCTGGCCAGCAGCGCTGCCCTGGCAGACCTTCCTTCCCTGGTCCTTCCCTGTGGTACTCCCCAGGGCAGGCCTGCCCGCCTCTCTCAGTTGCCCCCGCCCGCCTCCCTGTTGTTGGCTTCCCTCCCCGCTCAGCGCAGCAGACTGAAAGCTTGCATTTTGGAAAGAAATCTCTTTACTTCATTCACTCTTTTTTTTTTTTTTTTTTAAAGATTTTATTTATTTATTTGACAGACAGAGATCACAAGTAGGCAGAGAGGCAGGCAGAGAGAGGAGGAAGCAGGCTCCCCGCTGAGCAGAGAGCCCGATGCGGGGCTCGATCCTAGGATCCTGAGATCATGACCTGAGCCGAAGGCAGAAGCTTAACCTACTGAGTCACCCAAGTGCCCTCATTCACTCTTTATTGTAGTGTTTCTCAAAATTTCCTTAGGGCTACCGATGGCAGTGAAAAATGTTCGTCAGAAATGCAGACTCACAGGGCCCTCCTAAAGTTTCTGCGTCAGAATCTCTGAGGCTGGGGCCCAGAAACCTGTGTGATTGACACACTGTGTGAATCACATACTCACTGTGTGATTCTGAAGCGTACAAAGCTCAAAAATCTCTGCCGAGTCCATTTGGTGCAGTGGTTTTCAACAGCGATGATTGTACTACTCAGGGGACATGTGGCGATGCCTGGACACTTTTTAGTGACCATAACTGGTGAAGCAGTGGAGGCTACTGGATTGAGTGGCCAGAGGCCAGGATGCAGTTACACATGCTACAGGGCACAGGACAGTCCCCGCAACAAAGGATTCTCAGGCCCTGCTGGCGGGTGGGACAGAGGCTGAGCAGCTCTGAGGCAGTGGAGGAAAGAGTGCCACCCTGGGATGTACATTTGGAGGTGATGGTGGATGGAAGCATGAACAGTTGATTGGTCATTTGGCTTTTGAAAACTCTAACCTAAGCTGTTACTAATTGTCTCAAGTTTTCTTCTTTCTCCTCTTTAATTCCACAAATTCTTTAAAAATTATAGTTCACTTCCTCACCCCCCCAGCCACACAATATTCCCGAGGCTTCCAACATCAGGATCTCAAGGGATGGAACTGAGATCAGCCGTGGATCAGGTCTGTCCAAAGTCACAGCAGGCCGACTCTGACTCAGGTGCAGTCTGGGCTAAATGGCACTTACAGGCTAGCTTGGTATCCTAACCATGGTCTCCTACCATTACTGGTACCTTCATTTCCATAGGGAAGGGCATTAACAGTTTTAGCAAGTAACTTACCAGTAAGTTTTAAGAACAGGGCCTATCTTGGGGTTGGAAACTTCCTTTAGTTAGAGGCAAAGAAGTGCCAGAAAGCAAACAACTTGAGGAAAAAGATCATGTGCTATAAGGACAACCCCAGAAATTGAATTTTTTTCCCCTTCAATGTCATCCGATGATCGTTTATATGAATCATTCATTAGGAAATGGTAAAATATATAGTTCAGACATAATATTTTTCTTAGCCTAGTGCCAACTCCAGGTCCTGGAAAAGCACTGCCCCTCCCCCCCCCCCCCCCCAGTTCCTCTGTCCTCTGGACTTGGGTGCAGACTGATACATTGACTGCAAAGTTCTGTTTCATTGTGAGTTAAGCTACCCAAGGTCACAAGGCTCTTCAGCATAGAGCAAGGACAAAAACTTAAGTCTCTCAACTCCCAGGAGGGTTCTCTTTTCACTAGCACGGTGAGTAAGATATAATTCTTGCATGAGGAGGTTACAGTGTGAAAAGGGAACAAAGACATCCACACAAATTACTGTAACGTAAGGCAATGCCTTGTAAATGACCCCAGAGTGGTCCAAGTAAAGTATGTGGGATATCATGGAGGAAAGGGCACTTCTTCCTTTTGAGATGATTAGGGAAGTCATGAGGGAGGAGTCGTTTTAATTGAGTCTTGAGAAATGGGTAGAGTTTCCATAAGCAGAGATGCAGGACGAACATTCTAGGCAAAGAGAATGACAAGAGCGAAGGCATAAAGGTAGAAAAGCAGAGGATGTACTTGGAGAACGGTGAGTGATTTGACTGAGTTGGACAGTGCACGAGCTATATGTAGGAGATCAGCAGAAAATAAGTCAGACTGAGGCTAGAATAAACTTGTGTAGTATCTGAAAAGTAGGGTTTTCCAAGAGAAAACAGAACTTTGACAAACTCGGAGCTGTGTTTTACAGAGATCACGGGCTACCGTGTTCAGAGAGGATCCAAGAGGAGGGACACTGGGCAAAGTGAGGCCTGGTGAGAAGCAGTGTAGGAGCAAAAGCAGTGGCAGGAGGAGTGAGGGCAGATTTGAGGCCCTTTAGGGGAGGAAAGGGAGAGACAGAAAGCGTTTGGGGGTGAAAGGTGAGTTTCCATTCCCCAGGTCATGCATTCAAGGAAACCTCAGAGCATCCAGGTGGAAATCTCCAGCAGAAAAGAGAATAGTTAGGACTGGGGAGAAGCTGTATCTGTTGCTGTTGTCATCTAGGCCCAGGGAATGGACAAGGCTACTAAAGGGAGCCGGCAGAGTGCAGAGGAGAGGGCTTTGGCATGTGACCCTTTAGGTGCTCTGTGGAGAGAGAAGAAAAGGCACTGGAGACAGAACTAGCTGAGTGAGGAGCAGGATGGGGAGAAGACAGAGTCATCCGGGGAGGAGGGGAGAGTTTTGAGAAGGATGTTGGACAAAACAGCAGCAAAATCTGGGAAACACTCAAGGAAAATGGGACCTGCAAAAGCCAGAGGATTGGCCTCTGATTTTCTTACTCCCCTCTCCACCAAGATTTTCCGTTGAGCTCTTGCAGACCACGCTTGTCGCTGGATAGACCTCATCTACACTCTCTCTGCTTGCCCTCTCCTTGAGTGGTATCTCCCAGATGTCCGAGCCAGAAGTCCAAGGCATGTCTATGTCGCTTGCCATCACACTCCTCGCAGTCTTGTTATCAAGCCCTGACAATCCCACCCATATGACGTTTCTCCTACACATCCATTTCCCCCCATCCCCACTGCAGTTTCTAAGTTGAGGATGAGAGTAGGCAGCATTTTCAAACTTGCTGGCCAGCTTCTTACTGGTCTACTCTTACCTCTACTATTTTGTGAAATGCACTTTGCAAAACACTGCCATTGAAGCTTCTGGTTGCAACTAGGAGATGGATGGATGATCCTAATACGAGGTGGAAAGTGATACATACCTGTAGAAAATAGTGTGATGCAATGATGTCATGAGCTCTAGGAGGTAGAAGAGGCTTCTAGCTGGGTGCTCAGGGAGGGTTTCCAGGGGAGAGGGCATTTCAGATGGCCCCTACAGATTAAATAGAAGCTAACCACAAGGAATATATAATAATAAGGGGTATTGCAGTTGGAGGGGGCATAGGTAAGGAAATGGAGGTAGATACAATCAAGAGCACTGATTTTAGTTTGGTTAGAGTAGCGACTGCTTGGAAAAGATTGGTGGATAATATTAAGACTTGAGCCAGCTTTTAACAGTCCTTTCATATCAGACTGAGGAGTCTGAGCAGAGGCATGGGGATCTCTTTGTGTTAGAGAAGGAGTGTCTGGAAGGGGGGAAGCCCTTTCGAAGGCTATTACAGCAATAGTTAAGGGGAGAAGTGTCTATATGAGGGTCTTGACAGGGGAGTGAGATAAAGAAACACTGGTGGCAATATCACAGAAGAAAAATTTGATGATGCTGGCAAAGGAGGGCAGAATGCAATGCAACCCGCGTGAGATTTTGAGGTACAAGGCCTGGGGTGGACCAGTGAAAGGCACGGAGGACTCCGGGAGGAGAAGTGGTTTTGAGAGGGAGGGTAAAAGGTTCAGTATCCGACACAGAAAATCATCTAGACGAGAAGGCGGTGTCCAACAGGCCTGCAGAGTGGTCAAGCCAAGCAATTAGCCATCCTTATCTGACAAGCATCCCATTAAGGCAGAGAGATTTCAGGTGATTTTCATGAGTGGAAGAATAGAGTGTTTCTTAATACTACATAGTAGAAGGCCTCTTCTCTGATGGAAATAGTTCACATATACTTTTAATGTTTCAGTTAAACGTACATAAATATCCATTTGCGTTGTAGAGTCAAGGCTTTATGTTGGAGTCTTCTAGAACGATGATCAATATCCCTTTCCTTGTTCTTGTATAAATTCTACCCATCATTCCTCACTTATAGTCCTATCATTGTCTTCAAAGGGATACAAGCTGTTAGGGAGCTCTTCAAAGTAAGCCGAGTGCAGAACGTTTCATTTCTAAAATCTTTCAGGTTTGTTTTATCCACATGTGGGTTAGATCTATTTTTTTTTAAGATTTTATTTATTTATTTGACAGACAGAGATCACAAGTAGGCAGAGAGGCAGGCAGAGAGACAGGAGGGGAAGCAGGCTCCCCGCTGAGCAGAGAGTCCGATGGCTCCATCCCAGGACCCTGAGATCATGACCTGAGCCGAAGGCAGAGGTTTTAACCCACTGAGCCACCTAAGCGCCCCTAGATCTATTTTTTTAAAAAAGGAACTTGCCTTCATAAAGTCTCTCTAAAACTTTTAATTTTCATAGAAATAACTACATTAAAAAAAATAACCCGAAACTCATATATTTTCAGTTTGCTTACTATCTACTTAGATCACGTGACTTAAACAACAGTTACAACAGCCATATACAGGTACAGCACCAACACACCCGGGTTCTTAGTAAGTCTACATTCCAAACTGTGGCAGCAGAAGGTTAGGCATCTCTCCTGGCTGGGGCAAGCCTGTGGAGTGGCAACCAGTTAGCAGAGTTTTATAGTTGTATTGTGTGCTAACAGCTCAACACCTTGGTTTGCTGCTCTGTCTCAGGTTACATTTCCAATTTTTGTCATCACAGTGAGCATGTTGTAGATTCCAATTTTCCTTTTCCTACTAAACTTGACAACAACATCTTGCCCTTGAAGAGCAGACAGTATTTAACGAGTACTCTTGTACTTACTCTCCCAGTGGTTTCTGTTCAGGGAAAATGATAGATAGAGGGTGTCCCAAGGCAAATGAGAAAATTAAAAAAAACCACAGCAGGTATCCTGACTGCCCCAGCAGAATCCTCTCCAAGACCCTGTTTTCAGGAGCTGAAATTGAATCAGCAACTAGAAGACTATCTCTGGGGATGAAGGTTTAGATTTAGAAACACATCTGTGGCCTAAGACTTTCTCTTTTTATAAAGAAAACCAAAACATGTAAGGTTTGAGTTCCCCACACTGGGGTCAACATTATCTCCTGGATTACAACTCAGTGAAGACCCTCTGTTTTTGTTTCCCTTCATAACGACCGATCGATCTGCATGTTGTAGGGTGCCCTTTGCCTCTCCGTCGCATTTTGTAAACATAAACAAAGACAATGAAGTTTGTCAGAAGGGCACATGTAATGTGTTCTCAGTAGCTTTTGTTTGTTGTTTGGAGAATATATAGATTTCTCTCAGGTGGGATAACATTAACCATGGGAAATACACTCCAGCAAAAAATGGGGCTCTACTCACCAGAATGGCTATGGCTTAACGCCTACTTACCCAGCAGTCCTAGAGATGTGAAGGCTCCACAATCCCGGTGAAGGAGACTGTTCTCTCACTTGTTTTTTTTTTTTTTTTTTTTTAACTACAATAAGGGAGAAAGTCACGAGGGCTAACTTTTCTGAAGACGTTATTTAATCTAACCATTCTCAGTTGTATTTACTGAAATGTCGAAGTAATCCATACTTAATTTGGTAAAAATCAAAACAGTGAAGATAGAAGGTGAAGGTCCCTTTTCTAGAGTAATTACCCCTCCTGACAGTTTGTTTTGTTGGAGTCTTTCCAAATTCCTCCTAAGCACTGCGTATTTATATATACACATACACATACTAGTGTATGAGGAAGATTATAGTACGCATACTGTCCTGAAACATTCTTTCCCCCTCTTGGATGGGTAGATGGGGGCCCCCTCATGGGTCACTACAAGCTGACCCCCCAGGAGCAGCACAGTGTCCCAGAGAAAGGGCCAAACTTGTGGCCACTCCTCTAATGAGAGACAGTTCTCTGAGTTCCTGATCTTGGGAGGAGACCTTCATCTTCCTTGTGCTCTCCCAGTGTGCTTTCTTCTGTTCCTCGGCTTCTTCCTCACCTGTATGAAGCTGGAGATAGGGGCTCTCAGTACGAGGGGATCCTGGTCCTCAGTTTAGGAGAACACTCTTCTACTTATTATGTAGCTAGAGATGCTGGGATCCATCAAGATAGACCATTTCCCTCCCAAAAGTAAGAGAGTCTTAAGTCAGATTGGCCACTGTGCAACAACGCTCGCCCCCCGCCCCCAGTATGTGGGTGCATATCTGCACAGGTAAGCCTGTGTGTTGTTTTAGAAAACAAAGCCTAAAGTTTTGTCTGATGTATTTCTCTGAAGGAATAATACTGGAATTAAATAAATTCTTTTACTGGCATTCTAGTATACAGACTAGCTTATTTAGGGTCAGAAGGGATGGTATCCTTTTAGGATCTTGATGTCTTGTTCACCCTTCAACTTCCACTCAACTTCTAGAAGTCAAACTAGTTGTGTGTGACATCCCTTGAGCAGCTGAGAGAAGGTGCTGACTGTGAAGGAGTATTCCTGGGCAGACAGGGTCCACTCTCTTCTGCCTGCAGACATAAGGGGCTTTGCCAGAGAGCATGAGACCTGGTGCCTCAGCCAGGAGTCTTCCAGGGATGGGGAAGAGGAGAACCCTGACCAGAGGCTCATCCATTTTTGTGCTGGTTTTCTTTTGTTTTCTGAAATGATGTTTAAAGAGACATATTCTGGCTAAATGAAGACATCCTTGGAAAGACTTTTTGATTTGAAAAGAAAATATCTTGGAAGTCCTGAAAGTTTGGAGTAAATGTCTGAAACTTTCAAGACACCTAACTGCATCCCCTACCCCCAACTAAATAATGTCTGAATAATTACCCCCAACTAAGTAAATGTCTGAAACTTTCAAGACATCTAACTGCATCCCCTACCCCCAACTCCCCAGCATTTACATTGTGGATAGACAGCCCATGGGAGCCAACACATGGCTGTCTACATAATGCTGGACTCTCAGGCCCCGTCTAAGTTATTTCAAGTATCTCTTCTTAATCCCTTTAAATACAGAGACGAGTTTAAAAAAAAAAAAATATGTTAACCCATCTGGAGTAGCTATAAGCTGTTCCCTGAAAAACAAAGAAACCTTTATTCAACACCAGATCTTTCATTCTTTATCTTTCATGACAAGTTGCAAAATTCTGGTGAGATAAAGGCCCAGACTGCAAGCACCTGATTCTTGTGCCTGGTCCAGCTGTAGGAAGGACTTGTGGAGGGAATGGGCAGGACATACACAGAGAGCGAGACAGAGGACTGGGAGGGGAGGAGGGAGCCGTGCAGCCAACCCCAACGTGGAGCAAACGGAAGGGATCTGGCCCAGGATGTGTGGCAAGCTTCCAGATCTCCCTTTGCAACATATAAGAATCAGATTTCCTCAAGAGGCTATTCCCTGTGAAAAGAAGGAGGAAAAGGGGAAGGGGGAGGGGAGGGAATGGAAGGGGAAGGAAGATGCAGGATGAGGTAGGAGGTGGGCGTGGCTGTGGGAGGTCCTTGGGTCTTGGCAGGGTGTGAGTATCCATCCCAGAGGCCTCCAGGAAGCATCATGTGTGTACTCACGGGCCATATTTTTATTAGGATTATACCCTACTGACTTCTAGAAAGGTTTTGAGGTGGCTCACCTGCTAGTGAGTTAATGCTTCCTACACATACTGAACAACTCTGTGGGAGTGAAAGGACAGAAAGTCTGTGAGTCATCGCCCAACTGTTCAAGTGAGTTAAGAGGGGGGCTGTTTCTCCTGAATGAGATGCCCACAGACACTGTCAACACCCACAGGTAGGAATCCTGATACAGTCAACTCATTTAGTTGACATCACCAGGAAATCATTGAATTTTTCACATAACTGAAGCTTCTCCCTTTAGAAGTCAGTCTTCTAAAACTTAAAATACTTTACATGGAAACCTCTGCATAAAGAAGATTGTATGCTCCTTTTCTTCAGAGATGGTTGATGACTGAATGAAAAAAAAAATTTGGAGGGGGGAGGGAAAGGCCAGATTTTTTTCTTCAGATCTATGGTTTATTTTTTATAGCAGTTTTATTGAGATACAATTTGTATACCATAAAATTCGCACTTTAAGTGTACAATTCGGGTTTTTTTGGGGGGGCAGTTAGTATATTCACAGACTTGTTCAACCATAACCACAATGAGGTTTTATTTTATTATTATTTATCTTTTTGAGAGAGAGCGTATGTGCTGGCGGCAGAGGGCCAGAGGAAGATAGAGAATCCCAAGCAGGCTCCATGCCCAGCAAGGAGCCCAACATGGGCCTCGATCTCACGACTCTTGAGATCATGACCTGAACCGAAATTAAGAGTCAGCCGCTTAACTGACTGAGCCACGTGGGTGCTGCACCACGATTAGGTTTTAGAATACGTTTATCACTCCAAAAAGAAGCCAGGTACCTGTAAGTTCCCTACCTCTGCCCCACAGCCCCCAGCAGCCATGAATCTACTTTCTGTCTCTCTAGATTTGGCTGTTTGGGGTAGTTCATATAAATGGAATCATATAATAGGTGGTCTTTTGTGTCTAGTGTCTGTCACTGAGCAAAATATTTTCCAAATTCACCCATGTTGCAGCACCTACCGATAGTAGGTGAATTCCTTTTCACCTTTTTGGTGAATATACCACATTCCTTTTATGGCTGAATATACCACATTTTGTTGTTGCATTCACCAGCTGATAGATATTTGAGTTGTTCCCACTTAACAGTTATAATGAATAATGCTGCAAGGAGCATTCATGCATAAATGTGTGTGTGGACATGTGTTTACAACCTTCTTTGGTCTGTACCTGTGAATGAATACAGGTTGGAATGGAACTTCCTTTTTCTTCTGGTGGAAATGGAGTCTTCATTCGAATCATCGTGATGCTATCATTTCTTGGCTTTTTGGGTAACATCAGGTGTAGCAGTCATGATGCTGTAATGAGACCCAAGGTATACCGGCCAGAGCTAGTAACTGTACTGGCTACTTGCCTCTGCGTACTGAGTCCCCTAATCTCTGAGCTTTCTGAACGTATGTGTCTATATTTCTACAATTTTTCAGATTCCTTGTGTTCAAGGAGCTGTGCCTGTTTGCTCTTGGTAGTAAGCCTGTCTTTGAGAGAATTCAACATTTCAGTTTGAGGTTCTGGCCTTCTGAGAGGACAACCTGTTAACACTGTATCTAAATCAAGAGTAAATTCTCTCTAAATGAAGGACTAAGATGCTCTCCTTAAGAGAAAAACACGGACAGAAACTTTAGGGTTTGGCTTAATTTTAAAATAGGTCTTCATTTGGGATATCTGGATGGCTCTGTTGGTTAAACATCCGACTCTTGATTTCGACTCAGGTTGTAATCTCAGGGTCGTGAGTTCGAGTCCCACATTGGGCTCCTCACTGGGCGGGAAGTCTGCTTAAGATTCTCCCTCTCCGGGGTACCTGGGTAGCTCAATGGGTTAAAGCCACTGCCTTCAGCTCAGGTCATGATCCCAGGGTCCTAGGATCAAGCCCCACACCAGGCTCTCTGCTTAACAGGGAGCCTGCTTCCCCTCCTCTCTCTCTGCCTGCCTCCCTGCCTACTTGTGACCCCTCTCTGTCAGATAAATAAATAAAATCTTAAAAAAAAAAAAAAAAGATTCTCCCTCTCCCTCTGCCTCTCTCCCACCCCTGCTTGCTCAACCATGCGCTCTCTCTCTCTCTCTTTCTCAAAAAAAAAAAAAAAAAAAAAAAAAAAATCTCTTCAGTCACTTACTTCTGTATTTTTACCAATGTTTAGGACACTTGAAGTTTTTAAGGTGTTAATCTATTAAGCTACATTCAGATAATAGGGATTTGGGAAAATCTGTTAATGAGCTACTAAACTGATTCTAGTCTAAAACCTGTGCTTAGAGCTCTCACTTGGTCGGAAGGGAGCCACAGAGGAACCCTGACTTCTCGAATGTCACCTTAAAAAGACCTCTGTCTCTTAGGATTAGGTTGTCACAAAGGCTCAAATGATGAGGGTGTAAACAAGACAGAGGCTTTCTTTTTCACTCATGTAAAAAATGTCCATAGGTAGGTAGGGCAAGGCTGCATTATGGTCCCACAGTGATCAATCACCCAGGCTCCTTCCATCTTTCTGTTTGGCCATCCTTAACACATACCTTCGATCCTCAGGCTTATTCAAGACTGTGACACAAAGATGGGAGCACCCCCCCCACCACCATTATGTGTGTTTTCCAGATGGCAGGAAGAAGGAAGGACAAAGACAAAAATGGGGCACCTCCTAGCTGAGTGAGCCTCTTTAAAGGAGCTTTCCTTGAAGTCCTACCTGATGACATCCTCTTAAATCTCCTTGGTCTTCTGGCTTCAAGGAAAGCTTGGAAATGGTGGTTTTGAAGCTGGGCACATAGTGGGTTCTGTTGGCAGGGAAGAAAGGAGGAAAGGAAAAAAGAGGAGGGGATGTAGGTAGGCAGCCCAGAGTCTCTACCCTGGCCTCCTAGGAGCTGATGTTTTAAGATGGACGAGACAGAGGCTGGTCACCACACCGTGTTAAACACACAGAGCTGTGCCAAGCTTTACCGCAGCCCATCCCTGGACCACTTCAAAGTCTGTAGGCTCAGATTGTTGAAAAGGAGGATTGTTGGTAATGATGGGATTGTCCCTCTCAGCTCTTCAGTGGTAGCATCAGAGGACTTTCTAGAGGATATAGGATTTAGAAGAACATTAAAGGAAATGATGCTATCAACAGAGGCCCTTTCAGGTTGTGTGGGAAAGGCTGATGCAGACCCCTCTGTGTGATGTCACCTGTTCTTCTTGGTTTCCAGTTATATATATATGGTCAGGGGTATTTAAGGTAATAGTTGGAAGTTTGAAATGTAGTCAGTGGCTAGGGAAGGAAAGAAACTTCCTGATTTCCGTGAGAATCTCAAACCTGAACTAGACTCTTCATTAGTAGCTATAACCACCTGACTCTCCCTGCCCCTAGGTTTTTGATGACTTAATCGAACAGTATATCCTAGAAAGTCATTACTTTTTTTTTTTTAAGATTTTATTTTTACGTAATCTCCGTACCAAATGTAGGACTCAAACTCACAACCCTGAGATCAAGATTGCATGCTTTCACAGGCATATTGTAGAAAGTCATTATTTAATATAATAACCAATAGTATAGGTAATCTACCCCATGCAAGTGGACTTTAAAAGAAAATAGGATCTTCCTTGCACCTTTTCTTCCTATTCAGTTAAAAACACTGAAATTAAAAAAAAAAAATGATTACAAGCTATAAAACCAGCAAATTGATTCTGAAATTCTATTTGAGTTGCTTTTTGAAGGTGTTACTTTTTTAAAAGCATTATTTGAGTTTGATTCAAAAATCTATGTTAGAATTTGTTGGGAACTTGGTGTCTGTAATAGAGCGAACATGTCTACAAATTTCTATACTTGTTTTGAGGTTTGTCATGTTGCATGACCTTGTTCAAATTTTTTAAATGCTTTGAAATTTAGAGGATTGAGGCAAAGAGTTTTTTCAAGTGCAAAGGTTTTGTGAGTCTAGGGTTTTGTTTTTGTAAAAATATTGACTTAGCAGGTCACCCCCTTCTAGCTCTGATCAAAATGCTCCCGAGATTTAATTCTGAAGGAGGCTACAGTTGCTAAAATCATAGGCTTGTGCAGCTGTCCATCCTAACAGCATTTCCACTTACCACCCTTGGGCTCAGTCCTGATGATTTATAAGAAATCATCATTCTTAAATATTCTTAAGAATATTTAATATTTAAGAATACTTAAGAATATTTAAGAATCCCCAAATGGTATCCAGACTTATGAAAAGGGCAAATGCTTCTTCCAACTTTGAAAGCTATATGATTTGGGCACTTGGGACAAGCTCTTATTATAAGAGCTTATTTGAGCCAGAACTTACACATTTCGCGGAGAGTCTCTACTTCTGTTTCCCCGGGCTCTTCCCCTGTCCTGTTATTGTCAACCTTTCTATCCTATGAGCATGTTGGCAAGCCTGTTCCATTTTTAAAATAACTTCCTCTTATTAGTTTATCTTTCCTCTTTTGTTAAAATGTAAAGTTCTCAAAGCAAAAATAAGAACAAAAGCACGATGCTTTCTGGTTAACTTCCTCACCTCTACATCACACTCTAAATCCCCTGCTCTCTGCCTTCTTCCTCTCCCCTCTACTGATACTACTCCACTGAAGCCAACAATGAAAGCCAACGGTTGCCAGATTCCAGTGGACACTTTCCAGCCCCTTAGCATCTTGGTCATCTTCACTGCCCTGAGTTCAGTAAACAGTCTCTTTCTCCAAAAAAATCTGTGTGCTCTTACTTCCACTGTATCACACTCATCTGGTTCTCCTTGTGTGTTTCCAACTTGTGTTTTGAATCTTTCATGGACTCTACCCTGCCTGCCCTTTAAATGCTGAGTGACATCAAATAGGGCACTATTTGTGAAAAATTAAGAAAGTTTGAATGGGTAATCTCCATGAAAAGCAAGAAGGGTTTGAATGGGTCATCTCTAAATTCCCTCAAACTCGAATATCCTTCTAGTCACATTATAAGGGGTCAGGATTCACTGGCTTGAGCTACAGAAAATCTTGTGTTTCAAGCAGAAAGAAGTGTAATGAGAGATGATTAACATTTGGGCTGCAGTTCTGCAAAGGCATGTTGTTGGCGGCTGCTACTTTTTCGGAGAAATCATAAAAGCTGAAAACCAGTATGACGTCATTCAGCAGTTTATCATCATGTGGGAGACTGACTAATGGGAGCTGTGGTTTCAGCACAACAGAACAACCGACCATTCATGGAGGACTTGAGTGCTGTGACTTGGAGGGAGGATGGTATGAATGAGGCTCTTTGGCCACCATAGCCTCCAGACATGACCACACACCGGGCATGGTTACAGTCCTAGAGAGCTGGAAAGATTAAAACCACCATATATAAATGCTCCTACTGGGGACATCATGTTTGACTACGTATGACCACTGATGGTAAAAATGCTGGCCTTTTCCAGTAATAATTAAAGGGTACCTTTAGTTTTTAATAGTATTTTAGCTATATATGCCGCTAGCTACAATTTCAGATTATTTGCTGAGAGTGAGATTTACTTTACAGGCAGGGGTGGGAGCAAAAGTGTGAGGATCTTTGAATCTAGCGAAAGGGGGTGGATCTCTGAATCTCTGAAGTGCAGACGCTGCTGGGTGGGGGAAGGGGAATGGAAGAGAATGTTTGATGGCGCTGTTAAGTTTGTCTCCGTTGTGGTGGTACTTGCCGAAGCCGTCATTTGTGAGTGTGTAATATTCCCCCAGTAATGTTTGATTCCATTTAAAAACTCTAGGTCCCGAGCACTGAAGGCTGAGACTGATTTGTGTGATGGAGGATGTAGGGCATAATCTATTTAATATTTTTGAGGAGATTCAGAACTGACAAATAAGATCTTAAATCCCCCAAATTGTAGCATATTAAGTGATTGGGGGTTGGCAGAAGAGACCATACACACACTGTCACTATTAGATTAAAGTTCCCAACTTAATTAAACAAAGATATATAACATAATTGGCTGGTCATCTGCTAAGTCATTCTGTAAAGGTGTTGCCTTGGCTAATTTGTAACCAAATAAGGCCGTAGTCAACAAGATGGTACACAGATTGGACGACTAGAGACAGTAGATAGAGACCTATACCATTTTCTTGAGCACAGACGCAGAGCAGCTTTGTCAGCCTCTGCTGGGCCCATCCCTCTGCTGCCTTGTATGGGATGCACAGGGCTGCTGCCCCTTGGCAACTCTGAATGGGAGCCTTGGAATACCAGATGGGTGCCCAATGGCAGGCCTGGGAATTACATTAACTTTATCTGTACAGCGATGGTGCTGGCACTTTGCCTCCACCTTTCACAGCAAAGGACATCCAGCAACACTCTCCTGGGAAGCAGATTAACTTCTGTGAGTCACTGCTTTTCCATCTCATTTATGATTCATGACCTGGGCTATATTTTTAGCTTGTATTTATTTGGGTCTGAGAAGTGGGCTGAGCGGAAGTGTTGTTTGGAAACTTATGGAAGAATGAGGAGAAATTGGCATCACACATAAGCTTGAGTAGCCTGAAATTTGTTTATAATCATCAGACATCCTATAAACATTTGTTGAGATCCTACTATGTGTCATGTACTGTGCCAGACTCTAAAAATGCAAGTGACTGAGACCCAGCTTCTGCCCACCAAGAGCCCACTGAATTGTGTGGGCAGACAACTAACTTGATAGTAGTTGTACTAGAACCACTGCCTGTCCTCCCAGCTGTGTCTCTGGATTTTAGTCGTATTGAAGTCTTTGGTATTTTTGCAGCACCCCTTCTTTTTAAAAAAAAAATTAATTTTATTTAAATTTAGGTAATTAACATATAGTGTGTTATTAGTTTCAGTGGTAGAGTTCGGTGATTCATCAGTTGCATGTAACACCGTGCTCCTCACATCACATGCCCTCCTTCACGCCCATCCCCCAGTTACCCCATCTCCCCCAACCCACCTCCCGTCCAGCAACCCTCAGTTTATTTCCTATATAGTTAAGGGTCTCTTATGGTTTTCTCCGTCTCTGATTTCATCCTATTTTATTTTTCTCTCCCTTCCTCTGTGATCCTCTGTGCTGTTTCTTAAATTGAGTTTCTTAAAATGAGTGAAATAGTATGACAATGGTCTTGCTCTGATTGACTTATTTCGCTTAGCATAATACCCTCTAGTTCCATCCACATTGTTGCAAGTGGCAAGAATTCATTCTTTTTGATGGCTGAGTAATATCCCATTGCATATATATGCCACATCTTCTCTATCCATTCATCTGCTGATGGACATCTGGGCTCTTTCTGTAGTTTGACTATTGTGAACATTGCTGCTATAGACATTAGGTTGCAGGTGCCTCTTAGGATCACTATGTTTGTATCCTTTTGGTAAGTACCTAGAAGCAGCACCCCTTATTCTTACTCTTACCTACTGAGCATGTCATGTTCTTGCCTGAAATCTCTCCTCCAACCTCCCCTTAGTTGCACTTTATGACTCACACCAGCATCCCTTTTTCTGAAATATCTTTCCTGATTCCCTGAGGCTCGGTTGGAGCCCCCTCTTACACATTCCCACAGCACATTGTATCCCAGTGTTTATCACAATCCTATGAAGAGTAGTCTTGATTGAGGTCCCTTCATGGTAGTGGAGACTCATTCATTAGCTCCCCAAACTAGGAGGTGGGTAGAACTCAGGGGGTTTGGGAAGAACAACACTGTCATTCCAGTACAATCATTGCCCCTTGCTGAGCTCTTCCCATGTGCCAGTCACTGTGCTCAGCAGCACACGTGTTACCACATTGGAACCTCGTAATAACCCTATGAAATGGGGAACTCGTTGTCCCTATTTTATAGATAAGGATGAGATGCGATGTAAAGTTATTTGCCTCAGGTTTCACAGCTAGTATGTGCAAAGCTGAGATTCAAACACAGGCCTGCCTGGCTGTTAAAACCTGTGCTCCTAGACTCTGGCATATTCATTTTCCACTTCTATGGTTACTGTATCAGTCATGATAGACTAGGTCATTCTGTGAATAAGCAATCTCAGCTTTACGGCAACTTAAAAAACAAAAGTTTATTTCTTGTTTAGACCCCGTGTCCACAGCAGATTGGCTGGGGGGCTCTGCACTGAGTTATTCTCCCTCAGGGACCTGTCATTCCAGTACAATCATTGCCCCTTGCTCAGGAGGCCTGAGGTCTCCAATCGTAAGAGAAGGGGTATGTGAAAAACCACTCTCAAAGTGATAGTCTACCTGAATATTATTGGCCAAATCAGGCACAGCACCCAACTTCAAAAGGGGAGAAGTGTAATTCTACTTTGTTCTGGGAAGGCAAAAAATCGGGAACAATAATGGAACAGCCCCAATAATTCCCACATATACGAAGAAAGGAGGGGCAGGGAGTAGATGAATGAAGACAAAATGGAAGGATAAAGTGTCCAGAGGAATGAAGTTCTTCCAGGGATTAAGAAAAACCTTGCTTTTTAAACCCTAGGTCTCTAGTTAAATGGCTGTTGAGATCAATTATTCAGTTGTTCTTCCTGTGAGCAACACCGTTAAGACTTCTCTTCCGAATGTATTAATGCTTTGACACAACCTGGGATTTCACTGGGTCCATCAGGAGAGCATAGTCAATTAGTATTACAAAAACAGCTAATCAGAGTAAGGCCAGTATTCCAATTCTCATTTGCCTTTTTTAAAAAGGATTTATTTATTTATTTGTTTGTTTGTTTGTTTGTTTATGTATTTATTTATTTGACAGAGAGAGATACAGCAGGAGAGGGAACACAAGCAGGCTGGGTGGGAGAGGGAGAAGCAGGCTTCCTGCGCGGCTCCATCCCAAGACCCTGGGATCATGACCTGAGCCGAAGGCAGTCACTTAACAACTGAGCCACCCAGGCATCCCAATTCTCACTTCCATTATGAGGAACTAGTCTCACCACCTTAGAGACTTTCTCCAAGAACAATAGAAAAGGATCCCAGTCTCCTAGGATTTGGCCTCCACAATGACCAAAAAAAAAAAAAAAATCTCTTAAAAGTTTCTTAGGAGGCCTGCACACAGTGCTAACACTTGCTCCTCCCCACAAGGGACTTGGCTTAAAGCTATTGGGTGCAGCTTTTGAATCTCATAAACATTAAAATGGAATATTAGATACAGGGCCCTTAAAGAGTTTCTGCAAAGAGCACATTGAGAGTATTTGGTCAAGGAAAATCCACCTATGTACAGTGCAATTCCTGTTTTTCAAGAGCACAGAGGGTGACCGACAAGGTGTGGAACAGAGCACAATGCTTACCGTCTCGGGCAGTGGAGGCAGCCATCAGGCTTCAAGCCACTGTGAGACTGTAGGTTATATAAACATCTGCCACCTACAGAGGATGGCTGGCCTTCCCACTCTCTTTTCTCTGGATTAAAATATATATATATATATTGAATGAACAAGTCTAGCTTTTAGGCTTTCGGCTTTTGAACCTGGAGCAGAAGAAGGAGCTTTCAGCAGGGTCGATGTTTGGATTTTTAGAAACATATGCAGTTCAATCAACTACAGGTATTTTGAGGGGCTACTGTCTGCCAGGCTGTATTCTAGGTATTGGGGATACAGCAATATCAGGTCTTTGCTGCTTACAGTGAGGGTTTGGGTGGATGGGGGACGAGAGGCTCCGTGTAGTGTCTTCAACCCAGAAGTTTTCAGAGTCCTGAATTCATTTTCATTTTAAATATCTCCCCAGGCTGTACCCATCATGAAGCATGGGGCACTTCGGAGGGGTCAGCATCATGGGGAAAACTCCTACTTGACCCAGGTACCGTGAGGAAATTGCTGTGAGCAGATGTCTCATCAACAGGAGGCACATCACTATGTACTATCTGGTATCTTGGAAAAATGCTGGGCTTGGAGTCTTCCCTAGATGATCAGCATCTCCAGGTCAGGGAGATACCATGGACTATCATAGCAATAAGCAATAAGAGACCCATTAAGCAGCTCCATGGCCCTTGAACAGAGCAGCAAACCTCTAAGAATCCGTTATTCCCATCCATAAATTGAGTGTCAGACCCTTACTCAGTGTCTGCTGCAATTTTATCGCAATGATCAAATGAAAAAAGACCGTGCAGATCTCTGTGTCAAAGCATGTGGTCGCATAGGCTGGCCCTTCTGGCCTTGCCCAGCCACAGAAAGAGCTGCCCATGTCTCCCCATGCGTGGGTGCTGAGTTATTCCTGGGAGAGGCTGTGGCCCTCCCAAAGTTCCCCGTCTGCTTTCTGCCACAGGGATGACCCCTGGCTGAGTGACTGTGTCTGTGCTCAGGTCCGTAGGCAGAGATGAAACCTCTCTCAGTTCAAAAAAATCCCTGTGGAAAGGGGTTCTCGATGGGAGTAGGACTGTTGGTATGTGACCCAGCATAGCCACCCCACGTGATGCAGATGGTTGGCATACTTTCCTTGCCCACGGACGGCCAGGACTTTTTTCCAGATACATGGGAAGGTTTCTTTGGCCAGTTGTAGATAGCTCATATCCTAGTGTGTTAGGGCATCATCAAAGTGCCAACCTGACCAAGATCTTTATTGTTGATCTGGGCTTCTATCCCTCAAGACGTTTTATCTGCAGGATCCTGGATTGCCCACTATTATCAAAGAGAAATTTTCTTTTGAATCAATTTAAAACTTCCCTTACTTATTAATTAATTAATAATTTAAAAAAGTTTTTAAAAAAGATTTTATTTATTTATTTGACAGAGGTCACAAGTAGGCAGAGGCAGGCAGAGAGAGAAAGAGGAGGAAGCAGGCTCCCTGCCGAGCAGAGAGCCAGATGTGGGGCTCAATCCCAGGACCCTGGGATCATGACCTGAGCCAAAGGCAGAGGCTTTAACCCACTGAGACACCCAGGCGTCCCTTAAAAATTTTTTATTTATTTATTATTTGACAGAGATAGAGAGATACAGTGAGAGAGGGAACACAGCAGAGGGAGAGGGAGAAGCAGGCTTCTTGCTGAGCCGGGAGCCCAATGTGGGGCTCAATCCCAGGACTCTGGGGCCATGACCTGAGCTTAAAGGCAGACCCTTAACGACTGAGCAACCCAGGCGCCCTTAAACTTCCCTTATTTAATTCTAAAATTCCCCCAGGAAATGAAAGTTAAGACATCAGCTCTGCTCGCCTTACAAGGACTTTAAAACAACAGATGTTTTCTCCATCTGCTGTGGCAACGGAGTCTACTTGGTCGGGAAAGAGCATGGGAGGTGAGGGTGGCCGAGGTGCCGAGGTTTGCCCCCTTCACAGCCCTGCTCTGGCTTGGCCAAGAAGCCTGCAGAGGCAGTTCTGGCTTTCGGAAGAACAAGCAGAACGCACAACTTACTTTTAGAAGATTTCATCTTTGTGAAGAGTGAGGACTTCAGGTTGAAATGGCTTGCTTGCCAACACCTGGAGTGTGAATGAATGAACAATTACAGATACTCAGGCTGTTGAACCTGGGGCAAGAGAAGGAGCTCTCAGCAGGGGAGATGTTTGGATTTCTAAAAATATATTCAATTCAACCAAAGGGGCGTGTGTGTGTGTGTGTGTGTGTGTGTGTGTGAAGTTTAATTAACCAAAGCTTGTGATTTTGAGGGCTACTCCATGCCAGGTGGCCTTCCAAGGGTGGAGGATAGAATGATCTCGGCTCTTTGCTACCAACGTTCTAGTGTGAGGAGACAGACAACAAACAAACAAACACGCCAAGCTGGCAGCAAACAATGCTCCGAAGAAAGACAAATACAAGAGAACAGAGAACGGTAGAGAGGGGGAAGGTGCCCACGGCTCTGTGCTCTCGGGTGCAGGTTTCAAATGCGTGACCGCACCACTCCAAGAACAGTCTGTTTTGGCCAAGACCCCTTGTGCCTCTTCCACAGAGGCCTGTCTTCTTGCTTGTCTCACTGAGCTCCCTCGAAACGTGCTCCCCAGTATTGCTCCCTGTTCCAGAGGAGGGGCCCTGCGGCCGCATTGACTACGTGCCCCAGTTTCCCTCCCATGGTTGCTGCCCTAAGCGGGGAAGCCCTTCCCTTCCTTCTCGTACGACGCACGTCCTGACTCAGAGTTGGCACGAGGATGCTTTGGCCGGGTTCTCTTGATTATTTTAACTGGCAACATACCCCTTTAAGAAGGAACCCATGACAGACGGTCCAGTTAGGATGCAGGTTATTTTGAGACTTCCTGAATATCATTTCTTGGTTACTTCATTCCAATAAATCAGTTACTGCACTGTAAGAGGTGCTGGGGATAATGATGACTAAGACACTCCCTGCCCTTGAGAAGCCCACAGTCCAGCTGCAGGCGTCGATATTTAAAAAGATAAATGGCAGAACAACTGGGTGAGCAGCTCCATGACTCCGGGAGCCCAAGGGAAGATCAGTGAGCTCGGTCTCAGGAGTGCTGAAGAGGACGTCCAACAATTTGAATGATTTCTGATGCCTCATTTCATTCTTCATTATCCTTCTATTCGACCATATTTCCTGCATAGTTTACATTAGGGTCACACGCTGTCTCACAGATAGTGTTTGTTTTGCCTGTTATTGTTGCTTAGTAACAGCTTTATTGAGATGTAATCCACATACATACAATTCACCCGTTTAAAGTGTGCAATTCTATGGCTCTTAGTACACTAACAGGGTTGTACCAATACCTCCAATTTTAGAACATCTTTATCAACCCCAAAGAAAACCCTGGACTCTTCAGCAGTCAGATCCCATCCACTAAACTTTACAGCTCTCCTTTCTAGCTCCATAGGTTTGTCTACTCTGGACATTGCACATAAATGAAATCAGGCAACATGTGGTCTTTTGTGACTGCGTTCTTTCACTTAGAATAATAGTTTCAAGATTCACTCGTGTTGTGGCCTGTATCAGTAATCTGTTCCTTTTCATTGCCAAATGCTTTTCCAATGAGTGATGTGTCCTTTTTATCAGTCCATTCATCAGTTGACAGATACTTGGTGGTTTCTACTTTTTGGCCATTATGAATAATACTGCTATGAACGTTTAGGTGCAAGATTTTGGTGTGGACATATGTTTACAGTTTTCATGGGTATTTATCTAGGAGTGGAATTGCTAGGTCATATGGTAATTCTAAATTTAACTTTTTGAGGAATTGTCAAGCTGTTTTTCCTAGTCCCTGCACCATTTTACATTCTCACCTTGTATGAGGGTTCCAGTTTCTCCAGATCTTTGTCAACACTTGCTATGTTGGGTCCATTTGTTTTTTAAATGATGGCAATCTCAGAGAGCATGAAGTGGTACCTCGTCATTTTGCTCTCCATTTCCCTAATGATGAATGATCTTAAGCTTACTGACCATTTATATATCTTCTTTGGGCAAATGTTTATTCAGTCTTTTGCCCACTTTAAAAGTGGGTTATTTGTCTTTTTATTATTGGTTGTAAGAGTTTTTTTTATATTCTGGATCCAAGTCCATTACCAGATATATCATTTGCAAATATTTTCTTCCATTTTGTGGGTGGTCTTTTCATTTTCTTGATCATCTCCCTTGAAGCACCAAAGTATTTAATTTTTATGAAATCCAATTTATCTATTTTTTATTAGCTTGTGCTGTTGTTGCTGTTATAGCCAAGGTCCTGATTTTTGCCAATTTCCTTTTACCATTTTAACTCTCATACATAGGTCTTGGAACCATTTTGAGTATATTTCTGCATATGGTGTGATGTATGGGGTCCAATTTCATTCTTTTTTTTATATATAGGTATTCAGTTGCTCTAATGCCATTAAAAAAAAAGATTTTATTTATTTATCTGACAGAGAGTGATGAAACACAAGCAGGGGGAAGAGAAGAGGGGGAGGGAGACGTAGGCTCCCACTGAGCAGAGAGCCCAATGTAGGGCTTGATCCCTGAACTTGATCCCAGGACTCAACCCCAGGATTCTGGGATCATGATCTGAACCAAAGGCAGACACTTAACAACTGAACCACCCAGGCGCCCCTCCTTCAGCACCATTTGTTGAAAAGACTGTCCTTTCCCCTTTTGAATTATTTTGGCATCCTTGTCAAAAATCAGTTGACAGTAAACATGAGGCTTTATTTCTGGGTTCTAATTCTATTCCTTTGATCTATGTGTCTATCTTTATGCTATACCACACCTGTTTTGACTGTGTTGCTGGGTAGTAAGTTTTGAAATTGGGACATGTGAGTCCTCTAACTTTGTTCTTTCTCAAAATCATGTTGGCAACTCTGGGCCTCTTGAATTTCCTTGTGAGTTTTAGGAGCAGCTTGTCAACTTCTGCAAAGAAGTTGTCTGGGATTTTGATAGGAATTTAGTTAATTTTATAGATTAGTTTTGAGAGATTTTGGTTTCGCCACCTTAACAACATAAACTCATCTGGTCCATGAAGGTGGATATCTTTTCATTTATTTTGATCTTCTTGAATTTCTTTCAACAATATTTTATAGTTTTAAAAGTATAAGTTTTGTATTTATTTTGTTAAATGTATCCATAAATATTTTATTTTTTTTTTCATTCTGTCACAATGGGATTGTTAATTTCATTTTTGGATTGTTCACTGTGACCTGTTGGGTTTTGAAATTAGGAAAACTTGCAGATACAATCTGATTTCTGACTTCTCTTGAAAAATCATATCCCAAATGACAACAAAGGACTTGAGTGAGTGGTTTGCATTCTGTTCTTCTTTTAGGACACTTTGTTCTGAGTTTGTCCTCATCTGGCTACTTTCTTACATCTGGGTTAATTCACTCATTAATATCATAATTATTAAGCACTGAGTTTTTGACCTTTATGATTGTTCTTTTGGGAAATCTAACTTAGATGAGATTTAGTTTGAATACGGGGTTAGTATTATCTAAATCTTTAATATGATTATTTTTATATACACATCCCATTCTTTCTCAAAAGTTATTCAAGCCTCATCTTACACATTTATCTTAGGAACATTGGTGAGCTAGACTCTACACTGAGGATACAAAGAAGAAATAGACACCATTTTTGCTTTATAAAGAGATTTTCACATGTTGATTAAAAAGTGCCATATGGGCAACCAGACTTTTATCAAAGGTCTGCTAGCAGTCTGCTAATAGTCCAGAGTGGGCAGAGGAGGGCTTAGGAAAGGGAGTATAGTCAAGATTGTGGGCAAGGAAGGGGAGAAGAGGAGAGGATTCTTGGAAGAAGTGACCTTTGCATGATGATAGTTGGGACCCTATCCACTAAGCTTAAGAAAGTTGCATCTTTTCCTGCAGACTGGTCTTTTCTCTAAAGTGTGGTTCTTGGACCACCTGTAGCGGAATCACCTGAGTGCTTGTTAAAGCACAGTTACTCAGACCTACTGAAGCACAGTCTCTCAGAGTCCAGGAATCTGCTTTTTAATATCTTCTTTTTAACTTTCTCTGATGATTTTGAAGTTCTATAAATTTGGAGAAGCTCTGTCTGAGGATGGGGCTCCTGTGAAGATTTTTGGGTGGGAATGGAGTAGGATAGGATGGAGTCATATCATGCCAGACCCAAGTTTCAAGAAGGTGTTAGCTGCATTGGGAAAGGCAGATTCAGAGGTGTGGGGGACACCAGAGACTCTTTTGTTGTGGGAGTTATGTTCAAAATTCAGCACTAAGGTGAAACTCAGGTAGAGTAAAGAATACTCTGGGCCATCCCTAAATCTCCCACATCTGTGCACTTGGACTGTCAAAGCTCAGAATCAGTGTCTTATGTTTTTGTTTGTATTTACAGGGCGGTCTCCTTTCCCTGGGACCATTGAGGTCAAGGTCTAATTTGGAGAGTAGGGTTTGGGGCTACAGGGTTGAACAAAGAGATTGCTTTCTTGCTTACTGCCAGCCAAATGAATATGGTTCATTTCAGGTCCATGGAACGTGCATGTGTTGCAGTTGAGAGTCAGAGTGCCCCAAAGAGCGTGGTAAAATTTGGGTCAGGGTGTGGGGTTGAGGGAAGAAGACAAGAGAGATCCCCTAGGTGATATGGAGCCTGAATTGGTAGGGCTCGACTCCTGGTTGGCTGAGGGATTTGAAGGAAGGGGAAGAGTTGAGTTTTCTGGTTCATGTAATGAGGTGGTTGGTGATACTGTTGCTTGAGATCAGAAATTTAAGTAGAGGAATAATCTGGATACACCGAATCTGCAGTCCAAGTGGAATAAATATTCATGTGATTATACCAGTCTGCAGCATGCAAAGAACTTGGATGGAAAATCTCTGTGCCATCAGTGCCCAGGTAATAACTGAAGGTATACGTGGGTGGGAGTAGAACTTGGGCAGCAGAATTTTCTAAGCTTCCCTGTTGATTCCAAGATGCAGTCAGGGTTGACTGCATAGTATAGTGTGAGAGGAGAAGAGACCATTGTTTAAAGAAAAAACAGGGGTAAAAATAAGGAAAAAGTGAAGGAGGCTAAGAAGGAACATTCAGAAGATGAAGATGAGGAATTAGAGAAAAATGTTCTCATGAAAGTCAAGCAGGGAGAGAGGGTCAGAGGAAACAGAAGGAGGTGAGTGGAGGTCAGCAAGTGCAATGCTCTGGGCAGGTGAACCAGAGAGCAAAAACAGTTCACTCAAGTAGACTATGATAACGTAGTTGATTTGCTCAGTTTCAGTAGAGTTTTGAGGACAGAACTACTATAGTGAGTTGAGGCATGAGCAGAAAGAAAGGAAGTGGAGACAACATCTCAAGACTCTGAAGAGAACGTCCTCCTTCTGATCCCCCTTTCTTAGTGAGAAGGAATAGAAGTTATTTAAAGGTGGCACAAAAATCCTTCAGTGTCTTTGGGCCACATTGGTGGCCTCTACTATTGTCAGACATTTATTGCATGAAGGTCAAACCGTTGTCATATCACACTGAACTATATACTGTTCTTTAGTGTTCTGATTGTTTGAAAGTGTCATTCTTCCCTGTCTTATCAAATGCAAAGCCTATGCCTGGAGCCTTCTCTTGAACAATATCCAGCTATATTCCTGGCACAGGGGCAGGCACATTCTAAGAAAGGAATACTGTATGCCACAGGAAAAAAAAAAAAAAAAAAGAGTTACTCCTACTTAATAATTAATGAACTGTGCTTCCTAGAGGTTAAGGCAGGCTTTATTTAAATTTTATACCCTATAATAATATTACCTACTTATTTTAAAAAATAAATAATCTAAAAGTGTAAAGTAAAAAGTAAAAGCCTGCTTCTCTCCTATTCCCAGAAGTAACTGCTGTTACCTTTCTTACCAGTTTCTTATGTGCCCTTCAGACATTCTTTCTGAGGGTATAAGAATATATATCCTTTTCCTTTAGGTAATATGGTCAAAATCATTCTGTAACCGAGCCAGTATGAGAGATTCTTATAAGCTAGCTATCATTCCTCCTGTCTGAAAACCCTAGTAATTTCTTCAAAGCCCAAGATACACACAGCTATGAATAGGCTGTTCACCTCTCCCTGGGAGCAAGTGGTTGAAGCTCAAACAGTACAAAAATATTATTGCTGCCTTGGGGCATGAAGAGAGAGCATGAGCTAGGAGTTAGGTAAGCAGGCTGTCAGAGGCTAAATAGAAAGGTTGTCTGAGCACTGCTGAACTCCACTACTTTCTCACCACCCTTGTATGCCTCTAATAAATGTCTTTGGTGTCTTCTCAGTGTCAGGAATCAGGGAGTGTCTTGTGTCTCATGTGCCACCTCCTGTGGTCCCCAGAAGTAGCTGGATTCATCCTGCTCTCACTGCTGTGGCCCCCAGGCTCATCTCATTGTTAGCCATGTCAGTAGACCAAAGGAAGAGTCAGTGGGAGCCAGCTCAGTGACCCTTTCTGTTTTTTCTTTTCCTGTTATACAGGGCTTACACAAAGTAGCAGGAATGGGCTATGGGCTTTGGAATAAACCCTGATTCAGTCTCACTGAATAAATGAAACTGAGACAGGCACTTCCCTTTAATAGACTTTAATATCTTCATCTACTAAATGGAATGACTAAACTCCTAGAAAGAAAAGAAATAATCTCTTTCATGATTCTCTTATCCTTATGAGGCTGGGTTTTTTTCTTTCTTTTCTTTTCTCCTCCTCCTCCTCCTTCTTCTTTTTTTTAAATTTTAATGTAGGCTCCATGCCTACGTGAAGCTTGAACTCATGACCAGGAGATCGAGACCTGAGCTGAGATCAAGGGTCAGATGCTTAACTGACTGAGCCATCCAGGTACCCCTGAGGCTGGGCTTCTTAAGAACAGAGACCCTATCTTATTCAGATTCACATTTAATAAACAAGTAAGAGGTATTGTCATTCCCAGTTTATACCTAAATCAACAAACCAAACTTTTCCTTCCTCAGGCACTGACATTCAACTACTGTCTGCTTATGTGGTCAACAGGTACCTAAACAAAGAAGTGAACAGATTATTTTTATGCACTGCCCTCTCTTTGCTTCCTCATAGCAATGGTTTCTGAGTGAAATGGACTATGTGAGTTAATGAAAAGACCAAGTCCATTCTGGGCTTCAGGATAATTGTGAAAAATCAGGCACCAATTCCCTCCCATCATCTTGCTCAGAACGCCTTTCTTAACACATGCCCAGGGGGGAAGGGAAAATGTACTCATTGTCATATCACCTCAGGCATGACTCACATTTCTTCAGAAACTTTGGTTTATCACAATGAAGTTGGCAGAAGGTGTGACCTGTGCCATTGCTGGCAGTCAAGCGTATGGAGCAAAATAGCTGTTCCAATGAAGGAAGGGGGATCAGAAGCAATGCCTGGGTCTGTCTTAGAAGGAAGCAGATGAGGTGGGTATTGCCGTGAAGTGTGATTGAGAACAAAGCCTTGGAAGAGTCTCTCTCTTCCTGTTCTCGGTTTCTCCACTAAAAATCTCTTTCCTCACTGATAACCCAAATTCCTCCATTGGTGATTTCCGGCACTGGACTGAGAATTGCCCCCACTTTGACACTTCCTCGCATGGGTATGGGTGTTGAGTCTCGTTGACCTTGGAGCATCTCTGTCCAGCTGACTCTCTGTTTGGCTTTTTTCCCATTCCTGTCAGATATGCAGTGTGTTCTACCTTCCTGCTAAAGTCCCCACCATCAACTTTATCATCCAGGGCTCTCCCTACCCGCGGCCACTAGACTGCCTGAGGAGGAGGCATGTGCTCCCCAGCCTCTCTCTTCACTACAAAACCTCTTCGATTTAGGTTGTTGTCAATCTCTAAGATGGGGACTAACAAAAATAACAAACAGAGGAGACAACAGAGAAATTTAGAAGTCTTCCAAAGGTATCAACCTGGTTTATAGTTCTGGAGTCTTTTTCTGAGTTCTTATTTCTCCTGTATGCCTAATTTATCCCCCAAGCTGAGAGACCAGTCAAACCTTCACATCCCACCATCTCTTCTCTCCCTCTGCTCATTTTAAAGACACTGTTGGAGTTGAACAATAGAAGCTCTAGTCATTCTTCCAACTAGTATTTATTGAGTACCAGCGTGTCCCAGGTGCTGGGAATACAGTGTTGGTTATAATGTTTACAGTCAAGGGAATGAAGACGAGCAGTAAACAAGCAAGCCAACCAGTAGACCTGATAATCAGTGGCATGAAGGTGACCAGTAAGGGCTGTGATGAAGGGTGACAGGAGGCGGTGATATTTAAATTAAAACATTAAGGATGAGAAGAAGTCAGTCCTGGAAAGAGATGGGGGAAGAGAAATGCAGAACGGGAGAGGGGAAGGGGCAAAGGCAAAAGCCCTGTGTTTGCAAAGAACTGGGTGTATTTGAGGAAGAGAGAGAAGACTAATGTGGCAGTGAAGTGTAGAGGGGAAGAGTGACACAGATGAAGTTGGAGGTTAAGGAGGGGTGAGAAGACACAGGGTCTGGGCATTTATAACATGTTTGTTTTGATAATAAAAACCAGGGGTCTCAAGCAAAGGAGAGGCATGGCCTGATGTGTACTTTTGAAAAGTCACTCTGGCAGAAAATGTAGGTGGAAAAATGTAGGTGTTTACATTTTCAAAATGTGCCTTGATGGGCTGGTTAGGACTACCTCATCTTGATGATTTACCACTGAAGGGAAAGATGACACCCATCTCTGTACTGACAATGCCTCCTGCGGGAATTGGAGGTGTAGCCCAGACCCGTACCTCAACTTTGTGGAGACTTCATTTTTTCCAGGGTGAGGGGTGCAGGAAACAGGGGACCTGGAGCTAAGTCTTGAAATGGGAGAAGACGCTGAAGGTAGAAGAAACTGGGGCAGCCAATGAGGATATAAAAACAATCTTTTTAGTGCACCTCCATGTAAAGCTTGAACCCTTGGAATCTCCTTTCCTAGGAATTCTTTTTTTTTTTTTTTTTTTTAAGATTTTATTTATTTATTTCATACAGAGAGAGAACACAAGTAGGCAGAGAGGCAGGCAGAGACATAGGGAGAAGCAGGCTCCCTGTGGAGCAGAGAGCCCGATGCAGGGCTCAATCCCAGGACCCTGAGATCATGACCTGAGCCGAAGACAGAGGCTTAACCCACTGAGCCACCCAGGTGCCCCTTCCTGGTAGTTCTGAGATGAGCTTTCTACCATATTTAGATTTCCTTTCCTATTAAGTCTTATGGATTATTGGACAGAACTCTCTAGACTTCACTCATTTTCCCAGTTATATCTTAACCTGGGGAAGTTAAGCATGATTGGAATGATAGAAAGCATTCAAAATTTTTTTTTGTTGTGTCAAGACTAGAGACCCAAGAGGAGTGTAATAAATGAATCTGGCTGAGAATCACGAGGTGATTGTCCTGGCCAGCCAGCTGTCCCAGCACTAGGCTCTGGGCAACATTTGGTAGGCTGGTATGCCATTAAGATGCTACATCTACAGAATTTGCTCAGAAATACTCTAAGAAGTGTCTGGGGAGGCACCCCTCAGATCCTGCCATCCTTCCCCGGTGCTTTTGCCATTTCCAAGCAGAGGGAGGCTGGAAGGCTTCCAAAGGAAAGCTAAACAGGAAGCATAAAATTTCCAAGGAGCTGACAGATCACTTTCAATCAGACCGCTTGGCTCTCATAACATTTCCGAGCTCATTCTCGGAGAAAGTCTCTCCCTTGTCAGCTAAGGCTCTGCTAAGAGGATTTACTCCCACAGCCTCACTTGGCAAAGCTACACAGAAGACTACTAAGTCTGCATCCCTAGGCTTAATTCTTCTCCACCATTCCAGAATCCAATTTTCAACTGCAGGCTTGTCATTTCCTGGATACTCCACCAATGTCTTTCAGTCAATGCATCCCAAACCAACTCATCATCTTCCCCTCTCCTGGTTTTCCGGTTTCTGTTAATGGAATCACTGTTCCCTCTGCTACCCTGGCTGGAAACATCTGAGTCATACTTGACTCATCCTCGTCTCTTATTCTCTACATCAAACCAACTGCCGAATCGTGTAGTACCCATTTCCATGACGTCACTTGAATTTGTCCCCTCCTTCCTATTGCCGCCATCTCTCCTCGGTGTGGGCTCTCATTACTTCTCCCTTGACAGGAACATCCTCACCTCTCCCCTCACTAATAACCCACCACCATACTGCTGCCGACATGAGGCTTCTCACACACAGATTGCCCACCTCGCTCTTGTACAGGCAGCCCACCATGGTTTCCACATTAAATAAATATAAACTCTCTTTTCCCTTACAAGTCATAATTCCTTTCCCAATACTCCATGTTCAAGGGAAGCTTACCCATTCCTGGCATAGGACATGACTCTTTCTTCCTTTCTGGAACCCTTTCAGTAAATGATCTTGTGAAAAAGAACGATCTTCTTCTATGACTAAATTCTGTACTTCTGCAATTAGATGCTTGTTTTATCTCCTTAGGAGCTTCACTGTTCCTCTGTTGTTTGCCTCACATGACACTGGAGCACATGCAAGCTACCTGGGGCTGTTCTACGAGCTTCACCCATGTGAAAAAATTTAACTCCCGTAACAATTCTAATTGTAGTCCCCATTTTACCGGTGACAAAATTGAAGTGCAGAGAAGTTGAGTAACGTGCTGAGCTTCCATTAGTGACACGTGCTTAGCTTGCCAATAAGTGGCAGAGCCAGGAGTCAGACGCACACAGCCCATGCCCTTAACCAATGATCTCACATCATCTTTATTTACCTGCCTTCCCGATATCATGGCTGGGGTTTAGCTGATGTTTTAGAACTCAACTGAGGCTTAAGGCATGTGTCCATTAATGGTCCGAAATATCAATGGTAGGCTGGCTGTGCCAATGTTAAGTTGATAATCAGGAGCTGACTTAAGGTGTTTCCCAGGAAATCACTAGGAAGATGAGAAACATCATTGTGCTATTTTTAACCCCTACTTATTCTTTTTTTCTTTCTTCTTATTTCAGTACATGGGCTGTATTGAAGTACTGCAGTCAATGAGGTCACTGGATTTTGGAATGAGAACCCAAGTTACAAGGTAAGAGAACAAAAATGGAAGAGGCTTTGGAGGCTACAGTTTAAAGTCAGAACAGTTTCTCCCTGTAGGAACTTCATGCAAGCTTTCAAATCTACCATGGGCTTTTATTTATGGCTGGAAGGTAGAACATAGCCCAGTGACCTTGGGTGAGGGCCTCATCATGTGAAAGACTTCCCAGCTGTGTGGTGGAGCATCTGCAGTCCATATAAGAACCGATAAGATGATGAAGTCATAGAAATCTCTAGTTTTCCAAGTACCAACAGTATTTAAGAGTATGTCTAGACATTGGCCATTACAGAACCTCAGACCTGTTTAAGAAGTTGCTGAAAAGAAGACCAGGGAAGAGTTTTCTGTGTCAGAAAGCCCACGTTCTCCCCACTTATGAGGCATAGAACCCTCTTGCTCCACTTGCATCTTCTTCCTGTGTGTACAGTGAGCTGCGTGGGGTTGAA
The DNA here is from genome assembly GCF_030435805.1 of Mustela lutreola. NCBI lineage: Eukaryota > Metazoa > Chordata > Mammalia > Carnivora > Mustelidae > Mustela > Mustela lutreola. The sequence goes on along the minus strand of NC_081296.1, from coordinate 74,574,883 downwards.
CCAGGGGAGCCTTACCCAGCATAGGGGAAGAACCCAAATCGTGATTACACAGAGCACAAGTGAGAAGCAGAAATACAAGGCCTGGGTCCCTAAGGTCAAGCTCAAGGCAAAAATGGAAAGAGGAACAGCAAGTGTCCAGACTGGTAACTGGGAGAATTGTGAGGTAAGGGGGTGAGGTAAGAGAACTGGGTTGATGTGAGTGATTCAGGACGGAGCCGTCATCTTTTCTATGTGGTGTCGCCGTGAGTCTCAGGGATAAGCCACAGTGCCCATCTGCATCTGTGGTGGCAGGCCACCCTTTCCAAAGGTGAATGTTCTCATTGTGAAGACAGGATAACTCTTCCTAGGGCTCATCCCATGAAATTGTGGGCCTCAAAAAAATGTCGCGTGGTTCAAAGTTTTGAAAGAAGGAATCACATTGCTCTTTAGGAGAGTGGCAGTATACAAGAGAATATTAAAAACCCTGAGAAGTTCTGTGTAGCAGTTCAAAAAATCCTCTCACTAGATTGTCTAAACTTATTTGGCCCCAGAATCCCTTTTTTCATGTAACATAAATGAACATCCCACGGATCCCTAGGATTCCATGAAATGCACTTTAGGAAATGCTATTTTGGACTCACTAGGATGCATTCTAATCCGTCTTCCCAAATTTCTCACCAACCCCCAGTATTCCCTACGGGGCCACTCAGATGAAATCTAATTCTACTTCTTTTGTACTCTTGGTGGCTTTCTCAGTTCTGGGCACACAGAGGAGGCTCAATGGAGATTGTTGAATAAATACATGGTTCTACCTGACTGCATCCTGGGATTTGGAGATAGCTGCATTTCTTCTCTTCTGAGTTTTCTCTTTCCCATTCTCAGTCCTTCAATTATTCTGCAGGTGACCTGGTATCTAGATGACTTTCTCCCATATTAATCCTACTTCGGTTGTGTCCAGGCTTTATTTTCATCCCCATGATCCTCGACTTGGAGAAAGCCCTTTCTCCAATCCTGAGCAGAATACAGATGGGAGGGAAAAAAGTAGCTATGCCAGGTACCTGGGATAAGGATCCTGGACAAAGGAATGCCCCCTGTCTTTACCTGAGGATGACTGTTTTTCCTGTTTATTCTCCTCCTTATTTTCTTTCACTCAAAAATTTATGGAGTGCCCATTAAGTGCCTGGAACTGTTCAAGAATTGAGGCTGCAGAAGCATCTGACCTCATGGAGTTTATGTTCTAGCTGGGGAAACAAGACTATAGAAAGGAAACAAATAAATATACAACAGAGTTTCACGTAGTAATGAGTGCCATTACCATAATAATAAAGCAGGATGAGGGATAGAGATGTAGGGGGTGAGCTTTTATTTTTTAATTTTTTAGAAGTTTGTGTATAGTTGACAAATGTATACATTTCTTATACAATGTTACATTAGTGTCAGGTGAACAACACAGTGATTCAACTTCTCTATACTTTATACTGTGCTCACCTCAAGTGTAGTTACCGTCTGTCTAGAGGCTTTTAAATTTTATTTTCTAGTTATAAAAAGACTGTATGGTTACTGAGAACATTTGGAAAATACAGAACAGTATGAAAAAAGAAAATCACTCATAAATCTCACGTAAGATAACGTCTACCAACATTTTGTCTTTCGGAATGCCTTTCTGGTCTTTCTTTCATACATGAATGTACAATGATTTTTTATAGAAAATCTAGAAAACAGGGGCACCTGGGTGGCTCAGTGGGTTAAGCCTCTGACTTCGGCTCAGGTCATGATCTCAGGGTCCTGGGATCGAGCCCTGCATCAGGCTCTCTTCTCAGCGGGGAGCCTGCTTCCCTCTCTCTCTCTCTCTGCCTGCCTCTCTGCCTACTTGTGATCTCTCTCTCTGTCAAATAAATAAATAAAATATTTTTTAAAAATCTAGAAAATAGTTGATACTACTTCTATCATCTTGAACATTTCTCTGTTACTTAATGTTCAAAACTATTATTTATCGTAACACAATATGCATAACTTAAAACTTACTATTGTAACATTTTTAAAGTGTACTGTTCAGAAGCATTAATTACGTTCATGTTTTTGTGCAACTGTTACTTACCATCCGTCTCAGAACTTTCTCATCTTTCCAGGTCGAAATTCTGTACTGAATAAATAATATCTCCTCCTCCCCTTCTCCCCCAGCCCAGGGCAACCACCATTTTACTTTCTGTGTCTATAAATTTGACTACTTCTAGATACCTCATATAAGTGGAATCATGTAGTATTTGTCCTTTTGTGGCTGATTTATTCCATTTAGCATAATGTCCTCAAGGTTTCGAACAAGACCAAACAGTAGAACTGTTTTGAAGCCATTTGTTGTGTGTTGCTGAATTGTTCTGCAGCAGAACTGACTACTTGATATTCTTCCCTCTCAGCTACATAGTATCTTTTGATTTTAGTATGGATTTTTTAAATCATTGTGAACTTGAAAGTCTGTATTTTCCTATCGTTTAGCAATTGGTAAAAGATTATTTTTTCTATGCCATGAAGATTCAACTTATAACTAATGTACACACCCAAGGGAAGGTGCCCGGCACGGTATCTTTGTATCCTTGTAGATGCGCCCACGAGTGATTCAGGCACACCTCACTGTGCTCTGGGCAGAGTTGTGCAAGTTCAAGGATTTCTCTAAAATCTCTAATTCCTACCGTTTCCCAGATACTTACTTTTCTTCCTTCTCTTAATTTTTCCTTCTTTATCTCATTCTCCTTTCTTCTCTCAACCTGCATGTATTTTGACATTTGGCCACTTTTCAAGTTGCTTTGTTACCAGTTGTCATGGGTGTTATCATTAAAACCTTAGGTTTAATCAGGTTTTTAATTATTTTAAAAACTCTAAAGTTCACATGCTCGCGAAGGTCATATAACTCATAATCCTAATTAGTAAGAGAAGAAAGATTTCACTGGACTAGTTAGAATAAAGAAGGGGTTTTATTTTGTATGGCCACAGCCATCTCCCTCCCCTTACCATCAAACATAGATGTAAAATCAATCAGGTGTGAGTGCTGGTCAGCTAGTGGGGCTCATTGCCCCCGTGGATACAAACGATATTTCAGGCTGATGTCCCACTCATGATAAATGGTCTCATCATCTCCAAATTAGTTAATACATTATTCCGGACAATAGGGAGAGAGCAATGGGAAATTCCAGATGACAAAGGAGGAGCCATGATTAAGATCTACCAGGGGGGTCAGTATTTGAAACAGAGAAGAAAGGTGGAGTTGAATTTTTCTCTTCATGACAGACCTTTCTGCCAATTGTTTGAGGGGTAAATGCACAAGACTTTTAGAACACAGAGAGTCCTCAAATGGAGCAGAGAACAAAGAAAAGGACAAGAGGCCATTCACTTTCTCGGCGGTTCCCTGGATCGTACCCCTTTCAAAGCTTCCATCACCCCCCTCCCTCCTTGACTCCAGATTCAGTCCCCAAAGGAGCCCCGTGGGTGGTTTCTACTGTTGTTCCACCACTAATTCTCACCCAGGCATTTATCCTTCAGACTGATTTAGGACCAGATATCAGTTTTGAGTAACCAGGTATTCATGCAAATGGGCAAAGAAGGAGATTCTCCTGATAGAAAAGAGAAACACGATCATTTAGAACAAAGGCTCACAGCCACAGTTGTCTTCAAAATGTCTAGAAGACAATATCAAGAGGAAATGAGAGAAAAATCATGCTAAGGATGATAGTGTCATCTGCACTCTTCAAAAAGGAATTTCTATCCTGGTTTTAAAAACAAAGCTGAAGAAAACAAAATGCCTCATTCGCTCTAAATCAGGGTGTGCACACACACACACACACACACACACTCACACAAAATAAGTCAGGTCACTAAAGCCTTAAGTCTGTTTTCCCTTCTTTGAGTGAGCATTCACATCAGGCAAAGAAGAAAAAAATCTTCCATCTCTCCCTAAGGATGCCTCCTTCTTTGTATCTAGGTGGGAAATCGCCTCAGCTATGGAAGGGGGGATAAACAACATTTCCGAGTAAACCCAATAAGTGGAGCTGGTGGAACAGGGCTTGACTCTCAACCCCAAAGAACAGAACTTCATAGGAAGCTGTGGAGGGGACATCTGGTTCAACACATTTTTTTTTTCCCCCTCAGAGTGGGATCGGTTGTTTTAATGGCAAGTTTTACTTCTTGGTAATGAGAAAGCTGAGTGGAAAATTCATAGCTCTGGTGTAGAGCACAGCTACGTCACCTTTTGGCCACGGGACTAGATTATCATCACTTTCTGTGTAGCACCTTCACCTTTTTTTAAAAAATTAACATATGTATTATTTGTTTCAGGGGTACAGGTGTGTGAATCATCAGTCTTACACAATTCACAACGCTCACTGTAGCACAGACCCTTCCCAGCGTCCATAACCCAGCCACCCTATCCCTACCCGTTCACCCCCCAGCAACCCTCAGTTTTTTTCCTGAGATTAAGAGTCTCTTATCATGTGTCTCCCTCTCTGGTTTCATCTTGTTTCATTTTTCCCTCCCTTCCCCTATGATCCTCTGTCTTGTTTCTCAAATTCCTCATATCAGTGAGATCATATGATAATTGTCTTTCTCTGACTGACTTATTTCTTTTAGCATAATACCCTCTAGTTCCATCCACCTTGTTACAAATGGCAAGATTTCAGTTTTTTGATGGCTGCCTACTATTCCATTATATATATATATATATACACCACATCTATTTTATCCATTCATTTGTTGATGGACACCTAGGCTCTTTCCATAGGTTGGTTATTATGGACATTGCTGCTATAAACATTTGGGTGCACGTGCCCCTTCAGATCACTACATTTGTATCTTTGGTTAAATACCTAGAGGTGCAATTGTTGGGTCAGAGGTAGCTCTATTTTCAAGTTTTTGAGGAATGTCCATACTGTTTTCCAGAGTGACATTCCCACCACTAGTTCATCGCGTTTATCACAGGGTGTCATTTACTTCAAGGGGCAGAGTGCATTGTAGGTGGGAGGGACCTCAAGATCGTGGTCTCACTACTCAATCCTCTTCCTGTATTTATTGCCTTATGTTTGTAACTCATATTTAGTAATAAAATCAGCCTGACTAAGCACAAGACACCAAACACAGGATCTGCCCACACCAGGCTCCCTGACAGCTGGGAAGCAGCTGCTGGCTGTGGGTTTGCCTCATTCCTGTGATTGCCATCCCTGGGGGTCTATGAAGGAAGATGGGAAGTTGTTAGACAATGGGTGGTGAATGTTCCCTTTTTAGGGTCCTGGCTTGGGATTCATTTTCTCTAGCCTCCTGTAAAGGGCTGAACATCATGGATTAATTTATCTGCCCCATTCCATTCCATTCCATTCCATGGGGGCAAAAAAACCTTGAGTGGTGTCGTTTTTCGAACTGCTGCTATAGACACAAAGCCGGCTATTTGTGTGATTTGGTACTAGCTAAAGCAATGGGGAACCAGAGATCATAACTCAGAGGATATTGTAATTGGACCAATTTCCTGTTTGAAACATTACTGCTAATGAACACTGATTCTGCAAATTTAATTCACTATCTTGAAATTTTGATTCTTTGGCTTCAACAGGATGTTAAGCAGTTCTTCAGAGACCAATCCATACTGTGGGTGGGTGTGGGGGGGTGTGTCTGTGTGCACACGCACGCACACTAGCAACCATTTGATGCAAAGCAGATCCACAGTGCAGCTGAACATTTACATAAAGGCGTGTGTTTGTGGTTTCTAAGGCATTCGAATGTGAGGAGCGCAAGTATTCTGTAGAGGTCAAATATCTATGTTTGGTGACTAAATAAGGTATCTATTTGAAAATAGGCTGGCATTTACCTAAATATCCTGAGGATTAGAGGAATGAGATAGGTTGCAGCTACCCAGGAATAAGTGTGTGTATCTTGGAGTGCCTGGGGCACCTTGGTGGCACAGTCTGTTAAGTGTCCGTTTCTTGGTTTCTGTTCAGGTTGTGATCTCAGGGTCATGGGATTGAGCCCAGACTCAGGCTCCACGTTCAGCACAATCTGCTAAAGTTTTTCTCTCTCTCCTTGTCCCTCTGTCCTCTCTCTCTCTTGCTCTTTCTCTCTCTCATGTAAGTAAATAAATCTTTTTAAAAAAACTTAGAGTAACTGTACTGAATCTGGTGTGTGGGTTCTTTTTTGACTTCTGAGGAGACCATTGGAGTCAGTAGGATTGTAGCCCACATGGCATATGAAATAAAGACTGCCAGATGTGGGTAGAGAGGACTGAGTCTCTTAACTTGCCACGCAAGGAAACATTCCTCGATGAAGAGATTTACCGAGGAGAGTGGTAAGGAGAAAAAAAAAATTGGTCAGGAAAGAATGTTAAGACCCCAGTGAGGGTCCAGTGTCCCAGGGTCAAGGTTTATAAACTTTGTCAGCTGGTGAGAACAGTTACAATAAAACCTATTAGTCAAATACTCTTTGGCAAGCACTGATTAAAGTGGAAGAACTTCCTGTCACACATGTGTAGATGGCAGGAAGCTCTTGCTGGAGGTTTTGGGCTGTGTGTGTGTGTGTGTGTGGACAGTGACTGTCTCTTCTAGTGTCAAGTTTCATAGCTCCGCAGTTCCTCACAACCTATTTAAGACTAAGATCTCAATTCACAGATATCTGAGATGAAATAGTCAATTAAATTCCTTTTAGAAGACTCCAAATATCTAGTAATAATAATTTTTAAAAAATGTTTCCAAACATTAGGGAGGTTCTGATAGCATGACAGAGTCAAGTGAAGGGAGAGAGGGTATGAAAGCTGGTGGCACTGTTTTGCTGAGTCATTAGTGCAATGTCTCTCACATACAGGTACACAGTTACTATTTGAATGAACAGGTGTAAGGCAACCCACAGAATAAGAAAATATATTCAAATCATATATTTGATAAAGAATTAATATCCAGAATATATAAAGTAGTTATACAACTCAACAGCAGCAAAAAAAAAAAAAAAAAAAAAAAAACAAAAAACAGACAACTTTATGAAAAACTGGGCAAAGGACTTGAATAGACATTTCTCCAAAGAAGACATACAAATGGGCAACAAGCACATGAAAAGATGTTCAATGTCACTAGTCTTTAGGGAAATGCAAATCAATGCAACCACGATGAGACTGCTCTTCACATTCATTAGAATGACTATTATTGAAAACACAAATACGCAAATTCAAAAAAAACCCAGAAAAATAACAGATCTTAGCAGGGTGTGGAAAAATTAGGAACTCTTGTGCATTCTTGGTGGCAATGTAAAATGGTGCAGCCACTAGGGAAAACAGCATGGGGGTTTCTAAAAGTATTAAAAATAGAATTACCATATGATCCAGCAATTCCACTTGGGAGTATAATTCTTAATGACTCAAAAACAGTGACTCAAACAGATATTTACTTCTATGATCAGAGCAACATCATTCGCAATACACAAAATGTGGAAGTGACCCCAGTGTCCAGTGATAGACAAATAGATGAACCAGATCACACACACACACACACACACACCCAGGAATATTAGCTTTAAAAAAGAAGAACATCTTGCCAGTTGTGACAACATGCATAAACCTAAAAGGCATTATGCGAAGTGAAATAAGCCAGAGAAAGACATTCTGTATGGTATAGCTTATACGTGGAATCTTAAAAAAAAAAAAAAAAAAAAAGAGGAACAACAACAGAAAGTCTAACTCATAGAAGCAGTGTAGAATGGTAGTTGCCAGGGGCTGGGGCTTGAGGGAAATGTGGAGATGTTGTTAAAAGGGTGCCAACTTTTTTTTTTTTTAAGATTTTATTTATTTATTTGACAGACAGAGATCACAAGTAGGCAGAGAGGCAGGCAGAGAGAGAGGGGGAAGCAGGCTCCCCGCTGAGCAGAGAGCCCGATGCGGGGCTCGATCCCAGGACCCTGGGATCATGACCTGAGCCGAAGGCAGAGGCTTTAACCCACTGAGCCACCCAAAAGTGTGCCAACTTTTAATGTTAAGATGATCAAGGTCTGAGGCTCTAATGCAGAGCGTGGTGACTGTGACTGATAATACTGTATTGTATAGTTAAAATTTGCTGAGACTAGATCTTAAGAATTTTCACACACACAGAAACACACAAAAGTTAAATATGGGAGGTGATGGATGTGTTAATTAGGTAGGTTGTGGGAGTCCTTTCACAATGTCTATGTATAGCAAATCATCACATTGTGCCCTTTAAAAACATGACAATTTTATTTGTCAATGATGCCTCAATAAAGCTGAGAAAAAAGTAAGGAAATCAGTACATGCTACAACATGGATAAGTCTTGTCTTAATCTGTTTGGGCTGCTGTAACACGATACCACAGTTCAGATAGTTTATAAACAATAGATACTTATTTTTCAGAGTTCCAGGGTCTGAATGTCTGAGATCAAGGTGACAGCATGGTTAGTGAGGGCCCTTTTCCGAATCACAGACTTACTGTATTGCAAAAGGGGCTGGGGATATCTCTTTTGTAAAAGCATCCATCTCATTCATGAGGGCTCCATCCTCATGACCTCAAGACCTCCCAAAGACCTCACCTACTACTATCATCCCTTTTGGGGAAGACGATTGTAACTTACAAATTTTGGGAAGACACAAACATTCAGATCCTAGCAAATCCTTGAAGATATTAGGCAAAGTGAAATAAACCAGTCACCAAAGAACAGATATTGTGTGATTTCACTTCTGCAAAGTATCTGGAGTTGTCAGATCCAGAGACAGAAAGTAGAGTGGTGGTTGCCAAGGGCTGGGGTTGTTGGGAGGGAGTCGGTGCTTCACAGAGACAGAGTTTCAGGTTGGGAAGTTGAAGAGTCCTGGAGATGGATGGGGGTTACTGTTGTACAACCATGTGAATGGACTCAATGCCACTGAACTGTATACTTGAAAACAGTCCCAATGGAAAATTTTATGATACGTGTATTTTACTGTGGTTTTTTTTTTTTAAGTATGGTTACTTGACAGATGAGTTATATTTTGGGAATATTCAGTACCATATAGGTGAATCTTATTTTGATGAAAGCCAGTGGGAGAAGGATAACTGAAGCTTCAGGGCCCGAGTTTCCAGCAGGTCCTCAGCCAAGAGAATTTGGTTCAGAGGGCAGAGTGGCTTCTCCTAATTTTTTGGTGAGGAAGCCCAGCCAAAAACTGCACTGGCTGAGAGGACTGCTGGAGGACAGGAAGCGAGAGTAGACACCAATAGTTAGTGCTTCTTTCCCATGCACACACCTTTTGCATCCGTGGTCTCTTTTGAACTGTACAAACACCCTGAGAGGGGGGTACTTTAATTCCCCCATTTTAAAACAGGGGAAGCTGAGGCTCAGAGAAGGTAAGTGACCAGCCCAAGCCCACACAGCTCTTTGGCTGGAGCTCAAACGCAAGTACTCCCACTCCATATCCTATCCCCACAGTGCTTAGTGTTTCTAGTGACAGTGCATTGAAGCTAAGAAACTGCTCTTTTCGCCGTGAATAGACTAAGACAGTGGGGGACCATTGAGAGAATAACAGCAGGCCTGAGTCATCTTTAAAAATCACTTCTAAGTGAGAGAACAACAGCTCGGCTATGATCATCATCGCCGATGTCAATCCTCTGTGGGATATCTCATGCTTAACATTTTTTTCACTGTTTACAGTGAAAAAGAGTTTTTTGTGTTTTTTTTTTTTTTCTGATTACAAAAAGTAAATCTGACTTATTTGGGAACTGGAAAGTAGAGCAAAGTAAAAGGAAAAACCAGACAACTCGATGGAGATAACTAAGAGGAACAGTTTGGGATAAGGGTTTTCCTGCCATGTGTTTAATACGTAAAGTGAAAGTATATAGCGCTTAGTGATTTGTTAGGTGTTTTCGTCATTTGCTGTGTGCATTTTTGAGGTTGTGAAGTATGAGTAGTACTTGCTTTGACCCCAGCTTCCAGGTGGAAGCAATCATTTTAAGTGCATCTACTTGTCCTAGGTATATTTATTAAGAGTTCTTTTGCTTTAAATAACAGAAAATGGCTCTGAAGGGACATTGGGGCAGCTCACGGAACCTGGAAAACCATGAATAAACCAGTAGGAGGACGGGGGTCTGGGGTCCCCAGGCCCCCAGGCCCCAGCTGGAGGACTCCAGAGATTCCCCATCTCTGGTTCTCTTGGTTCCAATGTTCAGATTCCCAGAAGAGATAGTGATTGAGACCTTATCTTGCTCTAATCATCTTTGGCCAAGGCAGAGTTGAACTGTGAAAATATGGTATTTCTGTAATAATCATATATTGGGTAGTGGAGTTGCTGGGGAGGAGGAAGAAGAACAGAAAAAGCAGGAGGAGAAAGAGGCTTATGAGATGGAGGTAGTAAACACAGGAAAACATAGATTTCTACCTCATAGGGAAAAGAAGGCATTAGATCAATTTCCTTGGACACCTTTAAAAAAAAAAAAAAAAAAAAAAAGACTTCACTATTTAAATCATCCCCAAAATGCTCCACCAAAATCCAAGTTTTGCTAAATTGTTAATGAGATGTTTCATGTTATTAAAGCTAGCCCATTAATTTTAGAACATAATTCAATTGAGCTATATTTTTGTGGGGTGATAGAAACTTTGAGACTACATGTATAGGTATTATATATGTTTATTTCCCTTTTATAGGATTTAGAGCAATGAGGTTGGTTTTTTTCTTGGTGGGGGGGAGTTTATTTTATTATGTCCAGTAGGTCAGCATATAGTACATCATTAGTTTTTGATGCAGTGGTCAACAATTCATTAGTTGTGTGTATCACCCAGGGCTCATCAAGGGCAGTATTTTAATGCTTCAGATATTTATACAGGTTTGTAAAATGGTCATTATTTTTGTTCCATGACAAGTTGTTTACGGTATCTATATTTTATTTGCGGAGGAGTCTTTGGTCAGGAATGAGATCCCAATGATAGCATCTTTTCCATGGAAAGTGTGATCCGCTTTATGAAGTGTTTTCTGAAAATATGTTGTAGCTAAAACCAAGGCCTGTTAACTTGTTCATATGAGTCTATGGCAATTTACAGGTTGGTAGGTATTATCACACAAACACATACACACACAAGCACACACTCTCAAAAAGGTCGAATGTACACATCTACTGAGCCAAGTGAGAATGATTAGCTGCCCATGTCTAAGTGTGGATGGTGGAGGATGGCCTCAAGTGTTTTGAGGAGGAACAAATTAATTCAGAGCTTAAAATGCATGAATTTCAACATTTAGCATTTTGTATTTGGGGGAGACCCCAGTGTTTTTAGCTCTCATTGCTGAGTGAAATAGTTTCTCCAGTGATTTTATTCCCAGGCCTTCTCTACTGTGCAGAGCTAGATGAGAAAGCATTTGAGTATCTCCCTTTTGTAGCCCTTTTTAGTTTCCTATGGAAGTCAGGACTGGATTTGTAGCATGGCAAGCATTCTCAAGTATAGTCAGTACAAATGTTCTTCAGGAGCAAGAGAATAGTTTTGCTGTTGATTGCCATGGTTTTGATTTTGACAGACACACTGGTTTGAATCATTAACAGTGCAAGTAGAATAGGCCTTTTGAGCCGATGTCCCTAGAAACACTAAAGTTACAGATTCATGGAAGCCTCTTTAAAAAGCTCAGAATGCATCCCAGACTGTGCCTGGCCTGGAAGGGTTGGGTCTCCTGTGGTTCTGTTTTGGTGGACTAATCATAAGAAAGAGCTCCATCATCTGTCATCTTTGGGTTTGAAGATTCTTGATGCCTGGTCCATAGCGCTGGCAGGTTTTAAAGCCACAATGCTCAAGATATAGTTGGATCAATAAATATTTATTGATTAAGCAAGAGTTTTCTCAGGCCTCGATCACAGATCTTGAGGTGAATCTGGACGTCCTTGCCGGTAGTCAGAGAAAAGCAGAAAAGACCTAGAGGATCTAACAACATGGAATCTGGCATCAAGGTCAAATTCCAGAAGAACTCTTAGACAATTGGGTCAGGCGCCTAGCTCCAAGGCAGAGTGCTTGGCATGTGGACACCATTCATAAATATTGCTACACAAAGGAATAAAAATAAAATCGCTGAAGATACTCAGTTTCGTTCAAAGACCCGTGGGGCTCAAGAAGTTGATTCAGATGAAGAGGAAGATTTCTTAATCCCCATGGAACTGGCTTCAGCCTCTTCCTAGTTTCAACTATTAGCAAGCAGTCAACAGAGTAGTTTATGACTAAGGAATAGCTACTATCATCAGCATTGTCATCATCACAAAAGTTAACATTTGTAAAAAAGATACCACTATTGATCTTATTTTGCCCATGAGGATACCGAGACTTAGAGAAATTATGGAACTCCCCAAGGTCACCTAGCAAGTTAATAAGTAGTAGAACCAGAAACTAGTTCTGCCTGAATCCTGTGAACTTGCCTTCATCAAAATGAGAGAACTTTAAGGAACAAAGCTCCGGGAAATGCTGAAAGCCAGAAATGACAGAGTAAGGAAAGGTTGAGTACTCAGTTTGGAATTTGGCCTAGGTTCAATATGCCAGATTCCTCATTTGTGGGTTCTCTCTGGAAGGGCCTTCCTAATAGTACTCATAAATCTGTAGGTGAGGATACTTTTAGTGTTGTTTTCCAATCTCTACTAAGGACAAATAAAGATTGTGTCAGACAGTGGCTCTCAAACTTTAGCATGCAAGGGAATCGGTCACTTGGAGGCCTTGCTGAAGCACAGAATGTTGTACTCTAATCCCAAGGTTTTTGACTCAATAATTTGCAAGACTGTCACGTTCCCAGGTTTTACTGATGCTGCTGGTCCTGGAAGCACCTGTTGAGAACAACAGTACAAGAGAAGCATATCTTGTGGTTTCACAATGAGGTTTATAGTTGGGCCATGGATCATAAGGAAACCCCTTCATTTTGAAAAGGTGGTTCTCCAGAAAATCCCCCAAAGCATCTGGAGGTTTTTACTGTTGTTCTGTTTTTATTTTTAAGAAAAGGGCAAAGCCTGGGGAATGCCAGAGCAGCGAGTTCTAAATTTTGCTATATGTCTGTGTATATATAGCTGGAAAAATCAATGATGCAGTTCCTTTTGGGAAGAGCGAGCCAGATGGAAGGCACTCAAAATTCATTAAAAACTAATCTCAGCATGAAAGAGTCCTTTCTTTGATAAAAAGAGACCTTTGTGGCCAAAGGAAATGTAGGACAGTTGGTGCATCTCCACCTGCCAGGCAGACTTGTTCCATGTCCTGTTGGTATTCTCCTTAGGAAAACTGAGAATTGCCTCACAGAATAAGTGTGCAGCTCTGATCCCTTTAATGAAACATGAGCTGTAGCTTGCGAGAGCTGCACCTACTCTAGGAAAATGGGTGCTTTCACATACGATTGAACAATATGCAAGTGGATCTGTTTGATCCAGATTATCTGAGCCCTTCATGAGAATTTCTCTGAAAATAATTTCTTTCCACTGTCATCTGTAACAACACAGATTATTAAAAAAAAAAAAAAAAAAAAAAAGACCACCTCTAGTTAAATGTGTACACTAGTGTCAAGCTCATGGCAGCGGCTCTTGAGTCAGGGCTGAGCCTGAATGTAGAAGCAGACACCGAGATGGAGAGTGAAGTGCAGAGATTTACTGGGTGGGCTCTCAGGACCAACCTGTGAGGGAGGGAGGGAAGCGGGAGGACCGGGCAGCGGGGAGATTGACCAGCGATGCTGTTTCAACAAAGCCTAGGCAGATCTCACGGGCAAAGAGACCAGGTCTTTGGACTTCATCTTGACCTATCATTGGATGCCCGCTCTCTCGGGAGAGGGAACGGATCTGTGGGCAAGGCAACTGCTTTAAGGAGAAGACCATTTCTGAAGAAGGAACTTAGCTGTGAGCCATTAGCAGTGAACACCCCAACAATAGGGGCCATGAGTACCTCTGCGCTGAAGGTGGAGCTGGGAAAAAGTATCACACTGTGATTCAGTGCCACGAAGTGTCTAAACATTGATGCGTTCTGCCTTTTTAGAAACTTGTACTGTCCATTACTCGTTGCATAACAGACATGATTGGATCTCTTCTTTAACGTATTAACTGTAGCACCCCAGTTATAACACAGGGAGTACCCTGCTGGGTACTAGGCATTGTCAAAAGCAGGTTAGACCCATTTCTTAAAGCAGACAGCCATTATAAGGATAAAGCCGTGACTTGCTCAGGGTCACAGAACTTGGAAGAGAGCTACTTTTGAAACTTTGGCTGTGTGTTTGCAGAGCCCACTGAACCAGCCTTTTTCCAGGATCTGTCACCATGTGGAAGAGGAATGAGAGATGAATTAAAGCCTTTAACATTTTTCCCTTTTAACATTTACTGTACTTTTGCACTAGCATTTACTTCTGTATTCCTTCATATAGTTTGCTCTGGATAAGGCACATGGCATCACTTAATGAAGGTTAGTTGATATTAAAACAAAACAAAACAAAAAGAATTTCAGTACCTCACTTTCTCCACTGAGCCTGGTAGGAGGGACAAAGAAGGGGAGATGATAATTCACAGTTTGCAAAAGTAGTTCCATAATTCTTATATTTACACAGAAGACCCACCTCTTATAAAACCCATCTTCCTGTACCAAGAAACTGAATTAAGGCCAAGTCCCAAATATATATAAATAATCTCTGCAAAGATTAAAAGGTTGTGCTTTAATGGGTTTTCCATAGCTGACCATGACCCCAAAGCCTCTGATACTCATTTCTGGTTTGCTTCAGGAGAAACGTCAGCAAACCACAGCCTGAGGGCCTAAGTCAGCCTACTTCCTGATTTTGATTCTGCCACCTTGTGACCCAAGAATGGTTTTGACCTTTTTAAATGGTTCAGGGGAAAAAAAAATTAAAAGATCATTTCATGGCATGTGGAAAGTATATGGAATTCAGATTTCAGTGCCATAAGTGTTACCATGACACGATCGCGCCCATTCATGTGTATGCTGTCTGTGCCTGCTTTCCTAGCTCTGACCGCAGAGTCAAGTTGTTGTGACAGAGACCGTATGGTCAGCAAAGCCTAAGGTTTTTACTGTCTGGCCCTTTAGAGGAAAGGCATGCCAACGGTTGCTGTTAAGAGACTGTCCGCGTTAGCTCTGTTAGAAACACTTGAGGGAGCTTTGCAGAGCTCTCCCTTCCAGTCTCCAGGCTCCACCCTGCATCAGTTAAAACATGAGACCATGTCTTCAGGATTTGTTAAAGCTCCCTGTGTTTCCCTAGTGTGTGGCCAAGGTTGGGAACCACTACCTAGAGCATGAGGGCATTTGGAAGGACAGGTGGAGGAGGCCTGTTGGCATCCAGGCTGCCAGATGGAAGAGAGAAAGCAGGTCACTCCTTACCACCTGTGTGTTCAGGGGGCGACGTGAGCAAAGATGTCCAGGACCTCCAGATGCCCTCTGGTGAAAGCCCTTCCATAAGGAGGTTGGCAGGAATCAAGGGGGTGGGCGAGAGGAGGGGATTATACCAAGTATCTGGCCCAGCATATTGAATTGCTCAGCTGAAGACACATTTCCCCCCAAATGAAACATCATCAAGCTGATAGGCAGTGTGTCTGTCCTTACCCTAGCTGCTAGGACTCCGTGACCTAATTCCTTAGCGTCTACAAGCACAACCGTCTGCTTGAAACAGCAGAACAGAGAACCAGGTAGCCTGTGCAGTGGGACCGATAGAAGTTTTCTTTCTTTTTATTAACATATAATGTTTATTTGTTTCAGGCGTACAGGTCTGGGAATCATCGGTCTTACATAATTCACAGCTCTCACCATAGCACATACCCTCCCCAGTGTCCATCATTCAGGGATGGGATCCCTCCCACCTCCTTCCCCTGCAGCAACCCTCAGTTTGTTTCCTGAGATTAAGAGTCCCTTATGGTTTGTCTCCCTCCCCGGTCCCATCTTGTTTCATTTTTCCACCAAGAAAAATTTTAATCACCTGCATGGCACATAGACTAATCTGCTTCAGAATCACCTGGAGGCTCCTGGGCCCCACTCCCGACCTATAGAATTAAAATCTCCAGGAATAGTTCCGGGAATCTACATCTTAACCAGCATCCTTGGTTGCATCCTACATTGATTCTTAAGTACTTTAAAGTTGAATCACTATGTACTTAAACGGTTATGCTATTGAATTTTTAGCAGATACTCAGGCATTAGCTGTCCTACCATTATTTGCCACAGTGGACTCAACTGGCTGGGCCAGTTATTAATTCCTCTGAAGTGGGCACACACACATTAAAAAAAAAAAAAAAAGGTAAAATCTATAATATATGCCAAATGGCCTTTCAAATAGCCAGAGGTATTTAAAACAAAAACAGTGTGGAAGTCATGTACTTTTTCTACCAATTACTCTCTTGCTCAGTAGTCTACATACCTCTGTGGCAAACTGTTTGAAAAATCCTAAATGCTGCCAATCTTCTTTCTTTGAAGACAGGCCTACTTTTTGGAAGTAGATAACATCATTTGGAGTGAAATAGGGTACATAAAGTGGATGATTAAGTTGGATCTGTTTTGGCTTTTCAAAAAATGACCTTTGACTTATAAGTGACCACACTGTGTACCATTTCACTCTGTCACTCCCAAAGACATGCCTTCATCGTATCTTGAATATTTTATCCAAAACAGAGTTGTTTTTAAGAAAAGCCCAGTTTATCCCAAAGTAATGGAAAACAGTTCTTTGTTTCCAATCTTTTACAGATTTCAGGGTGTTCTGTATGAAATCAACCCCACTTCTCTCTTGTCATTTTCATAAGGCTTAACCACTTGGAAGGTGTTCTTGTGGGTCTAGGTGTTTGCATTTTGAAATATGTGATTCCGTTACAGGAAATCATTGTGGGGATAGGAGAAAATCAGCAGTTTATTTCTGTTCACCACAGGAGACTTGCGGAGGAGGGGTGATGCAGGGGGTCCCTCGCTCAGTCAAGTGCACTGGATGGGGCAACATTTGCCCTGGAGCCAAAGGGTAGCTTCATGGAGGAGACAGGACAACTGTTTCCTGTGGTTGCTGAACTGGGTAGAACTGCAAACGTACTTTAGAATCCAATTGTAAACGTAATTTCAGGTTGGACAGAGAGGTGCGATAAGTCAGTGTGAGAACAGAAGGTGTGGGCAGTCCTGAAAAGTTTTATTTGACCGTCCTGGGACCTGAAATGCCAATTTCTAAAGGAAAGGATATATTTTATGGGCTGTGTCTACCCTCCTAGAGTGCAAGGGTGATGCCCCTTGATAACAGCACAAAGGAAGTTTGAAGCTTTCCATTTTCTACAGGTCTGTGGGTGCTGACTACCTTCATTGTGTGCTTATCGCCACAGAGGCAGGCTCATGTTCTATAACATCCTGTCAGAGGACTTACACAGATTTTTGAATGTCTTTAATTTCGCCAAGCTGAACAAAATTGAACACATAGATCACGGGGCCTTGATCTTCTACAAGCAAAGATTTCAAAAAAGAAGGTGCTGGTTTCCCTAAAACAATGGTACGACATAATACCACACTGAGGTGGGGCTTGAGGCGCTCCCGAGGCTCTTCATTCACCGAATCGAAGGTACTCTGAGACATTGACAACCTGTGCCTCTGATGCTGTGCACGGATTTCTGGAAGGATTCATGCGGGAGAGGAAAAATAAGGGAAAGTCCCTTAGGAGATAACAGGGAGACACAGGCGACTTTGTTTAGCCTGATTAGTTTTGAGTTTTATTTGGAAGAGGTTTTTGCTGTGATTAAAATTTATTCTCATTTCTATTTGCCTGGGCAAAATTAAAACCACTTCTTCTGTGTGTGTGCGCGTGTGTGTGTGTGAGTGTGTGTGTAGGTGGGAAGAGTTGCCTTGAACCATTCCACTGGGCCTTTTGCCTGGTTTCATGTTACACATTTTCTGGCTTTCCTATTTCTTGAAGGACGGCATTTTGACATTCACTAGACACAATCTATCCGACAGCCCCTCCCCCTATTAAACTTTCCACTTTGTCCTGGATTGTGATATTGCCTTCCAAACCTAAAACAAGGGAGCGGGGGGTTAGGCGACTTTGCTTCCACTAGAGTTTAACTGTTTAAGGGTTAAAGACACAGAAAGATCATAACCTAAGTACTGTTGTGGCTAAGGGTTGATGAAGAAAGGTGGCTTTGTTTGGATGATTAGTTTGGACTCTGTGAAGACAGACAAAATATCTTTTTTTGGTCTTATGGCGTAGGCAGGGTTTTATATGCTTAAAAGCAAATCTTCCACTGCATTCTCCTTCTCTTACATCAGCCCACTTCTCCCCTTCCCTCTCTTGTGGCAAAACAATAAACAAAGTGGCCACTGTTGGTGCTGTGGGGCGTTTCTCCCTCTTTCTTTCTAGTGCAGGCTCCCAGAATGGAAACCTTGAGCCATTTAAACTCCAAAATTTCTGCTTCTCCAGGAAAGGACGTTGGCTGAATGGTTGCTAGCTGGAGAATGTCTCATGACCTGTCAGTCCCAAAAGCGTTAGGCAGAAATGCGGGTTGCACAGGCAGCTGGAATGGTGGGGACACCCCCAGTCCTGGGAGAAATCCCCCCTCCTGGGCTCTCTGTTTTCTTTTTCTTCTCCATTTATAAAGTGTCTGAGGGTGTGGCTGAAACTCCAGAAAAGCACTGAAAGTTCTATTTGTTCTTGAAAATGTTACAGTTAATCTCTGGGTCCTAGTCTGAGGGAAAGAAAAGATCTTTGTGAAGAAAGGCAACAAAATGCAAGCATCTATCTCTTCCCTGGCTGGGGTTGCAGATTTGTTAACTCTGATATCAGCAGAGAAAGCGGAATTTGAGAGGTTATTTTAAAAGCCGTGGTTCTTAGCCTGGGATCTCTGGATTCCCAAGAGCCCCACAGATGGTTTTCTGTGGGTGGTGGTGAGGGGGTGGGGCGCATCCTCTAAAATTGAATAGAAAAGTTTGTACAGGCAGACCTTTTATTGCAGAGGGAGCCTGTGATTCTCAGGAGTCTCAAATCCAAAAAAAAAAATTAATAACCACTTTCTTTATATATTTTTTCTTTTTTTATTGTGGTAAAAATATATAACAAACATCTTAACCATTGTTAAGTGTGCAGCTCAGTGCTATTGAATACATTCATATTGTGCAGTCATTGCTACCTGCCAACCTCGTAATTCTTTTCATCTTGCAAAACTGAAATTCTATATCCATTAGATGATAACACCCTAGTCCCCCTTCCCCCAGTCCCGGCAACCACCCTTCTACTTTCTGTCTTTATGAATTTGACGACACTAAGTAGTGTCGTGTAAGTAGTGTAAGTAGAATCATGTAGTGGTTGTCTATTTGTGACTGGTATATTTCACTTAAGTATGTTGTAACATAGTACAGGATTTCCTTCCTTTTCCAGGTTGAATGATAGTCCATTGTATCCATATATCACATTTTGCTTATGCATTCACCCGCCAATGGGCCCTTGGGTTGCTCCCATGTTTTAGCTATTGTGAATAATACTGCTGTGAACGTGGATGTAGGATATCCCCACTTTTTAAAAGCAAGTCCGTAAGCACAAGTTTCTCCTTTTTTTCTTTTGAGCAGAGTTCTGTAACATGAGATTTTCAGAATCGGTAATGCTTCCAAGCCCCGACCCCTTAAAACTCCTTAATATTAAGGTATAGTTGACACACAATACTATATTAGATTCAGGTGTATAGCATAGTGATTTGACACGTGTGTACATTGTGAAATGATCACCACAATAAGTCTAGCTACCATCTGCCACTATACAAAGCTAATACAATATCAGACTATAGTCTCCATGCTGCCCATGCTGTACGTTACATCTCATGACTATTTTATAATTGAGATTTGTATATCTTGATCCCCTTCACCCAGTTTACCCCTGTTCCAATCCCCTCTCCTCTGGCAATCACTAATCTGTGCTTTGTATCTACGAATCTGGGTTTTGTTTCATTTTGTTTTGTTTTATAGATTCCCTATGGAAGTGAAATCATGCAGTATTTGCCTTTTCTATCTAAACTTATTCCTCTTAGCTGTTACCCTCAAAGTCTGTCCATGTTGTCACAAACGGCAAGATTTCATTGTTTTTATGGCTAAGTAGCATTTTATTGTGTGTTTACACACACACACACACACACACACCTTTATCCATTTGTCCATTGATGGATACTTAGGTTGTTTCCATATCTTGTAAGTAATGCTGCAGTGAACCTAGGGGTGCATATATCTTTTCAAATTGGTGCTTTTGTTTTCTTTTGATAGAAACCCAGCATTGGATTTGCCAGATCATATGGTATTTCTTTTTTCAACTTTTTGAGGAAACTCCATACTGTTTTCCATAGTGACTGCATCAATTTACATTCCCATTAGCAGCGTGCAAGGACTCCCTTTTCTCCATATCCTTGCCAGTATTCTTATTTCTTGTCTTTTTAAAAATAGCTGTTCCAGAGAGTGTGAGGTGTTATCTTGTTGTGGTTTTGGTTTGCATTTCCTTGATGATGAGTGATGTTGAACATCTTTTCATGTGTCTTTTGGCCATCTGGATGTCTTCTTTGAAAATTTTTTATTCAGATCCTCTGTCCATTTTTAATTAGATTATTTGTTTTTGCTGTTGTTGTTGTTATCAAGTCCTATGTGTTCTTTATATATTTTGGATATTAACCCATTATTAGTGTGTATGATTTGTAAATATCTTCTCCCATTTAGTAAGTTGTCTTTGCATTTTGTTGATGGTTTCTTTTACTGTGTAGAGCTTTTAATCTGATGTTATCCATTTGTTTATTTTCACCTTTGTTTCCCTTGTTTTTGGAGTCAGATCCAAAAAAGGATTGTTAAGATTGATGTCAAGGAGCTTATATTTTCTTTCTAGGAGTTTTGTGGTTTCAGGTCTTACATTCAAGTTTTTAACCCATTTTGAATTAATCTTTCTGCATGGTGTAAGATGGTGGGGGGCACCTGGGTGGCTCAGTGGGTTAAGCCTCTGCCTTCGGCTCAGGTCATGACCACAGGGTCCTGGGATTGAGCCCCGCGTTGGGCTCTCTGCTCAGCAGGGAGCCTGCTTCCCTTCCTCTCTCTCTATCTGCCTCACTGCCTACTTGTGATCTCTGTCTGTCAAATAAATAAATAAAATCTTTAAAAAAAAAAAAAAGATGGTGGTCTAGTTTCACTCTTTTTCATGTGGCCGTTGTGTTTTTCCCAACACCATTTTTTGAAGAGACTGTCCATTCTCCCTTGTATATCCTTGCCTCTTTTCATAAATTAATTGACCATGTATGCATATGTTTATTTCCAGGCTCTCTATTCTGTTCTATTGATCTATGTGTCCGTTTTTGTCGGGGACCGCCTCCGGCCGGGAAAGTCCCCGCCATTACAAGATGGCGCTTGGCTCACTGCTAGCAAAATACGCTGCAAGTATACAACGAACTTTCTGGTGAAGCCCGCCTAAAAGAGGACATAGTCATTGGCTGTTTCAAATTTAATCAGCATAGTAACAGGACTCTCATTGGCTCTCCCCATTGTTTGGCCCCTTATTGGTCACCCTGCTGCATATAAGCTAAGGAAGTTGACGAAATAAAGGGAATGAAGCATTAACACCGAACCAGGCTTCTTGTCATCCTTGCGGGTCGAGGGCGATATGTTTTTTACACCAGTACCTCACTGTTGTGATTACTACAGCTTTGTAGTACAGTTTGAAATCAGGAAGCATGATACCTCCAGCTTTTTCTTTCTCAAGATTGTTTTGACAATTCAGGGTCTTTGTGGTACTACATAAATTTAAGAATTATTTCTTGTAGGGGTGCCTGGGTGGTTTAGTTGGTTAAGCATCAGACCCTTGGTTTCAGCTCAGATCATGATCTCAGGAGTCGTGAGATGAAGCCCACATTGGGCTCTGTGCTCAGCATGGAATCTTTCGGATTCTTTGCCTCTCCTCCTGCCCCACCCCCTGTTGCACGTGCTCTCTCTCTCTCTCAAATAAATTAATTAATTAAATCTAAAAAAAAAAAAAAGAAGAAGAAGAAGAATTGTTTGTTCTAGTTTTGTGGAAAATGGCCCTGGTATTTTGATAGGGATTGCACTGAATGTGTGGATTGCTTTGGGAACTATGGCCATTTTGACAATATTAATTCTTCTAATACATGAAAATGGAATATCTTTCCATTTATGTGTGTTTTCTTCAATTTTTTTTTATCAATGTCTTACACTTTTTAGTGGGCAGGTCTTTACCTTCTTGGTTAATTTTATTCCTGGGTATTCTGTTTGGTGTGATTGTAAATGGGATTTTTCTTTTATATTTTTAAGGTTTTTATTTTAATGCCAGTTAGTTAACTTGCAGTGTTATATTAGTACCAGGTGTGCTATATGGTGATCAATACTTACATATAACATCCTGTGCTCATCACAGCAAGTGCTCTCCTTCATCCCCATCACCTATTTCATCCATACCCCTTACCCCCCTCCCCTCTGGTAACATCAGTTTGCTCTCTATCTAGAGTTAAGAGTCTATTTCTTTGTTTGTCTCTCTATCTCTCTCTTTTTTCCTTTTGCTTGTTTTGTTTCTTAAATTCTATATATAAATGAAATCATATGATATTTGTTTTTATCTGACTAACTTATTTCACTTTAGCATTATACTTCCTAGCTCCATCGATGTCATTGGAAATGGCACGATCTCATTCCTTTTTCCCCTATTTTTAAAATTTAAATTTTTTTTTATTTTTTCAGTGTTCCAAGATTCATTGTCTATGCACCATACCCAGTGCTCCATGTAATACGTGCCCTCCTTAATACCCACCACCAGGCTCACCCATCCCCCCACCATCCTCCCTTCTAAAACCCTCAGTTTGTTTCTCAGAGTCCACAGTCTCTCATGGTTCATCTCCCACTCCAGTTTCCCCCAACTACCTTCTCCTCTCCTTCTCCCATGTCTTCTGTGTTGTTCCTTATGCTCCATAAGTAAGTAAGACCATATGATAATGGACTCTCTCTGCTTAACTTATTTCATTCCTTTAGTCCTGTCCATGTTGATACAAAATTCGGGTATTCATCCTTTCTGATGGAGGCATAATACTCCATTGTTTATATAGACCATATCTTCTTTATCCATTCATCTGTTGAAGGGCTTCTTGGCTCTTTCCACAGTTTGGCGACTGTGGCCATTGCTGCTATGAACATTGGGGTGCAGGTGGCCCTTCTTTTCACTACATCTGTATCTTTGGGGTAAATACCCAGTAGTGCAATTGCAGGGTCATAAGGTAGCTTTATTTTTTAATTTCTTAAGGAATCGCCATACTGTTTTCCAAAGTGGCTGCACCAACTTGCAATCCCATCAACAGTGTAAGAGGGTTCCCCTTTCTCCACATCCTTTCCAACACTTGTTTGCTGTCTTGTTAATTTTGGCCATTCTAACTGGTGTAAGGTGGTATCTCAATGTGATTTTGATTTGAATCTCCCTTATGGCTAGTGGTGATGAACATTTTTTCATGTGTCTGTTAGCCATTTATATGTCTTCTTCTTTGGTGTCTGTTCATGTCTTCTGCCCATTTTTTGACTTGATTATCTGTTTTTTGAGTGTTGGATCCCCTTCTTTTTTGTGGCTGAATAATATTATATACACATTGCAAATCTTCTTTATCCATTCTTTAGTCAGTGGACACTTGGGCTGCTTCCATATCTTGGCTATTTTAAATCATGCTGCAGTAAATATAGGGGTACATGTATCCCTTCGAATTAGTGTTTTTGTATCCTCTGTATAAGTACCTAGTAGTGTGATTGCTGGATCACAGGGCAGTTTTATTTTTAACTTTTTGAGGACCCTCCTACTGTTTTCCACTGTGGCTGCACCAATTTGCGTTCCCACCAATAGTGCCCAAGGGTTCCTGTTTTTCCACATCCTTTCCAACACCTGTTGTTTCTTGTGTTGTTGATTTAGGGGTTTGTTTTCTTCATAACTCTTTTTTATAGTTCATTATTAGTATATAGAAATGCAACAGATTTCTAAATATTAATTTTGTGTCATGCAACTTTACTGAATTCATTTATTAGTCCTAATAATTTTTGGTGGTTCTCTAATTTAACGTTCTCTCTATATAGTATCTTGTCATCTGTAAATAGTGATAGTTTTACTTCTTCCTTTCCAGTTTAGATGCCTTTTATTTCTTTATTATTGTTATTATTTTTGCTTAAGTGCTCTGCTTGGACATCCAATACTATTTTTTTTTTTAAGATTTTATTTATTTATCCAACAGACAGAGATCACAAGCAGGCATACAGGCAGGTGGAGAGGTGGGGAGGGGAAACAGGCTCCCTGCTGAGCAGGAAGCCCTGTGCAGGCCTCTATCCCATGACCCTGGGATCAAGACCTGAGCTGAAGACAGAGGCTTTAACCCACTGAGCGAACCAGGCGCCCCCCAATATTATTTTGAACAAAAGTGGGGAGAGTGGACATCCTTGTCTTATTCCTGATCTTAGAGGAAAGGTTTTCAGCTTTTCACCATTCAGGATGATATTAGCTGTAGATTTGTCATAGATAGCCCTTATTATGTTAAGGTATATTCCTTTTATACTCAATTTGTTGACAGTTTTTAAAATCATAAATGGATGTTGAATTTTATAAAATGCTTTTCTACATCTATTGAGAAGATCATATGATTTTGTCCTTCATTTTGTTAATGTGGAGTATCACATTGATTGATTTGCAGATGTTGAACCATCTTTACATCCTGGAATAAGTCTCACTTGATCATAATATATGATCCTTCAAATGTATTGTTGAATTTGGTTTGTTAATATTTGTTGAGGATTTTTGCATCTATGTTTATCAAGAATATGGGCCTCTGATTTTCTTTTTTTTGTGGTGTTCCTGACTTTAAAATTCCGAGTGAGTGTGCTCATACATACATAAACATGTTTGCCCACGTGGGCTTAGAGCTGGACTCTAGATGCTCTTTTCTTCCATGAGGAGGTAACAGCCAATGTAGAGAAAGCAATGGTTGAGAAAGGACTAAGGTATCTGTTGGAGCTTTTTTCTGGAATTGACCCTTGCCACTTTGCCCTATTCCCTTGCTAATTTTGAATTAGGTTTTGAATTCAGAACTGGATTTGTATTCTGGCTCTCTCACTATCAGCTGCATTATTTGGAAGTGGTTATTTAAATTCTTTGAACTTTGGTTTCCTCATTTGTAAAGCGGGTATGAAATAGCTATCTTGAAATGACATTTTAAAAAAATTTATTAGACATCTGATTTATTCAAACATTAGATCTACTGCAGACAGAATTAACAGAGCTCAGGGAGTAGGGGGCAAAAAAAACAATCTACCACCTGCAAATTTCCCAGGGACAAGATTTCTGCATTCTGCACTACAATCTTACCCTAAAGCATTCACAATGCTTGATGTTGATTAACTTGAATTGAACAGGAGATGAGAAAACTTTCTGTACACTCAACTTGGCAAGTAGCATTAGTGGTACAACTTTCAGAAACATTCTTAGGCATAAGAATGCTGCTATGAGAATCTTTCACAATCAGAGAAAAGAATGTCACTAAATATAATCTTACAAATTAGAAGGAAACTATGTACACTTTTGCCAATGGACTGCTTTACATATCAGGGAAAACATTACAGTGAGATATTCTATGAAGTTAAAGCACTAATTGTTATACTCAACTTGTAATCAATTCTGAAGTTATTTTGTGGAATTAAAAATCAGAGTTAAAAAAAAGATCTAAGCTAAATGGAATTTAGGGAAGAAATGCAAGGCTAGTATGGAATAGTAGCTGTACTTCTTTGGTTAACTCATTAAAAAAAGTCAGATATTTGAGTCAAATTTTATTAAAAGAAAAAACAGCAGATCACCATTACAATTCAAGAACCAAATCTAAATATGCACTTGACAATAAAGCACATTTGAGTATGGAGTGAAAAAAGTTTTCCGAAAAATTGTCTAATGTATCATCTCCAAATACCAAAATAATCACTTCTACAGGTCTTTGTTGAGTGGAATCATAAAGAACTGAAGATTGAAATGACATTGTTAAGAATAAAGGAGATGATGTATATAAGGTACATAGTACCAGCTCTGGCCATATGAATAGCAGCTGTTCCTTCATTAAAATCCAGGCTCCCTGCCAATGACGTTGTGTCTCAATCTCAAGGTAGGGTCTATTGTGAAAGCATTACTAAAACTGGTCAAGATTTTTCTTCTTTATGAAATTTTGAAGAAAGGAAATAAGCAAGCCTACCAAATAAACTGAAAAAATAAATCTGGATTTCGAAGCCATAAAGATGGAGGAGTTAAAGACTAAGTTGGGATGGGACAGAGATAATAAATAAAGATCTTTTCTTATCTGTAACATGAACATTGACCCATCTCTCTGGGAATGTTGGGAAAAGAGAGAAAAGCTGTCACCCCTTTTCACGGAGATATCTTTGACATGCCCTCACATTTTCACAGCAGAGAGGCAAAACTCTTGAAATTAGTTTGCATTCTTTTAATATTGTAAAAGATTATTTATTCAATTAAGTGCACAGTGAAGGGAAAACATAACATTGTTTACAGCTAAATATCAATAGAATAAAAACAGGGTACAACAAACCACACACACACACACACACACACAAACACCTGAACCAAGTCATTGTTCATAAGCGCTTTCTATATCACTATTTAGA
Source organism: Mustela lutreola (assembly GCF_030435805.1). Lineage (NCBI taxonomy): Eukaryota > Metazoa > Chordata > Mammalia > Carnivora > Mustelidae > Mustela > Mustela lutreola. Next base: position 74,548,303 of record NC_081296.1, on the reverse strand, counting down.
CAGAATTAATTTTATGTAGCTGCTACCAAGATGGGTATACCATTCTATGCTCTACTTTTCCCCCGATAATTTATATAGACCCTTATTTCTATAGTCCTCGCACTTAACATTCCAAGGGGAAATATTTATATTGATGAGTTTTACATCTATATCACAAACTATGGAGTTGGTTTTTTACTCTAAAATAGATATTGATACTATATACATACTCAATGTTATTTCAATACAAATTCTCCTCCCCTTGTCAAATGCTCTGATAAAGGTTAAGAGATTTATTAAATCACTCTATAGAAAGGCTGTATTAATACTAATCGGAGCCCCCAGCAATGGATAAGTACTCTTGAAGTGGACTTTCCCCATCTTCCCCAGTAGCAAATTTGTACTTCTCTTTTTTGCTAACTTAATGAGCATGAAGTATCTTGCAGTTGTTTTAATTTTCAATGTTAAAATTGTAATGAATGTGAACATTTTCCTGTTTTTTAAAACTGAACTATTTCTATCTCTTTTGTGTGAATTATCTAATCCGAGGTTTGGCAAACTATGACCCTTAGGCTAAATATAGCCAGCTGCCTGCTTTTAGAAATAGAGTTTTATTGGAACACAGCCAGCCCGTTTGTTTACATATTGTCTACCGCTACTTTTGAGTTATAATGGCAGAGTTGAGTAACTGAAACAGAGAAAAGGCTAAAAAATTTATTGTTTGGCCCTTTACAGAAAAAGTTTTCAGATTCTCTTCCCATCTCTCATTCACTCTTGTTCTTCCACACTTAGTGGTCCCACAATATCAAAGTACTTGATATCTATCCCCTCCTATCTTGATGATTTATATTTTCGTGTCTTCACACATGCCCTTCCCTCTGTGTGGAATTTCCAGACTCCACTCTGCCAGGAAGGTTCATCCTTCTGAACTGTCCTTGAGAGGTACTCACAGCATAAAATGCTCCTTTTAATTCCCGTTTACAGCTCTGCTGTAGCAGATGGACGACATTGACTGTGTGAGAATCAAGAAAACAATGCCTGGGAAAGCACTTTGTAAAACTACAAGGGGCTTTATAAAAAGTAACAATGTCCAATGATAACTCTTGTTATACTTGCCTCATCAATGCCCATTTTTGTTTCTATTTTTATTTCAAACCATTTACAAGGAGCTTTTTAGACCAGAGCACCCTAATTGGCTCTCTAAGAGTGAAGGATTTGATAATACCTTTTCTATAATCCCTTTTTATTAAATATCAACAACATAGTTGCCTGGGCAAGTTATTTTGGCAACACCAGAGGCTAATTCAGATTAATTATTATGTATCTCATCAATTATTGAATAATCATTAGGATGACTCAAGCATCAATCAACCAACTGAAGAGCCTAACTCTCTGAACAGTCCTTCTGTTTTCATCCAGAGAACAAAGGTTGGAATCCTATGGAAACTAGAAATATAAATATAAAATCCTGAGAAAGTAGGCTAAACCAAAAAGCCAGTCTGTGTGTTGGCTGCATGCAAAAGTCAGACAAGAGAATACCTTGAAGAATTTCATGTATCCGCCCATTCCCAAAGATATCTGAACTAAAACACACATTATGAATTTAAAATAGTGCCTAGAATCTTTGGGAATTCTACTTATCTTTCCAAAGTCTCTACTAGAAGAACACTGAAAACATAGATCTTCACTAATGTATCTGTATCTATATATCTCTATCTGTCTGATTATACATCTCTCTATATGGATAGAGAGGGAGAGAGATTATCTCTTCTGCATTCCTCTGAGTGTTCTTCCCTCCCTTTAGGAATCAAAAATACCTCAGAGAAAATTTTTTTCATGAAATATAAATATAAATATAAATTTATATAAATAAAATATAAATAGATATATAAATAAAAATTGTGATACAAGGTTGCATGTGCGCTTATGTGTGTATGTACTAATTCAGTTTACTAATTTAAACACTGACCTCCAGTGATCCAGGAAAGAGTTTAGAGATGTGCTTTGTGAAAAGTTTAATATTTGGGTTGAAAGCCACAAGGTAATGGTTCAGATTACACTGAGCAAAAAAGCTCCAGCCGTTGTGAATGCTGAGTTCCAGAGGCAAAAGCTCTTAGCTCTAACTCCATTTCTGGAGAGGAGGGCGCCAAATTGTTCACCACTTCCATTAAGGAACAACTTCGTATTTTAGTGGTGCCCTTCTCTCAGGAAGTACAATACAGAGTAAGGGGGGGGAAGCGAAGGAGGAAATTTGTTATTGATTTTCATTTCTTCTGTGAAATTATGTGAAAGCTCAATGGCTTGTAGCAGTATCTCAGTCAATAAGGCTCCATTTGAGACCACCTTGAAGTTCACCAATTCTCTGCTGGTCCTTTTAAACTTCCTCTGGTATCACATTCTTTTATATTTCATCGCTTTTGGTGCTGAGATACCAGGAAGCTTTTTATTCATAACACCACAGAGAAGATTTTGCTAGAAGTAAAATCAAAGTGTTCCCAAACAACAAAGTTCTTACCCCTCCTTTTTGGTTAAAAATTAACATTGCTAAACACCAAACCTGAAAATCCAAGGAAAAAAGAGATCAAGAAGGTGAATAGTAGGACGCCTTATTGTAAAGTGATTTTTTTTTCAGCATTAGTGTGTTGCCGGGTTTTGTGTGTGTGTGTGTGTGTGTGTGTGTGTGTGCGTGTGCGTGTGCTGTTTGAATGGCAGAGGGACTAAGTGCAATGCTTAATCCCATGGGGATAGGGGAAGGTCAATTTATGTCAGACTCACCATTATGTGTGTGCACATTTTGTTTGTAATACTTGCTGACGTTTATTGAACATTTACTGTATGTTAGTACACTAAGTCTTTATATGGTTTCTGTTCTGTAGGGAAGCAATAAGTCGCCTGTGTGAAGCTGTCTCTGGGGCAAATGGAGCCATTAAAAAGCGAAAGGTAAATATTGGTGTGGTGTTCTTGTTCTCTGTTTCTCTAACTAGGGGAAAAAGAATATCAAAATAGTTGTTAGTTCATTCTACCATAGGAGCTGAAGTGCAGAATGCCCTCTACCAGTTGGCCTATCAGAAATGCACTGAAAGTTGGTCTTGTCTCTCAAATTTTTCTGACTTGTCTGACACTACAATGCCTTGAGCAACAGAATGGAGAGAGAACCTGGGGTTTAAGTAAAAAAAATCTGGGTTCCAGTTCTGGGTGTTTACTTACCTTTGAGCCTGGAATCTCCTCTCTCTGAGACCCCATTCTTGTTCCTGTAAAGTGAAGTTGAACCAGATGTTCAGTGTGGTACCTTCCAATTTCAATATTTTATAATGTATCTATTCTACATAGAATTTTTAAACTCCTTGGCCCATTTTCAAATGGAAATGTGGGTGCTGGTAGGGATGAGATAACACTAGTAGAAGGAACTTTTCCTGCTGAAAAATAGCATAAGATTTGATGTTACATAGACTTGGATTTAAATCCTGACTCTACCAGCTACCGTGTGATCTTAGACAAGTCCTTTCATCTTCTGGATCATTGGTTTCCCCATCTGTGAAATGGGCGGAAAGAGCACAAACTTTATAGAGTTGTGTAGAATTAAATGAAATGGTATCTATCATTTCAGTGTCTGGCATATATTAGGCTTTCAACAGCAATGGTAATTAGAATTATTGCTATTTAGTTGTCAACCCGAGAACATTTAGTTGTTTCAGAATGTCCAAAGGGGAGGGGCAAAAGGCCTTCATAACTATGTAAATCATGGACTTGTAGATTGTTTAAGAGAGAAGGAATTTTTAGAGATCTTCCAGGCCAAACCTCCCATTTGCCATCTGATAGACTGGTTCAGAGGACATTTGCCTTGAGTCAATCAGATGATGAAGGTGAGAGACAGCAATAGAAGCCAGGTCTTCAGACTTATAGCTTGGCTCTTAATTTCCATACCACCCTGCCTCATTCTTTATTATTCTTCATTATTTTGCATAGGGCTGAACCGAGTGTCACCAAGGGTTACTCAAATGAGTCACATGGCATGGAAAAACACTGATAAGGGGCCTTTGGATCCTATTAGAACTCCTTATTTACTAATTTCTTTGACAAAACCCATGGCCCCAAAGTAGTTTCTGGCTTCTTCCTGCCTCTTGTAACCTCTGCAAATAAGATGCTTTTACTGGGTGATCCCAACAAACGGGCTCACTCATGTAAGACTCTTATTTCAAGAATAGGGAGTTCACACCCCAAAACAAAGTAGAACAAAACAAATGAGGTTATCATCTTTCCAGAAAGTACACAGGGACAGAAAAAAAAAAAAATTGAGTTAATTTCCTTTGATAGCCAGCATTTATTGCATACTTAATACATGCCGGGGACCTTTGGTGCACTATATATCTTAATACTCTTTTTCCTCCCAATTGAAAAAATCGTGGTGAAATATGCATAACAAAATGTTAACCATTGTTAAGCGTACCGCTCAGTGATAAAGCGTACCACTCAGTGATATTATGTACATTCACATCATTGTTCCACCATTTCCCCTGACCAGTAAAATTGAAACTCTATACACATTTAAACAACGACTTCCCATTCCACCATTTCTCTAGGTGGAATTCTACTTTCTACTTTCTACCATTCTACTTTCTGTCTCTATGAATTTGACTAGTCTAAGTACCTCATCCAAGTGGAATCATACAGTATTTATCTTTTTGTGACTGGATTATTTCACTCCACATAATGTTCCCAACATGCATCCATGCTGTGGCATGTGTCTGAATTCCCTCCCATGCTCGTTTTGGCAGCACGTCTACTAAATTGGAATGATACAGAGAAGATTAGTATGGCCCCTGGGCAAGGATAACATGCAATTTGTGAAGTGTTCCATATTTTTTTAACTGGGTGGTGGGCATTAAAGAGGGCACTTGAACTAATGAGCACTGAGTGTGGTACAGAACTGATGAATCACTAAATTCCATCCCTGAAACTCATAATACAGTATATGTTAATTAAATCGAATTTAAATTAAAAAAAGACTTTCTTCCCTTTTTAAGGCTGAATACTTTTCCATTGTATGTAAGTACCACATTTTGCTTATCCATTCATCTGTTGATGGATACTTGGGTAGTTTCTATGTTTTAGCTTTTGTGAATAACACTGCTGTGAATGTGGGTATACAACTATCTATTCAAGTCCCTGCTTTCAGTTCTTGGGGGAGATAACAAGTGGTAGAATTGCTGGATCATATGGTAATACTATTTTTTTATTTTTTTGAGGAACTGGGAATGGCTATTCTATTTTCCATAGCTGTTGTATTATTGTACATGTCTACCAATAGTATACAGGATTTCTATTTCTCCATGTCCTTTTCAACACTGGTTATTTTCTAGTATTGTGGTTGTTTCTGCATTTGTTTTCCAGTAGTTGTTTTTCTATCTAGATTTTCTATTTCTTCATGATGAAGTCTTCGTAGGTTTAATGTTTCTAGGAATTTGTCTATTTTATCCAGGCACTCCAGTTTGTTAATGTGCAATTGTTCATAGCACTCTTTTATAATCCTTTTTGTCTCTGTTGAATTGGTAGTTACATTCCGCTTCCTCCCCCCACCCAGACTTTTGTTCCTGATTTTAGTGCTTTGAATCTCCTTTCTTTTTTTCTGAGTCCATCTAGCTAAAGCTTGGTCAGTTTTGTTGATCTTTTTGAAGGACTAACTTTTGGTTTCATTGATTTTCTCTATGTTCTTCTTGTCCTGTGTCATTGATCTCTGCTCTAATCTTTATTATTTCCTTCCTTCTACTAGCTTTGAGTTTAATTTGTTCTTCTTTTTTTGAATTCCTTAAGTTGTAAATCTAGGTTCTTGATTTGAGAGCTTTCTTCTTTTTTAATGTATGTGTTTGTGGTTATAAATTCCTCTCTTAGCTCCTCTTTCACTGTGTCCCATATGTTTGGTATGTGTGTTTTTCATACTTTTTTTTTAATGATCACAAAAAACCTAGACAGCAACTCTTTCTTTTTTTAGACTGGTGTTGAAAGGGACTGGAGAGTTCAGCTAGCCCGAACTCTAGAGGAATTCCTTTCATTTAAATCAGACCTCTACTCCCAACACTTGGGGAGAAGGAAACGTACCAGAAAAGTTCTGAGGGCTCAGATTTCACTACTTCCTAAAAAATTGGGTGCATTCTATTTTTAAAAACTTTATTTTTTTAGGGGCACCTGGGTTGCTCAGTGGGTTAAGCTGGTGCCTTTGGTTCAGGTCATGATCCCATGGTCCTGGGATCAAGTCCCGCATTGGGCTCTCTGCTAGGCAGGGAGCCTGCTTCCCTCCCCACCGCCTGCCTCTCTGCCTACTTGTGATCTCTGTCTGTCAAATAAACAAATAAAATCTTTAATAAATAAATAAATAAATAAAACTTTTTTTTAAAAAAGAAGGATTCCATTTCATCTGTTTTGTGTAAAGTAAAATAGAGAGGAAGAGCATGTGTTTTGATCCATTTTTAATACTTAAAAGATTAATATTCTGTAACAAAATCCTTAACTTGAAGTGTTGTTTTGCTTTTTTTCAAAGCCTCCGGTTAAGTTCCTATCAACAGTTCTTGGCAAAAGTAATCTTCAGTTTTCGGGAATGAACATTAAATTGACCATCTCAACATGCAGTCTCACATTGATGAATATTGACAACCAACAGGTAAGTTCATGATGGTCATTTCAAGTTTAACATACCATGTATTTTTCTAGAAGAGTCAGCCTAATCAAGAAAATAAAGTTTCAGACAGAGTGTGCCTTGAATTTAATAAGACACAAGGGGAAAAAATCTGCCAAGGATTTATGCACAACAGTAATTAGAACAACAGTATTATTAACCCATCACTGGCCATTAACTGCTTGCATACTTGCCTCTACCTAATTGACTTTGTAATAGGGACTAAGGTACAAATAACATCGTACAGAGCATTTGGTAGATCATATTCTTGAGTCACTTGTTTATTATTTTCCACCAGTGCTCCCCAAAGGGAAAGCAATTCCATTTTCAGAATTAACAGACTGTGTGTTGGTTGGGTGGTGCAAATGAGGGACAGAGGGGAAGGGTGATGTTAGGGTTAATATTCTAGCAAACTGAAATTTAAGCGTAAAACATTTTCTTCCAGCTTTAAGGTAGAAATGCTTTGTAAAATGTTATTACATAAACACTTTTTTTTCTTCTTTGATGATTTATGATACCATGGTATGCCTGAGTTCTCACTGTGAACCTTATTTCTCAAAAAACAGCAAGCCTGAAGTAAATATAGACGATATACAGGCACTGGACTAAATGTGTACCTTCAACTAGGGCACTGTTTGACTTGCTTCCTGTTTTCTAAGCTAAATTCCTTATATCGGGTTATTTATGTGAGTTAGAGTCAAATTCTTCTTGGTCTAGTGTGTTATGATTTGAGGTTCTTAGCACTTAAGGTTTTACTCTATGGAGTCCCATTGATCAGGGACTCATGGAAGGTTGAATGTGTAGTTGACTGTGATAAAACACCCTTGGGCTTGGAGGTCACATATAGGTTGAAATCCTGGCTCAGCCACTAACAAGCAAGTTGCTCTACCACTCAATTTTCCTCATTAGTGAAATGAGATTATAGTACCTATTCACAGAGTTTCTGAAAGGTTGGATATAGCAATAGTGTGTCTCATTGGGTTATTTAGAAGATTAAATAAGATCATCAATGTAAATCACTTAGCACAGCGCAGTACCTATTATTATTATTTACTTAAACATTTTTCCTATTTCCTTGAGACATTTTCATAAACTTGGTACTTGACAGGGAAAGCAAAATTTAAGAACATAAAATTATAAAATTTTCAGTAACATATAAATACAGTTATATACATTTTTGACTCCAATGTTTTTGCCAAAAAATTCACTTGCAGTTTTGAGGGCTGCTTTATTTTCTAAGTTCAAAAGGAGAGTAAAATATATTGCTTCCACAGTAGTATAGAACTCCATAGAGGAAAATGCTTAATATGAAATAGTTCAAAATAAATTCCTATCTATCTGGGCCCAGATTGATTATCCAAGGGAGGTGATATCACTAATGTATAATGACAGCAGAACATTTAAGGCTGTGCTTGGAAGATGCAACAAATCTAGGTGGAAGGAAAACAGTCATTCAATCTTTCAGATGCTTTGTGCATAATGTAATGTAAAATTCATTTTTAGTTTTCACCTATGTGTATGGTACCAAGGGGTGCTTATTGCCTTGAGCTGTGAGATCTCATTGAGTAGAGAAGCACTTGAATTATCTCAGAGTTTTGTAGAGGAGGAAGAGCAGGCAAATCTACAGCCGTCATGGTGATGGCCTTATGTGCAGAATATAATGAGCATTTAAAAAAATGTTTTTTTCTCTGGGGTGACTGAAGGAGTGGGGAATTTAGGAAGAGTAGGATTGTGTGTAGTAGGAGGCACAGTTTATTCTCATTTCTTTCTCTTCTCTTCTTTCATTTCTCTTTTCCTTCTACTACAGTTTTTCTGGGCTACTGCAATTAGAGGGGTATTGTCAAGTGCCCTTCATCTTTCTGGAGGAATAGAAGTAGGGACAGCGGGCATGGGTGGCTTCCACTACCCATAGTTATAGCAATGAGTACCTCTGGAAGTGAGATTCTTTTCCACACTGGTGGCATGGAGTGGGAATGTGTTCAGCCCACTGCTGGAGAGAGGACCAAAGTTAGGATCTCATTGACCTCATACCCAGGTGCTGATTTTTAAAAATAATTTTGAACCATTCTGCAGGCCTATGGAAAATGGCTTGGTGGTGGTCAGGGGGAGGGGAAGCATAAAAAAGATGTGTGATTGTGGAGGCTTCACTCAAGCAGCTTTGTAAATCCCATCAAAAGAGCAAGTAAAGGGGTGCCTCGGTGGCTCAGTGGGTTAAAGCCTCTGCCTTCAGCTCAGGTCATGATCCCAGGGTCCTGGGATCGAGCCCTGCATCGGGCTCTCTGCTCGATGGGGAGCCTGCCTCCTCCCCCCACCTGCCTCTCTGCCTACTTGTGATTTCTGTCAAATAAATAAATAAAATCTAAAAAAAAAAAAAAAAAAAGGCAAGTAAAATGTTCAAGGAATGAAGGCAGCAGAGAAGCGACCTTATAGATGTACATGAGAAATGATTTACTAATTGAATTCTCCTTAAAGAAAGCTACCTTTTGACGTTCTAAGATAAATACCAAGAAATATTAATGCCTCCCCTGTCCCAACTTCTAAGCCATACTTTGGACTGAAAACAAACAAGTGTACAGATACATTCATAGATGACAGTATTTATGGGTCAGATGGTTCACATTCATCTTCAGCCACTGAGAACATCTTCAGGAATATAAGCATTCACTCCCAGAAAATGTCTCAAGGAACCTCAGAGGCAGAAAATAAAATATTAAACACGTAATGCTTGCAATTTTTAAAACTTACCATATTTTAGGATGGAAAATATATTTTGCAAAAGCAAGTTTTAGAGATTTTTGTATATTCCTTGTTTAAAAATTCAAGCAAGACTTGCCTGACGTATTTTAAAATGTTACGGGGCTTAAGCTAAAAAATGTCAGGCTCGGTAGCTTCCGCTTCCACTATTCTTTACTCTTATCTATGATCCTACCATCAATTCTAACAGCTAGCGAAATGCTACTGAGAAGGGTAACAGAGATCGAGAAGGTAAACCAGGCAAAAAATGGAGACATTCTTTAGTCTCCATGAAGAGAGGCCAGGCAGGTAGTGCTTATTGTCCAGCTACAAGAAAAACAATGGCCCAAGCATAATGATATATGGTGACTTCCACTTGGTCTCCATGTTGTGGAGACAACACTGGGAAACATGGTAGTACAATACCGTCCCCATGTAAAGGGAAATTGGATACTTTTCCCATATAACTATGGGTCAAGGGTTACCTGATCAATTTTTGTGGGGGTAGAAAATGGAAATCTGGCAGTTTTGCAGCTCTCTCTGGATTATGCGATGTTGGTCTTTAATTAAGAACTAAAATTTTAAGCATGAGGCAAACAAAATAGATCTATGTTCTTAGGGCAGCCAATGTAGGACAATCTGATCTAAGCAAAAATTTATTCTATGTATAGATCCAGAAAACTATCCACCACCCCAATCACCCTACATACTCATAAGCTTTTCAATGTTCGCTCTCCGCATTCCATATCCCCACCCTCTCCCGTTTACAAAATAAGGAGCGGAATCTCTCCAGAACTCCTTTCTTTAGTTCCCATCAGCCCAGATTTGAACCAGGTTAGGCTGGTTTCAATTAAGTGTTAACTTTAACCTTTAAAACAAGTGATTTTACACTTTCAAAGGGGTGTTAAAATGCTACCATTTTCTATCTTCAGTAAATACAAACAAGTATCAATTTCCGTGATCTCTCAGATTCTGGTCTATTTTTCCAAGACCAGCAATCCAACCATCAAGAGGGGTCCGTTATGTTGTCCGGGTCTTTCTCCCCAAAATGAGTTTTCCAACCCACCAGGGAGTGATTTTCTTTTCCTCGCCTCTTGCTCCCTACTCAGTCCCAGAGAGGAACCTAATCACACTTCCTTATTGTTTTTTTTTTTTTTTTTTTTCTTTTCTGACCTCTTTATCTGGAGGTACATGCAACTGGTCAGTTACCTGTGTCCTGGCATCCTATGCCCCACCCCCAAATTCAGTTAGTTCACATCATACAAGCAATTATCTATCCAGACTCATCGAGTTGCAGCTATAAGCTGCTTGAAAATGCAGTGAAAGTGAGGCATGGGATTGGCAGGATTCAGATGGTTAAGTACTAACATCTCACCTTCTATTATTTCCCGATCTATCTACCAAGCTGGTATTTAAATAATTATGAACATTCTTATCAGTCCTCCACTTTACAGACAAGAAACCCCTTACTTAAACTAAAAGATGACTGTAATATAAATAAGGCTGAGTTGTAGTGTTTTATGTGTCCTTTACTGCCATCAAGAGCAGATGGTACCTTTTTGTTGATCATCAGACCTACTTATATACTGTTTTACTGGGCACAGCTTTCTGACATAATTATTCGTCTACAATTTCAGAGCCTTAATAACCACAGCAACATGCCACTAATAGAACAGGTTTTCTCAGGCTTGCAAATTCCTTTATAGGAATTTGCCAAGTTTAATATCCACAAGTTATTTTATAAATCAGGTATTTGAAGCTGGAACACTTTCCCTTATAAACAGTGGTTAAATTTAAATCATAAAGTGACATCAGTAATAAAACAGAATAGCACAATACAATAAAAAGTAATGTTTAAAGTATGTGAACAATACTATTGGCCAAACAAAGTACACAGAACAAGAAATTTTATTATCTTGAATGCTGGTGCATAACCAGTAACAAGCTTAATTAGAGGAGGAGACAGAGGGAAACTTCAGAAACTGAGGTGGATTTCTGGGCAGGTTTAAAACTTTTAAAGATTGAGGGCATAATTGCTCAGTCTTCTTTTTTTATTTTTTTTAGATGTAGGTCTTTCCTTTTACTTGACATTTTCACTTTAACAGTTCTTATGTTATGAAGTTCAACCCAAGTCTTTCACCTGTAAAATTAAATGAAAAAACAGAGAGCAAGTAAAACAATTTCTCTATTACGTAGGAGTATTAGAAATCGTTTTTCTTTCACATACATTTTCATGCCTAAATTTGTGTTTATTATGGATGTTTTAATTTTTGAGTTTTAAAAATAGTAAGACAATGAATTTCCTTGAATTATAGATCACAGTAGCCTTATAAACTATCAAGATACATGTACAGACAAAATTTCAGATGCTCTTGAAAACACATTTTGAGATACAGCATACGTGATACATATTTCTTTTTGGGTTTGCTTATCTTTTGGGGATACTGAAGAATACCCAATTTATTTTACACTAAAAATTCAGCCTCTGATCACTAGCTTGTACAGACCACAAAGTAGAATCTTCAGAGTTCTCTCAAGAGGCTCTCAGTAAGCTTTCAGTCCAAATGATTCAGAAATCTTGAGTCCTAAATTGCACGTATTAGTTACTTTTTCTTATGTAATTAATATCACTGGGGTCTTGTACTTGTTTATCTTGGTCTTATTCTTGCAAATAAGAAACTCTTGTCTTTAACTTATTTTTGCAAAACCAATCATTAACAGTGAAATGTGAAAGGTATTTTCCCCGATGCAAGGAAAATAATCTGGATCAATGACAAAGTCCAAGCCACAAGTGTTTCAGGAGCATTCTTGAAAACAGATTTCGGCAGTCCTAAGACGTTTCTTCTCCTTCTTTAACAATTCCTTTTCATAACTGTGCAGTCACTGCCCTATTATATTCTGCAAAACCACCACCACACGCAAAAAAAAAAATTTTTTTTTGAGGATCAAGTTTTTCATTGGCACCGTACGATCTGGAATGAACCCAAAAGGCAGTGGAATGTTGGGTCTCTCCTCAAGTAGTTTCCTCCTCTTTTAACAGCATTTAATTACTCTCTATCAATAATCTCATCACAGCCGAGTTCTTCGGTCAGGCGATTGACAACCATAAGGGAAAAAAGCTCTTCGATAAAAGCCAACTGATCAAACGGGGTCTTCTCATAATGCATTTGAAACCCGCCATCCAGGGCTGCTTCCCTTGCTCTGGATGTTCTCAGAAACATCTTGTTGGCTTCTTCCAGGGCTGCGGATACTCTGTAGCCTGCGCCGCTCAGCTGCTCCTCTTCGGGATAATCATAGTCGTCCTCCCAGTCATCAAATTCCTCGCCCTCGTCCTCGCTCTCGAAGTCAGGGCCCGCGAGCTGGCCTGGCTGCTCCCCAGGGCTGGGCCGCTGAGCCAGGCTTCGTCCCCCCTGGGGTTCCGCCATTGGCTGGGCCGCCTCCTCCTCCATGGGGCCTTCCTCCTCGAGCTGTGGCGGGGCCCCGATGCGGGAGGGGTTCGGGGACGGCTCCCGGTTCCCGCTGCCTACCTCCATCTGCGGAAGGTCACCCTCGCCGGGCATCACGTCCATCTGCAGGTCGTTGCTCTCTTCATACAGCTCGGACAGCTCGTTCATTTCCGACATTGTCCAAGCAGCTCAAGCTCTGGCAAGGCGGTTTTGCAAAACCTGAGCTACGCGGCCGAGCGGTTCTGCGCGTGCGCCAACGCCGCGCGCTTGCGTGACCCCGTGCGTTTGCGCGACCCCCAGACTACGCCTCCCGCTTGGCTGGCCCCTCGGGCGGGAGGTGCGGGGAGGCGTGGTCCCGCTTTCGGTGGGTTCAAATTCCGTAGCTAGACCCTCCGCGTTGAAGAGTTCCTTAATCTGCGCTTAGCTTAGCCGTTCCGCTGCTAAGGATGCTGTGAACTTGAAAATACTGCACGTGGCCTCTGTGACAACTTTTAGGCCTCCTGCCCCTGCTCCTTCCCCTTCTGCTCTCCCCTCCTGCTCCTCTTCCTCCCACGCCCGCAATCGCCTCTGCTCCAAGGCTTTAACCACCTTTCATCTATGCACTTAAAAAAAAAAAAATTATTTTCAGAAAAACAGTATTCATTATTTTTTCACCACACCCAGTGCTCCATGCAATCCGTGCCCTCTATAATACCCACCACCTGGTACCCCCAACCTCCCCCCCCTTCAAACCCCTCAATTGTTTTTCAGAGTCCATAGTCTCTCATGGTTCACCTCCCCTTCCAATTTCTCCCAACTCCCTTCTCCTCTCCATCTCCCCATGTCCTCCATGCTATTTGTTATGCTCCACAAATAAGTGAGACCATATGATAATTGACTCTCTGTGCTTGATTTATTTCACTCAGCATAATCTCTTCCAGTCCCGTCCATGTTGCTACAAAAGTTGGGTATTCGTCCTTTCTGATGGAGGCATAATACTCCATAGTGGATACAGACCCCATCTTCCTTATCCATTCGTCCGTTGAAGGGCATCTATGCACTTCTAAAATCCACACCTCCAAATCACAGTGTTCCCAGCCACACAACAACATACTGAGAACTCATGCATTCAGCGCTTCTGTTTGCCCCATCTTCAAAAAAGTTAAATTCACAAACATACTGTCTATCTTAAAAAGATAGATGCTGAAGAAGTACTTGGTTCCATTTATTTTCTCAGACGGTAACCTCCCACTATGATCAGTTTGGTGTGTATTTTTTAAATCTTTTTCCTTTGCCTTTATATGGCTCTTTACCTCCTCGTGGAGGAATCTTTTTTTATGTGGGGGTTTTGTTTTTGTTTTTGCATGCCTTACATAACTGTCTTCAAACGACAAAACAAAAAGCCTCTCAGCAATGTTTTGAAGATTTAGTTTTCTTAGTATACATAGATGAGTCTTTTTTTTTTTTCATAGCATGTCGTCTGTATAACTATAGTTGACCTAACTATGCGCAAAAAATTCCGATTTTTCGATATTATGAACTATGGGTAAATCACTTCCTCTAGATGTGATTTTTCGGTATTATGAACTATGGGTACATAACTTTTCTTTAGAATAAATAACCTAGAAGTGGAAAGGCATAATTGTAGGGTATGCATCCTTTAGTTTTAATACATAGTGTCAAACTGTTCTCCAAGATTGCTGTACAAATTTAAGATCCCCTCAACAGTGTTTGAGAATATCCTTGCCGCACATGGTTTTGTTGAGCAGTTTTATCAATTTAATGATATCTTGTTTTATTTTCCATAGTCTTGATTTCTTGGAGATTGAGTATTTTCCCAATATGTTTATTGAACATTTGTATTACTTAGGGAAATTAGCTGGTCTTATTTTTGGTTTATTTCTTTTTATTATTGGTTTGTAGGAATTTCTTATAAGCTATATGAGTACTTTGTTTTACATGTTGCAAATATATGGTCCTGCCTGTTATTATTTGTCCCATTTCAGGGATTCTTTTTTCTTTTTTTTGTACCACAGTCTTAAAATGAGTTTTCCTATAACCAAATTGAAGGGTTTTTTTTTTCTATATGTCTTTTTCTTTCTATTAATGTAGATTTTCCTACTTCACAGATCACAAGCATAGTTTTTTATTTGTCTTCTAATATTTGAATAGATCTTTTTATGGATAAAACATTTATATAAATACTATGAGAACAGGCTTCATTTATATATTTTTTACATATATTCAGCTAATTCAGCCATCCCCAGTCCTTTTGTTGGCTGTTTGGTGCCACAGTTGTCATAGACTAAAAGACAATGAATGTGTGATTTTGTTTTTAGACTCTGTATTCAAATGAATTTCTACAGTTTTATAGTATGTATTGCTGATAAAGAAAATCTTCTCTCTTTGTTCTTTAAAAAATTGCCTTCGTTTTTTGCACATTTGTTCTTTCATGTGAATTTTAGAAGTAGCTTGAAATGTTATCCGAATGACAAAGGTGGAATTTTTTTGTCGTTGCATGAAATTTACAGATTAATTTGGGGGAGAATTGACATCTTTATACAATATTGTCTTCTCCTCCATAGAAGTGATATGTATCTTTCTCTTTGTTTGTGTCTTACTTATACCCTTCAATAAAGTTTTCTAAAAAGCCTTACATGATTCATACTAGCTTTATACTTAGGTACTCTTGTAAAATAGACCCTTCACTGCAATACAATGTCTGATTAGCTATTACTGGTATGTAGGAATGACAGTTGATCTTTGTATATTGATTTGTTTTTAGGAATCACTTTTAACTGAAATACAAATATAGAAAAGTGCCCACGTTATAACTGTGCAGCTGGTTATTACAAAATGGACATGTTTTGTGCGACCACGACCCCGCTCGAGAAACACCACTTGCAGTATCCCAGAAACCATTGGCTTTTTCT
This sequence comes from Mustela lutreola, assembly GCF_030435805.1. Taxonomy (NCBI): domain Eukaryota; kingdom Metazoa; phylum Chordata; class Mammalia; order Carnivora; family Mustelidae; genus Mustela; species Mustela lutreola. Next base: position 74,532,563 of record NC_081296.1, on the reverse strand, counting down.
TCCTTTGCTCCACTATCGCCACCATCCTGATTTCAAACAGAATAAAATACTTTTGCCCATTTTTGAACTTTAAAGAAACTAAACCATGCAGTGTATATTCTTTGTGTCTGGCTTCTTTGGCCCAAGAAATATGTTCTTTGCTACATAGTAGTCCATTGTTTGAATATCACAGTGATCATCATTGGGATTGTTTCCTGTTTGGGAATATTACAAACAGGGCAGTAATTATCTTTCTTGAGAAGATCTTTGGTGCATATATTTACACCATCCATTGGAATACAGCTAAGAGTAGAATTGCTTGGCCATCTTATGTAAGCGGAATTGTATATAGGTTAGGTTAAACAATTCTGAAGATGAGATTAGCTAACTCATGCACAGCTGGTATTTCCATGAACCTTCAAAACAGTATGAGAAATACTTCTCTGTAAATTGGTCATTACACTGTGATTTCCAAACAAGCCTAAACTCTCAAGTGAAAGAGATCATCTTCTTTGCTAACTAATGCAGGTCACTTGGATAGTCTACTTCATATTGAAAACCTTAACTTTAGAGCCTTTTGGTGGTGAAGGACTGAACTCAATTCAAACTAACTTATGTAAAAATAAATAAATAAAATAGAAAAATGCATAAAAAGATAATGGGGGAAATGTGTTGGTTGAAATGATAGACTAAATATTACCCCCAGATTTTTTTTTTTTTTTTAACTCTCAGCTCTGATATTCTCCAGAGGAAAAGCCTCATTTTTCCATCAGGCTTTTCCCAGATGTCAGCAAAAGATGGCTCCCAGAAGCTTTGCATTTAAACTAAGGCCCTTAATGCAGAGGTGCATTCCTTCCTATTATCAATTTCACTTCCTCCCCTTGATATTGATTGGCTTTGCTTTATCCAGAGGGTAAAGCCCATTCTGATGAACTAGGCTTGGATCATCTGTCCAGCCATAGGAAGAGGGGCAGAGAGATCAGCATGTAAAACCTGCTTGAACCTCATGAGATTGATACAGAATGGGGATGGAGTAGTTTCAAAGATGCTGAGCAGGCAAAAACAAAACATACAGCTGTATGTCCATCACTGTTAGATTGTATGTAACCAGTCATAATTAATTTGTAGCATCATACATGTTTGATCTGTTTATGTCTTACAGATTATTGCAAATCATCATATGCAGTCTATTTCATTTGCCTCTGGAGGGGATCCTGTAAGTATCGACTCACGAAAGATCTTTTTGTAAGAGTTAAAAGAACTTCCATGTCGAGCATGTTAGCCACTATCTGTCTTTTCCAGTGTTTTATTACAATTTGTGAATAGCTGTGTACCACCAAAGATTTGGCTTTGACAAAATATTTTCTGTTACTGAATTTTAAAATATTTGGATTAGTAGGGGAGCTAATAATATTTCATTGTGTTTTGAGTCATGGAGTTATCATCTGAAACTCTTCTGGTAGGTGACATTTTAGATGTTAAGTCATGAAAAACAAATATGTTATGCATGTGTTGCCAGTCCTCCCTCAGCATCGTTCTTAACACAGAGTTCCAGGCAGAGCCTTTTAAGCAATGGATTTGGCATATGAGGGGAAGCCTTGTTGCCATTCTGGCTGTCAACCAAGGCCACCAAGTCTAACATAAAATGAGCAACCAGGTTTGCAGAAGCTCATGGAGGGAATGCTTAGCTAACAGGAGAAAACTGCAGTTCCTTCCTCCCTAGAGGCCACATTTCCCATGAATTGTGGAGACTGAGCAAGTGCTTGCTCTCTAAACCTACTTTATCGAGTAGAAGGTCATTCCCTGACTCCCTACTCCATCACTTCTGAAGCAGAGTGAAAGGAGAGTTGTTGAAGTTAGGAAGCTTGTAACTGACCAAGAAACAGATCTGTTTGAAGTGGGGGTAGAGGGAGGATTTTGCTGCTCCATGATATTGGGACATTTTTCGTCTCCCTGCAAACATAGAGAAGCTAGAAGTGGACTGAGTTTGATATTCATAAGGATTGAACATGAGTAAGGTCAAGAATTTAAGGGGAGCAGATATAGACCCTGTTCTTCCTGACAATGTATTACCTTCTTTTCTGCTGAGAATTTTTTATTAAAGATTGTATCCTTTAGAAATAAGGGAGTAAAATCCAGTATAATAGTGTTTTTTTTTTTCTATCCCCCACATTGTTTCTCATTTCCAACTGAGGAATCAAAGAGAGGGTCATAAATTATAGGACATATAACTCAGAAATCTAAAAGAGGTATGGAACATTAGTAAAATCTAAATCTGGCGGCTGATGTCACTTCCAGGTGTTGATCTCTATGTTAAATATTTAAAAGGAAAAACTATTGTCTATTCTAAAATGAAATGAAGTTCTGAAGTTACTCTGTTGTAATCATTGCTTCCCTTACTGGCATCTAAAGTAAGTGACTTTCTTCCCTTGATTGTTGGTGTAACTTTTTTGTGCGTGAAATATATAGTTAAATGCCATTTAAATTGCCCTATTCTTTAAAAATTTCAGTAATTACTTGTCTTCACATTGGCTACCAGTGACTCAAAATATTCAAGCGTGTCAAACCTAAACATCCTGTCTTCAGCACTTATTTGAAGCATATGGAAGAAAAAAATCCCATTTATGGGACTTCAAGTCACTGGGGTTTTTTTCTTTTATTAATGGATACTTAATTTTCCCTTTAAGCTTCTCTATTTTCTCAGCTTTCAATTTTGGGTATAGTTATTTTCAAATGAATATATCAGTTCCCTGGGCCTACCATTTAATTAATATGTAAACCAAATTTTAGGAGTTCTGCCTCTTCCCCAAGAGATTCCACAGATGGCTAAGTGTGGATTCATTAGCAAACAGGGGGCATGCGAGGTGTCTAGCACATAGCAGTGGCAGTGTGGGTCCAGTACTGAACCTGAGCTTCCATCCAGCCAGCCTTGTAATCTGGCCTTGACAGTGACAGCAAAGGGACGTGTTTGGTAGCAGAGAGGGTTGACTGAATCCAGCCTGAAAAGGTCAGCATTGTCTCTTCTATTCCTAACCCATTATAGCTCAGTCATCCATAAAAGAACTCAAATACTATCCCTTAAGTGATGTAATGAGTTCTATGAGTGAAGTTTTAAAAATAATTATAGGTGTTTGCCCTAAATTTTCCTTTCATGTTACAAGGGTTGCTGTCATTTTATCATCAATATGCAAATCATCATTCACCCTTGGCATGCCTACATGAAGTCTGTCACAGTTCTCCAGAACCCTAATTCTTTTTAGATGGTCTTCACGTGCCATGAGTTCTTTAACTTACAGCCCACCAAAGCTTTGCTCTTACCAAAAACAAATGGGAAAAAATTTGTAGCCCTGTGGGGAAGTTTGTACCTACAGCTTGGTGGGGGGACCCCTGTGCTTTGTGCAACTGGGACAGAAGCCTACTATTTGAATTTAAAACAGAAAACAGGAGCCACTGCAAGAATTGGTATTCAGGGTCCCCCAGGTAAAATGCCAGGCTTTGGAGTCAGTGAGACTTGGCTTATTTAACCTTTCCTAGCTCCGGAGCCCTCATCTCTAAATTGAGGAGTGACCACCCTTGCCTCACAGCATGTGAGAATAACGTGATCTCAAGTGTGTAAGCTCCTCGCACTGTGCCTGGCACAGCGTGATGGGAGATAGCTATCAGCACCATTGCTAGTATATGGCCATAGCTTTGTTTGGGACACTCCCTAAGATCGTGTACAACTTCACAGCTAACTGGGTGCAAGATGCTAAAAGTCTCCATGGCTCAATGTGGTGCCTTTCTTTCCAAACAGATTTCCTCCCAAGTTTAAGAAATCTGGCTATTCTTCCTTACCTCTTGACCTTACCCTTACCTTTACTCTCTTCTCGAAGGCATTTACTTGTCTTCCTCTCGTCAGTCCTGAAGACAGTTCTTGGTAATGCTTCTGTATCTCTATATACTTTCTCCTTTTCAAAAATGCATTACAAGTATGTCACAAATATATTTTCTTGTATTTTTCCCATTATTTGGGCCTTTTAACATTCTTTAGATTCCCCCAGATGTGTACAGTTGTAGAATTTTAGAACTATAAGACTGCTGGAGACTGTTGGAGGATGAGGTCCCACAACCTCTTTCCCATCATCCAGTGCCCCAGACAGTGTTGCTGGTATCCTGCCACCTCTTCAACTTTATAAATAGCAGCCAAGCCCCTAGCACTTGTGGCTTTGCTTCTAAATTCATATAAAACAAAGCTCATAGATGTGACCTTATTTATTTACAAGATATTTCAAACCTTTTATCTGTTAGCATAAGATAAATTTACTTAGGCGTTTGTTATTTTTTAAAATAACTGAAGACCAGTTATGCTGACCCTGAGATCTGCTTCCTGCGTGTTTCACTATGGGTTACTCAGTGATTGCCCTTGAGGGTATTGTACACGGGCTTTTATTTCCTGCCAGTTGATTGCATCTTCCCTCTGGAGAGTCATACTTCTAATCTGCAAATGGCACTGTGTGTATTTTTTTTTCCCTGAGAACTGAGATAACAAAAAGCATCTTTAATTATTAAAATCTTATCACTCATCAGTTTACTGTTTCAATAAAAGTCAGAATTACCAAGTGGTTTTTGTTTGTTTTTACAAAGTCAGCCACACATCTTTCAAAATCAAAGTTTTCAAAAATGATTTTTCCTTTCTAGATACTGATCAAATAAATGCTTTGTATTTTTGCTTTGTTACTTCTTAACTTGCACTGCACACAAGCAAGCTAACAGCCACAAAACCCAGTGTGTCTCTGTAATTGACTTACTTTCTGACATAGATGGTGTCTCTTGGGTCAACTAGGAGATCATGGCACCACCTCCTAGTTTATGAGTCCTTCATGATGGCATAACCTCTGGTATGTCACCTGTCAACACAGGAGACACTCATGGTCTCTAACCATTTTTACAGAATGTATGTCCTAATATATTTCCTGTCTAGATTCTTTTTTAGTCTCAGTGAAAAAGTATCATTCAATTTGCCTCCAAATTTTTAATTTTCAGCTTCTCTCTCCAAGGGGCAGAGGATGTGGACTTCACAATGGCTGGACTATACAGTGTGTATTTATGTTCCCTCCTAGGATGCTTTGTTTTTCTCTTTAAGTAGAAACATTTGTATGTAAGTCCTTACTTCAGTATCATGTCCTAAATGTACTCTAATCTTTGAACAGTGCAATCCATTTATATTAAATGCAATTGTTTTCCCTTTTTTATAGGATACTACGGACTATGTTGCCTATGTAGCTAAAGATCCAGTTAATCAACGAGGTATGGAAAGCAACTTCTAGATTTTCTTAAGAGCTGGTAGATAGTACCTTTAAAAAGGAACAAGCAGTACTTTTCAATATACAGAGTGAGGATCACTAGAGTGGTATAATAGTATGTGAATTTGAGCTAAAGTAAATAGCCCTGCTTCCAGAACAAAGAAGAAATAAAATATATAGCTGGGATTTAAATCCCAGTCATTTGAGGGACCCTTATACCAGAAAGCTTATTATCTATTTGTATAATCAAAAGGGAAGCTGTTTTGGCTATAATAGAAGGGGCTGGCTGCCACATCCCCAGTGAATGAATAACTTACAGAGAAGACCAAGCCAGTGAGGTTATTGGTCTGCATCAGGCTTGGCAAGTGTGCTTGTGTGCATGTGTGTGTGTGTATTTGTGTATGTGCATACATGTATGTGAGTATATGTATGTTGAGCCTGTGCATTTGTTGTCCAAAGCGTCCATGTCACTTTGAGTGTCTGGCTTCTTCTCATTTGGGGATCTCAGCTTAAATGTCTCTTCTTCCTAGAGATCCTTGACTGATAGCACCTCATGTCTCCAGTAACATAACCCACCTCGCTGCATCATAATACTTTATTTCTCTTCTTATTAACACTTAGTCCACATTTTTATTATTTTATTTACTCATTTGTGGATGTGTTTCACGTCTGTCCTTCCTACTGAAAGCTCCATGAGGGCAGGAATCTGTCTACCTTATTCATTGTTGTTTCCAAAGGACTCATCAAAGAGCCAGACACATAGGTGTTGCAACAAAAACAACTATCTTTGTTGAGTGTCTCAGTGAATGGAAGATTTGAACTGATTGAATTTCTCATCACAGGATTTAGGAAGATTGCCTAAGTAAACTCATCTCCCAGTGAAACTTTGGGATAGGGGCCTGAAGTTTCTTAAGTCATTGGGCCTCTTTAGACAGACATGGTTAGTGCTGCTTCTCATCCCTGCTTCCGAGACATTTGACTCCATTTTTAAAAAAATTTTTAAAGATTTTGTTTTTTTTAAGAGAGAGAGTGAGAGAGAGCACGAGAGGGGAGAAGGTCAGAGGGAGAAGCAGACTCCCCACCGAGCTGGGAGCCTGATGTGGGACTCGATCCCGAAACTCCAGGATCATGATCTCAGGCAAAGGCAGTGGCTTAACCAACTGAGCCACCCAGACTCCCTTTTTAAAAAATTTTTTTTTAAGATTTTTTTTTTTTTTTTTTTTACTTAGAGAGTGAGCGCATCTGATTCCTCTTTTAAGGATAAGTCTTAAGTTGCTTCTTCTCCTCAACTCGAACCTATTAGGGCAGCATTGTCTGCCACCCCAAGGATAGAGGTTGACCCAGCACATTAATTAAGTACACATGAAGTAGAATTTGGACATTCAGAGAGCCACACGACAAAGGGGTCGAAGTGTCATACGTGGCACGCCAGGGGTGGGACAGTACATGAATGGAACACGTTTCCTAGAGTGCAGGTTGGTATGGAGAATGGAGAAAAGAATTCTGAGAGACATCCAGAGGGAGATAGAATATAGCTGATCAGTAGGAACTTAATCTCCGAGTAAATGGGTGGAAAATGCTGTTTATAAAGCAAAGTTTCAGAAAGATTTATTTGGGAATAGAGTGGATGCAGAGAGAAACTTAAGGCAGGGAGATCTGTTTGGAAGCTATTATGACAGTCAAAAAGGAAATGATGAGGACCAGCTGCTGGCACAGGACCTGGCACGTAGTAGATGAGCAGCAAATGCTTGCCAAAAGCACAACGGCTCAGTGAGATGGAAAAGAAGAAACAGGTGACAAGAACCAAGCAATACTCCACTGAAACTGACTCACTGTAAGCCGTATGATGAAGAATGGATCACCATCAAAGAGGAGGACGAGAGACAGGAACTAGTGCAGGGGAACGGGGGTGTAGGAATGGAACACAACCAAAGATACCAGAAAAGAGCAACCTCTTTTAATTAAGCCCGAGTTTCTCGAGAGAATAACTGCATGCTATTTTGGGGAAGGGCTCTGAACAACAAAGCCTTTTCTCTTAACCTGAAAGGACAGGGTGAAAGGAAGAACGAATAGATCAGGAACTTTAGATGTTTAGTAGCTTTGCCATCCGTCACTGCATAGCTCAGTCGTGTCATTCCTCTTCCATGAATGCTGGTGACGAGTTCAAAGACTGATGCCAGTAGCTTGCTTTCTAGGGCAACGGGTCTACCTAGAAAATAGATGATTTAGAAGCATAGGGTCTTTTTCCGGGTGCCTGGCTGGCTCAGCCTGTTAAAGCGTCTGACTCTTGATTTCAGCTCAGGTCATGATCTCAGGGTCCTGGGATCAAGTTGGCATCAGACTCTGCGCTCATTGCGGGGGTCGGGGTGAGGTTTCTCTCTCTCCCTCTCCTTCTGTCCCTCACCCGGGCACTCTCTCTAGAATAAATAAATCAGTCTTAAAAAAAAGAAACAGTAATTTTCTTGGATTAAAAAGTTAGCATCTCCTCATCCTTATTGCTCCTTTTCCAGTCTCCTCCTTCCCTTTCTTATTTATCTTAGTTATGGAAACTTCCATGAGAAGCCACCCTGTTGTCAGCATAGCCCCCTGCTTGCAAACCCCTCTAGTGTCAAATCCCTTCTCCTCACCTGAGCCCCTGGGCTTTAATTTGTGCACAGAGGTGCTGACACAGCTTTCAAGCCTGCAAATAATTATTACATACTAATATGAAAGGGGCTGAGCTAATCGCTGTGAAGGTAAAACAATTCCTGCTCAGCCTGGGCTCATCATTTAGTGGGAGAGAGAACCTGGCGTGTTGGAGGTGCATGGGAGAAGGGGGGGGGCAACCACAGCATGTGGACACAGCAGGTGCTCCGTCAGGACTTGTGGGAGAAGTGAGTCCAGGCCCCGGTGAAAGAGCCGTGTAATAAGAGCTAATGGCTGGGTGTTTGTGTGTGTGAGTGTGTGTGTAAAGGTGGGGTTGCAGAGAAAGGAAGGAAAAGAAGTAGGGGAGCCATGGCTGAAAAGTTTGGCCTGAAACAGAGTGTAGAGGGCTTTGAATGATGGCCACAAGGTCACTGGGAGCCTCTGAAGATTTTGAGCTTTATAGCCATTATTCTGGCTTCTGCCATTTTACTGAAATGGCAGAATGATAACTTTTCTGGCATTTGTTTTTGTGAAAGTGATACCAGAGGGCGGAAAGCAGTCTGGAATTGTGGAGTCCAGTTTGGAGGACATCTTATTAGTCCCAGGCAGGAATGGTACTCCTTACGCTGGGGGAGGAAGGAACATTTTGGACACATCTGTGAACTAATGGAAACTGGCAACAATTTAGATAGGAAAGTTGTGGAAGAAATAGAAATCAGATGTTCCTGAGGACTTAGATATATATACAATGCAAATACCTCTATACGGGGGGTGGGGGAGGGCTTGTAGTAAATATATAATAGATGCTAACTATTATTATCCTGTGTGATATGGATTAGTGTTGCCATTAAAGAAACAGGGATTATTACAAACTGGAAAAGAAGACAATCCACTAGAGAAACGGGGAAAAGACCTACCATTTATCGCATGCTTGCCACATGGCAGGCGTCGTCTCATTTCATCCTTACAGCAACCCTCTGAGGTCGGTGTTAATTTATTCTTTATTATAAAAGCAAGCTCTGGCGTTGAGAAGAGTGAGATTGTTTTCTGAAGCTCAGCCATCCACTTCCAAATCAACTTCCAGGGTCTGAGCACACCTTTACAAAAGAACATTACAAGGCACTGAGAAGCATTTAAAAAATTTTACAGGTTTACTAGCTATGTTGTTAGCAATCAAATTATCATAGATATCGTATTTCATCTTCAAATTTCAAATACATAAAAAAGGTAAAATGGGTTTAAAGTAGTAGTTATTCTTAACAATGCCGGCAGGAGCACGGATCCAAATGTTTTGGAGAGCAAGTTGACAATTTGCATCCAAAGACTTAAAAAAGTAAATATTTGAACCAGCAATTTAACTTCCAGAGAAATAATTAGGATATGCACAAAGATTAAGCAATAAAGATCATTGTCATATATTATTTATATAATAGAAAAACTGTAATTCAATATTCATGAATAGCAAATTATGTAAATAAATCCATAGAATGTACTACCACGGCAGCAATTTTTTTGTTTTTTTAATTTTATTTATTTATTTGACAGAGAGAAATCACAAGTAGATGGAGAGGCAGGCAGAGAGAGAGAGAGAGGGAAGCAGGCTCCCTGCTGAACAGAGAGCCCAATGCAGGACTCGATCCCAGGACCCTGAGATCATGACCTGAGCCGAAGGCAGCGGCTTAACCCACTGAGCCACCCAGGCGCCCCACTAGCACGGCAGCAATTTAAAGCTAGTGTTACAGAAGAATGAATAATAACCTGGGGTATCAAGTGCAAAAAGCAGATTGTGAGAAGTGTGTGTAATATGACCCCAGGTAATTTTTTGGAGGTAGATATACTTAAGAAAAAGATGTCAAAATATTAATAGCGGTAATCTTTAGGTAATGAGACATCTTTTTTTTCGTGGTGCCTTTTTATTTTCTAAAACTCCTGCAATGAATATTTATTATATTTGTAAAGAGAAAAAAATTATCTAAATCCTTGAATAAATTTTTAAAAATGCTGAAACCAGAAAGAAGACGTTATAGAATTACATAATGAGTCTGGTTCATGTAGGGGAAATATTTCGTAGGCAGGAGAAGCTCAAGGTCGGGAAGGGGAAATGTAGGGGGAACTGAGGGGGGAAAGGAATGGGAGGATGAGAGGATGGGGACTGGGGGAGACAGAGATAGAGACAGAGACCAGGCCTTCAAGTTCAGGTTTGGGGAAACTGCGACTTCATAGCCCTAAGAGTAAGATCACTGAAGGAGAAACCTCGAAAGGAGAGAGCCAAGAGTCTCAGGGAGTAGAAGTCAGAAGAGACTGTGAAGAGCCAGAGGGGTAGGCAGGGGAAGGAGAGAAAGTCAGGCGATGAGTATCATCTAAGAAGGACGGAGAGCGCATTTCTCTGGGAAAAGACATCCCAGAATAAGACACCTCAGAACGCCACATACTGAAAAGGAGTTAGGGGCAGTGAAGGCGGAAGATGCCCTTCTGTCCAGCAGTTAGCGGGCCATTGTTCCCCCTGGGAAGCACAATGTCAGTGGATGGGATAAAGGGCAGGAGGAAGCCAACCTCAGGGATGAGGAAGAACATAGCCCAGCAGTCAGGGGAAACCAGGGCTCAGTGCTAAGAACCCTGAATGTTCCCACTGCTTCTTGTTTGTTCGATTCAGTTTTAGCATTAGTCTACTCAAGTCAGGGCAGCGGTCACTTTTTCCCGTCTTGGCTAGGACCTCTTAGTGAACTCCACATTTTATGAAAAGCCTTTTCTGTAGAAAAGGCTAGTTACTCTAAGAATGTTTTGAATTTACTTAGTGACTAATACAGCTTGCCCTGTAATTGCTGTGGATAGGATTTCCGTATTCTCTTCACCTCTCACTCCAAGTCGGTAGTCCAGGAAGGTTTAAATATTTTCTCTGTATCTAGTATGTGAAGAGGCCCCAGTTTACATGGGAACAGGAAGGCCATGGTTCTGTCTCTGAAGAAAGTTTAAAAAAATTTTTTAAAGACTTAAAAAACAATTTAAATTAACCTATTTGTTTATATTTATGGTTATGGTTATAAAATATATGGATGACTGCCCTGGTGACATCAGGTAACTATGGACTTGACTAGCTAGCTTGCCTCTTTGGGCTAGTTTTTTCCTAGGCCTGGAGGGCTCGTTGTTTCAGTACTACAGCACCATCTGGTGGTTGACCTGAGGTGCTGCACTTTTGAATATTGTGTTTATTTGAAAAACAAAAAAACAGAAACAAAATAATAATTTTTAAAAACCTGGGTCTGTTAAAAATAAATGTAAACTAGTAAAGAAAGACCTGGTATCTTCTAAGAATAGTTCGAAGCCTCTTTTTTTTTTTAATTGAATATTCAGTTAGGAAACCAAATGAAAAAAATTGAAGCCTATGTATCTAAGATTTTTAAAAATCCTCCTTAATGTAGTACTTGATACCCAAAGGTAGAATTATGGATCTGTCTGGCTTCAGTTGGAATGAAAAGAACCCATATTTGCATCTGATTCTATCTCGGGCCTTCATGCAAAGTTACTGTGTCATTGGAAAGCCACATTCCTTTTTTGGCCCTTGGGACTTTTCATATACTTGTCTTTCCTTCCTTCCCATTAGCTAAAAATTGGTCAATTCTTGGCCAACCTGACTGCTTATCCAAGCTTTTGGAGATGGGTCTAACCCTGAGAAATGGACACATTTGTATGTGATTCAAAGCCTATCTGTGTGTTGGCCCATGACCTACCTCAAAAAGAACCAAGACAGTGTTTACAGGGCAGCATGTCTGTAAGTAGCAACAACAGCACTGTGTGTGTTCGCTGAAGGCATAGGATATCTACACAGGGTCTGCCTTTTTGTCCAGTGTCATTCCTTTCATGGTGATGGGCACCACTGTTTGTTTTCTACTGAATCTTCTCAAAAGAGTAATATGGCAGTAATGAGGTTATCCAAAGCAAAGCAGAAATGTTGGTAGCATCAGCCCAAGAACAGGACCAAACCCTCAAAGTATCAGAATCAGAAGAGTTGAGAGAAGTAAAAACATTTTAGAAGAATGTGAGAAGTGGTGGTGGGTTTGGTAGTTCCCTTCCTTGATGAGGACCTGCAGGCCACAAGAACCCACATGCCTGTTCCCCAGAAGGCTTGAGCCGCTGTGACAGAGGGAGGTTAGGATCTCTATAAAGCAACAAGGGACTTCAAAGATCACCAGTGCCTTGTCTCGGCAGGTCAAGTTATTGCTGCAAAGTAACTTGTTCAGGGTCACAGAGACTGTGGCGTAATCGGAATTTGAAGCTGAATCTGAATCTTTCCATGGAGTTCTTCGAAGTGTTCTTGTTTTCTCACCCCTTTAAAGGGAGATACACTCATTTTTTCTTTGTGTGTATAGACGTATGTACATTTGTTTGAATTTCCTGCCTTTCTCATTATCTTCCTTATTTTCGTCTTCTTCTTGAACCTAAGAAAAAAATAAAATTAAAAAATCATTTTCTATATGTTGATATATATCTGATATTGACTTTATTTCAAATTGGACCAGAAATTTATGAGACAAAAAACAATGGAATTCAAGTGAATTGCCTTTTCTTATCTTTAGGTAATACAACTTCTCTTTGCTCAGCTGGAGAGCACTTTCCAAGGGTACTTTGTAGGTTGAAGGCTGTCTCCAAGAGCAAAGCGAGCAGTGATTCACACTACTCAGTGGCTGGAAGAACCTGCCTCACTATGGGACTCACTGCAGGTGTCAGTCTTATCAATGCAATTGAAGACAACTTCTCACACTAGAATTATTGATGCGATTCAGGAAGATCAATATGTATTCAGTCAACACAGTTTTTAAAACACCTTCTATGTATTGGTCATGTGTGACCAACTACTGCAAAAGAAGGGCAATTTAAAATTCACGTTTAAAGATAGATCAAACATTTTCCTTTATTCTTATATCCTATATCCTTAGAAAGGATATACATTTATAGATGTTCCTAATTGGGATTTGAAACTAGAATTAGCTCCAAAGTCTATATCAGGATCCAAGTTGGTTGTTTAAAGGGACAACCTTATAAGAAATGGATGATAAGGGGTGCCTGGGTGGCTCAGTGGGTTAAAGCCTCTGCCTTTGGCTCAGGTCATGATCTCAGGGTCCTGGGATCGAGCCCCGCATCAGGCTCTCTGCTCAGCGGGGAGCCTGCTTCCTTCTCTCTTTCTGTCTGCCTCTCTGCCTGCTTGTGATCTCTCTCTGTCAAATAAATAAATAAAAAAATATATATAAAAAAGAAATGGATGATAATTCTTCTAGAGATTGGACACCTCAGCATTGTTTGATTTAGTAAAACCACACACACACACACACACAAACACAAGCCTTCTAAAAATATTTAAATCCTTTATTTTATCATTTTTTAAAAAAGATTTATTTATTTATTTTGGAGAAAAAACACAAGCAGGAGAGGGAGAGGGAGAGAGAATCCCAAGCAGACTTGAGCTCAGCATGGAACCCGACCTGGGGGCTTGACACAGGATGCCAGGATGACCCTGAGACCATGAGCTGAGCTGAAACCAAAAGCCAGATGCTCACCAACTGTGCCACTGAGGCAGCCCTTCATTTAAATCCTTTAAATGAAAGTCAAGTTAGTTCCCGAATGAGAATTATCTGGAGATTCCTTGAGATAAGTATTAACATAAGGCTAAGAAAAGACACAGTTGCAGGTTCTACTATTACATACTGGTATAGGCTCTGCAAATTCTATCAGATGTAAATGAATTACCTTTTACTCTAAATAGATAACAAAATCCTTTCCAGGACAACGTGAGCATAAAATCGTGCTTCCAAGTCAGCACAGTTAAATCATTCTATAAAGGCAGCTCTCTCCCCTTTCCTGTGGTGTCCCTTTCATTAATCTGCTCCAGTGTTGGCTTCACTGCTCCTGAGATCCATGAAGCTCCCTGGGCATCTCCTCTCATTCCTCATGCACTTGATTAAGCCTTTCTATTCTTAGAGAATAGCCAGCAATTTTTCTAACACTCTGGTATATATTTAACTGTTATCAGAACTTTTTCTCATCCCTCCATGCTTCAGGCTATCCAAGCCAAGATATTTTTAAAAAAGTATTATTTCTCCTGGGACTTATTGCCTCCATATTAAAGTCATCCTTGGGCCTCTGTCTAAGCCATCCTTATGACACTCGCATTTCAATTAAATCTCCATTCTGCAAGGCCCTAGGCAAGATTCCATACTCTCACCAAAGCATTCCATATGGTGGAAGGTAAATTTATAGTCCCCGAACACAAGCTCCTGGTTCTATGTGGCAGCAGATTTGCTCATTTGTGATACTCTCCTAGCTTCACCCGTCCTAATTTATTTCTGTAAATTACTTGTGCAAATTTCATTTCCCCCTTCCCAGTAGCTGCTTCTCAGAGAAAATACCTAATAAAAATTTTAATATCTTTTGGTCATCATCACAAAACTTGCTTTTTAAAAAAATATATATTTTTTGATACTTGATGGAGATAGTTCTTTAGTAGGATTTTGAAGACAGGGATCATCACACCATTGTCACTTTATAGTAGCAATGACAGGGCAAAGGGGTGTTATAAAGCTCCTGCCTTCACCAGCAGCTCATCCCACACTTTGAGGGGAGTGGGGTGTGGGGAAGTCAGGGGGGAGGTTTGGAAAGTTATATTTTTGCAAAGACAAAGTACCATGTGAAGACCTCATCTTCCTGCCAGATTGCTGCCCTAAGTGTCTCCTGTACTGAATTCTAGAGCTAACATTGAACTCGAGTCACATTATTGGTTAAGATCAGTCTAGTTTTATAAAAGAGAGGGCCCCAAAACCTATCTTGAGACCAGAATTTGTCAGTGTTCTGAAGTATTTAAATGGAGAATATGTACGTTTCTTCTCTTTGATGCATATGAAGTAGGAGGTACTCTTCCGCCCCTGGAAGGCTGAAGAGTGCTTGTAAACCTGCTCCCTTTTACTCAGTTAAAAGTTCATGTTCTGAAAGTATTTTAACTTTATATAACCTCTTCTTGTTGAAAATTTATGACAGTTTTTTTTCTTTGTTTTTGTACACCCTCTTGCAGCCTGTCACATACTGGAATGCCGCAGTGGGATGGCCCAAGATGTCATAAGCACCATAGGGCAGGCTTTTGAACTCCGGTTTAAACAGTATTTGAAAAATCCTTCTTTGAATACTTCTTTTGAAAGGTCAGCCAAGTGTTCTATAATTACTTGACTTACTGTATTGATTCTGTTTTATTTTAAAATGAATTTTCAAGCTCATAAAACGGATCATTTCTTTTCTAACAATAGGCAGTTTCAGTATGAACACGTAATGGCATTTTCTATTTTCCTTCCATTTATATTTGTCCAGATATTTCCTCTTGCTTTGTTTCAAAATTAAAAGAGACACTCAAAGTAGGAAGGGATACGTATGCCCTGTTTCTCTGCTATTCTACAGAGCTATGAATTAAGTGGTATCATAAAATAACAGACATCAGTACATTTCTCAGAATTGTCAGTCCCAGATCCCTTGCATACAACTTAAAAAAAAAAAATCAAGAATGAAGTGCAAAATAGTAAGAATCGAATGTCTGTAGCTAGAATCACTGTTAGTTTGCTGGTTTGCAGTGTAAATGGAGCTAATGTGTGGGGGGCTGGAAGGTGATGTGAACCAAGGAAGTGGGGGGTTCTGTATGAGGCACAGAGAGTCTGTAAGGAAAGCCGAATCCTTCAGGCCATACAGACTCCAGCACGTGTGGGGTGTGGTGAGGCCTCTGCCTTGGAGAATTCACACGGAGAGACAAAACTCACTCTTGGCCCCTTATAAATGCACTCATCCCCCAATTAATTATTTTGTGTATCAGTAAACGCTGGGTTTGGGGATCTGCTTTTATAAGTGGTCTGGGGTAGCAAACGAGAGGGGGTTACCAGGAGGCCTTCATGTTGAATTTTTCCCAGGATAACACTTACATCTTAGTGCTATCATGCTGTTGACATGTAATGAACCCAACAAAACTATGTCGGTTGTTAGTGGAGTCGGTTCAATCCAAAAGGACTTGATTTATTCTTTTTCATAAGAAACTTCTACTAATTCCAATTTGGAAGGAAAGTTGTTTGTTTTTTTGTCCTGTTTCAGTTTTTAAAACAATGCATGTTTACATAAATCTACCCACTTGCCACATATGGTTCCAATATTTCTTTATAAATCCCATATAGTCCTCCAGATTTGTGCAGACAAGATAGCTGGCCAGAGCCCTTATGCTTTTCATCTTGGTTTAATAAACAGGGCCAGGCCCTCTGCCCAATATCTAATTTTTTTTTTTTTAGGAAAACATTTCCAAAATGGTACAATCAAAGCATGCTAAAGATATTAAGGAAAACCTTATTTTTATATCCTACTGACAAAAATGACATACATTCAGAGAGCTCATAGGTATGTGTGTATGTGTGTGTGTGTGTGTGTGTGTGTGTGCGTGTGTGTGTTTCTTAATCACTGGGAGGAGAAACAAAAGCATCACCCTTGGCACTTTCTGTTGGCTTAGCCTACTTTAATTGTCTATGGAAAGCTAAACAACCATCTGGCTGCTTCCATCCAGATGTTTGACATCACTTCCGAACAGCTATAAACTTAAAACTTGAATGCAGAGTTTTTCAGGATGATTTTGTGTGGTTCCGATCCCTCTGCCTCCCCTGCAGCATCCGAATTCCCGCCCAGCTTCTAGGGGATTCTTTTTTTCCCTTACAGTGAGGAGGTGCCCAGTGATGGTCCCAGCGAGGAGAGAGAAGACCCTGAGTACTACAATGAAATCCCAGGGAAGCAGCCACCTGCGGGGGGCGTTTCCGACGTGCGGCTCAAAGTCCAAGCCACAGAACACATGGCTTACTGCCCCATTCGGTGTGAGAAGTTGTGCTATTTGGTAAAGGATGTTTTATTGTTACTGAAACTTAGCAACGCGATTCTGTCCTTGCGCTTGGAGAGTTTAATTTGAGAGTTTCCAAATGCGAGTTTAGAGAAAGTATCATCCTCCTCAGGACACAGCCAGAGAATGAATCACTGTCGGAGCCCGCACTCCATCATTTTCAGTCCGAGTCCCCCGCCCTCGGCCTACGTGGATGGCTTCACGTCTCCCTTTGCTGGGAAGACCCTGGCAGGCCAGCATGGGGTGCTCCACGTCACCCGTCCCCATCTCCAGTCTTGCTCTGTTCTCCTTGCTCCTCCTCAGCTCCTGGCCCCCCCAGCCAGTCCTGCCCCTGAGCTCCTGGTCCCATCACCCCTTCCAACCCTCTGCTTTGTTTCTGTCCATTAACCTCCCCCCCACCCTGCCCCATCTCAATCTTCACTTATTCTTTGTCTACTGGTTATCTCTTCCAGAAATAAATTTGGACCCCTCCAACCAACTCGTAATGTCTCACCTCCTTCTCATTTTCCTTATACGCACAGACATCTAGAAAACGTCTCTATCACATCAGCACTGAATTTCTAAGATCTGAACTCTGCTTGACAACTTGACAGAAATGACCTTTACAGTAGTCAACTGTGGTTCACCGATGGCTTAATTGCTAAATGAGTTTTCTTCTTCAATCTTCTGAACCTGTCTACAGAATCGGGTACCTGCAGGCTGCCTCTTCCTCTTTTTAGACCTCTTCTCTGATCTTCTAAAGCAGTTCTATTGTGTCATTCTTACCCCCCATCTCTAGTTGCTGCTTTTTTCACTTTATTTCATGTTCTCCAATAATTTATTATGAATGTTTTCAAACATACAGAAAAGTTGAAATAATTATGCAGTGAACACTCACACATTCACCATCAAGAGTCTACAGTTAACTACAATTAACGTTTCACTGAATTTGCCCTGTCATCTTATGTAGCTATCATCCATCAACATATCTTATTGTTGGTATGTTTCCAAGTAAGTTACATTTTTCTTTTCTTTTCTTTTTGGCATCTTTTTTAAAATTTAAATTTTGTTAGATAACGTATAGTGCAGTATTGGTTTCTGGACTAGAATTCAGTGATCCACTACTTACATACAACACCCAGGGCTCTTCACAAGTGCCCTCCTTAATGCCCATCCCCCACCTAGCCCATTCCCCACCTACCTCCCTCCATTAACCTACCGTATGTCCTCTGTCATTAAGAGTTGTGCGCCTGGGTGGCTCAGTGGGTCAGAGCCTCTGTCTTCAGCTAAGGTCATGATCCCAGGGTCTGGGATCAAGCCCCGCATTGGGCTCTCCGCTCAGTGGAGAGCCTGCTTCTCCCTCTCTCTCTTCCTGCCTCTCTGCCTACTTGTGATCTCTGTCTGTCAAATAAATGAATAGGGTCTTTAAAAAAAAAAAAAAAGAGTTTCTTATGGCTTGTTTCCCATTTTCCTTTCTTCCCCCTCTTTCCATATGCTTATATGATTTCTTTCTTAAATTCCACATGTGAGATCATATGGTATTTGTCTTTCTCTGACTGACTTATTTCGCTTAGCATCATACACTCTAGTTCCATCCATGTCATTGCAAATGGCAAGATTTCATCCTTTCTGATGGCTGAGTAACATTCCATTGTGTATACGCCACATCTTCTTTATCCATTCAATAGTTGATAGACATTTAGGCTTTCTCCATAGTCTGACTATTGTTGATAATGCTGCTATAATATCTTTTCTTTATATCTGATTTTCTTACTCCCTCCCCTGCAAGCCCAAGCCCTTGACCTTACCATCCTTTCTCTGTCTTTGGCCTTGCCCTTGTCCTTGATTTCTCTTCTGGCATGACATTTGTGTACACACTCCTCCAGCTTCTCTGTTTTCAGCCATTACCTATCTCTCCAGGTATAATGCCATAAGCATTACATTGTTTGTCTTAAGATTGAACTCAGCATTTTCTCTGTGACTCCAAACCACAATCCTCTATTGATTTACTCGTGTATATTAATGGCACTGCTGTTATGTCATTAATCTGCAGTCTTTTGTTTTTCTCACACTTTGGACTCCATATCAGCTCAGTCTTCAAGACCTAGGAGTCTAAAATGAAATATTTTGAATCTACCCAACCTCTGTCATTCCTGTTGCACCTTTTAAGTTCTGGTCTTCACTTGCTCTCATGATTCTGAAAATCCCTTCCTTGTCTCTAATTTCATTCCCCCAAAGCCTTCTGCGTGGTACTGCCAGAATGATCTTTCTGAAGTATAGATATTGTCCTTTTCAAAGACATCAGTGATCTCATTCCATTATTGAAGACATCTATCTATCTATTTATCTATCTATTATATTTGGGATCATTGCAACCCTTTTTTTTTTTTAAGATTTTATTTATTTATTTATTTGACAGACAGAGATCACAAGTAGGCAGAGAGGCAGGCAGAGAGAGAGGAAGGGAAGCAGGCTCCCTGCTGAGCAGAGAGCCCGATGCGGGGCTCGATCCTAGGACCCTGGGATCGTAACCTGAGCCGAAGGCAGAGGCTTTAACCCACTGAGCCACCCAGGTGCCCTTCATTGCAACCCTTTGATGGAAAAGATTTTCAAAGATGGAAAGTGAGCCGGGCATAACCTCAGTAGAGTAGGGCTCCAATCTGTCACTCTTAGATAGAGGTTTGCTAAATACTGAGTGTTTATACAAGTGTCCTGGAAATCACACTTTCTGGTTGAGACTCGGATTGAGTCCTGGAATGGGACCTCCCAAGCAAAGCAGTAACCCTCAGGCTATAGGCCTTATATCGGCAGCCTTTATGGCTCCCTGCTTCAGACCCACCTCTGCAGCCCGCAGGGAATGCACTATCACAGGAGTCCCCACTCCCCACCCCAAATCTCAGTTTCCTATCAAACACTTCCTGTGTCAGAAAGTGAAGTTGTCTGCTGGGAGCATTACTGGTGTTACTAGCGTTCTGTTTGTCCTGTTTGTTTTTTGAAAATCTGACTGTATGCTGCGTTTGTAAATGTTTCACAATTTTTTTTTTCTTTTTTTGTGCAGCCTGGGAACTCCAAGTGTAGCAGTGTGTACGAGAACTGTTTAGAACAAAGCCGAGCAATAGGTAGGTACAATTGTCTTTCCCCATCTGCCACTCTCCTTATTCCTTGCAAATCATATGGGGGTGTGTGGCCCTGGCTCTTAAACACCTCAGGGGGAAGGCGGGTGTATATAACCAGACACATAATGCTTCAGCTGCAGGCTTCCCACATTCTGAGCGGCCCAGAATGCCACATGTGCGTCACTTGGACTGTTCATGGTTTTGCCTCGTGCTTGTGTGCTCGACCACACCATCATTCTACCTTAGGAAGTGTTGCCCTGCTTTCACATCATATTACGTCTTCCTGGAAAGCTGCTTTCTCTGCTTAAAACTCAAGGGAGTTCCACTTCAAAGAAGATCAGACATTAAGTTAATGTGAAAATTGATGTGTGTCAAATCCATTAGGATTAAGATAAAATCTTTTAAGCAGAAAACAAAAAGAAATCTGAAATGTGAGGGTCCCAATTAGGGGCCCATGTACCTCACACTTCCCAGGGAATTAAGTGTCTTATTATTGCACGTGATAATTGGGGTTGGACATAACTTTCCCACAACACAAATGTAGAACGTCAGCCACCAAACTGGAAATATGGTTCCATAAGGTCATGCTGCTAGTTAGTCATTTAATTCTTATAAATTGTTGAAAGTACTTATTTCTTTGGGAAGCAAAGTTTTGCAACATTAGAGGGGGAGAGAACTGGATGATATAAGTAATAGGATGGAGGATAAATTTGGGTAATGAAACTCAGGGACTTAAATTAGCAGGAACTTACTACCTAGAAGGTAGTCATTTCTAAGGATACTTTCATACTTCCTCCTTCGGACTTATGCCAATGTAATCTATAAATTTTATTATTGTTGTTTTTTGAGAGAGAGAAAGAGAGAATGGGGAGGTCAGGGCAGAGGGAGAGGGAGAATCTTACAATATGGGGCTTGATTTCACAACATTGGGATCATGACCTGCACTAAAATCAAGAGTCAAATGCTTAAGTGACTGAGCCACCCAGGTGTCCCTAATTTTATTATTTCTTGTATGGGGGGATACATGAAAATTTATCATTTTAGGTACAGCTATGATTACTACCTCCCTCTACCGTGCAAAAATAATAGGAGTAGTAAGCTAAGACAGTATTGTTAATTCTCTAAAAATATGGTTCTTTTTGATAGATGTTAAAATTCCATGCCATTATTTAAAGTTATTAACAACTTTAACCTAACTTTTAATAATATGACTAAAACAAATTAAGCTAATGGTAAGTGTAAATGTCTTTTTACACCTCTGATCCCTAGAAGCTATATTCCTCCCTCGCTCCTTTCCCTTACTCAGAAATCCCTAAGCTAAGGGTTTAATAATAGTCAGGACCATATCACATATGCCCTGTAGCATGATAATCATTTCCTGCCTGTGCTGAAGCTCACTTGGAAATAAGTCCATGTCCTGTTTCATCTGACTGTATCTCTTCATTTATGCAACACTTCACTCAGTGGTTATTTACAAGGCCTCCTGTGGGTCTGGTCCTATGCCAGATGGTAGGAATGGAGTCACAACCAGTACTCATGTTTGCAGTCGAAGCAGGAAGACACATCTTAAGCAAATGCTGACAGATAGAATGAGCGTTTCAAAGCCCAGCATGTTATGGGAACAAACAACAGGGAAGCCTAAATTAATCGAGGGGGGCTATAAAGGGTCTTTCTAAATGTTCTCCAAGCAAACAGCGAAATCAGGACCTGAGGGATGAGTGGGAATTATCCAGGCACAGAGAAGGAAATGCGGAAGGAGGGGCAAGAGAGGGAGAGAGCATGAAAAGTATAAATGGGAATTAGAATTCCTGGTGTGCCTGGATCCCTTCCTAGATCACTGCACAGTTAGAGGACAGGAGAGAGAGAGAGAGAGACTTGGACCTAGAATAGAGTCCTAAGGAACTCCATCATTTTTGGTCCCATATACACCTTCCTTCCCAGCTCGTCTTCCTCCTCACCATTAAACAAATCATCTTGGGACGTCCTTCTGTCCTCAGTCACTTGGCTTCTAAAGGGAACTCACTGAAGGGAAACAGCCATCATCCCTAGAATAAGGTAATATATGCTCAGTCACAACACTCCCATTGGAGAAAAGGGGCATGACCCCCCTTTTTTCCCTGTCAAGAACCCCAAAACACATTTATGAAGGGATTAATGGATATAGAGATACTGTCTCAGCTTTATTCAAGATACTTCTTTTTATAAGTGTAATCTTTTTCATAGAATCCAATTTATTTTTTTGTTTATCTTGGTTTTAATTCTTGTCAAACCCAACAAACAGTGTAACCCCTTATACTTTCATGGTTTATACGTGCCTTAAGCTAATGTAAGCAGATCCAAACTTATGAAGAGCCTTTATTTGGAGCCTGGAATATACTTTTCCAGAATTAGTCAATTCCAGAATTAATTTTAGCCCTGATGGCTATCTCCTAGACAAGTGCACCATCTTCTTCTATTCTGGTTTGCCTGTATTAATGAGCTTAAATGTATATTTTGGAATGACAAATACAACAATAGAAGATTCTATTGCAAGTTTCTGTTCTTCAGTTGTACTCTAACTGTAGGATAGTCTGTAACCGGTACAGAGCTGCCTTTCATGTGGTGGCCCTGAGATAACAGTTCGTAACTGGGAGCCTTTCCGAATCTTGGGAAGGTGAGAGATGGTATTAGCAGTTTGGAAAAAGTCCTCCCGCGGGATACTTTTTTCCCCTGAAAATCACAGAGCTGTAACATTGTTTCCTTAGAAAAGCAGGTTCTAGGGCACCTGGGGGGCTCAATGGGTTGGGCCTCTGCCTTCAGCTTGGGTCATGATCCCAGAGTCCTGGGATCGAGCCCCACATTGAGCGCTCTGCTCAGCGGGGAGCCTGCTTCCCCCTTTCTCTCTGTCTGCCTCTCTGCCTACTTGAGATCTCTGTCAAATAAATAAATAAAATATTTTTTAAAAAAGAAAGGAAAAGAAAAGCAGGTTCTAAGTTCCCCCAAGGAGCCAGAATGCTAGGGAGCCATCTCTCTAGACCTCGGCCACTAAGGCCATAGAGGGATAGAAGAACCCAACCCCCACTCCAGGGGCCATAATAAATAAGGCCACTCGTATTGTGGTAGGAAGGACTTTATTACTGTGGTGTCCATTCATTCACAGACACCCAGAAATCAGGTGTTCCTAACTTGGGGCCTCCTGTGACTACTTGGACCTATGTTTAAAAACTGTTCTGAAATTCCTGACCAATGAGCAAATTAATAGCAGTTTCCAAAATAGCAAATACATAAATTTTATGGCTTTTCCTAGAGATTTATACTTAAGCATTTGAGAGACACCTATACAAATATTTTCAATAAGGTTTGGCTTTTTTTTTTTTCTCCTAAGACATTTATTTATTCAAATACTGACTCAAAAGGGGAGGTGAATCATAAGAGACTATGGACTCTGAAAAACAATCTGAGGGGTTTGAAGTGGCGGGGGTGTGGGAGGTTGGGGTAGCAGGTGGTGGGTATTATAGAGGGCACAGATTGCATGGAGCACTGGGTGTGGTGAAAAAATAATGAATAATGTTTTTCTGAAAATAAATAAATTGAAAAAATTTGAAAACAAAACAAAACAAAAAAAAACCGTGAATGCCAGTATATTATAAATACCATAATAGCCTTCTGCTTGTTGACATAGTTAATTTTATTTATCACCAGACTTAGGAAAGAAACCTGTCCCTGCTACTAAATTCTCTTGTGGAAAAAATTAATTAGCTAAGCAGAATAATATTTCCCTGACCTTCAAATTAAAATGGAAATAAGATGCTTGTAATCAAGAAGACATTAAATTCCCCAAACCCTAAGGGTTTGCACTTGAAAACTTTGGTACTTAAAGTATATACACTGCTTATATGATGTGTTTGTTTTCTGCCACCAATCTCTTCTTCGGCAGGTTGGATAGGTTCGTGGAATAACACTTGGCAAAAAGAAATTTTGGAATGTGTAAGGGCTGGCATATGTGGTTAAGCTCTTCTCAGCCACACACTTGACCCAAGAAAGATTTTAAATTTGGGTATAGAGTGGAGTACATATATTTATTTTAAGGCAACATTGCTGAGTTAAATAGAATAGTGCAGTTGAAGAAAAGGAATGGTTGTTTTCAAGAGAGACTCGGTAAGACATGAATGCTTCTGTGTAATCCTATGGAACGGTAAACCTGATGTGGTCAGCTCATGCCATGGTCTCTAAGGGGGCAGATGAGTCAGGATCTTGTGTTAAAGAATGACTCAGAATGTAGGGGGTCAAATATGCTGAGAAAGGTAGACCAGGTGGACATTTTTATTTCAGCATCTGTTCATTCAGCTGACAAACATTTTTCCTTCGAGTGCCTGCTTCGTACCAGGTATTGACGTTGCAGAAGATACACAGATAAATGAGTTCTAGTCTCTTCTTTTTTTTTTTTTTTTTTTTTTTTTTTTTTTTTTTTTTTAAAGATTTTTTTATTTATTTATCAGGGAGAGAGAGGGGAGAGAGCGAGCACAGGCAGACAGAATGGCAGGCAGAGGCAGAGGGAGAAGCAGGCTCCCCACCGAGCAAGGAGCCTGATGTGGGACTTGATCCCAGGACGCTGGGATCATGACCTGAGCCGAAGGCAGCTGCTTAACCAACTGAGCCACCCAGGCGTCCCGAGTTCTAGTCTCTTCTTAAGGACTCGAGGAATTTGCAGTCTCAAGGAGAAGACAGACAGACAAGCAAACATACATTACGTTATGAAGTGGCATCTAACCCAGCCTGGGGGAAGGAAGAACTAAGGGGGAGGCTTCTTGAAGGAGGTGAATTCAGAACAGAATCTTAAAGGACAAATGGGGATTAGGTACAGAAAGGGATAGCTAAGAACCATGTGCAGAGCCCCAGCATCAATGAATAAATAGGTAACTGAGCAGATATTATCTAGTAAGCAGGCACTATTTCCAGTGAGGGTCTCACCCACATTCTTTCATTTATCCTCACAAGTGTATTCTAAGCCAGACACCCCCATTTTACAGAAATGAAAACTAACACTTTGAGACATTAAGTAAATTTCCCTAGGCCACACCAACAGTAAGAAGTATCACAGAGGTTTGAACTGGTCCATGTTAATTTAGAAGCAGACCTCTTACAAACACTTGTGATCATAGTCTACTTTCAATAGATTTTTATCAGCAGACACTCCTAAATAAACGGTAATTCAATCACATATAAGTTATATATATATATATGTATATATATATATATACATATATATATATACTAATATGTTATACATGTCTTACAACACACACAAAAATAGAACATTTCAAATTTAGAGTTAATGATAATAAAGGCATTTTAAAAATGTCTTGGTGACATTCATAGAAAATGTTAATATGATAATAAAATTATGTTAATATGCATGGATTATAACACACACAGAAAATAGACAATTTTAAAGTTAGAGTTAATTATAATAAAGACATTTTAAAAATATATTGCTAATTATAGTGGCTGAATACTCTCATTAGATAATAGCTCAGTATCTTAAGGTAATATCATTGAGATGTCATTGGTATATATATATATATATATTGGGCTAACGTGTCCAAATATACATTTAGAGCATTTACTGACAGAATAGGCATACATCCACATTTCAGATCTTGATTATTTTAACTTTTGGGAGGCCAGAGTTCTGATCTAATTAGATCATTCTTGTTTATATAAGCTCAGGATGCAGCTGAGCAAGAGTTTGTAATAAAAGAATGATCTTCCGTCTTTGATTTACTGGCAGCAATCTTTTAGCCACTTACCCATTTATGAAAGTAAGTTTCGTTTAAACTAGATAATATAATTCATAAATGCACATAACCAAGCAAATGGAAACTGTCATGTCTTGTAAAATGCAACAAAGAAACGAGGTGCCCTGATCCTCCCTTCTTTAGAAACCCCACTCCTCCTCAGGATATCCCATATGCAGAGTCTGATGGGGGACAACATGATGTGTGACAGCTGGCAGACCAAGACGAAAGAAGGAGTAGGTAGTAAGGCTGTAGTCTTCTAACTGGGCTTCCCCTTTTTGGTGTACTCTCGAGTTTCTGTATTTTATATTATAAGGATTATAGCGCTATTCATCATGATGTGAAATCCAATATAAAGTTGGCCCTTTTGGGGCCACATTAAAGGGGTTTAATGACAGAAACAATAAAAGGACCGATGTTTTATGATAAGACAGTGGAATGTCACAAGTGTCGCCACTTCAGGTCAGCCTCACAGGAGTCTTGTAGCCCATGTGGCCAAAAATACAAATGAAGTTGTTTAAACAGAAAAACAAAAATATTCTGTCCTGGCATTCTGAGGACAGAACCATTTGGATGGTACAAAATACTTTGTGCCATTGGGTACTGAAATCTGGTGCTAGCTAGCATCCATTCATTCAGTGACTGTTTGTTGTCATATTATGTGCCAGGTTTGTGCACACAGAAGACAGGATCCCTACCTTCATGGAACATGGAGTATAGATGCAGGGCAAACATTAAACAAAATGATGTAATAGAATTATTCTTGTGATAGGGGCTCCAAAGGTGAAGAACAAACTTCTAAGAAAGCAGAGAGTCTTAGTGTGGTCTGAGAAGGTCAGCGAAGGCTCTATTGAGAAAAAAGATATTAAAACTAACACCTGAAGAGTGAGGGTCATGGAGAAGTGGTGGGAAGAGCCTGTCAATCAGAGAAGATGGCCTTATGGTGGAGATTATCCTTGAAGAAGGTCAATGTGATTGAGGGGCATGAAGGTACAAGGGAAGCTAGACAGGCAGGACCAGGGCTTGGGGCCTGTTGAAGAGTTTGAGTTTTATCCAAATAACAATTGGAGGTAGTTAAGGGGTTCTTAAACCACTGAAAAATATGATCAGATTTCAATAAAAAGATCATTTTGGCCACAGCGTATAGAATAGAAGAGAAGAGGAGGGAACAGAGTAGGAGTGAAGAAGGCGATAACCTGAGGGGTGGGTTCTTTCCATTAAATACCGGAATAAACATCAGCAATTGATTTGATGCTGAGCTTAGCAAAACAAAATTTTGGGCATAGAGAGAAGGCAGACTTTGCATTCTTAATAATTTTAAATAATGAGGATTTTGAAAAGCAGTTTAAGGGCACTTGAGTGGTGCCCTCAGTTGGTTCGGCATCCAACTCTTGATTTTGGCTCAGATCATGAGCTCAGGTCGGGAGACTGAGCTCCATACTGGGTTTCATGAAGGATGTGCAGCCTACATAAGAGTCTCTCCCTCTCCCTCTATCCTCTCCCACCCCAGCTCGCGTGTGCATGCTATCTCTCTCTCTAAAAAAAAAGTGGGGTGTCTGGGTGGCTCTGTGGGTTAAGTGTGCGACTCTTGATTTCAGCTCAGGTCATGATCTCGGGGTTGAGGGATCGAGCCCCACATTGGGCTCTGTGCTCAGTGCAGAGTCCACTTGTCCCTCTCCTTCTGCTCCTTTCCCTGCTAGGGCTCTCTCTCTCTCTCAAATAGAGAAACAAATAAAAATCTTTTGTTTTTTTTTTTTAAAGGCAGTTTAAATAATAGATATTCAAGTTCTGTGTGGCACGTGTGTTTTCTTGGTTCCTGGACCACAGTCCTGAGCAGTGTTAAGTGTGGTTTGTATTGTTCGCTGGACAGTTGGCTCTCTTTTTTCTCTGGCTGATCCTCTCTCGGGTCTTCTTGGTTTGTTTCCTATCTGGTGTTGAAGTAGAGGGTCAGCTGAGGGGCTGTCAGAGAGAGTCTGGGAGTCCAAGGGGAGGGTTCTTTCTCTCAAAGCCTGGTGTTCATCTTGTTTTTACAGGTCAAATCTAGAAGTCAGTATTAAAATCTGTATGGGATGGGGGTGGCTTTTCCCTCCCTATCAGTTCTAGATTCAAACACGATTTTACTTATTGTTTGCAAAGTAAAAATATGATACATTGATATGATACATATGATATGATACATTGATATGTATCAATGTACAATGATACATTGATCATTAATCACTACAGGTAATGCACCAGAGAGAGGAGTGCAATCCCATCGAGATTCCTCATTAATGAAGCAAACATGTCGAGTGGATTTCTTCAATGACCCCTGCTACATAAATACACAGGCTCTTCAAAGTAGACTTGGCTCTGCCCCAAATCAAGGCTCAGCTCACCCCCTGGGGAGCCCATGGCACCGTGAAAGTAAGTAGCTGCTCACTGTCTGTATTAGCGTCCTATGGCTGCTGTAACGAGTTACCGCAAACTGAGTGTCTTAAGGCAACAGAAATTTATTATGTCACAGTTCTGGAGTGGTTCCTTCTGGAGGCTCTGGAGGAGAAGCCATTCCATGCCTTTCTCCCAGCTTCTAGTGACTGTTGGCAATTTTTGGTGTTCCTCGGCTTGTAGACACATCAGTCTCTGTCTCGGTCTTCACATGGCCTTCACCTCTATGTCTCAAACCTCTCCCTCCTGTGTCTTCCAGGACAATACCTTTCTCTTCTAGGTGGGCCCTAAATCCAGGAAGATCTCATCTCGAGATCCTTGATTTAATTACACGTACAAAGACCCTTTTTTTTCAAATGAAGCCACATTCACAGGGACTAGGGATCAGGACTTGAACATATCATTTGGGGGGCCACTATTTAACCCACTACACTGTCTCTCATTTTCAGGAAGTCTGTTTCATTGGCCTCATTTTCAGGGAATGAAAAGGATTCTTACCTCAGTCTTATACCATAGTTAATTGTGGAGATGTTATGGATTTCAAGGTTTGGGGACTTTGATTTTGAATAATCTTTTCAGATACTTTAATGGCTCTCAACTTTTGGTTTCTCCTGTGTACTTTTGCTGAAGTAAGGACTGTCAAAGCCAGGATATGATTTTGAATTTGTTGGTTTGCATTAGGAACAATGACCATTATCTGGCTCTGCTTGGTGATGATTTTACTTTTATTCATTTCAAAACTCCTTGTTAAGTCGTCTATACAGCACTAAAATAACATGGCTCCTTTCTTCAACCATAGCCTGTGAGTAAAATACAGTAAGACAAACATCATTTTCCTGCTAAATTGCTTCCAGGGGTAAATATATGAATAGGAACATAAATAAATAAAAGCAAAACAAACAAAAAGCCTACAATCAATTAAAAAATGAGTAAACCAAAAAATGCTTTTTGTAAAATATTAAAGTCTATTGGGTTCAAATTTGGGTGAGCCAAATTTGGTTCACTCCAAGGATGGAGAACCAGTTGTTCAGAAAGCCCTTTTGCTAGCCGAGGAAGTCTCTCCAGACTGCCAAGGGCAACTTTCCAGCTAGTGTGAGCAAAGACAAGATGAATTTTGAAGGAGATATTGCTGAACCCGGACTTCACCAGACCATCTTAACTCCTAAACTAAGAAACAAAGGTCCTCATTGCCAGCCACATGACAAGTGAGCCACCTTCTTGCAAGCTTTCTAAGACCCGTCTTGGCACCCAGACAACCTGGTTGGATTCTTTGGAAGCAAACACTGAGATGGGGTTTGGGCCTGTGGGGTCTTTATTGGGATCACTATCAGGAAGGGAGGGGGAGCCAGTAGGCTTAGGCAGAAGGAGAAGCAGTCCAGACAGAGCCTCAGCCAACCCTACTGAGAGTATGTGGGGCCCATCAGAGCTGTCCCACACTGGTCCCAAAGGGTTGGGCTTTTATCCCACTTGTCTCAATCTTTAGGTAGAGGCTGCATGAAGGAGGGCAAGCCTTTGGGCAAGGAAGCATTCTGCTGGTAAGGCAGAGCCTGAAGGGGCAGTCAGCTGCAGGCTGGCTGTTGACATCTGGGGCACTTGGTCCTTCACTGTCTGGAAAATGGAGGCTAAGTAGTTACAACGAAGCTAACAATTACCCAGTTATCTGGGTAGCGCATCTCCGTGTTTACCACAGAGGGTATCTCGGGTCACGGATGATGGGATATACAGTTGATTCATATTTCTGCAGTGAATTTAACTGTTCAGTGTTCAGTGACTAGTGTGGATAAGGCAGTATTTGTTAGAGGGACTGTTTTTTGAAAGAAGTTTCTGGACCTCAGAAGTAACTTGCTAAGAATATATACTTGATAGCTTCCATTTCACGGACTTCTCGGAGCACCAGTGTATTATTAGAAAAGTCATTTATTGGGTGCCCCAAATTAGGTGATCTGGGATATTCATTGATTCATAACTGCAGTTTCTTTATAAACAAATCTCTAATGTTAGAAATCTTTAAAACAGCCAGGATATGGAAGCAACCTAAGTGTCCATCGATATATGAATAGATGAGGAAGGGGTGTGTGTGTGTGTGTATGTGTGTGTGTGTGTGTGTGTGTGTGTGTGTGAGAGAGAGAGAGAGAGAGAGAGAATATTATTACACAGCCATAAAAATTCACAGCCATAAAAAAGGATGAGATGGGGCCATTTACATCAATATGGATGGACGTTGAGAGCATTATGCTTAGTCGGAAATAAGTCAGACTGAGAAAGACGAATCCTGTGTGATTTCCCTCATATGTGGAATCTAAAAAGACAGCAAATGAATAAACAAACAAGAAGCAGAATTAGACCTATAAATACAGGGGAAAAAAACCGATGGTTGCCAGAGAGGAGAGGACTGAGCGGATGTGCAAAATGGGTGGATAAAAGCCTCCAGTTATGGAATGAATAAGCCATTGGAATAAAAGGCACAGCATAAGGGGAAAAATCTGTGTCATTTAAGCAAAGAAACATTGCCTTTTGCCATAGACAATTCAAGGTAAAAATCAATCTATAATAACATTCCTGTCATTAGTTGGAAGTAAATAAAGTCACTTTTGTCCAAAACTGTACTATCAAAAATGTGTTTTCACTGATTTTAGCCTTCTTTTTTCATCCTTTTGCCTCTCCCTGCATTGGCAGCAGTGTGTTTAATAATTTAGGCTTCTGGTATTTTTTACTTTTTATTTCCTACTAGGCTATAATGTTCCATAGCCCTCCTGGGCTTCTTGCTACCATTGCTCTCTCCAAAAAAATTAATTCCAGCTCCAAAAGTATAAATAATATTGATTTAATAAAAATGAAGTAAGATGGAGTGGGGATAACTTTATACATACTTTTCTGCAAAATGTCTTAAATACACTTTTTTTCTCCATAATGTTTCGTGCTATCTCTTTCCTTACTTCCTCAAACACCCTGGTTAGCTTCGTTAGACCTACTTAGCCTCCATTTTCCAGACAGAAGCTTACTGATTAGTTCAGTAAGACAAAACAAAACCAACTCCAGAGACATGAACCTAGTATTTCTCAAGCATGGCTCCCAGGCTCCCAGTGCATCCTATCATGCCACCAATGTAAGAAAAGTTCCATACAATCTTTATTTTTATCAAATGTGGCAGAAGGAAATCACTGGTATTGACACAATCTAATCTGTGTACCAATTTATTGTCCCAGTAGAGCCAGTCATAACAAAGAAACTCCCTCAATATAATAGTGTAAAAAAACACCAAAATTTACTTTCCCTGTAGCCCACAGATTGGTGGTACAGGACTGGTGAGACTGCTTTGTCATTCTCAATACCTGGTTTGCATCGCTGGTCTAAGATGTTGCATCTCTGGCCTGAGTTTCAGTACAGCCTGAGATCTTTTATCTGGCTTAAGGTCTTTGGTCTCTGGTCTATAAGCTTGGGCTCCTACTATCACATGAGTGTTCAGCCAGTAGGAAGAAAGAAAGACAAGAAGAGTGTGCACACATTCCTTGGAAAGTATGGGCCCAGAAATGGAAGGCAGGCATCATTTCTATTCTCCTGCCCTCCACACAGCTTAGACATGTGGTCAGCCCTAGCTTCAAAGGAGCTAGAGTAGTTGTTCTGGCAGGGTGGCTATGTGTCCAGCTACAGCTTAGGAACTCTATAACATCATGCGAGGGAGAACAGGTATCGGTACACAATTGCCTGCCTGCCTATCCATGAGCTGTTCTTTTCATACTTGCCCTCTCCCAAAGGGAGACCTTGCAAATATCTCATACAGTTAGAGCTTTCAGCTTAAAACCCATGATACCTGGATGAAGTCCTCTCAATCAAGATTGGATGGGGATCCTTATTATTTGCCAAATTGTCTGTACCCTCCCACACCCAAAATTAGTGGTGAAAAGAGGGATAAGATAACCATCATAAAAAAAACCTACATGCGCTAAAGGGAAGCATCCAAGACACAGGGGTCACTGGTACATAGCAATGACCAAATCCCATCAAGCAGTAATTGTGAAGACTCCCTGAGCTGGAATTGGAGAAAATTACTTGCTTGGACTCTGGTTCAGCTTTAGGACAGGAGTCTCCTTGTCCATTGCTATCTGTGAGTCTGGACTGTGTCCTCTGGGTTGTTCTAGCCATTATGCTCTGCGGACGCATCTAAAGGCAATGATGGAGAAAGTGCCTTTCTTGGGGGTGTCACCACTTTTTGCAACCTATTTTCTGTGGGTGTGGGCTTGATAAATTGGAGTCTGCTTTAGAAGCCAAAAAGGCATAGACAAGGAGGGATTGTGATTCATTGGCAATGTCATTTCCTTAAAAACTCAGTAGGATTCTCCTGTATTTGCTTAGAATCAGTTCCTCGTGAACTTTCCCGCAATGTTCCTTTCTTAGCTTCCTATTGCCTGAAGGATGCCTTCTCACTTTCCTGTTGGTAATTTTTGTGTTCTCTCTTCTTGGTTACTGTTCTTTGAGATTTGTAAATTTAATTAATCTTTCTAAAGGACCCAGGTTTTGGTTTCATTTCGCTATTGCTTTCTATTTTGTTTCATTGATTTCCATTTTTATCTTTTTTATATTTTCTTTGTACTCTCAATTAAATGTTCTCTTCTATATCCAGCTTGTACTATCTTTTCTTCTATTGGCTTTATAGTCTTTTTCCATAATAAAATATTTACTTCACATGGACTTTATATTTTCTATGAGGTAGGGGGGGTCTAACTTCATTTTGCCTATGTAAGTGATCCAATTTTGCAAAAACCATTGACTAAGTATCTCCTCTTTCTCTAATGTCACTCTCCATTAGGCTAGATTCTATGTATGTGGATATATTTCTGAGCCTTTATTATACTTTTTCTAATCCCCTACTTACCTGTTTTATACCAGTATATTAATTAGTAGGGCTTTGTAATATAACTTAATAGACATATAATTCTTTCTTTATATTACAAATAATTTTTTCAGTGGGTACTATCTCAAACTTTCACTTATTACTGACATTATATGTTAATATCTTTTTCTACCAACTTTTTAAGTACTTTGTAGAGGTGAATGTGTTTTTCCCCTCAATAATGCAGTTAAATCCCATTTTGTAATTTTCACACATGTACTCAAGATCCCATATTGATAAAAAATGTATGGTCATTTCTCATAGTGCATGCATTCCGTATTGGAGAACTTGTTTACTTGCTAATATGTATTTGTAACCCCAAAATACTCATGGCACTCTTGTGGTCATATGTAGACATGCACAGAGCAAGAAAGAATTTGAGTTGCCCAATGCACACTTTTCCAGCTAAGGTCAAATAAGGTAACACTCTGCCTCCTCATTCCAGCTCTCGTATTGTAAATAGGTATCCTTTTGCAGTCCATTTAGTGCCGCATATTTTGCATTTTTGTGCTATTTGTTAATGATTTTGCTCTTTAAATAGTTTCCA
Organism: Mustela lutreola; assembly: GCF_030435805.1. NCBI lineage: Eukaryota > Metazoa > Chordata > Mammalia > Carnivora > Mustelidae > Mustela > Mustela lutreola. The sequence continues at coordinate 74,499,041 of NC_081296.1, read as the reverse complement.
AGGGGCACCTGGGTGGCTTGGTTGGTTAAGTAACTGCCTTCAGCTCAAGTCAGGATTCTGGAGTCCTGGGATCAAGTCCCACATCAGACTCCTAGTTTCATGGGGAGTCTGCTTCTCCCTCTGACCTTCTCCCCTCTCATGCTCGCTCTCACTCTCTCTCTCTCTCAAATAAATAAAGTCTTTTAAAAAATAAAAATTTTTATAAAAGTAAAATAATCTCCGAGTGTTGTGCTGAAGTGCTGTCTATTGTTCCCAAGAACAGAAGGTTGCGATGTACCTGATGGAGAAAATCCACATATTAGATAAGCTTTATTCAGGCATCCATTGGCTGTAAGTTCAGTGTTCTTGAGTCAACAGTATATACGAAATAAGGAGTCTTTAAACAGGAACACACATAAAACAAGGTTATGTATTTATTGATTGATGAACATGTACTGACCTGAGGCTTGGAGGAACCTGACCCTGCATTTCTCCTGTGGACAGTGTTTCGGTTTTGACTAAGTCAGCGTTCACAGCAACTTTGTAAAATAAAACCACTGTCAGTGAAGAGAATTAACTACTTACAATCAGAGATGGAGTCATTTTCACATGCTGTGGGAGATAGAGGTAAGCTTTTCTTCCCACAACAGAAAACAGAATCGTTCCGCAGGCCTGACACTTTTCTCACCAATTTAATTCCTCTTCTGAATTTATCTTCAGTTGTATGACTATCCTGACATTTGTATACATTTTTTATTCTATGAATAGATTTTTTTTAAAAAATTCAAAAGTAACCCAAGTGCTCATGGAAGAAATCCAAACACAGTATAAAAAAATAACATACAATGTACCTCCTTAAGTTACAATACTGGCTTCAACTCCTTAGATATTAACAGTTTCTTCTGATTATGACCAGAATGTTAATGCATAGTGAGGTGTGGTGGTGGGTATTAAGGAGAGCATGGAGAGCAAGTGAACATGGAGGACTGGGGTGGTGCATAAACAAGGAATCTTGGAACACTGAAAAAATAAAATTAAATTAAAAAAATATATATCTATCTACATACTTACTCATAACTATCCATCTGTCTCCTACTTACCTATCGTCTATCTATCTCCTTTAAAAATAAAGTTATAGCCCCTTAGAGGTTATGATAACCCCTTTCTATACTTACTTACTTCACTCTTCCATTTTAGAGATTTGTCCAAATGAACTTGTAATAGCCTTATTATTTTCTTTTTTCCAGTTTTATTGAGATGTAATTGACATATAACATTGTACTAGTGATTTGATATATGTATATATTGTAAAATGATTAACACACTAACTTTAGTGTGGTATCCATCTGTCACCTCACATAGTTATAAAATTTCTTTTATTGTGATGAGAACTTTGAAGATTTACTGTCTTAACAACTTTCAAATATGCAACACAGTATCATTAATTATAGTTGCAGGCTGTAGGTTACAACCCCAGGACCCATTTATCTCATAACCGAAAGATTGTAACTTTTTACTCCCTTTACCCATTTCTCCCACCCCTTATTCCCTGCCTTTGGCAATCATCAGTCTGTTTTCTGTTTCTGTGAATTTTTCTTAAATTCCACATATAACTGAGATTATGCAATATTTGTATTTCTCTGTCTGACATATTTCACTTAGCATAATGCCCCCAAGGTCCATCCATGTTGCAAATGGCAGGATTTCCTACCTTTTTATGGCTGAATAAATAATATTCATGTGTGTGTGTGTGTGTGTGTGTGTGTGTGTGTGTGTGTGTGTGTAAAATCAACCAATCACATTTACCTTATCCAATGATCCATCAGTGGTATTTAGCTTGTTGCCATATCTTGGCTTTTGTAAATCATGCTGCAGTGAATGCGGGGGAGCAGGTATCTTTCTGAGATAGTGATTCTGTTCCTTTGGATCTACAGTAGTTCTACTTTTTGTTTTTTTTAAGAACTTCCATACCATTTTCCATGGGAGCTGCAGCAATTTACATTCCCACCAATAGGGCATGAGGGTTTTTTCCCTTCACATCCTTGCCAACATTTATCTTCCATCTTTTTGATGAGAGCCACTCTAACAGGTGTGAGGTGTTATTTCATTATGGTTTTGATTTGCATTTCCCTGATGACTAGTGATGTTGAGAACCTTTTTATGTACCTGTTAGCCATTTGTATGTCTTCTCTAGAAAAATATCTATTCAGTTCCTATGATCATTTTTTAATTGGATTGTTTGGGGGTTTTTTGCCACGGAGTTGTATGTGTTCTTCAGATATTAACCCCTTATCGGATCAGTGATTGGTAAATATTTTCTCCTATTCCATAGGTTGTCTTTTGTTTCGTTTATTGTTTCCTTTGCTGTGCAGATTTTTTTTTTGATGTGGCCCTTACGTTTTTATTTTTGCTTTTGTTGCTTTTGCTCTTGGTGTCAAATCCAAAAAATCATTGTCAAAATTGATGTCAAGGAGCTTACACCTTATGTTTTCTTCTAGAAGTTATATGGGTTCAGGTCTTATATTCAAGTCTTTAATCTATTTTGAGTTGGTTTTGTGTATGGTGTAAGACACGGGTCCAATTTAATTCATTTGGATATGGCTGTCCAGTTTTCTCAACATCATTTATTAAAGACATTATCCTTTTCCCATTATCATTTTCTTAGCTCCTTTGTTGTAAGTTAATTGACCATATAAGTGTGGGTGTATTTTGGGGCTTCCTATTCTGCTTCATTGATCTATGTGTCTGTTTTTATGCCAATACCACACTATTTTGATTACTCTGGCTGTGAAATATAGTTTGAAATCAGGAATATGATACTTCTAGCTTTGTTCTTTTTTCTCAGGTTTGCTCTGACTATTTGAAGCCTTTTGTGCTTCCGCACAAATTTTAGCTTTGTTTGTTCTAGTTCTGTGAAAAATGCCATTAAAATTTTTGATAAGGATTGCACTGAATCTGTACATTGTTTTTTGGTATTATGGACTTTTTAACAATGTTAATTCTTCCAATCTATGAGCACAGACTATTTTTCCATTTATTTGTTTCTTCAATTTTTTTTTTATCAGTGTGTTAGAGTTTTCAGTATACAGATTTTTAACTCCTTTACTTAAATTTATTCTTAAGTATTTTAAAATTATTTTTAAAAGGTTTTATTTATTTAAATAACCTCTACACCCAGTGTGGGGCTTGCACTCACAACTCTTAGATCAAGAGTCACATATTCTTTGGACTGAGCCAGCCAGGTGCCCCGGTATTTTATTATATTTTATGCTATTGTAACTGGGATTGTTTCCTTAATCTCTATTTCTGAGAGTTTATTAGTATATAGAAATACAAATGATTTTCATAGATTGACTGTATCCTACAACTTTACTGAATTCATTTATTAGTTCTAATGGGTTTTGTGTGTGTGTGTGTGTATGTGTGTGTGTGTCTGTGTGTGTGTCTGTGTGTGTACTCTGTAGGGTTTTCTATATATATTATGTCACCTCCAAATAGAAACAGATTTACTTCTTCCTGTCCAATTTGGATGCCCTTTATTTCTTTTTCTTGCCTAATTGCTCTGGCAAGGACCTTCAATACTATATTGAATAAAAATAGAGAGAGTAGGCATCCTTTTTTCCTAATCTTAGAAGAAAAGCTTTCAGCTTTTCACTGATAAGCATGATGTTAGCTGTAGCCTTGTCATATATGGTCTTTATTATGTCATAGTACATTTCCACCACACTGACTTTCTTGAGAGCTTTTATCATGAGTGGATGTTGAATTTTGTCAAATAGTTTTCTTCATCTTCTGAGATGATCACCTGGTTTCATCCTTCACTAATGTGATGTGTCACATTGATTGACTTGTAGATGTTGAACGATCCCATATCCCTAAAATCTCACTTGATCATAGTGTATGATTATTTTCTTTGATCAACTTGAAGTGTTGTTGAATTTGGTTTGCTTAAGGACTTTACATCTATGTTCATCAGGGATTTGTCCTGTAATGTGTGTATGTGTGTATGTGTATGAGTGGTATCCTTGTCTGTTTTTGGTATCAGGTAATGCTGGACTTGTGAAGTGAGTTTGGAAGTGTTACCTCCTAATTTTTTGGAAGGGTTTAAGAAAGATTGGAATTAATTTCTCTTTAAATGTTTGGTAAAATTCACCTGTGAAGCCAGTTGGTTCTGGACTTCTCTTTGCTGGGAGGTTTTTGATGAGTGATTCAGTCTCTTTACTATTAATTCATCTGTTGAAATTTTCTATTTCTTCATGATTCAGTGTTGGTAGTTTGTATGTTTTTAGGAATTTATCCATTTTTCTAGGTAATCCAATTTGTTGGCATATAATTGTTCAGAGTAGTCCCTTACGATCCTTTGTATTTGTGTGTTGTCACTTGTAATGTCTCCCCTTTCATTTTTAATTTCATTTGAGTCCTTTTTTTTTTCTTGGTAAGTCTAGCTAAGAGTTTGTTTATTTTGTTTTTCTTATTTTCATTGCATATTATGTGTTATCTTTTTACTCTCTATTTCATTTATTCCTGCTCTGATCTTTTATATTTTTTTCTTATATTAAATTTGGGCTTAGTTTGTTCATTTTAGAGTAACTTTGAGGTGTATAGTTAGGTTGTTTATTTGAGATCTTTCTTTTTTCTTAATATAGGTATTAATTGCTCTGAACTCAAACTGCCTTTGATAGCATCCCATAAATTGTGGTATGTAGTATTTTCATTTTCATTTCTCTCAGGATGTTCTCTGATTTCTTTTTTGATTTATCCTTTGACCCATTTGTTGTTTAGTAGCATGGTGTTTAATTTTCACATATTTGCAAATTTCCTAGTTTTCTTGTAATTGATTTCTGGTTTCATATCATTGTGGTCAGAAAAGATGCTTGATATTATTTCATTCTTTTAAAATTTATTAAGGCTTGTTTGTAGCCTAACATATGACTTATCCTGGAAAATGTCCCAAATGTGCTTGAGAAGAATATATATTCTATTACTTTTGGGTGAAATGTTTTGCAAATGTCTGTTGAGTCAGTCTGGTCTAATGTGTAGTTTATGTCCAATGTTTCCTTAGTGATTTTCTGTCTGGATGATCTATTTATTGTTGAAAATGGGATATTGAAGTCCCCTATTATTACTATGTTGCTATTTCTCCCTTCAAGACTATTAATATTTGCTTTAGATATATATGTCCTCCTATGTTGGATTAACAAACCTTTGTTATTTTCAATTGTTTTATAGTATTCTGTTGTATGAATACATCATAGTTTATATAACCATTCCCTTACTAATGGACACCTAATTTTTTACAGTCCTTTGCTGATATAATAATCATCACTATGGGACGCCTGGGTGGTTCAGTTGGTTGGACAACTGCCTTCAGCTCAGGTCATGATCTCGGAGTCCCGAGATCGAGTCCCGCATCGGGCTCCCAGCTCCACGGGGAGTCTGCTTCTCTCTCTGCCCTTCTCCTCGCTCATGCTCTCTCTCCCTGTCTCTCTCTCAAATAAATAAATAAAATCTTTAAAAAAAAAATAATCATCACTACCCCAAAATACCTAATTACATGTGCTTTTTTAAAATTGAGTGTGTCAATATGCTACCTTCACAGTTCAGATTGGTTTCTTTAAATGTCTCATTTTTTAATCATTGGAATTACTTGTAATTATTTAATCTGATTTTGCACGTCACGTTATTTTTCTCCTGTAAGCCATAAGCCTCCTCTCTAAGGTTTTACCCGTCAGATGCTTATGGGTGTAGATATTCTTATCTATCTTGAACTTTGCTGAATTTCAGATTGTGAATAATATGTCTTCAGTTGCCATAGGAACTCCAAGTGACATGATTACTTTCTTCCATCATTCCTATCACTTTTTTTTTTTCTTTTTTAGGTCTCAGTTAAATACAGAACAGCCTTTCTTGTTGCTTCCTTAACCTCCACTACTTCTGAGAAAATATGTTATTAGTTATATCAAGTCAATAACTTATTAAATTTTGTAGGGCAATTTTATTTTATTTTATTTTATTTTATTTTTTTTTTTAAAGATTTTATTTATTTATTTGACAGAGAGAGATCACAAGCAGGCAGAGAGGCAGGCAGAGAGAGAGGAGGAAGCAGGCTCCCTGCTGAGCAGAGAGCCCGATGCGGGGCTCGATCCCAGGACCCCGGGATCACGACCTGAGCCGAAGGCAGCGGCTTAACCCACTGAGCCACCCAGGCGCCCCTTATTTTATTTTTTAATAAGTTTTGTATTATGTTATTTTAGTTACCAACAATGAATCATGGAACACTGCATCAAAAACTAATGATGTTGGTTTCACTTATTTGTGGAGCATAACAAATAACATGGAGGACATAGGGAGATGGAGAGGAGAAGGGAGTTGAAGGAAATTGGAAGGGTAGGTGAACCATGAGAGACTATGGACTCTGAAAAGCAACCTGAGGGTTTTGAAGGGGCGGGGGTGGGGTGGGAGGTTGGGGGAGCCAGGTGGTGGGTATTAAGAAGGGCACGTATTACATGGAGCACTAGGTGTGGTGCAAAAACAATAAATTCTGTTATGCTGAAAAGAAATAAAAAAAAAAAACTAATGATGTACTGTAGGGAAATTTTATATAAATAACTAGATTTAAGTTATTATCTTTCTCAAATTCTGCATTATGTATGAAAGGAGTCGATAATAGGTAATGCAGTACAATAGTAAAAACTATTGATGATGGGACTATAGGTGATTAATTTTCTTTGTTTCTCTGTGTTTCCTAGATTTAAAGAAGTAGCATGCATAACTTTTTTTTAAATTAACATATAATGTATTATTAGCTTCAGGGGTACAGGTGTGTGAATCACCAGTCTTACACAATTCATAGCACTCATGATAGCATGTACCCTCCCCAATATCCATAATCCAGCTGCTCTATCCTCCCCCCCCACCCCTCAGCAACCCTCAGTTTGTTTCCTGAGATTAAGTGTCCCTTATTGTTTGTCTCTCTCCCAATCCCATCTTGCTTCATTTTTTTCCTTCCCTAGCCCCCCACGACCCCCCACTCTGCCTCTCAAATTGCTCATATCAGAGAGATCATATGATAACTGTCTTTCTCTGATTGACTCATTTCCCTTAGCATAGTACCCTGTAGTCCTATCCACGTTGTTGTAAATGGCAAGATTTTGGGGTTTTGATGGTTGCATAGTATTCTTTATCCATTCATCTGTTGATGGACATCTAGGTTCTTTCCATAGTTTGGCTATTGTGAACATTTCTACTATAAACATTCAGGTGCACATGCCCCTTCAGATCACTACATTTGTATCTTTAGGATAAATACCAGTAGTGCAATTGCTGGGTGGTAGGGTAGCTCTATTTTCAACTTTTTGAGGAACATCCATACTGTTCTCCAGGGTGGCTGCACCAGCTTGCATTCCCACCAACAGTGTAGGAGGGTTCCCCTTTCTCCTCATCCTCGCCAGCATCTGTCATTTCCTGACTTGTTAATTTTAGCCATTCTGACTGGAGTGAGGTGGTATACAACTGTGGTTTTAATTTGTATTTCCATGATGCCAAGTGATGTTGAGCACTTTTTCATGGGCCTGTTGATCATTTGGATGTCTTCTTTAGCATGCATAACTTTTAAAATTAAAACAAAATTTTTTTAAAAATCTGTCAGATATTCTGCTTTTAGTAAAATTAGATTTTCAGTAAAGGTTTAGATGATTGAAATGTCCCAGTACAGTGTATGTTGTTCTTGTGCTAATTTGGGAAACTGTGTTAGGAAAATATTATCCATACTCTCAGGCTGGCCCATGATCTGTTGCGTCTTTTCAAGATGATATAACGTCTGTTTTTCTTTTGTTTTGTCCTTGTCCAAAAGCTCTCCACCCTTATCTCAGAATAAACTGGAAACCATCATGCATTACGACGTGCGTGCACACACACACACACACACACACACAGACTCACGCATCTCCCACTCACACACTCACTCACTGAAATGGGTCCACGGTTACTTATCAGAGTTCTCGATTATGCCTAAAAGCTAGCAGCACGAAGGCTAACTTCATTTATTATTCATCTGATCTGGACACATTTCTTCAGCCTTTTTCTGGTAACAGTAGATAGATATGATTGTTTGGAGAGGAGAATATTTTCAGCCAGAAATATAGACTAAAGATATCTTCAAAAAGATATATTTGTGAATGCTACATCATAATTGTGCTATCCAGAGAGAAGTTCCTAAGTAGAGACAAAACTGTAACATATTAATGGGAGAATTGGGTTATGTCTACAGGGCCCTGGTTGCCTGTATCAATGACTTCATGAAATCATCATATGTAAGTTGTAAAACTTAGAGTTTAGAGGATTTCTCATTTGTGAGACCCTTGCATAAGGACATGGAAATATACCTTTACATGTATAGTGATGAAAGCTTGTTTCTATGCAGAAGATCCTTTGCATTTAAAAAGACGAAGTCTGATTTCTGTGGTTATTTTCCCAGTAAATTTGCCATATAAAACAGACAACTTTTACCTGGATACAGACCTAAGAATTTTATGTTATTACTTCTGGAGATGCTGTGTATCTTCTATCTGCTAGGGACCATTGTAGGTACTACCGAAGCAGAGTGGTTAGACCAATTTTGAAAATTGGAAGATTTTCACATTCAAGGCAAGGGTCTTAGTGTGTGGTGATTAAGAACTTGGACTTTGGAGTCAAATAGATCTCATTTCAAAGCTGAGATTTACAACATATCCGTGGTGTGACTTCAAGTAAATCATTTAGTCTTTAAAATCCACTTCCTGACCATTTCTATTTTAGAATGAAACAAGATAATATATGTAGAGCATTGAGCAGTACCTATCATACTTGATAAGTGGGAACTACACAATAATTATTATCACTGTGGGTATCAATAATACAATTATGTGCCACTTGGTATATCTTCTCATTCCCCACTGCCATCGACACTATGTAATATTTATTCTGCAGAACTGTGGGGGGCTGCCTGAGACCCGCGCCTCCTGATGTTTTGCCTTCCTTTACCCGTTTAACTCTGCTTCATCCCCACAGGTGAATGACAAAAACAGCAGAGTGGTCACTTAATAGGAATGCTGTGAGGTTCAGTATAGCTTTGAAGTTTGGGGTCAGAAGCATCTCTGAAACACATTAGTAATTTGGTTTAAAAATAAAAAGCTAAATACCAAAAAGAGGGCCCAGTCTGAAGTTACTGTAGGCATTTTCAAAGAGTTTGGGAATGTTTTAGACGTTATCTGTGATCTGGGTCTGCATAAGCTTCTTTCTCTTTAACATACAGCCCCTGGGACGTAATGTGCCTCTCTCTGCAGTTATGTAAGCAGTTCTTGTGGGTCAGTTCCATTTCTCATCTGAAAGGAAAACTGCACCTGGGCAAGCTTTTCCTGGTAACAGACGCCAAAGGCAATGTTTGGACCTACCATTAAATTAAAGCCTGTTGGAAGTTCTGGAAACAAAAACCCCATTTGTTCCAGAAGCAGCATTATTTAAACAGTGCGCAGCACACAGTAGGGCCTCAAGTTGGATGTGCTGAACGAATGAATGAGTGAATGAATGAAAGAGGTGGTGATGTCCCTATTTATGTTTTGACTCTAGAAGCACCAGAAACTGTTCAGCCAGGTGCCACAGCCCAGCCTGCCAGCTCACATTCTTTGCCACACATTAAGCAGCAGCTGCGGAATGAAGACTGCTACCATGGCAAGCTAAGCAGGAAGGCAGCAGAGAGCCTGTTGGTAAAGGATGGGGACTTCCTGGTTCGAGAGAGTATAACATCTCCTGGCCAGTATGTGCTAAGTGGACTACAGGGAGGCCAGGCAAAGCATCTTCTCCTGGTGGATCCCGAAGGCAAGGTATCATTGACTTCTTCTTGTGGTTTTCGCAGGATGTTTTAATTAAGGTTATTCTGAGTGATTAGTCCAAAGCCTGTCGCATGTTAAAGCTAAGAGTTTTCTTTCTCTTGAGCCTGCTAGGTGGAGCAGGAAGTGCTAACTAAGGGGGCTAGTGGAGGGGTTTGAGAGGGAGCCACCCCAGAGGATCAAGTAGAGGGCAGCTCTTTCTGCCCTTCCCACTTCAGTTTAGCACTAAGTGAATACCTACAACACAGAAGTGTAAGGATTCACAGCTGACCACTGTTCAGTATCACATACCTTGTCCTTGCTACCAGAGTGCTTATAGCTTATGATTTCAAAAAACAGATGCTTAGGGACGCCTGGGTAGCTCAGTGGGTTAAGCCGCTGCTTTCGGCTCAGGTCATGATCTCAGGGTCCTGGGATCGAGTCCCGCATCGGGCTCTCTGCTCAGCAGGGAGCCTGCTTCCTCCTCTCTCTCTCTGCCTGCCTCTCTGCCTACTTGTGATCTCTCTCTGTCAAATAAATAAAAATTTAAAAAAATCTTTAAAAAAAAAAACCAGATGCTTAAATAATTATAACACAAGTATGAATGATGTAAGAATGGTTCAGCTAAAGCATTATAGTGTTTCTCGTGATAGAGGAGTGCTCTGGTTGAGGGAAACTAAATGCTTCTTGCAGGGTCTGGCATGTAAAATGAACCTTAAAAGACAGCAGCATTTTAAAAGGGGGTATATTTGGAGCATAGAGAAGGAAGCATAAGAACACACAGAGCAGAAGAATGACATTAAGCCAATTAAAAAATGTATGGCTAGGCAGAGGATGGGACAGAAATGATCGTAGACAAAAAACGGTTAACAAAATGGTAATAGTCTTTCCCTATTAATAATTAGTTTATATGTAAATGGATTAGGCTTCTCAGTCAAAAAATATAGAATAGCAGATATAAAGCAAGATCCGACTATATGCTGTCTAGAAGAGACTCACTTTAGATTTAAGGACATGCATAGTCTGAAAGTGAAAGGATGGGTAAAGATGTTCCATGCAAATGATAACTAAAAGAGAGCAGTCAAAAACTGTTAAAAGAGACAAAGAAGCACATTATATAATGATAGAAGGATCAATTCACCAGGAAGATATAACAATTATAAATGTATATGCACCCAATATCAGAGTACCCAGATATATGACACAAACATTGGCAGAACTTAAGGGAGAAATAATAACACAATATTAGTGGGAGATTTCAGTGCTCCACTTTCAATAATGGATAGAACATCCAGTCAGAAGGACTTGAACAGGGGCACCTGGGTGGCTCAGTGGGTTAAAGCCTCTGCTTTCGGCTCAGGTCATGATCCCAGGGTCCTGGGATCGAGCCCCGCATCAGGCTCTCTGCTCAGCAGGAGACCTGCTTTGCTTCTCTTCCTCTTTCTCTCTGCCTACCTCTCTGCCTACTTGTGATCTCTGTCTGCCAAATAAATAAATAAAATCTTAAAAAAAAAAAAAAAAAGAAGGACTTGAACAACAGTGTAGACCAAATGGACCTATCAGACAAATACACTAGCCTCAGAATACACATTCTTCTCAAGCATACTCAGAGCATTCACATGTTAGATCACTAATACTAGGATGGATCTCCTATCAGGTCAAAAAACAAGTCTTAGGAGATGTAAGAAGAGTGAAATCATACCAAGTATCTTTTCTTACCACAGTGGAATGAAACTAGATATTAATGACAGAGAGAAAATTTACAAATAAGTGGAGTTAAATAATACACTCTTGAAGAACAAATGCCAAAACAGAAATCAAGGGGAAATTAGAAAATATCTGGAAACAAATGGAAATGAAAACACAACATACCAGAACTATGGGATGTGGCAGAAACAATATGAAGGAAGTTGATAAATGTGGTGATAAATGTCTACACCGAAAAAAAAAAAAAAGATCTCAAATAAACAATCTAACTCTGCATCTCAAGGAATTATAAAAGAACAAATTAAACTCAAAATTAGCAGAAGAAAGGAAATATTTCAGATTGCAGTGAAATAAATGAAAGAGAATAGAAACATAATAGGAAAAAATCCACAAAAATACAAGTTGCTGTTTTGAAAGGATACATGAAACTTATCTTTAGCTAGATGGCTTAGAAAGCAAGAGGGAAGGCTCAAACAAATAAAATCAGAAAGGAAAGAAGAGACATTACAACTGATGACAAATTAAACGATTAAATGATTATATTAAACAATTATAAGAGATTATTAAGACAATTATATGCCAAAAAATTGGATAACCCAGAAGAAATGGATAAATTCCTAAAAACATACAACCTACTAAGAGTGAACCACAAAGAAATAGAAAACCTGAATAAATTGTTAGTAAGGAGATTGAATCACTAGTCAAAAACTTCCCACACACAAAAAAGTCCAGGACCAGATAGTTTCACTCATAAATTCTTTCGGACATTTAAAGAATTAATGTCTATGCTTCTTTTTTTTTTTTTTTAAAGATTTTATTTATTTATTTGACAGAGAGAGATCACAAGTAGGCAGAGAGGCAGTCAGAGAGAGAGAGAGGAGGAAGCAGGCTCCCGGCTGAGCAGAGAGCCCGATGCGGGACTCGATCCCAGGACCCTGAGATCATGACCTGAGCCGAAGGCAGCGGCTTAACCCACTGAGCCACCCAGGTGCCCAATGTCTATGCTTCTTAAACTTTTTCCAAAAAAATGAAGAGGAGAGGCGCCTGGGTGGCTCAGTTGGTTAAGTGTCAACCTTTGGCTCAGGTCATGATCTTAGGGTCCTGAGATCCACCTCTCCCTACCATAGGGCTCCCTGCTCGGCGGTGAGGCAGCTTCTCCCTCTCCCTCTGCGTTTCCATCTCCCTCTGCCCCTCCCCTGACTTGTGCTCTCTTGCGTGTTCTCTCTCTCTCTTTCAAATAAATAAAATATTTTAAGAAAATGAAGAGGAAAAAATACTTAAAAACCCATTCTATGAGGCCTGCATTACCCATATACCAAAACTAGAAAAAGACACTACAAGAAAGGAAAACAGAGGCCAGTATGTCTGATGAACATACATGTAAAAATCCTTAACAAAATACTAGCAAACCACATCCAATAGTTCACTAAAGGATCATATACCATGACCAAGTGGGATTTATCCCTGGATTGCCAGGAAGGTTCATCAAAGAAAGCAATTGATGTGGCCCACGACGTTAACAAAATGATGGATAAAAATCATATGGTCATCTCAATAGATGAATAAAAAGCATCTGAAAAAACTAAACACCCTTTCATGATTAAAGATTATTTATTTATTTATTTGACAGAGATCACAAGTAGGCAGAGAGGAAGGCAGAGAAAGAAGGGGAAGCAGGCTCCCCGCTGAGCAGAGAGCCCAATGTGGGGCTCAATCCCAGGACCCCAGGATTATGACCTGAGCCAAAGGCAGAAGCTTTAACCCACTGAGCCACCCAGGCGCCCCAACACCCTTTCATAATTTAAAAAAAAAAAAAAAACAAAAAAACCCTACACTCAGTGAACTAGGAGTAGAAGGAAATTACTTCAGCATGACAAAAGCCATATGTTTAAAGCCTACAGCTAATACCATACTCACAGTGAAAAACAAAGTTTTTCCTTTCACCACTTTTGCTCAACATAGTGCTGGAAGTACTCTCCCAGGAAATTAGGCAAGAGAAAGAAATAAAAGGTATCCAAATTGGAAAGGAAGAAGTAAAATTATCTCTTCAAAGATGATATAATCTTATATGTAGGCAATCCTAAAGATTCCACAAAAAACCTGTTATGACTAATAAATAATTTCAGCAACATTTCAGGATAGAAAGTGAACATACAAAAATCAGCTGCATTTGTATATAATAATAATGAACAATCTGAGAAGGAAATTTAGAAAACAATCTCATTTACATTACCATCAAAAAGAATAAAATACTTAAGTATAAATGTAACCAAGGAGTCAAAAGACTTATAAGCTGAAAACCACAAAACATTGCTGACTGAAAGAAATTAAAGAAGACACAAATGGAAAGACATTCTATGTTCATGGATTAGAGGATTTGCTATTGTTAAAACCTCCATATTATCCAAAGTAATCTACAAATTCAATGCAATCTCCATAAAAATTTTAAAATCATTTTATAGAAATAGAAATACACTCTTAGTATTCATTTGGAACCACAAAGCCAAAACAATCTTCAGAAAGAAAAATAAAGCTGGAGACATCATACTTACTGATTTCAAAGCTAGAGTAATCAAACCAGCATGGTACTGGCATGAAGACAGACATATAGACCAATGGAACAGAACAGAGAGCCCAGAGATAAACCAATGCATTTATGGCCAAATGGTCTTTGCAAATGTTGCCAAGAATACACATCAGAGAAGGAATACTCCTTTCAGCAAATAGTTTTGGGAGAATGATACCCATATGCAAAGAATAAAATTAGACTCCCTATATTACAGCACACCCCAAAATTTATTCAAAATAGATTAAAGAAAAAAAATAAAGGAAAAAAAACCAAAATAGATTAAAAACTTATATGTAAGATCTGACACTGTAAAACTAGGAGAAAAGAAAAAGAAAAATTTCATAATATTGCTCTTGACAATGATTTCTTGGGTATAACACCAAAAATGCAAGCAAATGCAAAAACAGACAAGTGAGACTATGTAAAACTAAAGAATTTCTGCACAGCAAAGAAAACAATCAGCAAAGTGAAAGACAATCAGAATGGGAGATAATATTTGCAAACTGTATGTCTGGTAAGGGGTTAATTTTCAAAGTCTATAAGAAATTTCTACAACTTAATAACAAAAAAAACCCAAATAACCTGATTTAAAAATGGGCAGATAACTTGAACAGTCATGTCTCCAAAGAAGATCTGCATATGGCCAGCAGGTATTTTAAAAAAGATGCTCAACAACTATAATCACCAGGGAAGTAGAATCAAGTTCACAGTAAGATATCACCTCACCCCTGTTAGGATGATTATTATAAAAAACAAACAGAAAAGAACAAGTTTTGGTAAGGGTATGCAGAATATGTAACTGTTGGGCCTTGTTAGTGGGAATGTATAATGGTGTAGCTGCTGTGGAAAGCAGTATGGGCTGTCCTCAAAAAATTAAAAATAGAATTCCCATATGGTTCATATTTATTGGACAGGTTTTTATCCCAAAAGAATTGACATCAGGATTTTAAATAGACATTTGCACTCCCATCTTATTCACAGTAGCCAGGTTGTAGGAACAAGCTTAATGTCCCTTGATGGATTAATAGATTAACAAAATGTGGTGTGTGTATGTATACATACACAAGTATACAACAGAAGAGTATTCCACCGTAAGAAGACAAAAGTCTATCATATGCTACAACATAAATGAACCTGGAGAATATCCTGCTAATTAAAATTAAAATAAGCCAGTCACAGGATGACAAGTACTGCATGATTCCAGTTATATGGGGTATCAAAAGTAGTCAAACTCATAGAAATAGAATGTAGGATGATAGTTGCCAGGGCCGGGTGGGGAGGAAGAAACAGGTGGTGGTGGTTGTTTAATGACTATTGGTTTCAGCCTTGTAAGATGAAAAAGTTACAGTAATCTGTTGTATGGCATTATGCTTAGAGTTAACTACACTGTTGTACACTTAAAAACTTGTTCAGGGGGTAGATCTCATGTTATGGTTTTGTTATCTCTCTCTCTCTCATACAAACACCCACACACACACACACACACGCCCCTTGTGACTGGGACAACAGCAGCACTATTTGCAGTGTGTAAAGCTGGGCAAATGGTGGAATGCACATGGAGTGCAGGGGGCCATGATGAACTGGGAAGAGCATGTCCTGTGTAAGAGGGACAGTCACACGCAGCTCCGGTCACTTGCTGCCATTTGGAGTAAGGGTCCAGGGTAGCTGGATGTGATTTTCCCAAAGAAACCACAAAATGAAATTTGTATAGGTAATCTCCCCATTTTTAATTCAAAATACTTAAGAACTCTCTATTGGGCACCTTCTACCTTTTCCCCACAGCAAACTGTAAAACATCTCCTGGTATGTTTGGCTGGAGAGTGGGTAGTTTATAATCCCTGCACTGGAAGATAACTTGACATTTGTATTCAGGATTGCTTAGAGACGAAAGTAATGAGGGGATTCCAGGTAAGAACTAGTGAAAGCCTGAATCAGGATGGAGGTAGGAGAAATACAGAGAGGAGGGCAGAGTGAGCTGGAATTTACAACACAGACTAGCAGGACTGATCCACTGATTTGACATGGGCTGGGGTTGAGATGAAGGATATCAAAATGTTTTCAAGGCTTGGAGCCATTTGAGAGTAAGTGGGAAACCTTGTGCGCTTTTCCTCTTAATCCTTGAGTGTGTATTTCCCAAGAGTAGGGATGTTCTCTTACACAGACATAGTACAGTGATCAAGATCAAGAAATTTTAACATTGACCATTACCCTTATCTAATTCAGGGTTATATTCAAATTAGGGCAATTATTCTCCCCAAAATTGTGTTTTCTTTAATATGCTAAAAACCAATATCTAAACAGAACAACAACAACAAAAAAAATCCCTTGTAGAGAGGTAGCAGAATCATGGAGCATGATTCTGGAGTATGATTCTTATTCATGGAGCATGAATAAAGCGAAGTAAGCCTTAGTCTCTGGCTGCATGACGTCCTGCTGCTGGGCAGTTCCCAGCCACCCACTACAAAGGAGTGGAGTCCATTGTGGCCAGTGGAGTCATGATGGAGAGAAAGCAAGAGAGAAAGCTCAAGAGAAAGCAAGCATAGGGAAACTGAGTTGCTTTGGCAACAGGCAAGAAGTTCCATATAACATATTTATGAATGGGCTACCATGAAGTCTGCAGGAAGGAGACATGAATGCCTATTAGGAAGGTCTGACGAGGCTTCTTGAAGGAGACAGGATTTGTGTTGAGCCTCCAAGAAGAGGCAGGACTTCTCCAGAGGGGCTACTTCGAACAGACACAAGATATTTTGGCAACAGTCTGCTTGCTGGGTTATAATTGTAATCCTGGGATTCATGCTTCTATATATCGTTAAATATTTATAGCAATGGTGATGTGACAAGATACATGAAATAGTAATATGGCAAAAAGAGTTGTTGCAAATTTGGATTGGGTGACAGTTTTTATCATTTTTCTGAGAGGGAAAACTGCTTAAAAAAAAAAAAACAAAAACGGTAATGGGGAATGAGACAAGTGTTTCCTAAGGGATATAGAGCTGAAAGGTACCTTTCTTTCTTTTTTTTCTTTCTTTCTTTTTTTTTTTTTGTTTGTTTGTTTGTTTTGTTATTCAGCCAAATATCTCCTTCAGGGATGTGTCTTTTTTTTTTCTTTTCCTGATTGTTTACATCGTATGGAAGAACTATTATCATTTAACCTCAATACTTGTACTTCCTTTTCAAGGTAAGGACCAAGGATCATGTGTTTGATAATGTTGGCCATCTTATCAGATACCACATGGATAACAGTTTGCCAATCATTTCATCTGGAAGCGAAGTAAGCCTTAAACAACCAGTGAGAAAAGAAAATAATCCATGACTTTTGCATTCCAGCAAGTGACCATTTGGAAGTACCATCACACTGATATTTCAAGAAAGTGGTGTTAGGACACAAAAGATAATCCAAACCTGGTTTAGAGACAAACTAGAGCACAAACTGTGAAGTACATTTTTCCAAGACCATCATGGACTCTGTCCTTTCTAAGACAAAGAACTAACAAAGATCAATCCTCAGAAAGTGAAAATCAGAAAAGGAGAAGAGGATTGGTCCCTTTGAAAAGAAATTATACATATGCACGGATGTCACTTTTTAAGGCCATATTGCATTGATAGCAAGCTAAAAGCACAATTAAACTTTCCCATTCTAAAGACTCCTTGGATGAACTGCTGGGGCAGTAGTGGTATGTGCCTTTCAACTTGATAATTTGGGGACATTTTCATATTGGGGAGATTAGTTCTAAGTGTCTTCATATTCTCTAACTATAGAACTATTTGCCAAAAGAAGTTTTTCCTTGTTACAAAAATAAGAAGTAATTTGCTTGATAGTTACTGACTTTATTACATTTTCGGTTTAGTAGCACTTTCACTGCAATGTTAAAATAAATTTGTCGTTGAATTTGGACTCTGTCTATGGCCAGTAGAGTCAAAGCAAAAGTCACTGAAAGCATTGGTCTGTTTCATTGGCCTGTCCCATTTACTACTTAAAGGGTTGGAGCCTAAATTCTTTGGCCTAGTATTTCTCAATCTTTGCTATTCGGATGGTTTGTATGCAGCATAGCATAAACTGAAGAGAGGCCAAATCTATCAGTCATTTCTATTTCATCGTATTTATCCCCCTTTCCTTCCCCTCTCCCTTCCCCTACACACAGAGGAAGCTTGTGAACGCACGGATTTAAAACATGACAGACAAACCCATGTTCTTCATATTCAACATTCAAATTGGTTTCATTCTTATTTAAAATACTGATTTTATTTGAAAGTATCAGGAAATATCCTCTTGATTGGCTGTTACTGAATCATAGTCTTTCACCTGTATCCTGAGCATCTTTTCTAGATATGATCAGACAAAATGCAGAAGGGGGAAAACATTGAATGAAACGTCTGGAAAGGTTTGTCACATGTAGTTACACTGGTAAACTGATGGTGTAATTAGTGTTGCGTAGAGAAAAGTGCAAGCCAGGTCTCTTGATATGACCTTGAGCCAGCTGCTGAGCCTACCTGGACTCCAGTTTCCTTATCTATGAAATAAGGGACTTGGGCTAGGTGAATTCAGAGGTGCGTCTCAGCCCTAAGATAAGATGAGTTTACAAAAAGCAAGTTTTCCATTTATTAGGGGTCAGTATTGATAATCAGTTTGTAGAAGGAAGGTGAAAAGGAGCTTTTTCCTTTAGTCTGTACCTGTACTCACAGAATGAAGGGCACAACTGAAACCAACATTCAGGTAGTAGAGACCCCGAGCCTTTCCATCACAAACACAGACACACTGGCGCGCTCTCAGCAGTGACAGTGGAAGTGGATTCGGTTGTTTGGAGTAGCAGGAAACGGCTTCAGTCTTTTCCTAGCCTTTGCATAGAGTGGCTTGGCCATTGCTTTAGGATGCTTTTTTATCCTGAGTAATCTGGACAGTTGCCTTAACCCCACCTCATTTTGGCCATGTAGATACAACTTAATCTTTGTAATTGTGATATATTTGCTAAGTTTTAAGTAAAAGACAAGAAATTTTTGGAGGGTAGAAATCATCAGACATCAAGGAACACTGAACTGTAATATTTCCTCTATAAAGGTTTATGATTTTCTCCTACTTCTGGTGTCACTGATTGCTTAGGTAGGTTTGTTTCCTTTTACACAATGAGGAAATAATGGCTCTTTCATCAGTTTTATATATACCTTGGTTCTTGATGATCTGTCCCCACAAAAAGGGGTCAGCGTGAGTATAGATAGTAGAAACTTGTGGGTGATCTAGTCACCTGGCAGAGACAGAGCAGGGTTGTGGTCTCAAGATTGGTTGAGCGGAGTGTTAATGGGATTGCAGGAAAAAGTTCTTGATAGAAACAGATGCAGAGAGTGTAAATGATACTAGAAGTACATGAATCCTGGCACAGAATGAACCGGTACATAGATAATCAGTATTTGACTGTAATGTTATAGTAGTTAGGTAAGCAAATACTCAACTTACAAGTACCACAGACACCGTTAAAACAAAATGAAACAATAGAAGAAATATTTGATTGCATGCTATTTTAATGACACATGCTTATCTTCATCTGTTTTAAAGTGGAAATCCATTTGTCTCTAAATACCTGTAAATGATTTTTCAAAAAAAAAATAAATGATCATTGCTTTGTGACAATTGACTGTATATGTCTGATGTTGGGGTTTGGAAGATTTATCATTTGCAGGATGTATCAGTGTCCTGACAGGAACCAGATGGCTCACATCAGTTGGGTAATGTGAGGAGGGTTTAACAAAGGGACTCTTTACAAAGGTGTGGGCAGAGTATGGGGAAACCACAAAGGAGGACACAGTGCCCTGGGACCAGTGAACAGGTAAGGGGAGATCATGGTAATGTAATCCAGAGAGAGAGAGCTCCTCCTAGGAGCTGTGGGCTCCAGTGGAGGTACTCCCCCAGCCCTGGTGACTCCACGAGGAGGCGGCTATGGACATTATACTTAATGGAAGAAGGACAGCCTTTTCAACAAATGGCATTGGAGCAGTTGGACATCTGTGGCAAGAGAACAAACCTCACACTTTACATAGACATTAACCCAAATGGGTTATGGATTTAAATACAAAATGTAAAACTATGAAACTTTTAGGAAAGAAAAACACAGGAGAAACTCTTTAGAATATAGAGTAAGGGAAAGAATTTTTAGAGTTGACATGATCCATTAAAGGAAAAACTAGTACATTGCATTTCATCGAAATAATAAATTTTTGCTCTGTAAAAGACTCCATAAAGAGGATGAAGGGCAAGCGATAGACTGGGAAAAAATATTTGAAAACCACATATCTGAGAGAGGGCTAGTATCTAGAATAAGTAAAAAACTCAAAACTCAACAGTAAAAAAAAAAATCTAATTAGAAAGTGGGCAAAAAACACAAACAGACAATTCAATGAAGATATACAGATGGCAAACAAACATGTGAAAATATTTTCACAATCATTAGCCAGTTAGGAAATGCAGATTAAAATCACAATTAGATATTACTATATACATACCTGAATGGGTAAAATGAAAAATACTGACAATACTAAACGCTGGCCTGATGAGGAGAAAGTGGACCACACATGCATTCCTGGTGAGAATGTAAAATAGTATAGCCCCTCTGAGGGTTTATTTAAGAAACTAACCGTGCAGCTAACATTCAACCCAGTAATAACACCACTGGGCTTGGATCACAGGGAAGTGAAAACCTACGTATACACAGGAAAGTTTATAGTAGCTTTGTTTGTAATGACCTAAAGCTGGCAATACCCCACGTGTTCCTTTAATGGGTGAATGGTGAAATGGACTGTGGTACACACATACCATGGAATACTACTCAGTAATCAAAAGGAACGGCAAACTGATACATACAATGTACATACAATGTACATACAATCTTCAGAGAATTATACGGAGCAAAAAGCTAATCCCAAAAGGTTACATACTATAAGACTATAATTATATAATATTCTTGTAATGACAAAATCATAGAAATGGAGAATAGATTAGGTGTTAAGGAGGAAGGAGAGTGGGTACAGTTACAAAAGGGCAATGTGGGGAATCTTTGTGTGATGCAATAGTTTTGAATTTTGATTGTATCAATGTGGATATTATGGTTGTAATACTATACTATAGTTTTGAAAACAATGTTATTTGTGGAGAAGCTCTCCCTGTTATTTCCCAGTTATTTCTTATGACTAACTGTTTGTGAATCTACAATTTTTCCAAAATAAAAGGTTCAATTTAAAAAATGTTTTGGGGCTAAGAGATATGTCAAGAGATTTTAGGAAGATCACTACTTTAACTGTTGACATTTTCACCAGTGGGATCATCTTGGTCATCCTAGGTCCCATCATACTAGGACTAGGAGGAGTCATCTAGATGAACTACATGAAGCCACCTTCACCAGGGGCCTCAAACGTAATGTTTGATATTATCTCCAGAGATACGCTGACAACATCAAAGGATGGCAAACACAGATGGCATGTGAGACATGGCGCCTCTGCCCAGACCCTTTCAGATAGATCCCTTGAATCATTTCTGCCTGCCCCCTGCTGGCTTCTGTGTGTTTTGCTCCTAACTACTGCAGAGGGGCTCTTGCTGATGACAGCTTCAGGTAAGGGGAGCTGCTTTGAGTCACCAAGAGCCAGAGGTGCCTGTGAGTTTCCTTCTTCCCTGCCCTGCCACCATCTCTGGTGCAAGAGTGCATTACCCATCCTGATTAAACTTTGGAGCTCCCCATGGGGTCACATTGACCAGCACATCTCCAGAAAGCCCACACCTGCTTGACTTTTTTCCTTTCCTGACCTGTTTCCTCACTCCCTAACAGCTTTCTCTGGGAAAGCCTTCCTTACTAAATCCTATGTACTCAAATTTTCATGCCAGAGGTAATTTCTGGGAACCTGACCTAAGGCAGAAGAACATCAAATAATTTTAAACATGTGCACCATTATGGGACTACACTATCTAAGTGTTCGAATACCTGAAATTTTTAAATAAATCCTGTAATTGTCATGGGAATGGTATCCTTATTTTGTATTTTATTAATATGCATTGAACATGTTAAAATTTAAAATATTCACCAGTTTAATGATCTTGTTTCGAGAAACAGAAGTAGTGTGGCATCTGAGAGGGTCTGCATTTCACACTCAGGTATGATTCTGGCAGCTTTGGCTCTTTATCAAATGATCATTGTCACTACTTCTGACAACTTTCACAGGTTTTCTGATGAAAAAATTTGGTGTGAATGAAAATCCTGAACATTAAATCCTGGCAATTGGCTCGAAGACCATAGAGAGGCAAAAGACCTATTGCCCCATGTACATTTCACCCCCAATCCTCCTTTCTTTTTCTCTTTTTTCTTTTTTTTTTAGGTAGTGAAAAAATAACTCCGTGACAATGAAGAACTGAAGAGGAACCATGGGGGTTGCTTATTTATTTACTTTTAAAGGAGAAATATCATTTACATGATTTTATATCCCCAAATACTGCCTTAGATTTTTCAGAAACGAGTTATTTGATGACTTGCCTTGATAATATGTTTTCAGTTGTTTAAATAGAACAAATTAATAGTTCTATTAATTTCAATAAATTTCCAATTTCAATAAATGTCCAATAAATTTCAATAAAGTATAAGCAAACTTCAGAAGAATTATAAATTGATAATATTAGTAATAGATGACTAATGATAAAAATTGAACTAGAACTTGGATATTATTTTAAAGTCAAATTATAGGAAAAGTACAAATTCATTTATTAAAGTAATTAACACTACACACAGCTGAGTTAACCCAACAGCTTACAACAAACCTAATTGATGTTGATGAAGCCAAGAAAAGAGAGTTCATAATTAAGAAACAGGAATAATATCTCTTTAAAAAAAGTTTCCTGGGAATGACACTATTTACACCCTTCTCCCCAAAGTGGGCATTTAAGTTATCTTCAGATGTGCATGAGCAGTTTTTATAATGTTTCACAAAGAAACAATGATACACCATTCTTGGTAAGCTTACATAATATGATAACTTTAATTTACAAATTCTAAACATTAGTAATCCATCATATCTTACTTGGTAGATTCCTAATAGATAAACCTTAGTTGTATGTGAAAATAAAAACCATAAAATTGCAAGATATTTTGCCGTGAAAACTGAAGAAACAGCTTACATGGTCAGTTTACAATATCAGGAATATCCTCGAGGTCCACCAGTGGGCTATGGATCATACTTGGAGAACCACTGATTTAGACTATTCACAGACAATCAATCTATTGTCACAAATGCATCCTAGTCATAACTGGTTGTAAGGAATGAAAACCTACCTGTATTAATTTCCTAGGGTTACTGCAGCAAAGTACTACAAACTAGATGCTTAAAATAACAAATTTATTCCCTCACAGTACTGGAGATTAGAAGTCTGAAATCAAGGTGTTGACAGGGCCATGCTCCTTCTGAAGTTCTGGAGAAGAATCCATTGCCAGCTTCTGGTGGCCCTGGATGTTCCTTGGCTTACGGTGACATAACTCCTTTCTCCGCCTTCATCTTCGCATGGCTGTCCTCTCCTTGTGTGTTTTCTGTGTTCTCTCTCTTTTTTCTTCTTCCTCCCCCCCCTTTCTTTTTCTTTTTTATGAAATTAAAAATTTAATTTTAAAAGTGAGCCCTGGGGGCGCCTGGGTGGCTCAGTGGGTTAAGCCGCTGCCTTCGGCTCAGGTCATGATCTCAGGGTCCTGGGATCGAGTCCTACATCAGGCTCTCTGCTCAGCGGGGAGCCTGCTTCCTCCTCTCTCTCTGCCTGCCTCTCTGCCTACTTGTGATCTCTGTCTGTCAAATAAATAAATAAAATCTTTAAAAAAAAAAGTGAGCCCTGTACTACAATAATGTATGTATTTGTGTGCATGTGTGTATAATTGACACGTGCTGTTACATTAGTTTCAGTTGCTTCCTTCTCTTCTTTTAAGGACACCAGTTTTAGATTTAGGACCCATCCTCATCTATATTAACTAATTACATTTGCAAAGACCCTATTTCCAAATAAGGTTACATTCTGAGTTCTGGGTGGACATGAAATTCAGGGGGACAGTATCCATTCCTAAACGATCTGAGTCAGCTTAAGTCAAAAGGTTACTTTAAGGTTCAGGTTATCACAAGACCCAAAGAAAAGCTGAACTCTCAGGCTTTACAAAATACAAGAATCAGGCAGACCCATGGCTCCGAGCACCAGAAGTTCATGATCTTCAGTCTAGGCTCCACCATAAACATACAATTCCATATATGGAAGTAGTGCATTTCCCATACAATACAGACAACTGTAATAAAAGTCTGCTTCTCTTCCGTATGTTTACCACCTGATTCAATTTCATGAAGTCTTATTTCAGTTACTTGGGAAGGGATGGCCAGATCTAGGGTGGTGGGGAAGTGGTGGTGGTGAAGTTAGAGTGCCTGTGGGCAGGAATAGAACTGGCAATTAGGGGCTTAATTAGGGCAAGCATTTTGACTCATGAATTATTAAATGAGACCCTAGAATAGTGCATGGTGCAAAGTGGATGCTCAAAAATATTATTAAATGAATATATTGCAAATAATGGTCTGATCTTTCTCAGTTAAATAACACTCAGTGAGATAGCGTTTCTACATTTTAGAATTTCTTTCACACAGTCCGACTTCATCCTTTTTACAATCCTGCAAGGTAGATATTATCATTCCTCTTTTTAAGTAAAAACTTTGAGGCTCAGAGGGGTTAAAGAAACTGCTGTGGATAAAAGCTAGTGGGTAGGAGAGCTGGAACTTGAACTCAGATATTCTTTAAGTTCAGTCCTCTTTTAAGGATAGCACTCCTTATTTTGTGATGGCGTTGCTTTGACCTGTTAGTTTTGACACCAGAGAGAAGGTAGTAAAAAAGAAGAATGATGGTTTAGCTCCACCTTTATAGATGTTCTGAATGGGAAGGACCACATCTCCTCAACAGCATGACATTTCCGCTTGAAATGTAGACAAGGCTGGTAGAGGTATTGTCCCTCCCAGCTCACAGGTGTGTCTGTTTAAAAATGCAAGATAAATATTGACCCAACATTCCAGAAATAACCTCTTGCCTAGCACATAAGAAATTCGGCAGTTTTTTCTCTCTTCCCCCACATTTTTTTTTTAAAAGTTCCAAATTCTTTAAAGATTTTATTTATTTGTTTATTTGTCAGAGAGAGAGAAGGAACTCAAGTAGGCAGAGTGGCAGGCAGAGGCAGAGAGAGAAGCAGGCTCTCCACTGAGGAAGGAGCCCGATGTGGGACTTGATCCCAGGACCCCAGGATCATGACCTGAACTGAAGGCAGTGGCCCAACCGACTGAGCCACCCATGCGTCCCTCTTCCTCCACATGTATTTTTATTATTCCAGAATGACTTTATCTACTTATGTTTCTCTGGACATGTTATTAAGTTCATTCTTTGTGTACATCATACCTTACTTCTGTAGCATGCATTTCCCATTTCTTCAAGCATCAAGCTCTTCAATTGGCTGTCCCCTTTCCAGCCCACTTCTCCACTCTTATAAGAATCCTTTTTTTTTTTTTAAAGGATTTATTTATTTAAGAGAGAGACACACACACAGAGAGAGAGGGAGAGTACTCAGGAGGAGGGGCAAAGGAGAGAGAGACAAGAAGACTGGCCCCTGAGCATGGAGCTCAGTATGGGGCTCTGATCCCAGGACCTGAGATCATAACCTGAGTCAAATTCCAGTTAGACACTTAACCTACTGAGCCATCCATGTGCCCCATAAATATAAGAATCTTTTGTTTTTGCTGGTGTGGTTTCACTTGCAGTAATTCATCCTAACCACCTTCCTGTTGACTCTCTTTTCCTCTGTCTCCAAGAACTCCTTCTGATAATCCTTTCTTAGATATTCTGTTTTCCCCAGATTCATCACCCATTCTTACATTGCATGTGTAAATTATTTTGTGGGTTCGTGTGCATATGTGTGTGTGTGTGTGTGTGTGTATGTGTGTGTGTATTTGTCTTCTTATGTAAGCATCTTGCACTGTCAAAGAGTATGGGTACCTTGAGGGGAGGGGTCCTGCCTCACACTTTATATTCAAGCATCTAGGCCAGGAGTTAAACAGGATAGGCAGTCAAAAAAATTTCATTGATTATATACATAGCTTTATCCGAATCTATTTTTAGAGGCAAGGGGCTCTGACCTATTCTTTACTTTGCATTTTTTTGGTAACCTATGTGCTTAAATCTGTTACATTTAATATAATATTAAATATAAAAAGCTTTGTATTTGGAGATAAAGGAAATGTGCTGAAATTCTCTGTCTCACGGGCACCTGGGTGGCTCAGTAATTAAATGTCTGCCTTCTGCTCAGGTCATGATCCCAGGGGCCTGGGATCAAGCCTCACCAAGACTCCCCGTACTGGGCTCCCTGCTCAGTGGGGAGTCTGCTTCTCCTTCTTCCTCTGCTTGTTGTTCCCCCTGCTGTGATCTCTCTCTCTCTCCGTCAAATAAATAATTTTTTTTAAGTGTAAAAAAAAAAAAAAGAAAGTCTTTCTCTGTCTTGCATTAGCTGTGTAGTCTTGGACAAATCATTTTTTTTAAACCTGTTTCTTCTGCTGTAAAATGGGATATGAACACGTGTCCTGGGTCCTCACAGGTTTGTTGTAAGAACTCACCAAATTCTAAAGTACTATGTAAGGGATTATAAACATTGTCTTCTCATGTACCCCCCCCCCCTTATATCTTTAATGCGTTCATCTCTGTAAGAAACAGGGATCACTTGGCATCCTTGCTATAGCATTCCATCTTAAACCAAGCCTAGTTCCCGCTAACAGATACCTTGGCTCAGGTTTCAACAACTGCCATTTACCTGAATGCCTTTTATTCATATTTTCTGGTACAGAAGTCTTAATTTATTTGTTCATTCCTTTCCTCATTTAACCTGTTTGTTCTGAGTGCCTGCCAGAGACCATGAAGCATGATTGATGTCCAAGAAGTAATGTAAGTACCTCAAGATATTGACGTTGAACTGAGTAAAACAGATGTGCAACTAATTACAAAAGATAACAAGAAACTTAAGATATGTATACCATGTACAGATGTAGGAAGGATCATTTTTGTCAAGGTAGGGGGAAATGTGTCATGAAGGGTGCTCATCTGTCTTCAAGACTGAGTGGATAGTAAGAGGGAAATACGGGCGAGAGAAAGAGCTTGAGCAAAACAAAAGCACCCTGGGAACAGTAGGCAGCTCAGCCCGCAGTTCAGTACCTTATTGCTATGGATTGAGTGAGTACTTATTATGTGGCATAACCTTATGCTAGTTGGTGGGGTAACGAGGGATTAGTATAGACATCACAGGAGTGGCGTGGTGAGGTAGCAAAAGAAAACTAGCTGGATTATGAAGAGCCTTAAACAAGCATTTTACTCCATACTTTTCTCATACTAATGGGAAAGGGTGAAAAAGATATGTGAACCTAGGGCTACTAATTCCTTGATAGTCACCAAAAGCGTTTTAGCTTGGCAGGTGGATACAGAACGGGCTTTAGTGCACCCTGGACAGCGCTGTCTTAAAGCTCGCGTTAACACATACCTAAAACAAGAACATTCACACTTGGGGAATTGAGTAGACACGGGGAAAATGTGCCATCTCATCGGTAATGAAAAAAACACAAATTCAAACAAAGCAGAACCCAGTAAGAAAGAAGACAAAGTAAAACTACAGCTAAGTGCGTTTAGGTGATGGGGAAGCAGGCACCTTAGAGAATCAGAAGGGCAGGTGCTAAAACCTTTAAGGTCACGGTTCGGTGGGGAAAGTGAGGGATTCTGTGTGCTGTAATCGAGAGCTGAGATTTAGGAATGGAGAGCGCGGGGGCGAGAGGGGCCAAGGGGGAACCAGCAGGTACAGGAAGGGGCGGGGGACCCCTGACAAAACCCGCACATCCCCGCCAAAGTCCTAAACCACGCCCCTTGGCATCTCTTAGCAACCGTAAACCCGCCCAGTCTAGAGGCCAACCCTTCGTAATTGGCTCCCTAACCCACCAATGGGAGCACAGGAGGACCTTCCCGCCACCTCTGGCGCCCGCTTTCAAACAGCCAGACATTCGCAACTGCGGGCGGAATTCTCAACCAAGCTTGAGAAAGGCGGGGACTTCCGCCGCCACGCCACGCCTCGAGCCGGCACGGCCCCGCCCGCCCAGCCAGCTTTTAGGCGGCGATTGAAGGAGGCGGCTGCTCCTCAATGGCCTCGGCACCGCTGGGTTCGGTTGTGACGAGGAAGGAACGAGCGGATTAGAGTCCTTGGGAAGGGGGTTTGTTAGAAGTCTGTCTTCGGCGGGGATTAGGGTTTCCCCGTGGTGGCAGCACCCGTGGCCTCCGGTGAGTTTCGCTTCTCGGCTGGGCTTGGAGCTGGGGTTGGAGGAGGTGCGGAGTCCTCGGGATTCTGGCTGTGGCTGCCCGCGGGCTCACCCGCCGCCCCCTCCTCAAATCCGGTGGTGGTGGACTGTCCGCGGGTTGCAGGATTCCGGCTTTGACTTTGAAGTGTCCGTGAGACCCCAGTTCCTCCTTACAAGCGACGTGTGGGAAGCCCCCCTAGCCCCGTGCAGGCTACGGGGGAAAAGCCTGAGACCCTCTCCTGGGGACCCCCGCTGTGGTCACCCTGGCGCCGCGCCTGGCTCACAGTGGGTGCTCTGTACACGTGTGTTGACCGAGTGCATGTGACGCCGGCAGCCAAGCCAGCAGCCCCAAGGCACCCCGTGCTGGCACTCTCCAGCTTCGCTGTCGCCGTATCTATTTGTTGTGCTGCAGGTGACGCCAAACGGAGTTCCTTGGTAAGGCCGCTGATTGATTCTGTCGTTCAGCTGTGGGTGCCTACTTGCAGCATTCTTCAGGCCCCTTGACTCGATTTGTCCAAGCTGCTGACATTAGCACTGATGACAGATGGTCATCATTTGTTTAAACGTCTAGTCTCTTCTCTACCAAGTCCTGCTGAACTTTGTAATCTTGAACAGTGCATGGTGAATAATTGTTGAATAAATAACCAGGCCTCTTAAACTGATAATGCACGTCTAAATCAGGCTAGTGCGTTCTGGTTATTTTCCTTGGAGAAGGGAAGCTAGCATGTAAGCAAGTGAGTAGAATTTCCTAGCGCGTTTATAGACCAACCCCCTTCCTGGCACTTAACCTTTTTTTATCTTGTAGTCATGAACTTGAGTCTGATTTAAGCTGAATTTGACCATATCCTTCACAATGCATGGCAATTTATATGCACTCCCTAGATATGTAAATGCGTACAACGAAGTGAGAGGTTGAAATGGAAGCCATAAGAAAAGTATAAGAAATATAGTCTGAAAGTGCAGAATCCTCCCCTCCTCCCTAGGGCAACAGGATGGGGAGGGCATCTTGAAGGAGGTAGTGTTTTCATCCCAGAAGAGGTATTAGTTTAAGTTAGGTTTCCCACAAGCAGCGTGTTCACCTTTCTTAGATACACTGAATGCTGTTTACCTCTTCTGTAGCTGCAGACTCCTGTTCATAGGTAAGAGTGTTACAGTAACAAAACCATGTAGTGATTGGTACATGGTGCTAAACACTTTATATTCATTATCTTGTGAATCTTCATAACTAATCTTTGAAGCAGGTATTATTTTTACCTGCATTTATTTAATGAAAAAATGGAAGCAGTGGCCTCAAAACATGCACAGCTGATAAAAGAGCTAGAATTGAGCCCAGGTTGTCTGAATCAGTGTGCTTATTCTTAACTACTTCCAGAGGTATTGAGTTTTTTCTAACTGCAAGTCTTTTTCTGTGAAATTTCCCTCAGCTGCCCTTTTTTTTTTTTCAGTCAAAGTTAATTTGTGCTTTATACTCTCCTCTATTGCAGATTACAATGTATCACGGTAACTCTTGATTTATATCATTGTTTCTTTAAGGGATGGTAAACTCCCCATGGCTGATACCATGGCTTAGATACATCTAGGATATAAACTGGCACACATTAGTTGCAGAGGAAAATTTTATTGAAATAATGAATCCTAGAGGGTGGCATGAATGTATCATATTCATTCAACAGATTCTTTTTTTTTTTTTTTAATTTTATTTATTTATTTGACAGAGATCACAAGTAGACAGAGAGGCAGGCAGAGAGAGAGAGAAGCAGGCTCCCCGCTGAGCAGAGAGCCCGATGTGGGACTTGATCCCAGGACCCTGAGATCATGACCTGAGTCGAAGGCAGCGGCTCAACCCACTGAGCCACCCAGGCGCCCCATTCAACAGATTCTTATTGTGTGCCTGCCTTGTGCAAAATGTGGAGGACATGCATTTTAACTCTGCTTTCAGAGAGCTTCTAGGTTTTTGGATGAGACAAAAGCAGTGCTTTTGGTTTCTGATATTTTGTCCAACTAAACACTCATTGGCTATTCCTCTAATTGCAAGGAGGGCAAAGAAAACAAAGAGTAACTACAAAATGAGTACTGAGACTGAGCCCTTCTGATCTGAGTGTTAAAAACAAACAAAAATAAAAACAACCAAAAAACCCGAACATAGTCTTATTAATAGGTTCAGAAAAAGTTATCTGGGGAGAAAGTATTAACTATTTTATTTTTTAAAGTATACAGCACACTTATTCTGTGTCTTGATTGTTTAAGGATCAGTCAGTAAATAAAGAAATATGTCATTATTTCTCTTGTTAGTATAGTATCACCAAATTTATTCAAAAGTACTTTTACTAGGACAAGTATTCTTTTTCAGTATACTCATATGGTAGTTTTCAGGATGGTTTTTGCAATTCATACATTTCACAGCAATTCATATGTTTCACCAGGAATTCATGAGGATATCTCTTTCCTACAAAATAGCCACCACTAGGTGTTGTTAATTTTTTTTTTAATTTAGTGGTTGAAAATCATTTCAGTGTTTAAATGACACTGTGAATTCTTCATGAGCTTACTTTTAAGTTAATTGAATATTAGACACTTTCTAAAAATGAATTGTCAGTTGCCCATTTTTAATTAGGTTATCTTTCTCATTTCTTTTTGAAAGCTGTATATTGGGATTTTGTCATGTCTTTTGCAAACATTTTCTTATGCATTATTTTATCTTTTGACTTTGTTAAGTGTGTTTTTTTTCATACATAATATTTGACTTGTCAGTGATGTCTTTTGCCATATGAAAATTTTATTTTTTGTGATTAAGTTTCTTTCAAGTTTTTCTTTCATAGCTTCTGGGTTTATGGTCTTACTATTTAATTTTTCTTATGAAGCAGTCTCTTTTATTCTGAATATTATGGTAAAGTCTCTGATAACAGTGGTAAGTAGTAGTGGTTAATAAGTTGAGGAAAAGCATTAGCTTTTATTTTAAAATTTCATTAAAATACTAATTATCTATTTATCCACAATAAGGTTATCAGATTTCTCTTTATGCCAAAGTAGTTTCTTAGGTCTCCAGTAGTTTGCACTTTTGAGAAGGAGACTCAAGAGACTTTAGTCTTTTCAGATATTTGCAGATTTCTTCAATGACATTGGATTAAAAAGCCTTTCAAAAGCAATACGTTTTGGTCTTTTACATTCTCTTCATTTAAAAATGAAAATACCTTGCAAAATTCACTATTTTCTGAGAGAAAAAGTAGCTCTTTATTTAAAATAGCTGTATTGGGGTGCCTGGGTGGCTCAGTGGGTTAAAGCCTCTGCCTTCACCTCAGGTCATGATCCCAGAGTCCTGAGATTGAGCCCAACATCGGGCTCTCTGATCAGCGGGGAGCCTGCTTCCCTTCCTCTCTCTCTGCCAGCTTCTCTACCTACTTGTGATCTCTCTCTGTCAAATAAATAAATAAATTTTTTAAAAAAAAATAAAATAGCTGTATTTAGCAAAGGCTTTTGTAAATCTTGATGTTCTTTTCCAATATTCAACAGGAATTGATGGCATGTTAGTGAACAACTGAAAAAAAAACCCTCTCCTTTCTTTTACCTAATACAGGAGAAATTAACCCAAATCCATATTCTGGCTTTACCTATAAAATGCAGGAAGCGGTAGAGAATACTGTGAATACTGTAAAATACTGTAAAGAGGTAGAGAATTGCTGTAAATACTGTAAACTTCTGGTGAAGCAGGAAAGATGATTTCTGCCTAGAGAATTCAGGGATGTCCTTAAAGTCTTTAACTCCTCCTTTAAGGAGCCAGGATTTAAATTGGCTAGTATTTTCATTATCTGTTGAATTCTATAGATTTGGTGTTCACTTGCAGTAATAAAAAAACCCCTAGAGACATGGGCTTGTGTGAGTGTTTTCCCCTTACCATTTCAGCTATATTATAGGCTCTTTACATTCAGGTCTGTAACTAATGCAGGTGTACAAGAAGGTTCTCGTAGCTGTTGGATGGAGACGAGGTTTAGATTTCCTAAACTTGTGTATTTTCCCTCTTAGTGAAAAAGTGCACATTTCCCTTCCTCCTTTTGGCTCTGGCACAAGAATAGAAAGGAGCAAGTCTGGTCTAAGAAACAGAAGCTGGAAGAGTTTAAGTTGATGCAAGGGGTTTGAGCTGATGAGTTGAAAGGGATGCGCTGGGTGTAGGGACCAGAGAGAGAGGGTTAAGGAAGGTCCACTGCAAAGTACAGTTTGGACAAGAAGGGTAATTCAGTCCTTGAAAAACAAACAAAAACTTGATGTTTGGGGATTTTCAGCATTAAAATTTGTGTTAGTCTAACACCATATTTCTTCTATTCTAAAGTGCTCGTTTTCTTTCTGGATTTTCATATCTACAAAGTCAGGCTGCAGTTTAAAATTAATGATGTGTCATAATTTAATTGGCCACATCTTTTTCTTAGTGGTACAAATGGAATGGAGTCATAAAATCAAAGGCATGTTAGATCTGATGCAGTGGAATATCTTTTGCTTGTAGAGCTGTCGGCTTTCGTGAAAGTTTGTTGTCATAGTTCTCAGCTGTTAACACGAGGGAGCTAAGTTCTTTATGGTAAAATGGTCTTCTTTATGGTAAAATGCCTGGGCCTGTGCTTCTTAATTCACTTCCAATTTAATGGCATTTTAGAGCCCGAAAAGTGCAGCGAATGAGTTGTGGCTCAGGCTCACATCAAAGTGCATTTTGCTGGCATGCAGAGGAGTGGAGTGAAGGGAAGGCAGTATTAGGCTGGGTAGTTGATGACGCCTGCCTACTTTTTTGTTGGGATTCTTTGGACCTTTGAAATTCTGGCTAGTCACCATGTAGCATCGATTCCTAAATATAATTCAAATCATCAGCAGGCTTTTGACTGTAAGTACTTGAAAACCCACCTCCTGCTGCTGCTTCTACCACAGCAGTAACCGCTTTGCAGAGAAATTCTGTTGCTTTTGGAATTGGAACTCTACATGGTACAGCTTCACACTCTTCACTTCTGTTTTTCCTGAGTATTTTTTCCTTGAGCCTGATTTTGTCAAGCGAAAGAGCAGGACATTTAACATTGACATTTTTGTCATGTGCTACACAGAGTTGAGCAGATCCGTCAAGGTTTTCAGCTGGCAATCATTAACTCGGCATTTAGTGGGTCTCTTTTTGTAAAACATGACGTTTGGATTTGTGATACCGAAAGGATGAACCAATTTGTGGAGGTTACCACCTTTGCCATATCTAATAAACAAATTTAATAACTTTGAGCATATTCTTAAAATTTTTAATAGAATAAATTATTTTATTTTTATGTGTGTGAACAAAACTCTTGCTGTTTTAAGTGATATGTTCCAGACCATGAGAAAGGTCTAGTCACAGATTTATTCACTTTTTGCATTTTTCTTTTTTCTTTAAGATTTTATTTATTTATTTCAAAGAGGGCTACCAAGAGAGCACGAGTAGGGGGTGGGGGAGTAGAAGGAGGCTCCTTGCTGAGCAGAGAGCCCAGAGGACCCAAGGCAGACATTTAACCAGCTGAGACCCCCAGGTACCCTGCATTTTCCTTTTCTTTGAGTTACTGTCATACAGCTATTTTCTGTGAATCACAATTAATTTGTCAGCGTAGTCTTTATATTTGAAATATTAACCATTTGTTATGCATGAGTTACATATATCTTTTCCCTGGCTGCTACTGTCTTTTTGTGTGTGTGTTTGTGGCATCTGTGTGTCATTTGGAGAGATTTTATGGGATATTTAGAAACCAAGTGTCTTTCTCTTTCCACAGGAACACCATGTCATTAGATTTTGGCAGCATGGCACTGCAGACACAAAATGAAGATGAAGAGTATGACAAAGAAGACTATGAAAGGGAGAAAGAGGTAGGTTACCCAGAGAAAAGACTCTAAACCCAATCTTAAAGTTTTATTTCCTAATCAAAATGCTATCTTCTTGTGTCCTTTTGAAGGAATTTGTAATTTTTTTGTCATTCCCTAAAACCTGATCAGTATTTGAATTTTTTTTTTTTTTTAAAGATTTATTCATTTGACAGAGAGAGATGACAAGCAGGCAGAGAGGCAGGCAGAGAGAGAGGAGGAAGCAGGCTCCCTGCTGAGCAGACAGCCTGAAGTGTGACTCTCCATCCCAGGACCCTAAGATCATGACCTGAGCCGAAGGCAGCGGCTTAACCCACTGAGCCACCCAGGCGCCCCCAGTATTTGAACTTTTAAAAGGTGGTTGAGTGGAATGCTTCCTTTTTTGAGACAAGACTAAAACATAGTAAATGGTATGATTCTTTAAGATATTTTCATGTAGGAGGTAGTGGTTGGTTTTGGAGGCAGAGACCTAGTTTCTCGTCGTTTAGAACTTTGCCTTGAACAAGTCCAGCAAGGTTCTTGGCTTTAGGTAGCTTAGTTCTTGTGGAGGCAAGCAATAGGCAAGTAAACAGATGAATAAATTAATTCAAGTGACTGATAATTTAGCACTGATAAGTGCTAAGGAAACAAAAGAGTGAAATTAAAGCAACTGGTGAGAGAAGGCCTTTTGAAAGAGGAAATGCCTAAGTTGAGACTTGACTCATGAGAAGGAACAGCCATGCAGAGGCCTAAGGAAGAATATTCCCAAAACATGCAATGAGTGTAAAGCACACAAGTGGGAATAGACCCTGTATATCTGCAGACCAGCCAGAAGGCCGTGGTGTGGGGACTGTGTAACCAAGGGGTAAGTATGGAAACAGCATGAAGAGGTGAGCTAGGGTCAAATCAGTGTATGTAATGGGAAGATGTTTGGAATTTATTCCAGGAGCAATGGGAATTCAGTGGAGGATTTTAAGCAGGAAAGTGATATCTGATCATGTTTTTAAAGATCTTACTCTCTGCTGTGTGGTGAAAGATAAGGAGAAAAAGAATAAGAGGAGAAGATTATATTTTAGATACATAAATGAGTTTAGCGAAATTCCTGGCACCAAGTCATGTTCAGTAAATGGGGCCAATAGTAGTAGCAGCAGTTGATGAAAGTCAATTTATTAGGATCATTTTTAGTTTGAGTCAGATTTCTTTTCTTTTTTTTTTTTTTTTAAGATTTTATTTATTTGACACAGAGAGAGAGAGACAGCAAGAGAGAAAACACAGGCAGAGGGAGTGGGAGTGGGAGAAGCAGGCTTCCCGCTGAGCAGGGAGCCCAATGCGGGGTTTGATCCCAGGACCCTGGGACCATGACCTGTGCCCAAGGCAGAGCTTTAACAACTAAGCCACGCAGGTGCCCCTTGAGTCAGATTTCCTGATTGCCTGTGATGATGGGCTTCTTTTATACTGAGATTATGCTTGATATGATCCATTTTCTCAGCTATAAACCTTTTTAATCGTTACTGTGAGCTATCTGTATCAACAGGAAGCAGGGAATAAGGTCAGTTGCCCATGTAGCTGGCAGTAGAGTTCGGGTAGAGCTAGAAACTGGCATCTTGGTGGATTTTTGTCCATAGACATTTTGTCTTGTTTGGTTGTGTAGTGTTTTTAAAGTTCAATCTATATTTAAAGATTGGAAAATTTCTTGTAACAAGCCAGAGTTTCTGGCTTGTCTTGAAACATCCTATGCCCTGTCGACATGCGCACATGGCAGCAGGCAGGCTGGATCCGAGCAGTGGCTGTCCCTTCCCAGCTGGCCATGATCCTCTCAAACCGACATGGCCTTGTTCACGTGAACTTAACAGCTTCGCTCTTGTCAGTCCTCTGCCAGTTGCTCATTGGCATTTATCACCCTGAGCAGGGTTTCCGGATTTTGACTGGGTCCTTCACAGCAATTCTTGTGGCAAGGATGGAGGTGAGGATTTTCTGTTACTTTGTGAACTCACAGCATGAGGTCTTGATGACCCCAATGGCTTTGGATAATTCACTGGAATTTAGCTACCAGGATTCCTGAGGGGATCAGTTTAAGTAATTATTATAATAGACTTTAAAGAAAAAGAAAAAATAATCTGACAGGTGATTTTTCATTGGAAAAGATATTAGAGAGATCATTAGGGTATTACAGGAACTAATTAGAGGTGTATTTTTGTGGTGAAAGTTTTAAGGGTGACATTAGTAACTTTAAAAGAGGCAGTTAATTCTAGGTATATAGAAAATAGCCCTAGGGATCACTTCTTGGTAGGTTATAAGCTGGGATAGGGAATTTCCAGAGGAAAAGGAGCTCTTAAGTGAAATACCTGGGACACCTGGGTGGCTCAGTTGGTTAAGAGGCTGCCTTCGGCTCAGGTCATGATCCCAGCATCCTGGGATCGATTCCCACATCGGGCTCCTTGCTCGGCAGGGAGCCTGCTTCTCCCTCTGCCTCTGCCTGCCATTCTGTCTGCCTGTGCTCGCTCTCTCTCCCTCTCTCTCTCTCTGACAAATAAATAAAATCTTTAAAAAAAAAAAAAGTGAAATACCTAAGAATGAGTGTTTCTAGCAGAATGGAAGAAAAGAATGTACAGCCAACTTGACTCTGACATGATTATGTATTGTGTTAATAAAATGTGTGTTTGCCTTTTTTCTTCTTTAGTTGCTTCAAGGGAAGAAGTGAGATTAGAGGCTAGAGGGTTTCAGATTTTCACCAACAAAATTAAGGATTATTCATAAAATTAGATTTACATATATTTTGTCACTGCATGTTAAAATGATAAATTGGTTAATCAAACCTCAGTTTGTTTGCATATCCAGAGGCCATTTCAACCTCCTCAGGCTGTCTGACCTTGCCATAGCAGAACATTTCACAGCCTTGAGTGGTTAAAGAAGAGTGGTCTTCCTGCTCCCTTGTTGGTAGCTTTGGGATTGACAACTGGGTTATAAGTGTTAGTAGTGGCCTAAGGCATATTGCTTTCTCTACTTAGTGAATCACTTGGTATTCAATTTCCTCATGTAGGAGCAATGTCTGTATCCCTAAGGATGTACTATAGGGCCAAGCAGGATGTATCTGACTCTCGGTCTACCCTGCTAAGGATTTGTGAGATCCTCTCTCTAGAAATGTTAGAGTAATCCTGATTTTGACCTTCTGGTATGAATGGCCAGTTGCTAAGTTTAATTTTGGTGCTTTGGGGGTCAGTTTGAATTTTGTCCACACTTGCCCCTAAGTCAGTGAATAAGTCACAGTCAAATTCTGACTTCCTTGTCATTCCAGCAGCAGCTCTATAATTATGATCTTGCCTTTTCCATTTCTGTTCCCTCCATTGTTTGCATTGAAGAGTGAGGGAAGAAAGTGCATTTAATCTTTGGAAGAGAAAATAGTCACCTCATTTAGTAAAGCGATTCAATATTCAGAGGACATTTAGACCAGTGGAATCTCAAACCACATGATTAGACCCATATTTTGAAAAAATCTCCAAGATTTTTGCAGAAGAGTCTGGCACGACAGTCCTTTGTAAAGTCCCTCCGTTCTGAATGATGTTATGGTAAAGTTTGGGCACTGTTGGCCAAGGCGTAGCAGAGAAGTGTACAACCCCCAGCCTCACCTGTGTTTCACCCAAAACTCCATTTTCTACAGAGTAAACAGGGCAGATGAGTGAGGACCATGGATTTACACGGTCACGTCAACTAGTGTTCATCTCACTCCTATTTCTCATGACATACTGGAGCACACTACTTTCTTATGGTGCCATTTGAGAATTATGGCTGTAGTTATCTTTGCTACCAAGTAGACCTCATCCAAAGGATTCTAAGCAAACTTTTCCTTGGAAAACTGGCCCAGAGAAGAGGAATTAAAAAGTTCTTTTATTAACTCATTCATAATGTAACAATGTGATTTTTCAAAATACTTTTCACTTAAGTCAGCGTGCTTTGTGATCACCGTGGGATATTACAGACATATAGTTGTTGTTGTTATTGTGATAGGAGTGAATGTCCAAAGTTATTGGTGAACCCACAGCTTAAGATCTTTCATTTGGGACCTTCCAGTTTGCTGGAGTATACACATACTTTTCTGCAGTCTCCCCAGAAATAGCTCTATGCTTATTGCTCGCTTCTAGGTATGGTACTAGCAGAAGTACCAGTAATCTCTGCTGTAAAGGTAATATGTGAGTAATGATCAATTTGAAGCCAGGAAAATGATCTTGAGTAGAAACGTATGTGGTTTAAGTAGCAGATGGCAGAGAGAAGCTCACACCTGGCCATGCTGATAGGCGTCCATTTGGTTTTTATATCAGTGCTTCTCTAATAGAATAATAGAGCTCATTTGAGCTTCGAATCCTGTATTTTTAAGAGGTAAGGTTTCCCATTGCATAGCCTTTCTTCTACTTTTTAATTGCCTTGTTTGATGTAATTATAGAAAGATTTTTGACATTTTGTCCCCACTAGAGGGAGTTATGAAGCTAGTATTTGTTTACATTTTATGATATTTGACTTATTTAGTGGCATTTTCTTGTCATCACCAGAGAAAAAGAAACAGATGGTTTAGTAATTCACATGGTTGATGTCTTTCTTTAGCAATTTCTTATACTTGATCTGGATTGTGCCTTTTGAGTGTTTCTCAAAACATACAGTTTTTCAGAGACTGTCACAATAGGAACACAAACATTACTCTGGCAGACTGTAGCTCAGTTGTACACAAACAGATACAAATAACTGTCTTCTAGTGACAAATGAAATTCTTGTAGAAGAAAATTGGAGTGAGAATGGTGAGATTCAGGTTCTGCTGCCGGCTCTGGGGCTGGAACTCTCTTCGTTGGGCTTGCCCCTCACCTTCTCTGGGCCTTGGTTTGCTCCCTTTTACAAGGCCAGATTTACCTGGGAGGAGCTCCGGTATTCCTCCCAGGCCTAAAGTTCTGTGTCATTTGTGGGGCAGCCAGTACTTGTCTAACAAATGCTGCCATATTTCTTTTTCAGATATGGGGCAATCTAGATATAGCCTTCCCCACTAACCTAAAATTTAGTTTAACTAATGGAATGGTTTTTTTAAAAAAAAATTCTGCATGCAATATAATTCATAAACTAAAGTTCTGGCTGCCCAGTTACTTGGCCCTTTAGCGTTCCCATACTGAGCCTTTGTAAGGAGGTTTTTAACTCGGCTCTTAGATGAAAAGGAAGATTCTCCTGACTGTATCCATGAAAGCATTATTTAATAATTTATATTGTAAAATATCAATCTTTTCAGTATACTTATGAGGTAACCTGTTCAAAAACCATATGAACGTTGGTTACTCGATTTGCTGCTGCTTTTCTCCTGGGAGATGTATGGTTTGTAATCCGAGAACTCTGGTTTTCATGAGTATTGAAGATCGTAGTCTACGGAGACAGTGTGTTTAGTTAATTTAAGTAGAAAATCCTAACAAAATGTTTACATGTTCTCTGTTTTACATTGCCCCTAAACGTAGGTGTTTTGGATGTTCTTTATGGGTTATTGCAAAGTATTTTGCTGTTGAAGTTCTTTGAGTAAAATGCCCTCAGTTTTTTTTCTTTTTAGAGAAGAAACCTGTCTAGTAAAGGTAGAGGAGTTTACTGAAATGTATTCTAAACCATTCCATAGAAGTGTTAGCAATGGCAAATGATCTTTTCCTCCCTAGGCAAGGTATCTGTTTAATAATTAAACTCAATTGCATGGAGCACTGGGTGTGGTGAAAAAATAATGAATACTGTTTTTCTGAAAATAAATAAATTAATTAAAAAAATAATAATTAAACTCCATTGACACATAAGAACTTCCCACTGAAAAGATTGCATTTGTGACCAAAAAGCAGTCTGATGAATTTGAAATTAGTGAGTGGAATTAAGTGTCATTTATAAAGATTATTCTCTTTGCCCATGAATCTCTTTGGTAGCCAGGTGAATCTTTAACAAGGAAAATTTATGGTTTATAAAATTCTATACTTGGTAACATGCCAAGTTGATCTGATAATTCTGTGTTTTATGGCACAAGGTTCAATGACCGAAAGCAAAATCTGTTTGACAGTGTATATGACAAGGGCACACTTTGGTCCTGGGAATGGAGGGCTTGGGGGAGGATTTTGTTCCTGAATTGCTTTATGAGACAGACTCACCTCATTTAGCTTCTCTTGGTCCTGAGAGTTATGGGAACCAAGGAATATGGCCTAGCTATGCCAAAGAGCTTCATGGAGAAATTTTTTGAAGGTGAATGAAATGCTTTCAAAGTGTTAGCATATATATAAAATATTTTATAAGAAACTAAATACTATAGGAATGATTTTGCCAGTTGATAAGTTCACCTGTGGTTCCAGAAACATTTTGATGAACTTATTGCTTATGCTTAAATTAATTTTCCTCTCTGGATGCCAATTTTGTAAATTTTGAGGTGTCATAAAGAAAGCCACAAGAACTGCTTAGTTATCATACAGCTTTTTCTAGGTGAGAGGAAAAAAAATGTACTGTTCAGATGTCTCTCTTAAGCTTCCCCTTAATTATAAGGCCATATACTTGAACCTCACGGAAGTTTTAGAAGAAAATATTCTTTTCTGTACAGGACTCTTTACTCGATGCAAGTACAAGAGATTTATTTTGTTATTTTTCTCTGTGTAGAATGTGGGGGTAGTCTTTTTCCATAAAGGAGTGATGCATAATTATAGACAAGCAGGTTGGACCACTTTTAAAAGACCTCATGTATTTTTTTTAGTGAATTTTGTGTCTTTCTCAAATCACTTGGCTACCTTTCACTTAAGGCACACGTGTGGCATACTAATATTTTGATGTGTTCTGTTTAGTTTTTGATGATTCTTTTGTGTTTCTTATTCTTTATATCTTTGGGTCATCTATGATATGGCTAATTCTATGACTTTTCAATTACCCAACATGAGCAGGTGACCAATAAATCAAGGTCTTGGTTACTAATATTAATATCAAATAAATTTTGAGATGAAGTTAACTTTTCATTGGGTTAGAATATTTTTCTCTTGTTTACTTTTTAAAGAATGATGGATCAAGACAAACCTTTTTTAAAAAAATAATAGTGAATATTAGAAATATATGTGAGATCAAGGAAATCTCCCCCTTCCTTCTTCACATACCCCATACCCAAATTTGACATCTCCAAAACCCAGTTAACAACTGGAACATTCCTTTGAGACCTTTCTTAAAACAAGTTTTTAAAAAAGTACATTCCATGCCCAGTGTGGAGCCCAGTGCAGGGCTTGAGCTCATGACTCTGAGATCAAGATCTGTGCTCGGACAAAGAGTTAAGCCTTAACTGATTGAGCCATCCATGTGCCCCAGTAATATTTTAACTTTTCACATATGTATTTGCTTTCAGAAGGCTTTTGATGTAACACTCAGATATATTTTATAGCTACATTTCATTTCTTTTAAAATGGATAAAAAAAAACTTGCCATAGACCAAGGAGCATCTCATCGCCCCCCCCCCCCCCGCCCAGGTTTTACAGATTATTAAAATCTTTAAAATTCAGTCATTGCAGGACGCCTGGGTGGCTCAGTCAGTTAAGTGTCATGATCCAGAACCCAGGATCCTGGGACAAGTCCTGCACCGGGGTTCCTTGCTCAGCAGTGATGCTGCCTCTCCCTCTCCCTGCTGCTCTCCCTGCTTGTTCTCTCTTCTCTCTCATCAATCTATAAATACAATCTTTAAAAAAAAAAAAAAGATTAACTCATTGCATAACTTGATGGGGTTCATTTATTTATGATCTGTGGCAATTCAGTCAACTTGTTAATTTAATGCTTAATTTAATTTTTTAATTTTTTTAAGGTTTTAGTCATTTATTTGACAGAGATCACAAGTAGGCAGAGAGAGGGGGGTGGGAAGCAGGCTCCCTGCCGAGCAGAGAGACCAATTTGGGGCTCCATCCCAGGATCCCGGGATTGTGACCCGAGCTGAAGGCAGAGGCTCTAAGCCACTGAGCTACCCAGGCGCCCGTGCTTAATTTTAAAGAGAAGTCATAAGCAGCCCTCTTCTGTTTAATAATATAATATTTGAATATTCTGATGGCTATAAATTTTAAGACAATATATTGGGAATTGAAGAAAGTCATTTACAGATACCGAAATTCGACAAATTAGACAATTCATTCATCTCTTAATCACCATTTATCTTGAAACAATAAACAAATTTATCTAGTTTTTAATGGTAGAAGAATGCTAAAGATGTGATTTATCTGGACAAAAATTGGAGAGTGAATTCAAATGCTTTTATGTCCGGTTAGGAGTTATGCTTTTGAGAGTGCTCTTGGTAGAAAACTGAGTCTTAAAACTCCCTTTTTATTCAATTGTGTTAGCCGAGCCGAGTATCATGTATCTTTTCATCGTTGGAATTAGATGGCAGTCTGCTAAATTAGTCACTCTCCAAGGGGTTTCTATCACATTATTAAAGCTTTTAAGAGCTTCTGGGCCACCTGCTGCTGCTGGTACTACTGTTCTTACCACCTGGGCACAGCAGAGCTGGCTGCTTGGATTCCCAGGGGAATGTGTGATTGTCAAGTCCCCAAGGTCTGATTACTGGGAGAACAAGATTCTGAGACTCCAGTCTGCTGCATGATAACATAATACGGTGATTGTACTGTTACCATGAGTTGCTGTGTTTCCATAAAGAAGGTTTAAAGTTCTATTATAATGTTAAGTGTATTTAAGTCTAAGACTTTTGTAGAAAAAATGCCTTCCAGAATAAATCCTGATAATTTGTGTGGAATTTCAAACAGTTATTAAATGTAGAAATTAGGACGGTCACAAACTTCTCAAGTCAAAGTCACTCGTTGCAAGGCCGCTTTGGTTTGGCAGCTCATGTCTCCGTCAGTGTGATATTGACGCCGACTTTCCTGTCTCAGTTGCAGCAGTTACTCACCGACCTGCCGCACGATATGCTGGATGATGACCTGTCCTCGCCCGAGCTCCGCTATTCTGACTGCAGCGAGGATGGCACAGAGGGAGAGTAAGGACCTGAAGTCACTTGCGCTCATATATTTCGATTCTATAAGGCTCTTTCTTTTGATTCCCTGTAGGCAATAATGGACAAGTTGTAAAATTGTAGACTAATTCTTAGAATTGTAGGTGATAGAGGGAGAACACGTTAAAATCTTGAGGTTCTTTGTGAAATTTGTGTCCCAATAAGTGATGGGCTCTAAATCTAAAGTATTGATTTTTCTCAAGACTGCATCGCTCCGAGCAATTGGAGGTGAATTGGTGTGAGCATCCGGTGCTGCCCAAATCTCAAAGTGTGAATGTAAGTATCTAACGGGTAATGACTTTGGCAAGGGCGGGAATAGATCTTAGTGCCTTTGTTTCACTCTTGTTATCTACTAGGACTATAATGAGATTCGGGATGTGTATATTGGAGAGAAAAGTAGCAACGGCTGGGAAGACAATCCAAGTAAAAATGACGACCAGCATCCTGGCTACCATCCCAAAGAAGGTGGAGATGAAGGTGGAAGTGGTTATAGTCCTCCAAGTAATTATGAACAGACAGATTTATATCACCTTCCTGAAAACTTTAGACCATATATCAGTGGTCAGAAGCAGGAATTTAATAGTCAACCAACCAATGTAATTAAATTTTCAGATCCTCAAAGGAATCATTTCCAGGTATTATAAGAACTTAACTTTCAGGAATTTGTGTGTATGTCTGCACACATTTGCTTGTATGTGGATGTGTATATTTAAAAAACGTATGTAGGTGCAATGATCAGCTTTAAGTACAAAAATCCCTGAGAGTGCTTTTATTCAGGCTCATGCTGAATTAGTCATGCTGTTTTCTGTTTACAATCTAATGAAATCATGGCCTTAAGTTCAAATTTTAAAATAAAGGAGGCTTTACAGAAACAGTTAAAACGTAAAAGTTAAGTTTACGGAAGAAGAACCATCCTCATTTACTGCCGCTTCTGGCTTCTACCACTTCACCATGCTTCAGCGAGAAGCCATGTTCAGGTATCTTGGTATAGTTTTAAAGTGGCCAATCTACATAGATGATCCCATTTAGTTACTTGATTTTGTAGCCCACCACCTTGATAACAAATTTTAGGTCGAATACTTCAAAGCTGTTATCTGTTTTGAGGTGATATAGCAGTAGGCAGGATGAATGCTAAGGAAATAAACAAAGGTCGTTCC
Source organism: Mustela lutreola (assembly GCF_030435805.1). Classification (NCBI taxonomy): domain Eukaryota; kingdom Metazoa; phylum Chordata; class Mammalia; order Carnivora; family Mustelidae; genus Mustela; species Mustela lutreola. Next base: position 74,454,593 of record NC_081296.1, on the reverse strand, counting down.
CTTCTTTGCCCCCCACACCCGGGGAAGTTTATTAATGAGCTAAGGATATAGGTGGCTCAGATATAGGATGAGCTTAGGATATGGGTGGCTGCTTCTTGGACTTTGAGTGACATTGATTTTGCCAGTAGCTTTTATCTTTTCGCCAACAGCTATTCTGTGTAACCCAATGACCGGATGACTTTTTCATTCCTTTAAGATGGTCATTTTCTATCTCTGTGGAATATTAACTATTCTGTAAATGTTAGTGAATATTTATTATATATGAGGCATGTTCTTGCTATTGAATATGTACACTCTTAGGTTCTCAAGATGTTGGCATCACCTAAATCATTCTTATTTATATACAATCTTACTGGAATTCTTGAGTGTTATTTATGTAATTGGACCCATTGTATGCTCAGAAGTAACCTTAAGATACGTAAAATTATAGACTTTTAGCTCAGAAGTACCTTTAAGATACGTAAAATTATATATTATAGACTTTTAATTAATAGTGTTAAATGACTGTAAGTGGTATTTTTAAGCTAAAATATATGTATTAAGTTTGTAATTGTACCACAATTTAATTTCCTAACAAAGTTGAGGTGTCTAATTCAGATCATTTTCAAAGAAAAAGCCAAATCCTGATTGTCAGTTTCATTTATCATCTTTTGATAGCAATTTGTTACATCACAAGGTCCCAGTTGTCAAGCTTTGGAACCATATAAAGTGACATATAAACCTTATCAAGCTTCTGCACAGAATAATGACTCGCCAGGCCAAGAGATAGCAGGAAGTGACACATTTGAAAGCCTGCAACAACAATTTTTAGGAGCTAATGAAAGTAGGTATCAAGTTTATATTTATTTCTTAATAACAGAATTAGTTTTGAACACTGGGCATACTCAAAAATTGTCATTTTTTCTTAAAGTATGATAATGGGATTGTGGTGGTTGTTGTTTTTTTTTTTTTTTTTTTTTTTTTTTTAGTTCTGTTATTAGAAATCCAGAAGTGTTTATGAATAAACTGATAAGGAGTCTTGGATTTACTTTAAATAATATGTTGTTGGGGATAGTGTTAGGTAGAGATATAGATAAAGCAAGACAGACCATGAGTTTGTAGTTACTGATTCTGAGTGGTATGTTTATGGGGTTCATTGCCACTCTACTCTCTACCTTATATATTTGAAACTTACATAATAAAACATTAATAGTTCTTCTCAGCTGCATATTTCAGTTGTTCTAGTTGGTTAAGACTTTTCATTAGATACATGTTTTTCTTACTGATGTCTAATTTGGAAAATTAAATTGAGTTTTCTCTTCAAACTTAGATTTTTTTATTACTATATAGAAATGTAATTCAGTAAGTTAGCCATTATCATCTGAAGTTTTTCTTTTAATTTTTAGACTTTTAGTGTAGTAATTCGGTAACTCTGATATATAGTACTTAATATTTAGAATTTAAACTAGGGTTATCTCGGATTCAGTCATGTGGCATTTGCGAAAAAAATTCCCTTTATATGCTGCATGTATAAATATGAGAACGAGAGAAATGTTACTGGAGAGTTTGGAGGAGATGAAACACCCAAAATCAAAAGCCAGAACTTAGGCTGTGACTGACCTGAATAGTGTTTCCTACATTTAACTTTTGTTGTCCTACTCTCCAGCATGTGAAATAGCTTCCAGTTATTGTGCATATTGAAGAGCCAGGGTGACTCTAGAGTGTGACAGCAAGGTGGTGGTTTGTTTCACATTTAAGAAGGAGGGGGGTATGTCATTGGCTGTTCTGGGCTTCCTGGGCTCCACCTAGAAGACTGGGCTACAACGCCCTAACTTCAGAGCACTGCTTGTGGGATAACATACACGTGGGCTGCAGGAGAGCTATGGGGGAGGCCAGACCTCACTTCCCCACAAGGAGTTGACAGCAAAATCAGGGTCACCTCTCTTTGTTCAGGAGGTTTTATGGAATGAGGTGAGGGGGTGGACAGCATGAGTGGCATAACTGATTTTAGGCTGAGTTAATAAGCATCACACCAGTGGCCTGATATCTTGGTATTTGCTCTTTCAGTTCTACTGTGTTCAGTGATGTTTCTATTTCTGGTCTTTCTGTGTAGATAACCTTACGTGACTGTCTTAAGAGTCTGTGTTTTATCAAGTTGATTTATTTTTTGTTTAAATAAGTTACCCATTTGCCTAAATTAAACATTTGGAAATTAATTAGGTAACTTAATGGTACAGTAGTGCTGAATTTTAGTGATTATAGCTTCTTAGCCACAGTAGTTTAAAAAAATGACTTTGGGGAGAGGTGTGGCCTGTAGACTGCTCGTTCTTGAGTTAACCCTGTTCTAAGTTGACCTGTAACAAAGTTTTCAGTCTTCAGGGGTTTCTTTTGTTCTCAGCCTTATCTCTTTTTTAAAAAGAAGATTGTTTTGTATTTGGCAAGTAGAAGTATTGTTCTAGAAGAAAATGAAGAAAAATATTTGTTGTTTTGTGGTTGAAGCGCTATCCTTCTCCTACACATCACTTTTTCTCTTTTCCCTGAGTCATTTTTAAGTGGTCCCTAAAATGACTTTAATCATTTCTGAAGGAAGACCTCAAAATTCTTTATTCATCTCTTCATTGATTTATTAGTGCAGCAGTTATGTGCTAGCATGAACATGAATACGACGTAATTTCCATTGCTGTTTAAGATAAAACACTTTGAGAAGAGTGCCTAGAAATTTTCTTTAAAATTGGCTTTATAGAATCTGATGTAGTTTTCTTTTTTCAATTTTATGAGAACATAGAACTCTGTTCCATTGTAATTGGTATGTGCTTATTTTTAATTAGCCAAAATGGTAGTGTGACTCAGGGTTATACTCTAGACCAGTGACTTCTTAAACTTTTTTGGCAGTGACCACAGTAAGAAGTACCTTTTTTACATTGTGATTTGGTCTTATAATATTTACCTATGTAAATAACTATACGTAACGAAAACACATTTCACAAAATAATCATTATTCATGCTCCATGTTGCACTCGGATATATTGTCTTATTTTTTTAAAAAATGGTAATCAAAATTCACTGAATTGATTTCATGATACTAATGAGTTGTATCCACAAATTTACATTTGGGTATGTTTTTATCTAATAATTTTATATAATAATTTTAATGCAGATGCTGCAGAAAATATGCAGATTATCCAACTTCAGGTTCTTAACAAAGCAAAAGAGAGACAACTAGACAATTTAGTTGAAAAGTTAAGTGAAAGTGAGCGTCAAATTAGATATCTGAATCACCAGCTTCTGATAATCAAAGGTAAGATGACACCTGTTGGATGCTGTCTAAAGCTAGACATCTTGTTTCTAACAGCTTATTTTAAATATGAAGCTTGGAGAGTGGATGCACTTGGTCAAAGGGCTCATAATGAGTCAGTCAGAATGAAACAAAAACCCAGGATTTTGACACCTTGCCTTGGATTATTTCTCACCAGGACATTCTATTTTGAGGTCCTCGCTTTCTCATTCTCTTCTATTGGGCTGTTAGAATCAGTGAACAGTATTTAACTAGCCTGATAGCGTTCTGTCCTAATAAGTTGTTGATTGCATATGTAGTTTACCTTGGACGAAGTATTCCAATTCCCAGAGAGACTTGTGTTTAGTTTGCAATACATTTTCTAAGCCTACAGATTAAAATAAGATTTTAATCCAAGTAGGAGTTTGTGATCTCGAACTCCTTTTGGTGTGTCAAGGAGAAAAATAGTGCCATTACTGAGAGAGGCACATAGAGGAAAACAGTTCAAGTTATAATTGTTTACTCTTCATGCATTCTGTAGTTTTGGTCAATGGTGAAATTTTCATTTGTAGATTAATTTTGTGACTGAACTCTAGCTTGTTTCAAACTTAATTAATAGTGAAAAGATCTCTTTCTGTAATGTTTATAAAATTTATTTTGAGAGAAGAACTTGTAAACTGTTACCATAAAGTATGTGGGAAGAATTTAAGATTAGGTGAATGTTAAAGTTCATTGCAAGTACGTATGAAAAACAAATAGTCTTCAGATTCCTTCTTTGATTAGCAGAGATTTGTCCCATCTATGTAACTTCTCAAGTAAACAAATGCTGAAACCATTGTTAGGAAATCTTGTGGTCCTCAAAAGGATACAGTAATATTTTTGAGGAAAGTGGTTCTGATTTTCTCAATTTTTTGGTGCCACTGAGGCATTCTTTTTTTGGAACTTTCCTGGTTTTCTCTAAATCAACTGAAGTTTACTATCTGAATTGAACTGAACATTCATATGATACCAACCTGATATTTGATAAGAGATTGTGAAAATAAGGGTCCCCTCACAGTAAGTTATTTATATAATAATTTTTAATGTTGTAGATGAAAAGGATGGTTTGACCCTCAGCCTCCGAGAATCACAGAAACTCTTTCAGAATGGAAAAGAAAGAGAGATACAGCTTGAAGCACAAATAAAAACACTGGAGACCCAAATACAAGCATTAAAAGTGAACGAGGAACAGGTAAATATTTTATTGTGATTATTTATGGTAAAAGATTATTCATTACAGTGAAAACTTTACTTAACTTATAGTAATGTGGGGCTAAATTCAGCAGAACTTTGCAGTTTATATCTTCTTCCAGCATCAGCCTGCTTTGGTTTCCCTGACCTTGGAGGGACGGTGCTCTCATCTACCCAGTCAACTGCTTACTAGATAAAAGTCTGCACAGCTCCTCTGTTCCCCCTCATCCAGTCAGCCACTACCTTCTGTTGAGTCTCCACATTTCTGTCCCCATGTCCCTGATTCAGGATTTTACCATTTGTTGCAAAAGTATCTTAATTAGTCTCTAGTCTTTTTTTTTAAGGAGTGGGGGGTGTAGGGGTGGAAGGAGGGGCAGAGGGAGCTGGAGAAAGAGAACCGTGGAGCCTAATATGGGGGTTGATCTCATGACCCTGAGATTGCGACCTAAGCTGAAATCGAGAGTTGGGCACTTAACCCACTGAGTCATCCAGGCATTCCTAGTCTCTAGGCTTTTTTTTTTTTTTTTTTTAAAGATTTTATTTATTTATCAGAAAGAGAGGGGGAGAGAGCGAGCACAGGCAGACAGAATGGCAGGCAGAGGCAGAGGGAGAAGCAGGCTCCCCGCTGAGCAAGGAGCCCGATGTGGGACTCGATCCCAGGACGCTGGGATCATGACCTGAGCCAAAGGCAGCTGCTTAACCAACTGAGCCACCCAGGCGTCCCCCTAGTCTCTAGGCTTTTACCCCTTCTGCAAATTTTCTCTTGGCCAGTCTTTCTAAAATCCTGATTGTTTTTCCCTTGCTTAAGGCCTGACCCCACTTTACTTGTGGGATGAAGTATGGCATGGAAATGGCCATCAGATCCTTGCCTACCTCTTTCCTTATTCTTCTCAAACTCAATAGCGCATGTGTTGCTTTTATGTACTTGTATATGCCATTTCTTCTCTCTGGAAGGTGCTTTCCTCAGCAAACTGCTAGTTGATTAACACCCCTGCTCGTGGGTTTTCTTTTCCTAAGTCTTCCCTGCCTTCTGGCACATAATAGGAGGTCAGGATAGGTTGAGTGAATGCTGTTGAAAACTGATGTAACCTGTACATATTTTGTCTTATGTATTTCTCTATTCTTGCTCTGATACTGGCATGACTATGGTTTTATGGTGTGTTTTAAAATGTGGTAAACAAATTAGCATTCTTAAAGAATTTGTAGCCCTTTTTCACATTTTCTTTTCTAGATTTTGCATATCAACTTTTTATGTTTGTAAAAAATCTTGTTGGGATTTTGGTTAGTGAGGCATGAGGCATTGTGTTTACTATTTAATCGATGAGTTAAGTTTTGGGGAAGTCAAAATTGCCCAATGTTACGAAGCCAGTTATTGACAAAACAGCAGTGCCTGAATTTCCTGACGCCGGTAGACTTGCCTTTAAAGTGGTGGCACAAGGGAGCCTGGCTGGCTCAGTTGGTGGAATGTGTGACTTGATCTGGGGGTTGTGGGTTCAATCCCCACATTGGGTATAGAGGTTAGTTAAAAATAAAATCTTAAAAAAAAAAAAAAAAAGGTGGTGGTACATTCTTTAATTAATGAGATAGATAGCCATATAATGGTTGGAAATGGTCATAAGTCATTGGTAGGGAAGGCTGGTGAGGGTGACTCGTGAGAGAGATACTGTTCTGGAGGTGGGGGGGGAGGAAGGTGGTTAAAATTAAAAGTGCCTATAAAGTTGTGAGTTTGGTTTTGGAGATGTGTGGTTAGTTCTGAGGATGGTTCTATGAAAGAATTTAAACAATGTTGTCTCATAGCTGGCTCCTTATCTTTCGGGTGTCAGCTAAAACAAGCCATGTTATATCTAGAGTAGCCCATAGCTCCATATTCCTACTCTCCTTCATCATGCCATATCCTGTTACTCTATTTTAAAACTATCTGAAACGATCTTTGTTTACTTGTTATTGTTTTGCTACTTTCTGGTGGAAAGAGACAGAGCTTGGACGTTGCCTGTCCTGTCATCATGTCCTTAAGTTTTTAGAAGCCTACCTGGTACAAAGTAGTCCCATTCTTTATTGAGCAAATGAATAACTGTCATAAGCACTTTAAACAGTATTGGAATAAATGGTCAATCTCTGTAATAGAAAGGAAGAATAAGCCTCATTTGAAATTTTAATTTTTTTGTGTAAGAGACTGTTAGCATTTTTAACTTTCTGAAAATTGATAGTTCTTATAAAAAGTTGAATTGCTTTTATATATTAAAATGTTATAACTTTTAAATCTTTTTATAAATTAGAAATTGCATGTATAAAAAAATATAGCATAAATGAAAACATAAAAGCAACAGAATCACCATGTGTACTAATTTTCTATTGTTAGCATAAACTTAATTGCTTGACACAATGCATATTATCTTACTGTTCTAGAGGCCGGAAGTCTGACATGGGTCTCACTGGGTGAGAATCAAGCTGTCAGCAGGGATTTTTTGCTTTTCAGACACTCTAAGGAAGAATCCATTTTCTTGCCTTTTCTAGCTCCTGGAGGCCACCGGCATTTTTTGGCTTGTGGCCCATTTTCATCTTCAGAGCCAGAAGTCACTGATTCTGATTTTTCTGCCTCAGTTTTCCTCATTTAAGGATGTTTCTCGATACATTGGGCCCACCCAGATAATCCAGGATAATCATTTTTAATTTAAGGTCATCTGAACAGCAGTTTTAATTTGGTCTACAGCCTTACTTTTCCCTTGACATGTAACATAACATATTCACAGGGTTTAGGTATTAGGATACGGCCTTCTTTTGGGAACCGTTGTTTAGCCTGGTACACCATTGTTTTTTCCACAACTGTAGAGATTCAAAACTTTGTTTTTAACAAATGGTCGTTGACAGTTTTCATCAGTCTTTCAAGAAATGGTTGTCATTTTTCTGTGACCCAGAAATTGGCTTACCCCTCACACTTGGTTCACAGAGCAATGCAAACAGCGCTGCGACCACTATTGTAGCAGCAAATGCCTTGTCTGGTACCCACATTGCCATTATGCTGAGCAAAATCCTCTATCACTCTCCTCAGGTAACTATAGGTTCTTTTTCTCAGTGAATGTTTCCAGCAACTGTGGGCCTGGTGGGTTCCATCTAGGGAAGTCCTAAGGAACTAAATATGCCCCACCAGAGGGAGACCCTTTCGTGACCATTCTTCTTGAAGGATGGTTGATTTTTGGCATTACAATCTATAAAGAGAGGGAAGAGTTAAAGTACTGTAAACATGGCTCTCCCGTGTGTATCCGCTAGATGATTAAGAAGTCCAGGACAACTGAAATGGCTCTGGAGAGCCTGAAGCAGCAGCTGCTGGACCTCCGTCACTCGGAATCCCTTCAGCGTGCTAGAGAGCAGCATGAGAGCATCGTAATGGGCCTCACGAAGAAGCACGAAGAGCAAGTGGTGTCCTTACAAAGGAAGCTGGATGCTACAGTTACTGCCCTTAAGGAACAGGTTAGGAGGCTTTCACATAAGCAACTGTTATAAATGAGGAAGGCTGGCTATTTTTTGTAACTGATATTTTGTGGTTCCTCATGTGAAAATTTTGGATGTTTCCAGTAGGTGTTTGAGTAAAACTTAAAAGCCAATGATTTTTCATCAATGAATATGTCCTGAAGGCTTAATTTTGGAAATTCTCTCCCTAAGAGGATTGGTTAGTACTTTCTCAGTTCTTGCATTACTAGTCCTGAATTTGTACAGTATTTATACAGATTGTTGTTGTTGCTCTAGAGCAAATCCATACCGAAAAGAGAGAGTGTTCTGGGAGCTGGAGTGAACTTGAGAGGTTGTCCTGGGAGCTTAACCAGTAGAAAGTCTTTCTGGTAATTTACCTGTCGGTAAATATTGTGTAGAAGTGGTTCTTGGGAGAAGAGTTAATTTTTGAGAATAGTGTAATAACATAAGGAAGAAAATCTGATCTGAAATCGCCGAGATGTAAAACTTGAGCATCTCTCACCGTCTGTATTATTTCTGCCCCAAAGAGAATAAAATGGAAGTTGACGGGGAGTCAGGTGGTGAATTTGCTTGTGTTCCAAACCCCAGGTAACCACTTGAATGAGTAAAATTTCAGAGTGTAATTTACTTCATGTAATTTTAAAATTAATTTAACCCAAGGGAAGAAGAGCAAAAAAATAAAATGGGAGGGTATGGCAAATCCCACTGCACTTAAAATTCATCCTGATTTGTGTTGCTATTTTTTATTTCTAATAGCTGACTAAATTTTTCCATATTTTAGGTAGAAGTACAAAGATTAGGTACATAAGTACTGCATTATTACCAGTAATAATTGTATACTGTCTTATTTTTATATGTATTTATATGAGTTATGAGATTTATTTTCTTAAATATACTTTTTGTATAGAAAAATATTGTGAGTTTGATTGGTGTGAAGGCTATGTGGGGAAAGACAAAAGCTATGCCAAATTATTGAAAAAATCTTCAGTATTTAAACAAATGACATTTGAGATATAGTTTTATTTATTTTGGCTATGTTGGTATAGTAGCATTAAAGTTAGTTGGACTTGGGCAGTGGTCCTTTTTGGATGACAAGAGGGGTGGAGTCTGGTGGCTTTTCCTTGCAGGGTAGAGGATCTCTCCATTCTCTGCTGACTTTGACACAGTACACAGGGGATGGCTGAAAGAAATTCTTACTGTGTTCAACCCCTGTGCCCACTCCATTCTGTTTTCACCACTACACCTCTCCCCACCCCCAATAAAAGGACCTTGGACTAGAACACAGAACAAAGTCTTGATTCTGTGCTGACTGGGTTTCAGATTCCTGAACCACAGATTGAAGGTGTTGACTGATATCTTTTCTACTGTTACATTCTGTGACGGATTTTATTTTTTTAAACATATCATAAGACTGATATTAGCCCTCTGGATGTAATTGCATAGCTGCTTTGCAAAGTGATGATTCCGAAGTGCTTATAGTTTTTCCTCTTGGGAATACCCATTCCCAAGGGTATTTAGGGTATTTCTTTTGTGCTGACAATTTGGGATCAGTTGACTCAGCAGTATTTTTAATAAAAAGACAATCCATACTATCTTAGAATCCAAATTGAGATTCCTGATTAGAAAGCTGCTATAAATTAGATCAACCAGGAGCTAGGGAGTTGCCTGCCTATAATCAGAAAAAAATGTATGAATATTCTATACAGAGGGGGTTGATTTCTTAGAGTAGCTGATAACCATACATACATCCTGCATTTTGCCCCTTGCCCTCTTTTTCTTTATAAAGTTATTGAAGAGGGATATACTTTATAAAGTATTTCCCTTTCAGACAAACCTTTTCCTATGTTCCATTCAGCATAGTACCAAGACAACTAAAACAATTCTTGGGAAATAGTAGGAAGGTACAAATGACTGGATAATTTAGTAGATAAACTTGAGTAAGTTTCTCAGCGGGAAAGGACTACAGTTGTAAACTAATCATATTGTTATACTCAGCCAAAACTTCTCGGAGCTCCGTGTTTCTTCAGTGACAGAACTCTTATACCAAACCATCTCCTGGACTCCCCTGTCTTCTGTCTCTCATTCTTGGGAGTGTCATGTTCTGAGGTCTCTGAATGTCAGGTTAAGATCTCTGATTATCTCTTTGATGGTATAAAATCTTTCTTCACTCTGACCTTCTTGAGATATGCAGCTTTGGGTGAAGTCGTAGACTTTGGTTTCTACGTCATGATTTTTGCCTGGTCTACTTTCTAACTTTCCTTTAACGTTATATTTAAAGGCTCCAGTTGAAATACCTTCTCTTGGCTAAGAGATTACCACAGACCTTTGTGTGGCATAATACTCATGTCTCTGTGCTCTAAAAATCTGTTCAATTCTATTTGTTCCCATAGATTCAGCTATTATCTCTGTCATCAGACTTATCTTGCTCCATCTTTTTTTTTTTTTTTCATTTTTTTATTACATTCAGTTAGCCACTGTTTAGTACATAATTAGTTTTTGATGTAGTGTTCACTGATTCATTGGTTAAGTATAACACCCAGTGCTCCTCATAACACGTGCCCTCCTCAATACCCATCACCGGATTTCCCCCCATCCCCACCCACCTCCCGTCTGAAACCCCCACATTGTCTCTTGGGGTCCATAGTTTCTCATGGTTCATCTCCCTCTCTGATTTTCTCCTTTGGATTTCCTTCCCTTCCCCTATGTCCTCCATGCTATTGCTTATGTTCCACATGTGAGTGAAACCATATGGTAACTGTCTTTCTCTGCTTGACTGCTTGCCTGTTAACTTCATTTAACATAATCTCCTCCAGTTCCATCCATGTGGATGCAAATGGTGGGTATTTATCCTTTCTGATGGCTGAGTGATATTCCATTGTATGTATGGACCACATCTTTTTTTATCTATTCACCTGTTGAAGGGCATCTCGGCCCCTGCCACAGCTGGGCTGTTGTGGACATTGCTGCTTTGTTGAGTCTTAAAGCTTCAGCCTTTAACCATCTTGAACTGCATGTTCTCACTCAATCTACCCATAGAAAAGAAGGAATAACTCATTTTGTTTATTCATTTTTTTTTTTTTATTTTTTTTTTTATTTTTTTTTTTTTTAAAGATTTTTTTTTTTTTTTTTTTTTTTTTATTTATTTGTTAGAGAGAGAGAGAGATACAGAGTGCAAGCACAGGCAGACAGAGTGGCAGGCTAGAGGCAGAGGGAGAAGCAGGCTCCCTGCCGAGCAAGGAGCCCGATGTGGGACTCGATCCCAGGACGCTGGGATCATGACCTGAGCCGAAGGCAGCTGCTTAACCAACTGAGCCACCCAGGCGTCCCTGTTTATTCATTTTTGAAGGTCTTCCGATTTTTATTTTTTTTATTATGTTAGTCACCATACAGTACATCATTAGTTTGATGTAGTGTTCCATGGTATTGAAACTGAACAAGTTTGAGTGTAATTGGTTTCCCTGAACTTGTCAATAGGAAATAACATGGTTCAGTTGATTGTTGCATTTAGTCAAGTTATTGCCACCATCAGCCTTCTCTTCATATGTTTTTCATATCTACTTTTTCTTGAACTTTATTTTTGCCAGTTCTTAGTCTCTTATAAAAGTATTACAGCCTCCCCAGCCCATAAATGTTGTCTCCCCACCCCTTCTCACATATACATTTACACTGTTGTTAATGTTAGCCCATTCATTGTGTTTGCCGTGTTATTTTGGTGCTTTAGGACCACGCTTTTCAAGCTGGCTTGGGAATCCGCAGCAGTGTGCCAAGAGGTTTGCACTGTTGAATAAACATGGAGCAGTTTCCAGAAGCTTCATTTTGCTCAGAAAGTTGGTAGAAAAAATTTAAAGCAAACATGACTACATTATGAAATAGAATGCAAAATTCACACGAATTTTTTAACTAAAATAGAAGACTTCAGAGTCCCTTTTCTCTGCTTAGTGATGCTGTCAGTATCCTTATGAGGTGTACCTTATGTTACTATCCTTAAGGCATTATTGGGCTTTAGGGTATCCTATGGATCAGGTCGCAAATGCTTCTCTTTGCTTCAAAACCCTCCCTTGATATTCTTAATACTTATTTTCTTGAGGCTTTTTCAGGTGACTTCAGCCAGTTAACTTACTCCTGCCTGTCTCATGCTCTGCAATTCAGCCTGTGTAGTCTTTCTTTTTTTTTTTTTTTTTAAGATTTTTATTTATTTATTTGATGGAGAGAGACCCAGCAAGAGAAGGAGACAAGCAGGGGGAGTGGGAGAGGGAGAAACAGGAAGCCTGACGTGGGGCTCTTGATCCCAGGACCCTGGGATCATGAACTGAGCTGAAGGTAGATGCTTAACAACTGAGTCACCCAGGCATTGCCATGTGTAGTCTTTCTTGAAAAAGAAGGGATGATTTCTTCTACATAGGCTTGGGACTAGCATGGCTTATTACTCCTAAACACATTTCTCTTTTTGAAGAAATTTGAATATATTATATACATGCTCCTATTTTTCCATATATCCCCATACAGTTACACACATGAATGCATGCATGTGTGTGTGCACAAGTGCGTGCACACGCATACACATACACATATATCCTGTCTGGTTTTCTGTCATTCATTTTTAAAGGGTTGTCTGTTAGTTTGTTTGTTTTTATAACGCTCACTGTGTATAAGGCATTACATAGGTACCTTCAAGGAGACTTTATTAAGAAAAATAAGACATGTAAAAATATAATAAAGAGACAGATTAAGTATAAATGAAGTCCAGAGGAGGGAAAGATTATTTTTGGCTGCTCAGAGTAGAATGAGCTTTTGGCTCTTCAGAATAGGTGAGTTTCCATGTATTTATCTGAATCCTTGCTGTCTTGGGATATAGGTTCCATGGTTCAAGGTGGTCTGCCTAAATGTATATACATACACTTATACTGACAGTGTAACATGCAGATAGAGGTAGGTATAATACATTTTCTTTGGCCTGAATGGAATCTCGTTTTAGAATATCGATGTCTTGTGATTGTAGAACAGAAAGGACTTCAGAAATCATTGAATTTAACCTTTATTAGCATAATTACAAAAGAATAAATAGATGGAGAAGTTGATGACTCCCCCAAGATCATAAAAGTTTGTTCTAACTTCCAGTCCTATGCGCTTAACCTTGAAAAAGAAGTGATGCTGCTCTGTGATGATTTTATGTTTGAGCTAAAATCCAATTATGTATTGTATTTGTTAGTTTAGTATTTAATAACTGATCATGAAAATTACTTCTTGAATACTTTTTCTACTTAGGAAGACATTTGTTGTCATTTGAAAGATCAAGTGAAAGAACTGGAAAGGAATCAAGAAGCAATGAAATTAGAAAAGACTGAGATCATTAACAGATTGACGAGAAGTCTAGAGGAGAGTCAGAAGCAGTGTGCCAACTTCTTGCACTCAGGTGGGTGTCTGGGATGAACCCTTGTCTCCCCAGGTGGCTAGTATAATATGCAGAGAGAACAGAGTAGGATCTGTGAATTATTAAAATCCAGAAAAGACAGAAAAGATCATCAGTGACAATTTTTTAAACATTACTAGTATATATGTATAAAGGTATAATGCGTTTTCATTAGATAATTTAGAAAACATAGATAAGTACAAAGTAGCAAATAAAAATAACCAATAATCCTGTGACACAGAGGTAACTTTTTAATGTTTGAATGCATTGCCCTCAAGTGAAATTGAACACATACACTTAGGTAATTCCCTGCTTCTTCTGCACATAATACATTTTTGAAAACATACCAAAGCTGAATGTGCAAAAATTGAACAATACAATGTATGTTAGAATGTGGGTTCTATCCCTGGGAAGTAAAAATGATTATGAAATCCCATCATATTTTGCTTTTTAACATCATTCTGATTGTGTGTTTCTATTGTTTTGTGAAACTTCTTTAATTTTTTTTTTCCCCCTCTTGCACTTAATCTGGTCAGTTGAAGCTAGGGAGTTCTATTTTTGTCATGATTAGATTTCTCATATGGTTTCCATGGTACTAAGTTTGTGACCTACATTGTTCATCATTAGTTTCAGCAGTACTTTTCTTATCCGTTTTTATAGAATGACATTAGAGTAAAAGGCAATAAAATAATCACATGTTTATGCAAACTGTCCCACCGACAAAACTGCCCTGGGTGCTGGTGAGTAGCTCCTGCTGTGGAAATAGCTCAGTGGTTCTTCAGGACCCAACATAATGAAAGTCATGCTTCGGCACATAAAGCCTATTCAGACTGTTGGTACAATGTGTATCAGAGTCACTTACTCAGAAGCTGAAGGTGCTGAAGTCAAAGGCTGTCAAAATATGTGTGTGCAGAGGTTTTGGAAGGGGCAAAATTTGGCTTATACCATTTGGGCCCCTGCTCCCTCTTCAGTTTTGTATTCGTTTGTTTCACATGGCATTATTTAGTGAGCTTTTCTCCTGGCCACTAAAGGGTTTGAAAATACTATTTTCTTTCATTGCATAATATGCCATCATTACTCTGCTTAACCATTTCCCAGATGCTCATTTTCTTTTGAGAAGGCCCCATAAAGTTCCTTTTAAATGGGAGCCTCCCTTTTAGTACATTTAAAACATTAGGTTACCGAAGTTTCCGAAGCATGGCCTGAATATGGTTTTTTCACATGTGGAGATGGGGGTGGTGGAAATAAAAGCATTTCGAAAGAAGCTAAAGGCAGCAAGATGTAGTTTTCTTATTAGAGGGTAGAAATGGGTTCCAAAGAATTTTTGCTTTGGCTTTCTATGAGTTGGAACGTTATGCTCCTGTTAAAGGACTTGTGGAGTATTAAGGTCTGTAGATGTGGCTGATTTGATTCAGAGCAAGGTCACAGTAGTCCCAAGTCTTCAACCTCCCAGGGACACCAGAGGAGCCATACTAAGTGTGGACACGTCTTGGAAATGTCTGGATCTCCTCCTTCTGGGTCCCAGTGGCTACACTTTTGTGCTCCTAGAAAGGTAATGAAAAGGTAATGAAACAGAGCTCCACGTTCCATAGCCTCAGTGGATTCAAGGTCTTCTGAACATCGTGGGTACTTTGTCCCTTTACTTGTGGTGTACTCTGTGATTTTTTCCCCCCACAGGCTCTGTACAGGAGGTGGCTCAGCTACGGTTCCAGCTGCAGCAAGCACAGAAAGCACATGCTATGAGTGAAAACATGAACAAGGCTTTGCAAGTGAGTGTTGCCACTTGGAAGAGACTCTGTGGGTAGCTGAATTAGGCAGTGCTTACATCACTTTTCTGAACCTTGGATTTCTCTGTAAAAGAGGTAGTTGGACCATCTCCAGACCAGACACTGAGGGTTGTTCGCAGTCTAACCCACACAGTTAGGTAGTCAAGCCCTGCAGAGCCAGGGCACCGCGCCCCCACGCCCAGGCTGCCGGTAGCCTCCTTCACGTGGCGTGTCCTTTCATTTATGGGTGTATCCTGGAGATAAGTACATGTACAGGTGTGGGGGACCTGCAGTTTCGCTGCAGCTCTCTCCCCTCCTCCTCCAGCGCTACTTACATTTTCCGCTGGAGGACGAGTTCCAGTATTACCTCTACTGGAAAGACACATTCTGCCTTTTCCCACCGGCAGACTAAAGTACAACACGTTCTTGGCAAACCAGTCCACTCTGTCCTCTAGAATGCCAAAAAGTGCTGCCGTCAATTTCTCAGCTCTAGGGACACTTTTTGTGGAGGACAGAACGTAAGTGAGGGAGGTAGGAGAAGCTCCTTACATTTGCTTTCTCCTTCATTTATTTATTTGTTCATACAGTTTACTTAAACTGATGTGTGCTGGCCTTTCTAAAGTCATATATCTCTCTCTGTGTATATATACCTCTAAAGTTATTAATGTATATATTAGTTGTACACCTGTGTTCATAGCAGCATTATTTTAAAGTTATTTTTAATGTATGTGAAGAAGCATTTCTGCTGATTAAAATGAATTTCGAAGCATAGATGAATGACTGATTCTTTCATATAAGAAAATAATTTTCAATAATTTTATGTTTCAGGAAGAATTAGCAGAACTGAAAGATGAAATTTCTCTCTATGAATCTGCTGCAAAATTAGGAATACTTCCAAGTGACTCAGAAGGAGAATTAAATCTAGAACTCACTGAATCATATGTGGATTTGGGTATTAAAAGAGTCAACTGGAAAAAATCCAAAGTGAAGAGGTATTAAAATCATTTACTATAGAAGAACCTACATTAATAGTACTGATGATACATGTAAATAAGTGACACCAGGCATGACCTGATGAGTTGACTAGGGCCTTGAATATGGGACAGAAGTTTTTAGTTATTTCTAATGAAGTGTAAATGTCTGAAATCAAAATGAACGAAACCTCAGCTATTGATATTGTACTATCTTTGGTACCGGTAGGCACATCAGTTTCAATAAGGTAAAAATGATGAAGTTACAGTTAAAATATACAGAGTAAATTCTATGACTGTGGTTATATATCTTTTATTATTAAGGCAAGGACATATTATTTTTATTCACTCTGTGTTGAAGTCGGGTTCATGGCATTTATCAATGTATCAATGGCATGTGAGAAAACAAGCATTACTTTTTCATAGGCTCTTTCCTGTGACCTTACTTTTAACATAGAGATTCTGTCTTTTATTCCACTGTTTAACACAGATACTTCAGCAATCTCATGAAAGGGAGGGCCTTATCATCCCTTGCAGGGAGTGAGGTGGTAGAAGAGGGAACACATTTTGGTGCCATTAAATACTTAATAGATGAATGGGCAGGATGTACACGCTTGAGGCACTCGCCGTCTGGAAGATGCTACCCAAGGCTCTGGGAGTGGAGTTCGGAAGATGAGGATGAAGGTCTCCCTTCCGGCAGGGAGTTTGCATTTGCCTGGGCAGGGAGAGGGAGACCTACTTGTGAGCAGCTGAGTGCTGCATGCTACACGTTATCCCTGATGAACGAAGAAGCGTTTATCCAGTCATTCCTTCTGCTGGTGTGGGAGAAGGATGAAGAATGGGTGTGTGGCAAGGATGGCATGTAGGCCAAGGAGAGCCTTTCTTGAATGCATTCATATGCCACACACCCACGGGCCAGTCGGTAGTTTCAGACTGAGTTTACCATCATTGTTGTTCCAGGAGAGTGTTGATTACCTGTCGTATTTCAGGTATCCTGCAACTAAATACAAGTGTATGAATCTCCTGAAGGTTTTGCTCTACAGTAGGTTTTAGAAGTGAGGTGTTTTAATTCCGTGATTCTATTTTCAAAACAGTAAGAGGACATTGAGAAAATTGAAATCTAAAGTGATTGGGTAATACTGTGAAACAAAGTGTTTATTCAGTTCAGTAAGGCTCCATTTATCTGGAGGGTTGGTCTTTCGGGACGTCTGTTTTGACAGATGACAGCTACAACCCAGCAGGAAGCTAGAACACAAATAGCACAACTAGCATGGGCACTGTGTTTAAGCAGGAGTCTCCTGCAGTCTCTTACCCAGGGTCTTACTGACTTAGATTTGTGTGTATCTCGTGAATTCTCTGAGTTCCTGGCTGTGCAGTAGCTGGGGCAGAGATTTGGGAGAGGTAATGCCAGCGTTCGAGTCTGCTAGCTCAGCTTTAGCAGGGAGAGAACTATGAGAACCACAGCTGTAATCTCCCTCAAAATGACCATGGTCATACTCCTGAAGAAAGCCATCATCTTTGGTTAGTTAAAGCAAAAAAAGATTGCATGCATTATATTTTTTAGACAGATGTATATAAAATTTTGAAGTTAAAAGGTAGTTATCTGGAAAATTTACTGCTGTGAATGCTTTATTTCCTGTTCATGCCGGGTTAGTTCTAAATGACTGGTGGAAAGAGCATGGTTTTTAGACCCAGATTTTGTTTTGATTTGCAGTTTCGCCATTCATCACTAGCTTTGTGATCCTGGGCAAGTTTCTTGGTTTTCTGAGCCTGTTTTCTCATCAGGCTTTTTCTATTAAGTGGATTATAGGTGTCCTTTGGGGTTAAAATGAGGATTAAAATATAAAGGACCTCATAGAATATGTTCTTGCACATATTAGGCATTTATTTTTAATTAAAAAAATTATTAGAGAGTGACTGTGCAAGCAGTGGGGGAAGGTTCAGAGGGAGAGAGAGGATCTCAAACAGACTCCCCACTGAGCATGGAGCCCAATGCAGCTGGACCCCAGGACCCTGAGATAATAACTGGAGCCAAAATCAAGAGTTGGATGCCTAACCGACTGAGCCCCCAGGTGCCCCACACATATCAGATATTTAATTGTTGATAGCTATTGCTATTATTATTTAGTAGATCATTAGCTAAAATATACCATTGATACAGTTTTCATAGTCTCTTTTAATTCAACATATACTTTGTAAAAGGTTTCTGATCCTCATCTCAACCTTGGGGCAACATCAGATCTGTATCTTCATTTTAGGGTTGGGAAAACTGGAGCTGAAAGGGTTGAACTCTTTTGCCCAAGAAGAGAGACCATTAGCAGAGAACCAGTCCTGGAGCCCAAAACTTCACTGTCCTATAATCTGTTGGTTTTATTTACATGACAATCAAGTCTTTTTACTTTCAACTTCATTCTTCCTTATGCCTTGTATTTTAGAGCATTAAAGATTTAGCTCATCTCAAAGATTTTTCTCCAGGTTGTTGTTTTCGTTTTTGTTTTTTTTTGTTTATTTTAATTTATTTTCTATTTTTTGTTGACATATAATGTATTATTTGTTTCAGGGGTACAGGTCTGTGATTCATCAGTCTTGCACAATTCACAGCACTCACCGTAGCACATACCCTCCCGTGTCCATCACCTAACCACCCCATCCCTCCTACTCACCTCCCCTCCAGCAACCCTCAGTTTGTTTCCTGAGATTGAGAGTCTCTTATGGTTTGTCTTCCTCTGTGGTTTTATCTTGTTTCATTGTTTCCTCTCTTCCCCTATGATCCTCTGCCTTGTTTCTCAAATTCCACATATCAGCGAGATCATATGGTAATTGTCTTTCTCTGACTGACTTATTTCACTTAGCATAATACCCTCTAGATCCATCCATGTCATTGCAAATGGCAAGATTGCATTTTTTTTTTTGATGGCTGCACAATATTCTACTATATATATATATATATGCCATATCTTTATCCATTCATCTATTGATGGGCATCTAGGTTCTTTCCATATTTTGGCTATTGTGGACATTGCTGCTATAAACATTGGAGTGCAGGTGCCCCTTTAGATCACTACATTTGTATCGTTGAGGTAAATACACAGTAGTGCAATTGTTGGGTCGTAGGGTAGCTCTATTTTCAACTTTTTGAGGAACCTCCATACTGTTTTCCGGAGTGGCTTGCACCAGCTTTCATTCTCATCCAGGTTGTTATTTTAATTTGAGCTATAATTAGCCTGGGAATTTGGAAAATAATACATAGATGTTATATACAAATAATACATGTATATTTTATTTTTTCAAGTAGACTTGTTTCATCATGATATCTGCTAAAAATGTATTCTTCTCCTGCCCTTTGTATTTAATTAGTACTCATAGCCAAAATCCTACAGTAATATAAAGCACAATCCTGTGAATATCCAACCTGAGACATCCTATCACTATTTCAGTAAAAGGATTTCTGCCTCATTCAGCTAAGAAAATGGAGAATAACTCAACACAGAGTGAGTGGTCATTGAGATTCAGCTAGAAGACATCCTCTGAATCACATGATTAGTGAAAAAAGGTTTAGTTTGTAGTCATCCCACCCACCAGCAGTTTAATAGAGTTCAGCTTTGAGGCAAAAGTAAAAATATTTATTTGTAGATCAAAAATATTTATTGTAGGAGGAAAGAGATTTGTACTTTTTCTCTGCTGGATTGTGATTCTTAGAACAAGAGGAAGCCACAGTTTTCCCAGTGTTGAATTTTGGTTCTTTGTTGACTTGAGCTGCTTTCAAATCACTGACCCAAATATTAGCGGCTCCAAGCTTTTATTCTCAACTACCACCTCTCTCAAGCTACTGCCTAGTAAATTTTAAGGGTTTAGGCTCAGTGTTCTATTTCACATTCATGGAATTTGAGTAGCTAAATCTGCATGCAGCTTGCAGACAGCTTCCCCTCTCCCTTATTATAGTTGGCTGCGAAGCTCAAATAATAAACATTTAACAAGTGGAATGCCTTTACCCTTTGGTGTTCTCAGCAGGCTTCATAAGGGACTACAGTTTATTTGGACTTAGGGGAACTGACTTCCACAGGGCTCAGCAGGACTGGTCACCACTGCTGACTTTTTCCCTTTTGGGAAAGAAGAGAAAATTATTTTAGCAAGCACTTCCTCTGCTCTCTGACTTGGCTCCCTCTAGGAGTACATGATGTGCTATTTCAGTGGTCAGCATTCAGTAAGAAAAGAAATTAGGGGTGCCTAATTTGTTAGTTGAGCAAAATAAGCCTTCTGCTAACAGTTTTCCTGATCTTACAGCTCAGGAAGATGCATTGTAATAGATTTTATATTTTTTATATAATTCTATTTTTGTGATTTATATTTTCATCTTCTACTACTATTTCTGTATAAATAGAAGTGGTTTAAGTAGATGAGATCTACACAGACCTATTTATATCATATCGATGTCCTATACAGGTGTTGTGTATATTGGTAAATATGTAGTATATTATAAGAAACTCCTTTTATAATATAGTGTCTAAGAAATCCTAATATTTTGTTCTCCTTTTCCCTCTGTCTCTCTGTATATATGTGTGTGTACACATAATATATATGTATATATTTCATTTGGAATCATCTGAAACTGAAGAACAGTAAAAATTAAACTCGAGATACTATTATTTATTTCTCTTTTTAGAACTACCTTTTAGTTTTTTAGAATAGTTTCAGATTACCAGAAAAATTAATACAGAGTTTCCCTATACGCTGCACCCATTTTCCTCTGCTCACGTCTTGCACCAGCCTGGAACCTTTGTTACAGTTAATGAATTAATATTGACACATTATTAACTAATGCCCATAGTTTATTTAGATGTCCTCAGTTTTTGCCTGGTGTCCTTTTTCTTTTCTAGAATTACACCCAGTATACCATATTACATTTAGGAGTTATGTTTCCTTAGGTTCCTCTTAACTTTCCATATTTTTGATGACCTTGACAATTTGAGAAGTACTGGTTAAGTTATTTGGTAGCAAGCCCCTCTTGGAATTTGATGTTTCTTTTATGATTGTATTTTTTTCATGGGTTTTGTGGAGGAAGACCATAGTAATGAGATGCCATTTTCTTCACATCATATTAAGGGTGCATACCCTTACTTATCTTAAAAAGTAACATTTTCCTTTATTATGAAAAAATTAGAAAATATTTTTAAGAAAATTGAAGAAAGTTAGAAGCAACATCATCTTCCTTTACCTCCCACAAAGAAAACCACTTTTAACATTTTGGTGTATAATTTCCACATTGTCTGTTTTGTGTATTTCTGAAAGATAAAATAATGCTGAATATATTGTTTGATAATGTGTTTTTTAAATTAATATATTCTGAGATCTATAGATGACAAATATTTTTGTATGTATTTACGGATGGATATGTGGATGAAGGAACTATAGTAATACACTTTTTAAAATAAATAATGCAGTATTATTATCACAGGCATCTTTGTAGTCATGTCTTCAGGCACATCTTTATTTTTTTAAGATGTGGGTGAATATCTCACCCACATCTTAAAGAAATCAGTACCTTAAAAAATTTCTTAAAAGAAGTACCCCTTGGATATGCCAAGAGGTGTGCACATATTTGAGGTTTTTGATACATACTTCAAGCAGCTCTGTAGTTTCATTATTACCCACATCGTGTGGCAATACCTGTTTCTGTGTATCCTAGCCAGTGCTGAGTTTTCGTGTTTAAACTTTTTATGCAGTTAGATGCATCATTTTCTACATGTATGATTTCTTGATGGTGTTTTTCTAGTAAGCTGTATAGTTTTAT
Organism: Mustela lutreola; assembly: GCF_030435805.1. Taxonomy (NCBI): domain Eukaryota; kingdom Metazoa; phylum Chordata; class Mammalia; order Carnivora; family Mustelidae; genus Mustela; species Mustela lutreola. The sequence continues at coordinate 74,432,704 of NC_081296.1, read as the reverse complement.
TTTACTTTTTAAACCTTTTAAAATTGAGAAAAGTGCATGAAACATAAGTGTACAGCTTAACTCATTTTAAAGTGAATGCCCATGAAACCACCACCCAGAAGTAAACATTGCCAGCAACTATTCATTTGCCTCTTTCCAGTCATAACCTTGAAGTTAACAACTATCCTAACTGCTGTGTAACAATTGTTTTCTGTTTTTTTTTTTTTTTTTTGTTATCTCATAAGACCTAATTATTCCTACCTAAACACTATAGGTTAGGTTTGCCTTTATATAATGTAACTCATACGTTAGATGTTATTTTTTTCTACTATAATTTTATTGAACTGTATTTAAAACACCATAAAACTCGCCCATTTGAAGTTTACGGTCCAGTGGTGTTTTGTATATTGAGAGTGGTGCAACCAGTACCACAACCTAATTTAGAACATTTCAACATCCCAAAAAAGAAACCCTATGCCTACATTCCTCATGCATTCCTCATTACCCCTTCTTGTCCTCACAGCTGCAAGCAATCACTAATCTACCGTCTACCTATGGATTTGCCTATTCTGTACTTTTCACATGAATGGAATTGTATAGTATGTGGTATTTTGTAACTGACTTCTTTCACTTAGCATAATGCTTTTAAGGTTCATCCGTGTTGCTGTATCAGTGCTTCATTCCCTTTTGTAGCCAAATAAAATATTCCATTGTGTGAATATATACCACCTTGACTTAGTCATGCATCTACTAATAGACACTTATTTGAGTTGTTTCTACTTTTTGGCTATTATGAATAATGCTAGTAGGAATATTTATGCACAAATTTGTGCGGATATATGTTTTTATTTCTCTTAGATACACAGTTGACCCTTGGTCAGTGCACACATTAGGGGCGCTGACCTGCTGTGTGGTTGAGAATCTGCATATGACTTTGACTTTTCAAAAACTTAACTGCTAATAGCCTACTATTTTTTTTTTTTTTAAAGATCCCATCCATTTATTTGACAGAGATCACAAGTAGGCAGAGAGGCAGGCAGAGAGAGAGAGGGGGAAGCAGGCTCCCTGCCGAGCAGAGAGCCCAATGCGGGGCTCAATCCCAGCATCCTGAGATCATGATTTGAGCCGAAGGCAGAGGCTTTAACCCGCTGAGCCACCCAGGTGCCCCTAATAGCCTGCTATTGACCAGAAACCTTACCAATAACACAAGCTGTTAACACATATTTTGCATGTTATGTATATTGTATATTTTATTATTAAGGTAAGCTAGAGAAAAGAAAATGTTGAGACAATCATAAGAGAAAATACATTTATGATACTGTATTGTATTTAAAAAAACATCTACGTATAAGTGGACCTGTGCAGTTCAAACCCATATTACTCAAGGGCAGCTGTTTATCTGGGAGGGGAATTGCTGGCTAATGTGGTAGTTCTATATTTAGCATTTCAAAAAATGGTCCTACTGTTTTCCAAAGTGGCGAAACCATTTTATGTTCCCACCAGCGATGTATGAGGGTTCCAGTATTTTTATATCCTTGCCAACACTTGCTATTTGGTTTTGATTTTCTAATGATGTAGTTTTAATTACTGGTTAATTATGTTGAACATCTTTTGCTGAGTTTATTGACCATTTGTATATCTTCTTCAGAGAGATCTCTTTGAATCTTTTGCCCATTTTAAATTGGGTTGTCCTTTTATTGGTTTTGAGAGTTCTTTATATATTCTGAATACAAGTTCATTGTCAGATATATGATTTGCAAGTATTTTCTCCTGTGGGTTGTTTTTTCACTTTGATGGCATCCTTTGAAGCACAAATCTTTATTTTTATGAAGTCCAGCTTAACGTATTTTTTCTTTGGTTGCTTGTGCTTTTGACTTTCTAAGAAACCATTCTCTAATCCCAGATCCTGAAGATTTTTTTTTTAATTTTTAATTTTTATAAACATATAATATATTTTTATTCCCAGGGGTACAGGTCTGTGAATCGCCAGGTTTACACACTTCACAGCACTCACCAAAGCACATACCCTCCCCAATGTCCATAACCCCACCCCCCTTCTCCCAACCCCCCTCCCCCCAGCAACCCTCAGTTTGTTTTGTGAGATTAAGAGTCACTTATGGTTTGTCTCCCTCCCAATCCCATCTTGTTTCATTTATTCTTCTCCTACCCCCTTAAGCCCCCATGTTGCATCACCACTTCCTCATATCAGGGAGATCATATGACAGTTGTCTTTCTCCGATTGACTTATTTAGCTAAGCATGATACCCTCTAGTTCCATCCACATTGTCGCAAATGGCAAGAATTCATTTCTTTTGATGGCTGCAAAGTATTCCATTGTGTATATATACCACATCTTCTTGATCCATTCATCTGTTGATGGACATCTAGGTTCTTTCCATAGTTTGGCTATTGTAGACATGGCTGCTATAAACATCCGGGTGCACATGCCTCTTTGGATCACTACGCTTGTATCTTTAGGGTAAATACCCAATAGTGCAATTGCTGGGTCATAGGGCAGTTCTATTTTCAACATTTTGAGGAACCTCCATGCTGTTTTCCAGAGTGGTTTCACCAGCTTGCATTCCCACCAACAGTGTAGGAGGGTTCCCCTTTCTCCGCATCCTTGCCAGCATCTGTCATTTCCTGACTTGTTGATTTTAGCCATTCTGACCGGTGTGAGGTGATACCTCATTGTGGTTTTGATTTGTATTTCCCTGATGCCCAGTGATATGGAGCACTTTTTCATGTGTCTGTTGGCCATCTGGATGTCTTCTTTGCAGAAATATCTGTTCATGTCCTCTGCCCATTTCTTGATTGGATTATTTGTTCTTTGGGTGTTGAGTTTGCTAAGTTCTTTATAGATTCTGGACACTAGTCCTTTATCTGATATGTCGTTTGCAAATATCTTCTCCCATTCTGTCAGTTGTCTTTTGATTTTGTTAACTGTTTCCTTTGCTGTGCAAAAGCTTTTGATCTTGGTGAAATCCCAATAGTTCATTTTTGCCCTTGCTTCCCTTGCCTTTGGTGATGTTCCTAGGAAGATGTTGCTGCGGCAGAGGTCGAAGAGGTTGCTGCCTGTGTTCTCCTCAAGGATTTTGATGGATTCCTTTCTCACATTGAGATCCTGAAGATTTACACCTATGTTTTCTCTCTAAGAGTTTTATCTCTTACATTAGGTCTTGGATTCATTTTAAATTAATTTTTACTATATGATGTGATATAGAACTTCATTCTTTTGTATGTGAATATCTGGTTGTCCCAGTACCAGAATTTGTTTTTACATCCTTGTCAAAAATCAGTTGACTCTAAATATGAGGGTTTATTTCTGGACTCTCATTTCTATTTCATTGATCTATATGCCTGTCCTTATGCCAGTGCCAAACAGTCTTGCTTTGTTAACTTTTGAAATTGTAATGTCTAAATCTTTCAACTTTGTCTCCTATTTCAATATTTCCTGGGCTATCCTGGATCGCTTATATTTCCATAGAAGTTTTTGGATCAATTCCTGTACAGTAACCAGCTGGGATTTTTATTGAGGTTTGCATGTAGTCTGTATATCAGTTTAGGGGAGTATTGCAATCTTACCAATACTGGGTTCTGATTCCTGAACACAGGAGGTCTTTCCATTTATTTAGGTCTTCTTTAATTTCTTTGAGTTTACTACTCATGTATTTTGTATTTTTTGTGGTTTTTGGTGTCCTAGTCATATACTTATGTTAAATTCACTCCTCGGTGTTTCATTCTCTTGGCTATTCTTTTTGCTGGATTGTTTTCTTAATTTTATTTTTGGGTGGTTAATTCCTAGTGTAGAGAGATACAATTGATTTTAAGTATATTGATATTGTATCCTGACACATTGTTAAACTTGTTAATTTAGTTCAAATAGTTTTTTTAGTAGATTTCTTAGGATATTTTAGGTATAGGGTCATGTCACCTGAAAATAGAGATCATTTTGTCTGTCTTTCCAATCTGGATGCCTTTATTTTTTCCCTGACTAATTGCTCCAGCTAGAATTTCTAGTACAAGGTTAAATAGAAGTGGTAAAAACTGATATTCTTGTTTTGCTCCTCATCTTCCAGGGAAGCATTTGGTCATTCTCCATTAAGCATGAGTGCTAGCTGTGTGTTTTTCATATATATAGGTGTTCTTCAGACATTTTGTTGTGAGACTCATGGTGTAGCATGTAACTGTAGCTCATTCATTTGCATATATAAATATTTAATGTATATCTTTATTTGTATGAATATTCCAGCTTATTTTCCATTCTATTAACCATAGATTTTTAATGTTCCTTCCTAGTGCAATGTGCATACATTTCTGTTGGGTATATACTTAGAGGTGAAGTTGCTTGTGGTTTGTGTATTTCAAACTTTAAAGAGGTCATGCCAACCTGTTTTCCATAGTGGTTGTGCTGATTTACCTTTACATGAGAAGTGTATGAAATTCTTAATTGCTCTCTTTGCTGACACTTGATATTTTAAGTTGTTTACTTTAAGCCATTTAATGTGTTGTGATACTCTGTTATGGTTTTCCACATAATCCATTATCCTGGATTACTAATGAGATTGAGCTCCATTGAGAAAAACTGTTTATTGGCTTTGTATGCATGTGTGCGTGTGTGTGTGTGTGTGTGTGTGTGTGACTTGCTCATGTCCCTCCTCAGTTTTTAAATGACTTTGTGTTTGCGTGTGCATGTGTTCTGTTGAAATGTAGCAGTTTTTTCTTTTGTTAATATCTGTTCCAGATAGGAGTTCTTTGACAGTAATGTGTATTGTAAATATCTTCTCACTTTTTAACCTTTTAATTTGTCTTTTGATGAATGGAAATTTTTTAACTGTAGTCAAATTTGTCAATCATGGTTAGTGCTTTTTATGTTTCCTTTAAGAAATCTTTCCTGTGGGGGGCACATGGGTGGCTCAGTTGGTTAAGTGGCGAACTCTTGGTTTTGGCTCAGGTCATGGTCTCAGGGTCCTGGTACTTGGGGCTCTGCACTCAGTGGGGAGTTGACTCAAGGATCCTTTCTCTCCCTCTGTCCCTCCCCTTGCTCATGCACTCGTGTGCCTTCTCTCTAAAATAAATCAATCTTAAAAAACAAACAAAAACTAAACCTTTCCTATTATCCTGTGCTGCCTTCTAAAAGCTTTAATACGTTGCCTTGTACTTGAGTTTTACCATCTCTCTGGAATTGCTTTTTTGTTAGGGTTTTTCTGATGGGTCTTGCTTGTTTACATGTGCAAATGAACTTTATAATTAACTTGTTCTACTCCTGGAAAAAATCCTGAGAATACAATAGAATACAATCCTAATTTTTATTAGGATCACATTAAACATATGCATTGACTCTCTCCCAGTTCTTAGGGAGAATTGATATTATTATGATGTTGAATTTTTTTTTATCTAAGAATATAGTATGCCTTTTAATTTGCTTAAATCTATTTTTTTTTTCTCAAGAGTGTTTTGGAATTTTTTATATTTAGGTTTTTGCACAAATCTTGTAAAATTGATGCTTAGATATTTTTGCAATAGTAAGTAGGGTATTCATTTCTATTATTTCTTCTTGAATAATGTTTGTACATATAATTTCTATATTTTTTGTTATAACCTGTTACGTTTTAATTCTCTTACTGTTTGTAGTAATTTTTCCATTATATTTTAGATTTTACTAGATAGGATTATATCATTTGCTAGAGGAGATAATTGTAGCTTTTTTGTTTCAGTTATGCTCCAAATTGTTTTCTCTTTAAGGTTACATTAGAGTCCTTCTTTTTATTAGGATATTGATAGTGTGAATGCTGTTTTTCGAAGTGATCATACTATTTCGCATTACCAGAAGAAATGTCTGAGGTTTCAGTTGTTATACATTTTTGTTAAAACTTAGTGGTATTAATCTTTTTAAATTTGTAGTGTGTGTAGTGGTAATCTTACTGTGGTTTAATTTTTATTTACCTAATGACCCATGATATAAGCATCTTTTTTTTTGGATTGATTGATTGATTGATTGGAGAGAGAGAAAGAGAACAAGTGCACGAGGGAGGGGAGGGGCAGGGGCGAGAGAATTTTAAGCAGGTTCAGGGCCAGGGTGGAAGGCGCTAACACTGGGCTTAATTTGACAACTCTGAAATCATGACCTGAGCTGAAATCAGCAGTTGGACACCGAACTGATTGAGCCACCTAGATGCCCCTCAGCATCTTTTGATGTGCTTCTCTTTCCCCCTTTTTTTTTCTGATGTGCTTATTTGCCATTTATATATGTCATTTTGTCTTTATTCCAGGGTACATGCCCTTTCTCTGATATGTATGTTGTGAATATTTTCTTCTGCTCTGGTTTTCCTTATCACGTTCTTAATGTATCTTTTGAAGAGCAAGAGCTTAAGTTTTTATGAATTCATATTGATCAGTTATCTCTTTTAAAAGAGTTCATCGTTTTTTGTTCTAATGTACCTGTGTCACAGAAATTTTCTTAGGACTTTAGAAATTTGATTGTTTTACCTCTTATATTTATATCTATGGTCCATTATAAATTAGTTTTTTAGTATGATATGAGGTAAATGTAAATGTACAGAATAGGCAAATCCCTAAGTAGAAGGTCCATTAGTGATTGCTTGGAGCTGTGAGGACAAGCAGGGGTAATGAGAAATGTATGAGGAATGTAGGTATAGGATTTCTTTTTTGGGATGTTGAAATGTTCTAAATTAGGTTGTGGTACTGGTTGCACCACTCTTAAATTTTTTCATATCAATATCCAGTTGATCTAATACCATTTGTCAGAAAAACTTCTCTTTCCTCATTGAATTGCCTTAGTATCTTTGTTGATAATTAATTGACCATTTATGGCCCGTTTCTGTACTTTCCATTCTGTTCCCCTACGCTTTTGGTTAATAACAGTCTTGATACTGTAGCTTTACAGTAAAGTGTTGAAATGTTTTGGACAAGTCCTTCAACTTTATTTTCAAAATTGTTTTGAATATTCTAAGTTCTTTGCATTACAAAATGAATTTAATGATTAACTAGTCAATTTCTACAACATAGTCTACTGGACTTTTAATTGGGATTATGTTGAATCTGTAGACAAATTTGGAGAGAATTGACACCTTAAGAAATTGCTATTTGTCAGTTATACCTAAATAAAGCTGGAGGAAGAAAAAAAATGAGTCCTCCAATTTCAGAACATACATGTTGTACCTCTCTCTTTATTTATGTCTTCTTTAGTTTCTCTCCAGTAATGTTTTGTAGTGGTTTTTTTTTTTTTTTTAAGATTTTATTTATTTATTTATTTGACAGAGACAGAGATCACAAGTGGGCAGAGGGGCAGGCAGAGAGAGAGGAAACAGGCTCCCTGATGAACAGAGAGAGCCCAATGTGGGACTTGATCCCAGGACCCTGAGATCATGACCTGAGCCGAAGGCAGAGGCTTAACCCACTAAGCCACCCAGGCATCCCTGTAGTTTTTCATAGATGACATTTTCTGTTAAATTGAATAATTTTCTTTAGCATTTCTTCTAAGCTTCCTTAGATGATGTCCTTTTATTTCCTGATTATAGAATTCTGGGCCAATTGTTCTTTTATTTCAGCATTTTAAAGATATGTTCTTGCACTGTCTCTGGCCTTGGTTTCTGAAGAGAAATCTGTTGTTATTTGGACCATTATCTTGTGTATAATGTGTTGTTTTACTTTTGTTGTTTTCAAGATTTTTTTCTCCTTTTCACACTTTGATTATGATGTGTCTTAAGTGTGTGTGTGTGTGTGTGTGTGTGTTTTAGTTCATTTGGGGTTCACCAAGTTTATGGAAAATGTAAATTTCTTGTGTCTTTTACCAGACTCCTGGAATGTTGACCATTATTCAAGTATCTTTTCTGTCCCTGCTTCTTCTCTCCTACTCTAGGTCTCTAATTATACAACTTAAAATTTTTTTTTTTAAAGATTTTATTTATTTATTTGACAGAGAGAAATCACAAGTAGACGGAGAGGCAGGCAGAGAGAGGAGGAAGCAGGCTCCTCGCCAGAGCAGAGAGCCCGATGCGGGACTCGATCCCAGGACCCTGAGATCATGACCTGAGCCGAAGGCAGCGGCTTAACCCACTGAGCCACCCAGGCGCCCCACAACTTAAATTTTTTTATATTGTCCCATGGTTCCAATTTTTTTTTTCTGTTTCATTTTGAATAATTTCTGTTGAGCTATATTTAAGTTTACTCTTTGTTCTGTTATCTGAGTTTTATTAAACTTGTCCAGTGAGGAATTTTTTTTCTTTTAACTTTTAAATACTGTATTTTTCTGTTTTTTCCTTTTTTTCCTCTTTTTCAAAGATTTTATTTATTTATTTGACACAGAGAGATCACAAGTAGGCAAAGAGGCAGGCCGAGAGAAAGGGGGAAGCAGGCTCCCCACTGAGCAGAGAGCCCAATGCGGGACTCGATCCCAGGACCCCGAGATCATGACCTGAGCCGAAGGCAGAGGCTTTAACCCACTGAGCCACCCAGGCGCCCTGTCAAATACTGTATTTTTCAATGATAACATTTCTTTTTGGTTCCTTTATAGTTTTTATTTGCTGAGAATTCCTATCTTTTCATCCGTTTTAAATATGTTTCCCTTTATTTCATAGAACAGAGACATAATAGGTGCTTTAAACTTTGAAAACTCTTTGTGATAGCTCCAGCATTTTCATCATCTGTAGATTTTTTTTTCTTGCAGATTGGTCCATTTTCTTGGTTAGTTGCATGTCGAGTAATTTTAGATTATGATCAGGCACACCTTGTTGTATTGTGCTTTGCAGATACTGTATTTTCTTTACAGATTGGCAACCCTGCATCAAGCAATTCTATTGATGCCATTTTGCCAACACTGTTTGGTTATCTCAGATCTCATGTCTCTATGTCACATTTTGGTAATTCTTACTATATTTCAAACTTTCTTATTATATTTGTTATGGTCATCTGTGATCTATGATTACAACTCGCTAAAACTCAGACAATGGTCATCATGTTTTAGCAAGAAAGTATTTTTTAAGTAAAGTTTGTATATTGTTTTTTAGATATAATGGTATTACTCACTTAGTCGACTTCATTTGAGTCACTTTACTGCATTGTTTGCTTTACTGTGGTGGTCTGCAACCAAATCTGTGATATCACCTGGGAATGCCTATATTAGACGTTCAGATTTTTAAGTTGTGTAAAACTTGTATGGAGTTTCAAATCTCAGTTTATTTGTCTAAGCCTTTGCCACATTGATCTGAATCTGTCTTTATATGCATAGCTCAGAAGTTAGTCATTGTGAGATTTGTGTGTGTGGTTTACATTTCAATTAAATTCTCCAAATATTTACTCTGCAGGTTCGTGAGTCTGTTCTGTGCATGCATAGCTCAGGGCTTAGACTGAGGCATGTATACATTTATGCACAGAATTTATGACTCCTTTCGCTGGTTCTCTCCTCTCCAGGAGTCTTCCTGCACTCTCTCTTTATCTTGGTTTTTAGCAATTTGATGTTAATATAACTTACAGTGGTTTTTTTCATTTTCTGCTTGAGATTCATTGAGCTTGTAGATTTTAATAGGGTTTTAATTTTCATCAAATAGAGTTTTGGTCATTAAAAAAATATTGGGTTGTGCCTGGGTGGCTCAGTCCTTCGGCTTAAGTCATGATCCCAGGGTTCTGGGACTGAGCCCTTTGTTGGGCTACCTGCTCAGTCAGGAGTCTGCTTCCCCCTCTCCCCTGCCCCTCTCCTACTTGTGCTTATTTTCTCTCTCTGAAATAAGTAAAATCTTTAAAAGAATAAACAAATTTTTTTTTGGTCCCCTTCCCCTCTCCTCTTCTGGGATTTCAGTTACAATGGGGTTAGAAAACTTAACATGCTTAGTATATTTCTCTTTTAGTCTTCTTTCTCTCCGTGTTTAATTTTATAGGGTTCTATTGTTATGTCTCTATGTCTGCTGATCTTTTCTGCATTAATAATTAATGTTAATTAAATAAGCTGTTAATCTCATCCAGGGTATTTTTCATTTCAGATGTTGTAATTTTTCATCAAAGTTTGGTTTGGGTCATTTTAATATCCTTTATTTCTCATTGTGTTCGTGTTGTTTCTCTTACCTTAACATATGAAATATAATTAGTTCTACTGCCAGCATTATTGCTGGGTCAGTTTCTATTGACTGATTTTTCTCCTGGTTGTGGTTTTTATTTTCTTTCCCTACTTGCATGCCTGGTAAATTTTGATTGGATGCTGAACATTTTGAATTTTATGTTTGAGATGTTAATCTTGTTTAATTTAAAAAATATTGTTATTCTTTTTCTTTGGCACACTTAAGTTTCCTGGAATCCATTTGGTCCTTTTAAGGCTTCTTTATAGGTTTTTGTTAGGTCAGATTTAGAGCAGTCTTTATTTAATCTGGGCCTAATTTGGCCCCATTACTAAGGCAGTATTTGATATTTTGTGAATTGGGTCTTTCCACTATGGTTCTTTGGAACCTGCAGTGTTCCCAGCCCTATTTCTTTGCTGTGACTCTTTCCCTGGCCTTGCAGTAATATTCTCACATGGATATACAGATCTCTAGAGCTCTTTCTGTAGTTACCTTTCCCATAGTATTTCCCTCATCAAATTCTAGCCATTTTGTCCTTCCCAAACTGAACTCTGCAACTTGGTAAGATTACTAGGCTGCCTTTGGCTTTTCTCTCCCTGTGCTGCAGGCTGGAAACTTCCTGGGGAGAAAACAGGAATGAGCATAGATAGGGCTCACCTTGTTTTCCTTTCCTGAGGGCTCATTATGCTGTGCTGTCTGTTGTCTAATGATTGAAAATGATCATTTCATGTATTTTAATTGGTTTTCTTGTTTTTTAAGGCAAGAAGAGAAATTCGGTACTATTAATCTATTACAGCATGGCGCAGATTTCTCCTTCTCATTCCAGTTTTGAAATTTATTGAAACTAAATTTGGAATTAAATTAGCGTGGCTTTTATTTTTGTTATTTTTGCCCCAGTTGCTCAGATAACCACCCAGATTTGTGTATTAATAAAAGAGATACAGAAATTGTTAGGATGACTAGTTTCTTTCTTTTTTCACTGCCTCCTTTATTTTTGTGTTGTTTCTCTTCGATTCATACAGGGCATGTATATAAAGCATGCAACTTAACCAAAAGCAAAAAAAGCATGCCATACCGAAGTTCACATGGTTCAACTCTTTAAAGTGAGGCAGGTGGTCTAAGCATAATCATAGTCTTATCAATAGACTTATATATATGGGGACATAGTGAGGGTTATATCGTTGTGTATGAAAGAACTTAAAATTGTTTTTGAAATACTAGTGTATAGTTGTATACATGGTCACAAAACGTGGTCTCAACTGCAGTCAGTTATTTTCAAGGACTAACCATGCTTGATTTGTTACTTGCTTTAATATTAAATGTGATAATTTCTCTATTAGCAGTATACAGCAAGAAGAGCCAAAGGATGAACTTTCCAAAGATGAGGTCATTCTGAAGCTGAAAGCGGAAGTGCAGCGTTTGCTGGGAAGCAACTCTGTGAAGCGTCACCTGGTGTCTCAGTTACAAAATGATCTCAGAGACTGTCGCAAGAAAATTGAAGGTTTCCAACAAGCAGAGAAAGATGAGAAAAGCATCATAGTTGAGGTTTGTAGAATTTGTCGTCAAAAACCTATTTTTAAAAAGTTAAATAACGAAAATGTTTACAGTTTTCACATTTAAATCAAACCTTTGTCTTCCAAGGTTTCATTTGACATTATTTAGAAGTAAAGTATAAAGAAGGGAATGCCACATAAAATATTATATTTTCTAGTTCCTCCTGGCAAATTTGTGGTAAAATCTCAAATGAGATGCTAATTAGGTAAAATTCTTTTACCACAAATCCAAGGAAACAGTCTATGTAACAAATTACCTGTATTTCCTCAAGATTGGCTTGTATCAATGATGTTGCTGTGACCTTAAGTTCTTCATAGCTAGATCTTTCAGCATTTTGTCCATAAGAATTCTCTGGTCCGTGCTCCTGTAATCCTCATTCTACATAAGGAAATTAATTATGTAGTGGTGGTGGTATAAGTGGGATCCGCACAGAAACCAGTTAAGTCAGAATCATTGAATCCACTTTTATAACCTTTAGTTAGTGTCCTCACTTTACAGATGAGGAAAATGAAGCTGGAGGAAGTAGTAATTTAACCAATGGGTATTTTTTTAGATGAACACTCAAGTTCACAGTCATCTGATTAGCCCATGGTCACCTTCAAACTATACCTTTACTTATTTCCCACATTTCTAATGAGCTTTCTACTTAGTCTGTAACATTAGAAAGCAGGGTTGGGGGATATATAGAGTAAGAGCAAACTCTTCAGCTTAAGGTGTTTTTTTGTTTGTTTATTTTTGGTTTTTGTTTTTGGTAAAGCTATTCTGTGCAAGGTCTTATGGGGTGCAGTGAAAAGAAACAATTGAAGGAATTTAGAATCTAGAACTACACTATCCTAATAGCAGTATAATGGAACCACCTATGTAATTTAAAATCTTCTAGTAATCCCATTAAATTAAAAGTAATGGTGAAATTAATTTTAAGAATATATTTTATTCGACCCAATATATTAAAAATACTATCTTCTCAGTATGTAATCAATATAGAATTATTAATTAGATGATTTACATTTTCTATGTTTATGCCAAGTCCTTGAAATCTAACATGTATTATCTACTTATAGCACATTTCAATTTGGACAAGACACATTTCTTTCTCGATAATTTTTTATTTAATTTCAATTTAATTAACATATGCTATATTATTATTTTCAGAGGTAGAATTTAGTGATTCATCCACATCATTGCAAATGGCAAGATTTCATTCTTTTGATGGCTAATATTCCATTGTGTGTGTGTGTTTGTGGTTTGTGTACCACATCTTTATCCATTCATCTGTCAATGGACATTTTTCAAGTGCTCTATAGCCATATGAGATTAGTGGCTACCATATTAAACACTACAGGTCTGTAAGGAGATGGATATGTATGACTTTGTGTAGTAAGGATGATGCTAGTTGCTAAGTGCTCTGAGATGGAATAACTAACCAGGCATGTTTGTAGTGAGGTCTTTAAGGAGAAAATGTTTGCTCTCTCTCCTGAAGGATAAATGCAGGAGAGAAAGTAGGAAGAAACATTTCAGCAGTGAGCAGAAGTATATGAGAGGTTGTAGCAAATAAGCTGATGTAAGTAGGGAGTAGGGTATGTGACTGAAAGTCTATACTGTATAAACTCAATCTTTCTGGAATCTTTGAAGCCACAAGTATATAGATATTATATCAGTTTTTAGAATAATATTAAATCCTGACATTAATGTTATAATGTTGAGTTTCTCTGCTTGCTGTAAGGATGTTAAGAGAGAGAACATGTCAATTTAAACTTCCTCAGATATCTTTCTAAAGAGAATTAGGTCATCAAAATCCTTTCTTAAAGTTTTTCTAAGTATTGAGAAGGCAAGCAAGAATATGTACTATGTAATCTTACTTAGCATGTTTCCTTTATGAACATTTAAAAGTCTTACTATTTTTACTGCTTTATAACCTTGTAGTATATTTTATGTTTGCTCATATCCATTTTATACAGAACAATTACAGATTATCACAAAGAGTCTGTTGTTTTTGCTTTCATGTCATTTGACTGTTCCAACAGTGCTGCTCTCTGACATTTCCAGGATCATAAGTGATGAAGGTTAGTAGCTTGTCCACATGCAGCACTATGCACTGATTGGGAGTGGACCAAATCCTCTGCTGTTCATTCTAATTGAACAACTGGGCCATTAAGGTAGAATGTAGTAAAGTTCTTCAGAAGATCAGTCTAGCAGTCAGGACCCATATCCACATGGAACTTTTTGTTAGCATAATAATAAAACACAGAGGCCTTTCTGTACTGACATTCAGTAGAGATCATTACCTAACTACGAGCTGTGGTTAAAGCCGTTAAAGCCATACTCTGATTCCAAGGTACTTGATAGACAGTGTTCAATAGCTCAGAAGATTCCTAGCTAGAATCTTTTTAGACATAGAAATTAGGAAGACAATGTGAGAATTGGTGTATTACATGTCTTATTTTCTTGAAGGTAATGTCTTTAGTATTCCAACTTTAGAAAGAAGTTTCATTGTGACACTCAAGTGGTGGTTTTCTCTTTAAAGATTTTCATTTCATAAGTATCTAGTGTCTGTCTGCTTGCAGTGTGATAATATGTCAAAACTGAGTGTCATAGCCATGGAAATTGTTTTCCCATATATCAGTATGATGTTATTTTCAATCATTTCATCTCATAGGAATAAAAACTCACCAATGGGGAAGGAAGCACAAATGAATAACATAAACTTTATAAAGTGGGGGCCAAGTTAAAAAAAAAAAGGCCATTCTAATGAGTCCGTAAAATCCTTGAAAGTCTCATTAGTACCCCTACATTTAGAGAGAAGGTAACAGTAGGTATTGGTAGCTCTTCTCTTTTCTGACTCGAGTAAAAGCATGGCTTCTGGGCAATGATGGCAAGTGAAAGGGAAAGTCAACAACTAGAGCAGTCTCCCTGTAAAGAAAGGCAAATGCTATGAAATGGAAGACTGAACCAGAACCTTGGTGTTCCGCCACCCCACACATGAGTGAGATGCACATTATCTCCCCAATAAGGAGAATGAATCTCAATACAGGATATTTTTCAGACATTGTGAAAGAGAGCTCAGACTTAAAGTAAATACATAAACCAACAAGTCAAATGTAGTAGATATTTAAAAAAAAAAAAAAATCTCTGTGGCATCCACAATGAATAAAGAATTCATAAAGGTATAAAGGTAGGTAAGGAAGACACTTAGAGGTGAGAGGAAAATAAGTCCTGTAAACAGACAAATTTCAGAAGATGAAAAACAAACAGTGAAGGTTATGTAAGAGGTTCTGGTATGATGGCAATGCAAGAAATGCAAATAAAAACAATAGTTGGCTACCCTTACCCCATCAAGTACAATAATTATTTCTAGAGAGTCACTGCCATTGGAGGCAAAGAGAGTTGGACAGATTCGCTCAGACTCTCCAACCGTGTACATTTGCATGGCCTTGTGGGAAACAACTTGCCAAAGTCTGTCATGACTCAAAAATTGTACCTGTTGAATAAAATACAGATCTATGAGTTAATACTGGTTATATAAACAAATAAGTACAGAAATAAAAGAGATGTTAAACTTGGTGTAAGATAGAGAATAGAATATTTGCATAGTCAAGTATCTCTTCATAAGCTACTTATTCCTAATAACAAGTAGAGAAATTATGACTTTACAGTGAAGGTGCCTGCGGACACCACCTTCATTTATTGACCATCATCAGTGATGACACAAATTGACATCCTCTGTTTCCTAAAGCACACACAAGTCACTTCTGTGGTATTCATGACAAAAATGGATGACCTGAATTTAATAATGAAGTAATATCAGAGAAACCCAAATTGAAAGACATCTTACAAAATAACTAGTTGATACTCTTCAAAAAAAATGTCATAGGTTTGAAAGACAAAGACTGAATTGTCCCTAGATTGAAGGAGACTAAGGAGACATGACAATTAAATGCAATGTGGAATCGTTGATTGGATCCTGAATTAGGAAAATGGACGTGAGAGAAAAATTGGAGAATTTTTTTATAGGGTCTGCAGATTAGTTAATAGTACTATATCCTTGTTAATTTCCTGGTTCTGATCATTATACTGTGGTTATATTTGGGGATGGTGATAAAAGTTATATGGAAATTATTTGTGTTTTTGCAGTTTCTTTGAAGGTATGAAATTCATTCAAAAGCAGAACTTAGAATTTTTTAAAAGCCTGAAAAGCTTTTGATTTCTTTTTAACATTTAGACTAAAAAAGAGACCTCCGAAAATGGAACTAACCAATTATGGCCTGGCTCTTCTGATATGATTGTCAAAGATGACATTCTGCGACTTAAAAATGAAATTCACGTTTTACAACAACAAAATCAGGTGATTAAAAAAGTTTCCTGTATTTTGTGAGAATTCTTATGACCTCATTAAATTCAAAGGATATAACAGACTTCTCAAAAATCCAGAGACAATGTATTTAGTAGACAGGTTTATTAGTAGGTGACTAAGGATTCCAGTTATTCCCCTTTTTTGGTCATGAGGTAGTAGTTTCATGAGAAGGTGATTCCAGTTTCTTGTCTATAGAGAAACATGGCTACTAGAGGTGTTCTTCTCTTGACCAAAAAAATTAAACCTTGTTTATTTATATAGCTGTGAAGATTATTGAATTCTAAGACTTATTTTAAGACTCGGTCAGCTAATACTTCTCTGGTTAAATGTTTTCATGTCATACAGTGCAAAAGGAATTCAAAATTTTAAATCTTAACCCTATCAGAAAGCTACTTGTCAAATAAATGAAGCTATACTCTTACAGGGGTTATAAAGAGACTTTGTAGAATTATGAAAATGATTCATCAATGTTACAGGGTAGAGATAAAGCACAGAGGATCTTAAAAGATAAGATTGGACTAATCAGTGAAAATGATGTTTATATCCTCTAACTACTTTATTCTTTTGTATCTAGGAACTTAAAGAAACTGAAGAAAAACTGAGAAATACAAATCAAGACTTATGTAGTCAGATGAGACAAATGGTACAAGATTTTGACCGTGATAAACAGGAGGCTGTGGATAGGTAAAGTCTACATAGAGATCTAATGCCTGCCTCCACTCTCTGCCCTCCTGTCCCTGCTTAGAAAAAAAAGAAAGAAAGATTCAAGAGAAGTTATGGAGTGAACCCTCCCTGCTGAGATCTTAGAAGAAGAGGGAGTCCCTGGCTTCTCAAATTAGAATTCAGAACACATTTTCCATGGGAATGATGTTGTGTAGTGGGTTGGGTTCTATAGCATCATCAAAACTAGTTCATTGAAATAGTATAGCTTTATGGTTTTTATAGACTGTCTGGGAAACTATTCTTTATTAGGAAGAAATCTGTGGGAGGAAATATGTCTTCCAAATACCAAATCATAAACTTGGAAACAGATTTTTGGAGCATAACTTACTTGTGAGTTGGGTACTTCTAGTATTTACATTTAATCTAGATACCTTGGAATTTTGGAACTATACCCTATTTCAATTAATTTTTTGTCAATAATCCTCAACCAAAGACCATTATCTGTGTGAAGGATTGGGGCATTTTCTTGTCCAAGTTTCTAATTTTTCTCTAGAAACAGAGGAAAGATGATTTTGAAGATTCTTTAAGCTCATCAATTGGGAATTAATTATTACCACTTTTGGTTGGGGAAAACCAACCTGACCTTGATTATAAGTTGCATCAGAGGGAGGGAGTGGATAGGGAAGGAAGGAAAAGACACCAGTTCATGTTGGTGTTTCTAGTAACACTGGGTACTGCCACAGATTCTACTGTCTGTTTTCTGTTTCTAGGTGTGAGAGGACTTACCAGCAGCACCATGAAGCCATGAAAGCCCAAATTCGGGAAAGCCTCCTAGCAAAGCATGCTCTGGAGAAGCAGCAGCTCTTTGAAGTTTATGAGGGGGCTCGATTGCAACTTAGGTAAGAACAGGAGCGTGTAGCTACCCTTTACGCTGTAGAGACAGTATTCTGTTCCATACTTGAGAGGAAAATTGTTTTGCAGCCCTTGTATTATTTTGTGGTCATTTAGTTGCCGGTTTTGTGTATCCAAGGTCTGACTTAGACAAGATGAATAAGGAGATGGCTGCTGTGCAAGAATGTTACCTGGAGGTGTGCAGAGAGAAGGATGACCTGGAATCGACTCTCAGGAAGACCATTGAAAAGGAGCAACAGGCTCAGGAGAAGGTATGGGACAAGTTCATGTTCTCTTTGTTCCATCTCATCCCTCTGGCCTCACTATTGTTGTGGAAACCAATGCACTTGTTGTCTTGTGAACTGGGGAAGGCATACGAAGTCCCTTTGCTTTTGGCTATGTCACATCAGTATAGCTCACAACGTATAGTAAGTATTGAGATGGTTAGTAAAGCCTAAGTAGAAAATGTCGTACATATAGAAGAAAAGGATTCTTCCTTACATACTTATTCTAAGAGGCAAAACAGGGTTCTAAAAACAAACAAACAAATAAATAAATAAGAATGGACCCAAGTCACTTTGACTCTGAAACCCAGGGATCCTTGTTTTGCAGTCATTTGTTGGCTGCAGGCAAACCTGCCTAGTCCTGTGAGCACTGCACAAAATATTCCCTCAGACACATTTTCCTCTGACCCACTTCTCTCTCAGTACCTAAGTATCATTTTCTTCTTCTGGGAAGAAGGGCAGGAATTTGAACTTGGAACTTATGGAGCTATGGAGAGCAAGGTCACACTGTTAGTGTGACCCAATCTTTCAGGGAATTTCTCATTTTTAGGGAAGCCAGAGGGGCTACTCTACTTCCTCCTCCTGCCTGAATCTTCGAAGTTGCTATTGGTGAGTGTCCAGGAGTAAAATCACATGTAAATAGTCACCTCTCTTTCTTCTCTGTCCTGGCGGGAGTCTCATCCAGACACACGTCTGACTCTCCCTTCCACTTTGGACCAGCCTACAGACCACAATTTGAAAGCCACCTGCGTCAAGATTAGAAAATATTTTTAAAGGCGTGAGTAAATGTTCTATACAGAGGTTGTCTGAACAAAGTTACATTAAAGCAGGCTATTGCTACTACAGACTTAAAAAGAATTAGTAAAGAGCAGGTGAGGAATTCAGCTCATTTAATATTTTGATTATTTTTGAGTAGATTAGTATGATAAAAAAAAACATGCCATGTACACATATCATCTAATGGAAAAAGAACTTCTAAAGGGAGCTATTTGAGTTAGTGCTGGCAGTATAAAATTTAAAAGGGATATTAAATTACTTAGAAATTAAGAACTTTTCAGTAATGTTTAAAAAAATTAAAATGGGGGGAGATCTCTACTAGGATTATTTCTTTTTAAATATATAAATTGACAAAGAACAGAAGAACACTTCTCTCAAAGAGGTCATTCTTTTCAGGAATATATTTTTTGATACTTTTAAAAGAATCAGTTTAGCTATAAAACTGGATCTCCTATAATGAGCCACTTGCAGTTAACAGCAGATATGACACTGGCTCATGAATGCTTGCGCACCACAGCAGGAAGGAAAGTTAAAACTGCGATTTGGCCCTTCCAAAAAACTTAGAGGTTAAATATTTTTCTTTAAAAATTTCAAATTGTCATACAGTGAAATTGACTTTTAATCTGGTTTAGAGTTCTATACACTTTTAACACAGGATTTAACATAGGTATGGAGTGATGAGGGTATAGAAGACTTACCACCCTACAAGACTGCCTTGTGCTAGCCCTTTGTAGTTATATCCACCCCACTGAGAGGGCCCAAGTCCTTAACCACATGAGAAGTAGAATTCATTCCTTCTCTGGGAATACCTTAGTTTTTTATTTAGACTTACACAAACCTGTTATAAAATTTAGTGATCTTCGTAAGTCAGACAGAACAGAATTTTAAGTTTGAGAGAAATTTATTAATCTTTTCATATCCTCCAGAGGTAGGCAAAGATATACCAATCTGTTTTCCTAGGAAATGTCTCATACGCACACCATGGAAGACTCTTACTAAACTCAAGCAAGCTAGGGAACTTCAGGGTAGTCCTTCTCGGCAGGACATAGCCATTTTCCCTGCAGTTGGCTTTCAGGTCAGTAACTTAGTCTGGATACAGAATTTATAAGATAGGTAACCCCAAGAATCCTAGGGTTTATTTTCCTGTTCCATATATGTTCTTTTCTGAAACACTTATTGAGTCAGACTGTGGGTTAAGTAGAACTCAATTCCAAGTTTTAAAACTTTTATTAAAACACAGAGAACTTCCCTCACATGTTAGCCTGGCTTGTTCAGAGAATGGGAAAAATGTAGACACAGAGCCCTTCAGACGGTAGTAATCATTGGAGGTCATGAATTTGCAGAAAAGGCAAAGGTGGGCAGTATTCCCATTCATAATGTCATTTCCATATACCTTAAGACTCATTTATACAAATTGTAATACATGCTAAGTCATTCCTTAGAAGTTAGAATTCTTTTGCTCTCTTGGGCATGCAAAGTTTAAATGTTTTAAAGCTATCCAGAAATTTACTTTCCTTTAATGATAAAACTTTAAAAATTAGGTATTCCCGTGTAGGATGTTCAAATGGCAGGTCCCCGGTGCTCAATAGGTCTATTACTTTACTTCTATAAGGAAAGGAAAGCAAGGTTTTCCTCATTGTGGTAGATTGCAAAAATGGCCACATGTTCTTCCCGTCAGTGAATGCTGTGACTTTGTGGCTATTCTCAGTAAGAAGTGGTCTATTTGTCATCCCTTGAATCTGATCTTAGCTGCGTGACTTACTTTGGGCAATGGGACATTAGTATACGCAAAAAGAGCCTTAAAACGCACTTGTGCATTGGAGCTTATAAGTTTGACACTCTGAGGAACACTGTGACCACCACCATGTGAATGATCTGGGATAACTTGCTGGGTGATGACCCATGTGACCAAGTCATCCTTCTAGCCAGACATTAAGCTAATACCCAGACATGTGAGTGAGGCCATCTTAGACCATATAACCTCAACTGCTTGCAGAGATCAGCAGCATTGACTTAGGTCAGAACCACCACCCAGCTGACCCAGAGAATCATGAGAAATAATAGATGTTTGCTATTTTAGTTTAGTTTTATTAAATTTTGGCTGGCTTACTATGTAGCAAAGCTGATCTATACACAAACATACAAATACACAGAAAATTGGTAGCAGTTTTCTGTTGAGTCTAAAGGAAATGTAGATTCATATGGAAACAACTCCTGAAGGATAGATGTACACAAGTAAGATAATTTGAGGATTCTTTCTAAAGTCAACAAAAAATAACAGTGATATGTGATATGAGCCTAGACAACTCAGCCATGTGATGGAGACTGTCCTATAGTATTAGTACAACTGTAGTTTCCATGACTTGAGTGTGAGTAAATGGATCCTTTAGTTACCAGAGAATTTCCGAAACCATGCAACCATGCAACACTGAGCAAAACTAGGTGGTATCTTTTTGGCACCTGCCATTGGTAGAAAGGCATCAGACGGCAATCCAGACCAAAATAAGCCAGGTCAGGTGTGAACCAGAAAAAAACTCAGACAACCAGCTAGTCCTAAATCGAAACTAATGGTAAAGAGACACCGAGCCCGAGCTCTGTTGCTGCTTGGCAGTAGGAATGGCACATGTACACTTCTCAGGCATGACATTCTGTGGGCTTCAGTGGGATCTCAGTGGAATGTCCAGAGAACCATTTCTGAAAATTTCCAAAACAAAACTGTTACAGGTTATTTCGACCCCTGAGTGGTAGACCTTTATTAGAGTTTTTTGATCAACTGGATTCCTAGAGTAAGTAGAGAATGTTATAGTAATACTTAAATTATTAGACTTTATCTGGCCCTTGATATCAAATATCAAGCTATTTGATAATGCTTTAGCTGGTTGTGATAAAAAATTTTGTCTTTGGTAGTGAAAAAAAATAATACCAATCTGAATTTATTATAGGATGCGTAACTTTTAAGATAGAGCAATAATTTTTGACTTGCATTGGATTATAAGTCTTTGAGAAGTATACATTTTATTTCTGGGCTATAATATCTAATGAGTCCCGTGATGGGTAAGGTGTAAATGTAAATGTCAGTTTCACTTTTTTAAAAAGTTGGTGTTCTGGGAATTTATTTATTGAATAGTTAGATGCTTTTTCTTTTTATATAGCCATATATACATTTTTTTTATCCAATATTTGAGGTCTAAGGTCTTCACAAGACAGTTCACTAAGCAGATAGAGTTAGCATGTAGGAAGATCATTTGTCTCTGTTGCTATTACGTGCATGTAGCCATCATTTTATATATTTGACTTGAAGAGTATTAGTTCGTACAGAGATATTTACTTGAATTTTGTTTAAAGAGACAGCTATTGGAGGAAAGAGAAGAATATGTAAGCAAACTGCAGGTGGATCTTGAAGAAAAGTACCAAGATACCCTAATGATGGAAAAGAACAAGTGGCTGAAAGAACAAGAAACTGATATTAAGCAACAGGTTGAAAATGAAGTGGTGTTAGCCAAATCACTCTGGGATGAGGAGCAGAAAGAGGTGTGGGTTAAAATTTCTTTCTAGTCACCATGTTTAAAAAGGGTAGTATTAACTGTAGAGAACAGTTTTTCCTGAACACAATTTTTAATTGCCAAGTACATACGTAATCATTTATTTTATGTCTCAGAATTGGGCCATTGGCAGCTTACACTAGTAAGCTTTTATTTTTTTAAAACTCCCCCTGCCCCGTAACTCTTCAACCCAATTCAGGATATAATGGATTTTGGAGGAGCACTTTTTTTTTTTAGTATATGTGCTGCCGAAGCGAGCACTGGAGGAGCACTTTTTTGATTCCTCAAAATGAAATCCACATCTAATTTCATATTGGGGAATGGTTCAGATAACTCCAAAACAGTCTATAATAAGAAATAAATACCCTGTATTGTAGATTAGAAGAAAGAAGTAATGACTAGACAGGCTCAGAAGCACAAAACATTACCTTTGTTACCTAAGTAGCAAATGAGATTGCTAGTAGTTTTCTACAAAATTTAGAATCAGTTTATGATCTAGAAAACTTAGAAATGAAATAAATTTTCACGCTTATTGAAATTAGGTTCTTTTAAGCACAAGATCGCTATTAATTGGAATTGGTACCACCTAAAAGTGGATTAGTAGACCACTGTTCTTTCTTTCAGCCTTTCCTGCTTTCCACATCCCCAAGAGCAATTCATCAGTCTAGTGCTGGCACCTGAAATTCTTTTACTTGTCATGTTTTAATATAAAAATATATATTCTAGAATATATATGTTGTATGTATTTATATATATAAAATCTGGGTAGCACAATACAAATTCCCTATTTTTACATTGTCGCAAATTGTTTTTCGCTGAATTTGCTCACCAGTTTTTACAAGAATGAGATAGCTAATGTTTTGGGGAGACTGTCAGGAAAGCATAAACCCTTACAAAGGTTGCCATTTCAAATGAACCAATACGATCTGGGAATGTGGTAGCCAGGGAAGTGGTTCGAGAACTCTGGATACCCAGAAGGTAGAAAACAGGAAAAAGAAAAAGCAAGTTCTGCTGTATCACATTTTTGCCTAAGACTGACTGTGTTTGGATGCATCGTAGCATTTTGTTGAAAGTAGAAAGCTATCATTAAAACACTCTTCTGACTTACTTGTGGAGCACAAGGAATAACATGGAGGACAGTGGGAGATGGAGAGGAGAAGTGAGTTAGGGGAATCAGAGGGGAAACAAACCATGAGAGATTGTGGACTCTGAGAAACAAACTGAGGGTTTTGGGGGGAGTGTGGGAGGGTGGGATGGCCTGGTGGTGTGTATTCAGGAGGGCACGTACTGCATGGAGCACTGAGTGTGGTGCATAAACAATCTTGGAACACTGAAAAAAATAAAGTAAAAACAACAACAACACGTTCTTCTACTCTGCCTCCCCACTTCTTGAATTTACAGTTAACTCTAACACTAGAGCTTAGTATCATAACAAGATTCTAATCTATTTAATAAATAGAACTGTTTTTAGATTGTTCAGTTTTAGGTTGATTAATTAGATTTAACTCAGTCCTTGCTTTGTGGAAAGCCTGGTGTTGATGGGGAAAAAACCACATATTAATAGAAGTTTTCTTCTAAAAAAAAAAAAAGGAATCATGTCATCTTTATAGTGGCGGTGTCAAAGCTTCCAGAAGGTTGCATCTTGAGAGCGAGATAGCCTAACCTTATGCAGTACACTTAAATCCTCCATGTGATTTATGTCATGTATATACACAGTAACTTTCAGGATTTACTTGAGAATATATTTTCATCAACCAAGTTTCTAAATCTCATGTAATTACTACAACAATGTCTAGATGGTTTTCAAACACAGCTGTGGTTGCTCTTTTGGCTAGCTATTAATTCTAGTTTTTGCTTATTTGAGTATTTTTTTTGTATGTTTTTTCTTCTGAAAACAGATCAAACAAGAACTTATTCAACAGCTTGAAAAGGAGTGGCAGTCTAAGCTGGATCAAACCATAAAGGCCCTGAAAAAGAAGACCTCAGATTGTTGCAGCCAAACTGATCAAGTTACCGCCATGGATGTTATTGCCAAGAAAGAGATGGCAATCATGCTAGAAGAACAAACGCGGAAGATCCGGCAAGATTTAGAACAAGAGAAGGAGACAGCTATCAGTGGGGGCTTGAAAAAACTTGAGGTTGAATTAGAACTCAAATACTGTGAAAATATTGCCAAACAGGTAATATTAATGCTTTATTATTGCAAAATTATTGGAACTGCCTATTAATGAAAACCTGTAAAATGGTACCATTGAACTTGTTTGTAACTTTATATATATATATTTTTGAAGACTTTATTTTTTTTGACACAGATAGAGAGAACACAAGCCGGGGGAGCTACAGGCAGGCAGAGGGAGAGGGAGAAGCAGGTTCCTTGCCAAACAAGGAAACCGAAATAGGGCTTGATTCCAGGACCCTGGGATCATGACCTGAGCCGAAAGCAACCGCTTAACAGACTGAGACACCCAGGCACCCTCATAACTTTATATTTTAAAAAAATTTTTATGAATTCTAGGGTAGAGAACCTCATATGTTGTCACTAAAATTTTCTTCATTATATTTCTGTCACAAAGCTTTTACTCCCTTGGTTTTTCTGTGTATTCTTTAAGTTTTCCGAATATTTGCTCCTTTTGCAATCTAGCATTAGGATGATCAAGGTTAAAGGTGGTTTTACAGCTGAATGAAGCACAATTTCACTATGTATCTTTCATATCTAACTTTACAGAAAATACTTCACTGAAGTAGTTCTAGAAAAACAAACTTAAAGCAAGTAAGCTATTTAACAGTATTTACATTGAGACTTGCAGAGTTGAATCTGCAGGCATGCCCCTCAAATGGGACATTGTCAATCCCATATCCTGCCAGAAAGCGGTGCCATTGCCTCCCCTTGGACCAAGCACTCAGACAACTAGCTCCCATTTAACTGGGCCATGTTACTTGGTTTTCAAAAGTGTCATACTGAGAAAAGTATAGCTCTGTATAAATGGAATAAAGAATTAATACTTTTTTATCTGTATTATTATGGTGATTTTTTGGTTTCAGGATGCCTTTACACTTTCAAAAAATGTAAGACCCTAAAGAGCTTTTCTCTGTGTGTGTTATACCTATTTACTGTATTGGAAAATAACTTTGAGAAATTTTTAAAAAAAGAATACTGAAGTGTGCTTGCCATTGGCTGTCAGAGCAATGAGATGCTATATAGCATGTAGCCTCTGCAGCATTGTGTTGTCCACACATGAATGAGTGGGAGTGAAAAAAGAAAAGGTCTGAATATTATTTTGAAAATAGTCTTGACCTCACAGAGCACCTGACAGGATATTTAGTCCCTCAAAGGTTCCTGGACCTTAATATTAACATTCTTTAGTTTATATTTACTCTTTTAGAGCTATCACTGATTAAAAACTCTTAAAATAATTCCTGAAGTAATATGTTAAAAAAGTATATTCCACTTTTGATAAAAACTTGACATTCTGCTTCTTTGTTAAATTGTTCTGTGATTTTATAGGGAATCCTTATGGAATGGAAACATAGGCAGATATATATAATGGTATCAAGGGCATCTTCTGTCAGTTAAATAATTTCCTGAAATGTTTAAGGTTTGAACAGAGTTAAGAAAATGTTCTACAGACAAAGAGATATGTTTAAGGATACTGCTCTGGTGTATATCTAATCACAGATCTTGTGAAGAAAAATAAATAACATGATGTAGTAGAAAGGAAGTAGTCATAATAACTTTTTAAGGAATATAAATTTCTATAGGAACTTTATCTTTTCCCCATAATTTTAACTCCTTGGAATTTACCTGTAAATATATATAGCATTTTACAAAAACAGTTCAGCCCCTTATGTCAACTTGGTTTCTGTATGTTTGTATGGATGTGGGTATATGTTTGTCTGTGTGTATTTCAAAATAAGGGAAGAGTACTTAATTATCTTGTGGTAACCTGTGACAGATTTACAACCATGTAGCCCTCATAATTCTTCAGGTCTTACATTTTTGCCTGAATCGATGCATCACCTTCATTCTTTAGTTGCAAACTCACAATAGACAGGAAAACTTGTTCTGGGACAAAGCTATAAAAAGTATCGGTGTGTGCTGGCATGTGTTAATGTGTTTATATGTAAGGCAGGAGGACTGTGGATATGGTTGGTGTGCTACTAGACAGCAGCTGACCTCAAGTAGCATTCCTGCATGTCTTCTCCTTTTTCTCAAGAGAAATAGGAGTTTTTTGGAAATGGCATTGGTACCTTGTATGAAACTTTCTAATAGTAGTATTGACCGTCGAACATTTATAGATTTCTGCTTGTTGTGGTGGCATTCACTTGGGGCAGTGTGGGAAGTTTTGAACAGAAGGATGAGAACCTACTGTTGGGGGTCAGGTGGAGTACTAGAAGTCTCACTGTAACTAATGTAGTATGGTACAGTGTGAAATACACATGAAATTGTAGTAGCTATTTGCAAATGGGCTCTTTCTGAAGGTTAATACCTCACTTTACCTCTTTCTCTTGCAATAACCAATTGCAGGTGGAAACAGCTGTGCAAAATGCTCGTCATCGATGGCTGGAAGAAATGCCTGACCTTGCAGAGTATAAAGCACATGTCAGAGCAGAACAGAAGAAGTGGGAAGAACAACAAGACATCACTGTGGCCAGACGGGTAAGCGCTCTCCTTGAGAGATGCTTCACAACGGCCTCTCTCCTGACCTCCCAGCTTTGTCCAGGGAATTTGTATCTACTCAGATGGTTATGGAAGGATTAAGTACAATCATCCATGTTGAACATTAGCTCAGAGCCTGGCTGATGATGTCTGTTATCATCATCAAGATATTGAGGGATAAAGAATATATTTTAGGATCCTGAAACTCTCATAGTCAGGAAGGTAACCTTAACTGTGAAACTGAATCCCATTTGATCTTGCCCTATCATTAGGAGAAATTCGGAGCAGGTATTTATCTGTTTATTAGTAGTCGTGCAGTATCCTTTCACATGGTTTGTTCTCTGTGCTCACTCAGTAGTCTTATAGTCTTGGAAAATAGCCAACACTCCTTTCCGGATACCTCATGTTTGACCAGAAACAAAATCATTTTGCATTCTCCCAATTTATTAGAGTAAACCAATTCTAATCAAAATGACAGTAAACTGAACATGGTTTTGAAATTTGACACAATAATACTAAAATTTACTTGGAAAGGACTAGAAATTTTTTAAATGTTCTGGAAAAGAAATAGTAGTCCAACCCTAACACATAATAGAATATGTTGGAAAATGACAATTCAGTGTTGAGTCACAAAAAGAGAATTCTTTTTGAGAATTCTGTATTATACATACTTCAGAGATAGGACCAACTGTGAATAAAAGCTTAATTGTTTCAAAACAAGGGGATAAGGAATTATTCCATAATAAATACTTTTACGATAGCCAGAGAGCAATTTGGAAAAATTAAGGTTACCCAAGCATGCATCACAATAAAGGCTAAATTATTAAGAAGTTAAACATTTTTAGGGCAACCCTCTTGGGTCTCTCTCCAGGAGCTTTGTACTATCAGTCAATAAACTTAACTATCAATAGGTTTTGCTTTACTGCCCACCAAAGAAAAGAAAAAAGGAAAAAAGAAAAACATTTTAAATAAGCACATAGGGGAAAGCAGGGATATTTTAGATCTTTACCATAATAACTCAATTTTGGGACAACAGACGTAGTAGCAAAGATAGATAAAGTAAGTAGATAAAATAGGTACAAACATTTAAAACATTTTTGCTTTTATAATTAAAAAAAAGTGACAGGATAATAAAAAGGAAAATGAAGGAATTAAACACGGGAAACGATGGGGCACCTGGGTGGCTCAGTCATTTGAGTGTCTGCCTTTGGCTCAGGTCATGATCTGAGAGTCCTGGAATCAGGACCCCACATCGGGCTCCTTGCTCAGTGGGAAGTCAGCTACTTTCTCTCCCTCGGCCTGCCACTCTGTCCACTTGTGCTCGCGCGCTCTCTCTTTCTTTCTCTTTCTCTCTCTCTGTCAAATAAATAAATAAATAATCTTAAACATGAGAAATGTTAATACTAATACACGATAAAAACAATACAAATTTATGAGAAAAACAAGAATCTGTGGATAAGTACAGCAGAAAATGGACATACAATCTTCATGAGAAGTCCAAATAACAAATTTAGGGTACTATTTTATGCCACATGTGTAAATTCTGTCTTCTTAATTATAATACAAAAGAATACATTGCAGTATTAAGTACATACTGTTGTCCCAATATTACAACCATTTTGGAAAATAATATGTGCAACAGACATTGTGAATTTTTCATATGTCATATTTATAATCTTATTCCACAGGTTACTTAGGGAAATAATTCAGCACAAATAGACTGTTCTAACATTCTTCTTAAGTTACGTGATAGTACACACTGGTGCTCATTGCATTATTCTCTATACTTTTTAGTAAGCTGACATATTTCAAAAGGAAATTTAAGAGGAAGAGAAAAGGGAAATAATGTGAGGACGTGCATGTGTTTCAGAGCTCTGAAGTCAGGAATTATAAAGTTGGGTAGAATATAGAAAATAAAGTAGTCAAGAGATCTTTCCTTAAGAACCAGAAGACCTGGATATATGTAAATGCAGACATGCAGAAATCAGAGGACAGTGTGTTAATTCTCAAACTTTAGCTGGCATGAGATCCCCCTGGAGGGTTTGTTAGAGCAGATTCCTAGGCTTTTTTCCTTGAGATTCTGAAATGGTGGGCCTAAGAGAATCCTGAGAATTTGTGTGTCTAACAGACTCCTAGGTGATGTAACACTGCAAGTTTTTAGAGCCACTGGGGTGTAAGCAGCACTCTTCTAAATAATTATTGAGCCACAAAACATAATGTTAACGTCTTGTGGATCCTTCCTCCAAACCAAAGAAGGTGAGCAAGGGCCAGTTTCATAGCACTAGCTGGAGGGTTCTTATAAGGTTAAAATGATCCTTCAAGATCTGTAAAAATTTAAAGCCAGTTTGTCCAGAGTCCAACTTTGACCAGAGTCAAGGTGGTTCAGTGGTTCCTAAACTTTAGCTGCACATTAGAAAGACTTGAAACAAAGCATCATGAAGGCCCACGGAGGGTGTTGACACAATGTGATTTCTGCCCAGTGCTCTGAATGTCAAAGTGAATAGGATCTTTTAAAAAATACTGTTGCCAGTCTCCCTCCCCCAGGCTCAATGTTTTAATGGCACAGGGTGTGGCCTGGGTATTAGGATTTTTAAAGACTTCTCAAGTGATGTAATGTATAGCAACTATCAGGAAACCCCTGAGTTGCTTAATGCTGTCAAATTTGCTTTGCACCACTTCATGTGAGAGGATACACACTTTTGATGAGGTCAACAGGTCATCCAAATTCTGTAGGATCTTCCACCTCCACCAAGTCACCTGGTAATGATTTTCAGGTATCCACGGTGACAAGCCTGTTTTCCCTTACAGCACTCTTTAAACATGTTTCACATCACTACTGAATTATCCTGCTGGTAGCAAAAGAATTTTGCTGTACATTCTTTTGTAAAGCTCATCTTAGATGGTGGGTTCCCTTAGAAAATTTAAAATACAATTCAAAAATTTTGATTTATGTGCAACTCTTCAGGAATACATTGTTGAATAAAGGTTTATAACATATTTAAGAATTTTTTAGTTGAAGATGTTTGCTAAGATTATATAATACCTGAAAATTTAGGAAATAACCCTATTTCAACAGCCAGAGCATACATTTAGATAGTACTGATTACTACCAATCATCACTGTCCAGGCCAAGCTTTTGGAAATGCTTGCTTTAACACATATGCTTTTGACATTTTTGAATTTATAAAAGAGACTTAAGGTCATTATCTGATCTGCACCTTATGAGATTAAGGTGATTAATCTCATATTATATACAAAATAGATTAAGTGACTTTTCTAAGGCCATGCAGCCAAAAGTAAGAACGACATAACATTTATTGAGTCCTTATCTGCCAGGCTCTAGACTAAAGGCTTCAAATGGATTTTTTTTTCTTTCGTCATTTATTCCTAACAAAATTCTGTCAGGTAAGCATTATAATTGGTCCCCATTTTATAATTGAGGACCCTAAGGCTCAAAGAATTTGAGGATTGTGCCCTTGATCCCACAGCTGGTCAGTTTCCTATGGTCGTGTGTCCCCAGAGCCTGCCCTGTTAAGCACCGTGCTAGGCAGCTCTCGGCAGCCAGAGGTGGGGTTAGAGCCAAGCTTTGGCTTTTTGGTTCCCTAGGACTTCTTGGTTATGTACTACTACTCTCTGTGATCTGCTAGTCTTCTTATTCTTTCAGAAAATTAGATTAATGAGTAAAATGACTTTTTCTGTCTGGTATTGTCATTTAATGAACTCTGCTAACCACTGTGCTTCCATTAAAATACAGTTATATTTGTCTGCCAAGTTATGCAGGTATATGTTATAGATTTCTTTATGTGGCTTCTTTTGCTTTATGTAAGAAGATATTTCATTTGCCATGGACATAGATAAAATTTGAGGCTACATCTGTGTAAGACTAATAGGAATTTTTTTCAGAAGTTAATTTTGGGTAATTGTATAATTACATATATTTGGGGTCAGTTTAAATTTCTAGTTCTCTTTCAAGAAACTGGTGTTTTAAGACAAAAATACTAGGTCATTTAAAATGAAGAGGGGGCACCTAGGTGGCTCAGTCATTTAAGCGTCTGCCTTGGGCTTGGGTCATGATCCTGGGTCCTGGGATGGAGCCCCGCATTGGGCTCCCTGATCAGTGGGGAGTCTGCTTCTGCTTTTCCCTCTCTTCCTCCCTCTGCTCATTCTCTCTCAAATAAATAAATGAAGTCTTTAAAAAAAAATAAGGAAAGGATCTTAGGTTATAGTATATAGGTATATTTTAGGAACAATGTCTTATCCCAAATAGTTACTGTAATTTTTTAATTAATGAGGAGATCACAAAGAATTTTAAATGTGCATTGTTATGTCTTTTAGATATCATTTGCTATTTCTGAAGCTAAAGAGAAATGGAAAAACGAGCTTGAAAATATGAAAAAAAGTGGAATACCTGGAAAAGAATTGGAAGAGAAGATTCATTCTCTCCAGAGAGAGCTTGAGTTAAAGAATGAGGAAGTCCCTGTGGTTGTCAGGGCTGAGCTGGCAAAGGCCCGGAGTGAATGGAACAAAGAAAAGCAAGAAGAAATCCACAAAATTCAAGAACAAAATGAACAAGATTACCGGCAATTTTTAGATGATCATCGAAATAAAATTAATGAGGTGCTTGCGGCAGCCAAAGAAGACTTTGTGAAACAGAAAACTGAACTACTTCTTCAGAAGGAGACAGAATTGCAAACATGTCTAGACCAGAGTCGTAGGGAATGGGCAGCGCAGGAAGCCAGGAGGATCCAACTGGAAATCTATCAGTATGAGGAAGACATCCTCACTGTACTTGAATTTCTCCTGAAGGACACCCAAAAGGAACATGTCAGTGATTCAGAAAACAAGCAACTCTTGGAACTCGTGTCAACTTGTTCTTCAAAATGGGTGTCTGCCCAATATTTTGAAAAACTAAAGGCCTGCATACAGAAAGCTTTTCGAGATCTCCTCTCCCTAGCTATAGAAAATGCCAACTCCGAGTGGGAAAAGGTATGTTCCTGATAAATGAAAAGCACTATTAATAAATATCAGAGATGATTGTAGAAGTCTTCATTTTACAGTTTAGTAGACATGAAACTTGAGTTTTTAGCAGTGGCTTAACAACTTTTTGTAGTGAATCCAGAGGATTTCATTTCTTTTTGCCAAAAAGCTTTGCTTCTTCATGGTGCCACAAATATGAGACAGAGCTTTTAGGCTGTAGACCTCTTTTTCCTAAAAAATATATGCTGTCCTTTGTAAGGGCCTGAGCTTTGAGAAACTGAATTAACTCTCATTCCTATTTTTGTTTCTTGGGCATGGGCACTTCAAGAAATATGCATCATATTAAACTAGGGTTTCTTAAGAGCTTCTAAAGAGTTTGGAAGCCTGTTTCTTGCCCTCAAGGAATTTATGTCACAAAGGCAAAAAAATGCCAACCAAGTACAAAAAATGTAGAACAAGCAGTTAGAAGTATGGCTCACTCATACAAAACTCTGAAGCCCAGGTTTGTTGCTCTACTATATCTGTGCATGTAGAATGAGTTAATGATATTCTTTCAGTTGTCTAAGTAGTCTCTGATACTAGCTTTTAGTTTTGGTGAAAGATCTGATGATTAAAGAAAGGAGATATGCATGAAAAGTCTAGAATGATATGTAGCCAGTTTCAACATTTGGAATTAGAGGTAGAAAAAAATGCCGATATTATAAGTTTTGAGAACAGTCATAAGAGTTAAGTTTTATTAAGATACCATGATTAATGATTTTCAAGGCAGGATTGAACATTTGATAGTAATACTTACTGGAAAGTTACAAGCTGGGAAAGAAAATCGGAGTTCCAGTCCTACACTTGAGGATAATTACTCTGTTACCTGCATAACTGGTAACTGCCAGTGTAACTGCCAGTGTTTTGTAGGGTATAAATGACACGGCTTGGACTTTCTGCCTCCTGTGTTTGAGATAGCACAGAATTTTATACCCAAAAGTTACCTGAAAGATCAGTTTACCCCATCCCAGTTCACCCCAGTTGATACTATTACTCTGATTTCTCAGAGATGTGAAAGCAACCAGTTAAGAGTTGTTTTCAATGTAAAAATAACTGGGCAAGATCACTTCCCATGAATAATGGTCGTAATACTTAATTGAAAAATTTGGAAAAATAACTAAGAATTACTTAGAGCGAGTGTTAAGGGTGAGTAGAGATGAGAAAATCATGTTACGTGCTTTCTCGTTTACTTTCCCGAAAAGGCAATTTCTGCTACAAAGATCAGGAAAATATAACACCTTTTTTCTATCAATATACACTCAATTCTGGGGTCTCTGTATAGGGTTTCTGATTGTGCTAGCAGTGTTAAGATCATCTGGATGACTTAATGTTGCTCACATGCCTATGGAGACAGAATCACATAATTTGGTTAAGAACTTAGACTTTTGTGGCTTTTGTTGGGTGGGATCAGATTCTTTTCCTGAAAAAAGTGTGACTTTGAAATGCCTCCTCTGGCATTTGTCATAGAAGAATACTGGATTGTCTGCTGTTCAAGATCTATCCCAGCTCAGGACCTTGAGGTAAAGCAATGATTGTAACCAGTGATTGTAAGTTTGCAATATAAGTGCTATTAATATGAAGAAATTATGAATCATAGTTTATTAAATTTGTCATTTTTAGAACTGTTTGTGAAAATTAAACCAGGAAAAAATAATCAGTACATATAAAAAAACAAGTCCTTGTTTGAAATAACTTAGATGATCAAAAGTTTTTTAAAATGGACAGGATGCAATCAGATAAAAAATGAAGTTTCCAAGAAAATTAATGCCTTATTGGAATACATTAATACAATTGGCCATGATGGGGGAAAAAATGCAAAAAGCAAAAATATCAATTGGAACAGAATTTTCAAACAAATTTAAGGATGCTTGTTCTGTCTTTCCTTACCACCAATTTTAAGTTAAAACTAAGACAAGAAAGTTGCTGCTTCTGCTATTTTTGTCACCTTGGCTTTTCTCCAATTTTGAGTAAAATCTGGAAACATTGGCTACCTTAGCGTTCAACTTTTATTTCTCCTTTTGGCCTCAGCCTCATATCCCCTTGATTGCCTGGAGTTTGCATTTTCTATGTAACTGCTGACCTCTGCTTCTGATGCACATTGTAAGTAGGTTTTCCAACAGCCAGTTAAATGGGTTTCTTATAATCAAAACTGAGGCTTCTAGAATCAAGCTGATATGTCGGTTTTAAGTAATTAAACAAGGTGCCTTTTTCAAGATCACCTGTTCTGTTCCTTTGGGATTTAGTAGTCATCTAGAATCTAAAAACACTGCCTTAAAAGAATGTTTCACCATTAATGGTTTTAGTAGCTGTATTGCTATAAAAGGGACTAGAACACCGAAAGTGTTCAGTAAATGTTAGTGAAGAAATAGTTTTGTGCAAAATGTTTAGGTTAGCTTCAGTTTCTCTAACTTTGGAATTCAACAGAACTTCCTTGTAAGTTGACAGTATATATTAAAGTATTTAGAAATGTAACCTACTATATAAATGAAACTTTAAATTTGTGGGAGACAAAAGTTTGATATAGTTTCTGAGTTTGACCTCTGCTGCAGTGAAGATATCCTAGATTTCTTTTTTTTTAAATATTTTAGATTTCTAAGAACAATTGTGATTTGACCACAGAAACCATTAAAATATCTTAAATTCATATATATGTGTGCAAACTATATCTCCTATCTGTCTCATAGTTGGCCCACCAGACTTCTGTCAGATAATGTTCTAATTTGAAAATTATGGTCATGGTAGACTAATTCATAGTAATGACAGTATTCCTGAAACACCCTAACAAAAATACTGGTGATGGTTTAAGCAAGATTTTTTTCAGGCAGTGTTTTCTTTTTATGTTTTTAATATGATCATTTTAAATAGAGAATTGTGTAAAGATTTTTACATGCATTAACTGTGAAGATACTCTTTTTCAGAGAAATATGGCCAAGATCTCTAAGGATCCTGCCACAGAGGTCACTGGCAGAGGAGACTCCGGAGTCTTGGCAGTCCTTCCTGCACCTACTTTTGGATGCTGTGCTCAGGCGTTGGCCTTGCAAAAAACAGAAGCAGAAGCTGGTAATGGGGATTTTATTCCTACTGGTCTTTGTTACATTCATATTCACAGTTGCAGAGGGTTGCTTTGAGGATAAAAGGAAGTCAAAGATGCATGCAGCTTTTATGAGTGGACAAGTGGTAGGTAATATTACTCCTATCTAATCTGTGTCTTCTCCCTGGATTTCATTTTGCATTTAGGACACGGGGATGCTTTAGACCCTCTTAATTCTATTTTTTCATGGTCTTCCTGCCCTTCATAAGTAGTTCTTATTGTAAGGAGAAGAATGAGAATTTAAATAGAACAGTCATGTTTTTATTCCCTGGCTTTATTGGGAAATCACAGGTTTCATATAAAAGAATTGCCAAATAACTGGGACCTTTTTGTTCATGTTATTGAAGTTATTTCAACCATTTTTTAATGGAAATCTTTCTGAAGAGGTGTTTCCTGATTTGTGAGTTTCTTGAGAGCAGGAACAGTGTTTTATCTTTTCCTCTCCAATACATGGCAGAGTGAATGTGTTCTTGAATATTTGGTAAATTAATAGCTTAACGTTTCCATAATGACTTAGAGTTGTCATTATGAAAAAGAATTACTGTATTGTCCTGAAGCTCCTTGACATATTCAGACCTCACTGAGGAGTATTGATTGGGCTTATGTTGCCTAATCGCTGAGAATTCTCATCTAGGAACTGACATAGCCTTTATTAGCTCTAATCCTTTTCAAAATACAGATCTCTCACAGATTGCTTCTGCCCTCCACAAACAAACATGTACCCACTCTTTCTGTTTGTTACCTGCTGTCTCTATTGCAACCTGGAAAAGAACTGCGAATTGCCAGAACAACTCATATGTACTAGGCTAATAACCTTAGTTGCCACCATTTCTAATTTAGTAATTAATATTATCAGAATTTTAGAGAACCTCTGCCTTTCCTAAGAAGTAGGTTAAGAGTTATTTTCCTGATCATCCATAAGCCCTATTTCCTAACTTCTAGATTCTGAGTAGTTGAGAATATCTTATTGTTCATTAGGTATATGGGAATACTACCTTAATTTGTATTTTGTTTCTTACTTTTCAGTGTCATTGTATATCTGTTGTTTTTATTTGGAATAAACAGAATTTTTTTTTTTAAATTTATGAAATGGGTAGCAATAAGTTTTACATATTATTTGGCTTTGGAAAGCCCTATCAATATGAAAGGAATTTGTTTTTACTTAAGACAAAACAACAAAAAAGATTTTTCTTCCTTTAGTCTTTTTTCCCTAAAACCAAACACATTAACCAATTCATTAGAAAAGACTAAATAATCCAAAATATATATTAATTGCTATAGTCCTTTATAATATTACTTCCAGAGAGCACCATTGTTAACCATTTGATTATAGTCTCCTAATATCTTATCATTTTTAAAGTAAGTTAAATATTATGAAACACTTGATACATGCAAAGAAAATATGTAATGGACATGTAAGTTTGGAAACCTAGCAACCAGGAGCCCATTCTTTGACTTAAGAACTAGAGCGTCACTAGTACTGTTGAAGACCCCTCTGTGTTTGACCACAGTTCCATCCCTGTAATTTCCTTACAATCCAGGGTAACAAATATTCTGATTTTTAAAAATTATTCTCTTGCTTTTCTTTGTATTTTGACCAAATACAGGTATCCTGCAAAAGCTATCGTTTTGTCTTCTAACATTTTAATAATATTTATTGTAGTCTTTGTCGCTTTTTCCCACTTACTAGCAAGCTTCTGATACTTGTCTATGTTAATGCATGTAGTTCTAGTTGCTGTGTACTAGTCCATTCCATGAATATACTATAATTTAGTCTCTTGTCAGTGGGCGTTTGCCTGGTTTCTAGTTTTACAACAGTATCTTAAATAAAAAATATAAATGCTGTGTATGATACCAGTGTGATGCTTCATTAATTCTTTGATGCTCATGGACATAAATGGCACCATTCAAAGGAAATTAAAGTCAGGAAAGAGCTAAGAATAATTTTGCTGAACCAATGATTTTACATTAAGTTTTTGGGTATGGGCTTTTGATCTATGCCAGTTTGTGTTCCTACTTTATTATATCAATTATGTTAATAGTAATAATCTATTTTTGTATCATTTTTGCATATGATTTAAATTTTGCAAATTCTGTATATTACTAATAGCAATAGCTGTTACATATTGTATGCTATTCTCTGCCAGGTACTGTGCCACACAACTTTTATACATTTTGTACCTTTTGATAGTTTTAAGTATTTTTTTCATTTGGAGACAATTTTAAACTTACAGAAAAGTTACAAAGGTAAAAATAGTTACAAGTAGCACTCATCTATCCTTTACCTAGATACATTTGTTAATAACGTTGTATACAATTTTATATTTTTCTGTGCTTATGTGTATGTGAACATTTCATTTCCTTTCCTGAACCATTTGAGGATATTATATTCATTGTGCCCTTTTACCCCTAAATACTTCAGTGTGTATTTTTTAAAAATAGGAATTTTTTTCTTTTATACCTTAGTATAGTAAAGTAAGCATTTGATAAATATTGTATCGACCTGTTTGGATTCTAATTTTGTCAACTGATGCAATAATGTCTTTCATTATTTTTCCCCCTGCAGTACAGGAATCTGTCCAGGGTCACGTACTACCTTTAGATGTCGTCTTTCTTTAGTCTAGAATATTTCCACAGTCTCTTTTTTACTTTTATGACATTGACGTTTTTGAAAGACTTATATTCCACTGCTCCACCCCTACCTCCGGCTTTTGGAAGAACTTTCCTCATTTTGAGTTTGTCTGATGTTTCTTCACAATTAGATTCAAGCTGTGTTTCCTTGCCTGGAACGCTGCATGGGTGATGTCTTATCACATGCGGAGGTGCACTGTGTCCATTTGTCTTATTGGTGACGTTCATTTGAACACCTGGTCATAGCGTGGTCCATTTTCTTAAATGGGTTCCTCCCACCTTACAACTAATAAGTAATCTGTGGGGAGACACTTCTAAGACCATGAAAATGTCCTTCTTATTAAATATTTCCCTTCTATTTAGCAATCATTGATGATGCTTGTCTGATTCAGTCTTCACTGTGGTGGTTGCAGTATTACAATTTTTCTGGCTCTAGACTTTCCTCCACTTTTACCAGTTGGCACTTGGAATGTTGCTATAATCGTGAATCCTCCTGTTAGTTTGTGTGCTTATTTACTGGTCTGTCTTTTTGTTTATTTATCAATCTGTACATCAGTCCATCTACCTACTTACCTATCAACTTCACCTACTTACCTATCTATCTATCCATCTATCCCATTATGGGTAAGATTATTGATACGGCTCATGGATTTTTTTTTTTTTTTGAATATTATATTATTCAGTAGTATACTTAGTGTTCAGATTGCCCCATATTCAGCTACTGGAGCCCTTTCAAACTGGCTCCTTTTTCCTTGTGACATTCCTGTATTTTTCAGGAATTTCTGGCATTCATCTTGTATATACCCCTGTCCCGATACTGGAGCTAGGCGTTTCTTAAAGATTCGTGGTTCCTTTTGGTGAGGAATGGTATTCAATACCAAGAGCTGAACATTATGTTTCATAGCAATTTTTAAAATAGATGGTATTATTTAATTTTACATGTTAAAAAACGAGGTCTCACATTATATAGTATGCTCTGAGCCACACTGCCAATAAATAGTATAAAGAAGATCTAAGCCCAGGTCTGTCTCTCTTAAGCATCACGTTCTTTTCAGTTGCACTGTTGCCTTTTTTAGTCATGTCCCCTGGTTTCCTTCCTTCTTTCGTTCCTTAGTTCCTTTATTCCTTCTCTTCTTTTTTAGTTCTTAGTCTAAACTGATATAAAAGTTTGCTGTCATTTAATTTTTGCAGATAAGAAAAAGATCCTTGAGATTAAAGATTCATGCTGTGGACACTGCTTCCAAGAACTTGAAAAGGCAAAGCAGGAATGTCAAGATCTGAAAAGAAAACTGGAGAAATGCTGTAGGCATCTTCAGCATTTAGAAAGGAAGCACAAAGCTGTAGTGGAAAAAATTGGAGGTTAGCATTTAAAGTAGCACTACTACTGGTATAAATCTCTTTGATCCTTGAAATGTTCAAATGTGACATTTTAGTTAATGTAGGCCCTGATTCTCTTTGAGGATTAATGTAAACTAATTTGGACCTTGTTTTTACTGACCAAATTATTATTCCTGAACTACAAAGAGGAAAACTGGAGCTCTAATTAAAAGGTCACATTCCTTTCTTCCTTTTTGGACTGAATAGATATTGAGTCCCCAGTATGTGTCAGGCAGTGTTCTAGGCCCTAGGAACACAGCAGTGAAGACATCTGATGGAATTCCAGTTCTGCTGTAGATGAACAAGACTCTTGTTTCCTTCCTTCAAGAAGCTTATCATCAAGTGAGGAGACCAAAAAACTGTCTAATAAATAATTGCAGGGCCGAGTGCTCCTGGCGGTATGCTTGTGTAAACTTGGCAGAAAGGATATGAGTGAACTCTTCCTCCTATTTGAGTTAAGGAGGGCTTGACTAGACCTGGGAAGATGAAGGCGTTTGCCAATGAGCACAGCATTTTAGGCAGAGGGGAAAGATGTGCACAAAGACCTATGGGCCTGGTCTGACATCCTTCTAGTCCATTCTTCACAGTGCTTTCAGGGAGATTGCCTGGAAGGGATAGCTTCCAGTATCTCCTCTTGCCCTTCTGCACCAGGGAGGCTACTGGGCTGCTTTACTCTAGTCACTTCTCTCCTGTGCTCTCCTGTGTGCATTTGAAGTCGTACTCAGATTGCTGAGTGGGGCAGGAATTGTACTGCTGGACCTTGCATACAGTGTTGTCACACTATCCTACATCTTATCCTTTCATTATCATTTGGCCTAACTCTTCCTCATCCTTTAAGGTTCAGCTGAGAAAGATGCCTTATCTGCAGAGCCCTTCTTGATTTTCCCATCTGGGTTATTCGGGCTACTTCTGTATGGCCCCATAGCACTCTGGGCTCCTACTCTCTTACCATTCTGAATTTAATTGTTTTTTGGTTACTTCCTGATACCCTTTCCAACCTATGCATTCCCTGAGAAAAAGGAATATGTTGTATCTTGTTCATCATTATAGTCATGATGCCCATTACATGCGAGGTGATAATAGAAAATAAATGTTTGAATGAATGAGGACTGAATGCAAGGGTCGCAAATAATTGTGTGATCCAGAAAAAAACAGACGGATAGGTTCACTTTTTTTCTACAGTTTAACTTGATTGCTTGCCTGGACACCAGTCACCTCCTTCCCTTTTCTGCTTCTAATCTTGTCCCTCCAAGCCATTCCCCATCAGGCAGCTCCAGTGACCTTTTAAAAAAAGTAAATCGAATCATGACACTCTCTTGTTTAAAGTCCTGTGGCTTAGCTGGCCCTCAGTAGCAAATACACACACTCTATTTAACATCATCGAAGAAGCCTTTCATGATTCGGCATCTGCCAGGCCCTTCACCTTGTCTTGCCCCATACCATTTATTCTCTCATTGGGCCAGATCATGGATTTACGTCTCTTTTCTCTTGTGTGTTTTCATCTCCACTTACCAAAACATGTCTTCCCATCCTGATCGCTTTGCCTGGCTAATTCCCACTCCTCCCTCCCCAGTGCATGGCTTCCTCAGGAAGGCTTTCCTAACCACCCCAGACTTGGCTAGCTTCTTGTCTTAGACATTATCTGCAGCTTCAATGATTTTTCTAACATTATATCATGCTTGTAATTAATTTTTGTCTGTATTGTCCTTTGGAGTGTGGCCTTGATGATGACGACAAGAATCAGATCCTGGCCTGGCACTTAGTGTACTCGGGAAATAATGTTGGCTTAGAGGAGCCACCTGCTTCACTCCCCTCTACCACTTACCAAGTCTGTTAGAGACAGATAATCCTTATTTTAAGACAAGACAGGATTTTAAGAACTTTGAGATAAAAATTTTAACAACTGTAATTCCCATGGTGTTGGCTTAGCTCTTTGGTAGAGGCCAGAAGAGTAAATGAGCTTATTTGTAGCTCTTGAAGAATTTGATGGAAATCAAGAATATGTGTTTTACATAATAAAATGACAAAGGCAGCTGGATAAGAGTATTATTTGTAAATAGTATGTAGCACCATACATTGTGATCATAGTTGTTCTGCACAGTGCTTTTTGAGGCTGTCTTATGTAATCCATAGACTTAGAAATAATCCAAGAAGTTGGGACTTAGCTCAAAACAGTGGGCTGATAAAACGGGTCAGGGTCAGAATTAAGTCGTCTGATAGTTTGATTTCAGTGTTTGTCTTAATGTACATCCCTTAGTTGATAATATTTTTGCTATTATGGTTGCTCTTTACTTAAATTCCATTTTCTTCTGGTAGCATTTATTGAAAAGTGGTAGAGTAAGAGTGAGTGATTTAAAAATATACAAGTTATATCAATCACTAGGAGGAGTAGAATGGTTCATTACCGAACTTACAGAGTGTGTTGAGAGAGTGGCATGGTAGGAAACATGATGTGTCCTGTTCATATTTATTAAACACTGGTATTGCTAAACTTTGTGTAAGGTGCTGGGAACTTAGGATTTTATTTCTATTATCTTAAAGGTAAGTAATACTATTTCCATGTAACATATGAGAAAACTCAGGTTCAGAAAGCATAAGTAGCATAAGTGATTTGCCTAAGTTGATTTAACTGGTAAAGAAGCAGAGCTAAGATTTAAACCCATGTCTCTCTCACTCTGAAATTCATGCTTTATCCTCCATTCCATATGAACTCCATTGGTCTCCTCATCCTCTTTTTAGAAGTTTAAAGAATTGAAAATCTTACATTAATTGTGAAAGTGGTATCTACTTAATATTACTTTTCTTTTTATTTTTTATAGTAGTGCTTGTTCAATAATTGTAAATATGAGCATATATATGAGCATAGATCTAGGAGCAAGATGAAAGTAGAAGACCCAGTATGTTTCAACAGAGCTTCAGTCTAGCTGGGAAACAAAATAGATGCCTATCAAACAGTTGGAGACCTATTCCAGGGCAGTATGTAACCCAGAGCAGGATGTGGATATAACACAGTTTTTAAGTGCTAAGAAACTGGAACAGGGACTGGTCAGATGAGGACTTATCAGGAAATGAATGACACAGGGTGCAACTGCCAGTTCCACAATCTCCTCTATAAACAATTGACTGGGAATTTCAGGAAGAGGAAGACTGAGGGGAAAAAAGATTGACTGACCAATATACCGTTAATTTTCTTTTTTTAGAAGAGAATAGTAAAGTTGTTGAAGAATTGCTAGAAGAAAACAATGACATGAAGAGTAAATTGGATGAACTTAAAACACTTCACAAAATACCACCAAGGTAGACTTTTACTGTTTTATTTTTATTTATTTATTTATTTTATTATTATTTTTTAAAGATTTTATTTATTTGTCAGAGAGACAGAGGCAGGCAGAGGGAGAAGCAGGCTCACTGCCGAGCAAGGAGCCCAATACGGGACTTGATCCCAGGACCCTGGGATCAGGAGCTGAAGGCAGATGCTTAACCAACTGAGCCACCCAGGTGCCCCTTATTTTTATTTTTGAATTTATTTTTGTTTATTTTTTTTGAGAGAGAGAGAACATTTGTTGAGCGGGGGGAGGAGGAGGGAGAGAGAATTTTAAGCAGGCTCCACATCCAGCACAGAGCCCCACTCAGGGCCTGATGTCACAACCCCGAGATCATGACCTAAGCCAAAATCAAGAGTTTAGCTATGGGATCAAGCCCCGCATTGGGCTCTCTGCTCAGCAGGGAGCCTGCTTCCCTCTCTCTCTCTGCCTGCCTCTCTGCCTACTTGTGATCTCTGTCAAATAAATAAATAAAAATTTTTTAAAAAGGGGGTGCTTTTTGGTAGCTGCATATATTTTCAGTGGGTTAAAGAGTTTAGTTAGTTAACCCACTGAGCCAGCCAGGTGCCCAACTTTTACTATTTTTTTTTTTTTAAAGATTTTATTTATTTATTTGACAGAGAGAGATTACAAGTAGGCAGAGAGGCAGGCAGAAAGAGACAGAGGAGGAAGCAGGCTCCCCGCTGAGCAGAGAGCCCG
The DNA here is from genome assembly GCF_030435805.1 of Mustela lutreola. NCBI lineage: Eukaryota > Metazoa > Chordata > Mammalia > Carnivora > Mustelidae > Mustela > Mustela lutreola. The sequence goes on along the minus strand of NC_081296.1, from coordinate 74,389,799 downwards.
ATGCGGGCGGGACTCGATCCCAGGACCCTGGGATCATGACCTGAGCCGAAGGCAGTGGCTTAACCCACTGAGCCACCCAGGCGCCCCATCAACTTTTACTATTTTAAAGAAATTTTATTTCTAAGTTTTTTTTTTTTAGCTTTGTAATACCGTTTATATCAATAATACTCATACCAAGAGTATAAAACTTGTTATTGTTACATGGCAAGAAGTATAAAAAAAAAACCTTCCAAAACCTTATTTCTAGTAGGTACCCTCTGTTAACCTCTTATTTATCATTTAAGCCCCTTTATACTCATATGTGCATGTTTTTAAAACTGAGACTGTCATGTAAGCTATTTTGTAAGCTTTTATTAATATGATGGTATAAGATAAACATTTCCATATCATTAAATATTCTCCTATAATGTGCTTTTTAGTAGCTGCATATATTTTCATTATGTGGATTTATCATTTATTTAAGTAACCCTAACATTTGTTTCTATTTTTCTTCTATTTTAAATGACATAATAAAGATCCTGGTATATAATTTTTTAGCACATCTCAGTGAGATATTATTGGAATATATAGATAGCTAGGTAATTTTACTTAACAATTTCTGTTTGCAATGTTTTGTTCATTTTTAGGTCATTGTCAGAAGGGGCCATTGAAAATGCTTGCCTGCTGTGCAATGGAAGGGCCTTGGAAGAACTTCGTGGACAGTACATTAAAGCTGTAAAAAAAATTAAGCGTAAGTCCTTGAGGAGAGTCCCAGGATTTTAAGGTGGTTTGAGCCTTTTATATTACTAGCACTAGTAATTTGAAGTAATTTTCCAAACTATCTTGTTCTGAGATCTTATCTACTTTTAAGAAATTAGTGGCACCTTTTCTAAATTATGCAGCAATGCATCATTTTGCCTAATATCTTTTGGAAGTGACATGAGGGTAGAGTTTTTGTTTTTTAAGATTTTATTTGTTTATTTGACAGAGATCACAAGCAGGCAGAGAGAGAGGGGGAAGCAGGCTCTCTGCTAAGGAGAGACCCCGATGCGGGGCTCGATCCCAGGACCCTGGGATCATGACCTGAGCAGAAAGCAGAGGCTTTACCCACTGAGCCACCCAGGCGCCCCAAGTTTTTTTTTTTTTTTTTTTTGTTAATTTTCTTGTTTCTTTTTTGGGTACTAATGTTAAACTAAAAATTTCAGAATCTTAAAACTTAAATAATTAAAACAAAATGTGATACGAGTTTTAAATTAGCAAGTATTACTTTCTACCATAAGCTTTTCTTTTCTTTTAATATTTTACTTATTTGTCAGAGAAAGAGAGCACAACCAGTGGGAGAGCCGCAGGTAGCGGGAGAAGCAGACTACCTGCTGAGCAAGGAGCCCAATCTGGGATTCTATTCCAGGATCCTGTGATCAGGACCTGAGCTGAAGGCAGAAAGTTAACTTACTGAACCACCCAGGAGTCCCTCTACTCTAAGCTATTAAAGACCATAGGAAATAGATCTAGCTAGGCATTATTCTGTTCTTTCCCATTATTTTGATAATGGGTTAAGACATACATGTAAATTTATCAGGTCTTTTGCATTAAAAGGCAATATAGCATACCATGCAGAGGATTTCTCTGGTTTATGTTTTCTCATAGGATATCTCCTGTTTTTTAATTACAATATTGCTTAGATTATATGTATGTCCCAGAACAATAACCAATGTTGATACAGGAGAAATGTACGTTTACCTCTTAAAATCGCTTTTATTTTTAACAAAATGAGTGGGAAAGGTCATAAGTTCCAAATGTGTTAGATTATCATAGTCTTGTGTAGATGTTTTGAAAAACCCACTCACTATCAATAAAGACACTTTACTTCTCAGTTGTTGCTGGTGCCAATAGAGTACATATTACTACAAAATAAAGCAACTTTTTGTTAAGAATCATATTAGTTGGGTTGTGAAATTTTAAGCATTTTTTTATACTCATGTTAATTTGTATGTATGTGTATTGTTTAACATTTTAGACATGGGTTGGAGGTTTTGTGTTGCTATGTATTCCAATTTAATTTGTCCCACTGCAAATAATGAGAAGTAGTCTTTCAGTTAGTATTTTTTGCATAGAGTATCTAATTTTCAGAAAGAGCTTACTGATATTGAGGGAGATTCCCATATGAATTGAATCATTAATATAACAGAGTGGTGGTATTCTAGAGGCAGGATATAGCCCTAGATTTAGTAAAAAAAACATGTTGACCTTAAGTAATGGTAGTCTCAAATCGTGTTGAATCAAAGATAGAAAGAAAATTTGAAAGCAGTGAACTATTTTTATTTTATTTAATGTTACTGATTTATTTATTTGAAGATTTTATTTATTTATTTGTCAGAGAAAGAGAGAGCACACAAGCAGGGGGAACAGCAGCCAGAGGGAGAAGCAGGCTCCCTGCTGAGAAAAGAGCCTGATGCAGGACTCGAACCTGCGATCCTGGAATCATGACCTGAGCCAAAGGCAGACGCCTAACCTACTGAGCCACTCAGGCGTCCCCGTGAACTATTTTTAAATGTTTATTTCAGAAGGCCACATAGGTCTCAACCTTCTCCCTGGCGTTTTGTACATATCCCTCATGGATTGTAATACTATATTACTTGGGTACTCATAAGTGCTGCTGAAGGAATTGAATAAATAATGAAGCATGGATTTTCAGAGCTTAAGTAAATCAGAATATGAGTATCTTCAGTCCATATTGCCTCCTATCTTTCTGTGTCTCATTCTTTCTTCCTTTCTTCCTCACCCTTTATGTGTATTTTTTCCCTTTTCTCTTAATCAGACAATACATAATTGAAATGTGAAAGTTTCTGTATTCTCTGTTTTCCTAGGGAATATGCTGTTTCCTTAACATGTGGCTACCATCATTCTATAAGGACTTTTAGATTATTTCTCCTTTGAGTCTCCTAAAACAGTGATCTGAAACATTCCGCTTTAATGATGGTGGAAAAGTACAATGTTTAAACTACGCCTCTAGTCACTTCCTCTCCCAGAAAATTGATCTGAAGTCTGCCTCCCCTGTTTTTGAAAAACTGGTAGTAAACATGCATTTTGTGGGGATTCCTGTCTCCCCACCAACTCTCACCTTCCCACTAGGTGATATGCTTCGTTATATTCAGGAGAGTAAGGAAAGAGCTGCAGAAATGGTAAAAGCAGAGGTATTGCGAGAACGTCAAGAAACCGCCCGAAAGATGCGTAAATACTACTTGACTTGCCTCCAACAGATTTTGCAGGATAATGGAAAACAGGAAGGGTAAGTTCAATCTAAACAAACAGTGTGTCCTGAGACTACCAGGACAGCATGTTGTCATTTTCTAAACATTTTCCTTAACCACAAAATTAACTATTTCTACATGATCGGCCATTAGGGGTTAAGAGAGGCTTATGTCTGTACTACCCTAAATATTGGCAGAACTAATAGGAAAACAGAAATCCTGGGGCTAAGGAAACTCACTTTTTCCTTTAAACTATTATTAATTTAATATTCTGGAATTCCCCACAGGGCTGAGAAAAAGATTATGAATGCTGCTAGCAAACTTGCTACAATGGCAAAATTGCTGGAAACGCCAATTTCTCATAAATCCCAGAACAAAACTACACAGTCAGGTATGTCAAAATGAGTCACTTAAAGGGCTTTTTTCTCTCTTCTCTCTTAAATACTTAACATTTTTAACATGGAAAAGAACAAGGAATGTAAGAAGAGAGAGTTAATTTATAAAGTTGTGTCTGTGCTTTACTTAAACTAAAAACTTAAAAAAAGTATAGTTTTCAGTTTTGAGTAGGTAGACTGAGCATACCCATCAGCTTCCTATAGTTGTTTTCCTTCCTGGAAATGACAGAAAATATTTTAGAAAAGTTAGTAGAAGGGAGGGAATGATAAAGAACAGAGCAGAAATAATGAAATAGAGATTTTTAAAAAATAGTAGGAAAGGTCAACAAAACTAAGAGTGGTTTTTTAAAAAAGGTAAACGAAATTGATAAACCTTTACCCAGACTCTTCAAGAAAAAAAAAGATAGGACTCAAATAAACAAAATTAGAAATGTGAGAGAAGTAACAACTGACACCACAAAAATACAGAGGATTGTAAAAGACTACCACAAAACTCTATACCAACAAGTTGGACAACCTAGAAGAAAGGGATACATTTCTCAAAATATACAATCTTCTTAGACCAAATCATGAAAAAAATAGAAAATCCGAACAGACCTGTTACTAGAATGAAATTGAATCCATAATTACAAAGTTTCCAATAAACACAAGTCTAGAGCCAGATGTATTCACAGGTAAATGCTACCAAATTTATGGAGAAGAGTTAATGCCTATCATCCTCAAACTATTCCAAAAAATATAAGAGGAAGGAATTCTTTTCCAAATTCATTTCTACGAGGCCAGCATTACGCTGATACCAACGTAGAAAAAGAAACTATTAAAAAAAAGAAAACTACTGGCCAAATCTCTGACGAGTATAGATGCAAAAATCCTTGACAAAATAATTAGCAGACTAAATTCAATGGTACATGCAAAGAATCATTCACGATGATCAAGTGGGATTTATTCCAGGCATGCAAGGATGGTTCATTACTCACAAATCAATCTACATGATACACCACAATAACAAAGTTAAGCGAACAAACCATATGATCATCACAATAGATGCAGAAAAAGCTTTTGATAAAATTCACCATCAGTTTACGATAAAAACTCTCAACAAAGTGGGTTTAGAGGGATTATAACTCAACATAATATAGTCTGTATATGACAAACCCACAGCTGACATCATACTCAATGGGGAAAAACTGAAAGCTTTTCCTCTAAGATAAGGAACAAGACAAAGATGTCCATTCCACCACTTTTATTCAACATAGCACCAGAAGTCCTGGCCACAGGAGTCAGATAAGAAAAATCCAAATTATTAGGGAAGAAGCAAAACTGTCATTTTTTGCAGATGCTATGATACTATACATAAAAGACCCTAAAGACAACACTTAAAAATGACTAGAATTAATAAATGAATTCAGTAATGTTGTAGGAAATAAAATTAATGTAGAAAACTGTTGTGTTTATATACACTAATAACAAAGTATCAGAAAGAGAAATAAAAATTCCATTTATAATTACATCAGATAGAATGAAATGCCTAGGAATAAACTTGATGATAGAGGTGAAAGACCTATCCTCTGAAAACTTTAAGACATCAATGAAAGAAATTGAAAATGATGTAAATAAATGAGAAGATTAATATTGTTAAAATGCCCGTACTACCCAAAGCAAACTACATATTCAGTGCAATTCCAATAAAAGTGTTGATAGTATTTTCTGCAAAAATAGAACAAATAACCCTAAAATTTGTATGGAAACACTAAGACCCTGAATAGCCGAAGCAATCTTGAGAAAGAACAAAACTAGAGGTATCACAGTTCTAGATTTCAAGCTATATGACAAAGTTTTAGTAATCAAACTGTGGTACTGGAACAAAAGTAGATACATAGATCAATGGAAAATGACAGAGAGTTCAATAAGCTCATTATTACATGGTCAATTAATTATATGGTCAATTAATATACCACAAAGGAGGCAAGAATATACAATGGTGAAAAGATAGTCTCTTTAATGACAGTCATTGTGTAGCTGTGACTGTACAGCTACATGCAAAAGCATGAAACTGAATCACTTTTTAAAACCATAGACAAAAATAAACTCAAAATGTATTAAAGACCTAAATATTTATAAGACCTCAAACCATAAAAAATTAAACAGTAATCTCTTATACATTGGCCTTAGCAGCTTTTTTCTGAATATGTCTTCTCAGCCAAAGGAAACAAAAGCAAAAATAAACTATTGGGAATGCAGCAAAATAAAAGTTTCTGCACAGCAAAGGAAACAACAAAAAAAGGCAACCTCCTGAATAGTAGATCATATTTGCAAATGATATATTTCATAAGGGGGTTAATATCATATGACTTCAACTCAGCACCCACAGAGCAAATAGTCCAAAAATCAAAAATTAAAAAATGGGCAGAAGACATGAACACATTTTTCTACAAAGAAGTCATAGATGGCCAACAGACATGTGAAAAGATGCTCTCATCAGTCATCATCAGAGAAATGCAAATCAAAAGTCCAATGGGATATCATCTCACACCTGTCAGAATGGTTAAAATAAGAAACACAAGAAACAAATGTTGGTGAAGAAAATGTGGAGAAAAAGGGACCCTCACTACTGGTGGAAATGCAAACTGGTACAGCTACTGTGGAAGGCAGTATAAAGGTTCCTCAAAAAGTTAAAAATAGAACTATCTTACAGTCTAGTAGTTACATTACTGGGTATTTACCCCCCAAATAAAAAAAAACACTAATTTGAAAAAAATATATGCACCTATGTTTATTGCAACATTATTTACAATAGCCAAGACATGAAAGCACCTTAACTGTCCACCACTAGATGAATGGACTAAGAAGACTTCATACACACACACACACACAAGTATTACACAGCCATAATAAAAGAAAGAAATCTTACCATTTATGACAACATGGATGGATATAGAGAGTATTGTGCGAAGTGAAATAAGTCAGACAGAAAGACAAATACCATACGACTTCACTTATATGTGTAATCTGAAAAAACAACATGTTGAAGAAAAACAGTCTCATAAATACAGAGAACAAATCGATAGTTCCCAGAGTAAGGAAGATCCCAGAGTAAGGAAGAGGAAGATTAAAAGGTACAAATTTCCAGTTATAAAATAGGCAAGTCACAGGGTTGAAGAATACAGCATGAGAAATATAGTCAATAGTATTTTAATAACTTTGGTGGTAGATGGTAATTACACATTATGGTAAGCAGTGTATATGTCTAGAACTGTTGAATCACTATGATGTATGCTTGAAACTAATACAATATTGTATGGCAAGCGTACTTCAATTTTTAAAAATCTATAAATAATTTTTAAAAGTTACAACTGAAAGGCCAGAAGCTGTGAGAAATCCCTGAAAGAAAGACTATATAAGACCGAAGATGGAAACAGTTCAAAACTGCCAGAAGATAACTCCTACACATAGGAGCAGTATCAAAACTGTTCCACAAATGAAAGCAGTATATTGCAGGAGAAGTAGTAAGCCTAGGGGATACCAGTGAAATAATTATAATTAGCTGGTATACTAGAGCAACAGTAACCAGGTAGGGTCACCCTCTTTATTAATCATTCTCCTTTCCCTTCCTCTACTCCCAATACTGGGCTGGAGTATGAGCAAGAGGAACCGAGAGTCTCAGAACAGGGCAAGGCTCTAGAGGGCTAGTCACACCAAGGGAGAGCTTAGATCATACACGCCCAAAGTAGTAGCTATTGAGTTTTTCTACCCTTCAACTTGTTCCTTTCACTACACTCTCAACTTCTTTAAATAAGGTGATGCCATACTCAGAACATCTATGAGATAAGCATTCAAAATCAACCAAGATTCAGCAAATATCTATTATAGAAAGCCAGCACCATTATAAAAGACACCAAACTCAAAACATTCAACCAAGAATTAGCAAATAATATAGAAAGCCAGCAGCACCATGATAAAAGACACCAAACTCAAAATAAGACAAGGCAAAAAAACAACACAACTTATACCTGTGGATACAAGTAATAGAACAAACAAAAGGACCTGAGAATATTAGCAAAGTGTAGTATTCTCAAAAGGATGTAAGAACATATTGTAGAGGAAACTAACAAATATGCCTAAGAGGTTTACTATGTTCAAGGAAAGGGTATAGGCATTTTTAGAAAAATACAAGTTTAAATATGTGTATTGAGATTGAAGGCTATGCTTCCCTTCCTCTCTCTCTCTCTGCCTGCCTCTCTGCCTACTTGTGATCTCTGTCAAATAAACAAAATCGTTAAAAAAAAAAAAAAAAAAAAAAAGATTGAAGGCTAGCCAATAGAGAAATAGAATATATAACTCTCAAACTAGTAGGGGAAATTTTTGTAAGGAAAACTTTTCAATCTAACAGAATCACAAAAGAGGAAAACTACAACTAGAAAGCATGGGTCAATAGAAAATTATTGTAGGGTCAAACATCAGCAATCACACTGAACATAAATAGGTTAAACTCACTTATTAAAAGACCATAATTTCCATTTTTTAAAAATCCAGACATATGTTATTTCTATGAAAACAATTGAGAATAAATATACTAAGCAATGCAGTATTGATATTAGATATATTATAAAGTTAAATACAATATTAAGCCAATTATACTTGAAAGGAATTAAAGTAGCTAGTAGTAAAGACTCCTAAGTACCTATAAATGGGCTCTTTCTATTCATAATAAAATAGCTTTGACTACATAAAGCAAAAGCTGATGGAAATGTTTTAAAAATAAGTTTCCAGTCACACTGGGGGATTTTGAACATATCTGTGGGGAAATGGGATTTTTGAACTTCTAGAAATCTTGAAGTAGAGATTGTTCAGGAATCCACAAGCCTGATATTCTGATATTGGTAGACATTCTTTCAAAAAGCACAAAGATTGGGCACCTGGCTGGCTTAGTTGTTAAGCATTTGCCTTGGGCTCAGGTCATTGATTCCAGGATCCTGGGATCGAGCCCCGCATCAGGCTTCTTGCTCAGCAGGAAGCCTGCTTCTCCCTTTCCCACTCCCCCTGCTTGTGTTCCCTCTCTCACTGTGTCTCTATCAAATAAATAAAATCTTAAAAAAAAAAAAAAAGGCACAAAGATTATTTGTGTAAATTTGGGAATGATGAAGTCTGATTTCTCTGACTCTCTGCTATGTTGCTGCTTTGCTTCTGAACAGATTTCGTGTCTTAGGTAGCTTAAATCAGAAACTCCATTCTAGCTTTTACTGTGTCTCTGTGTGTGTGTGTGTGTGTGTGCGCGCGCGCGCGCGCACACACGTTGTAGACATTGGGTGTTGGGATTCTTTAGCAAATTTTCTTCAGAGCAGAATTGGAAATGTTGCAGTTGGCTCTTGAAATGCAATATATATCTGTGGCAGAAAATAACAGATCAGATATATAAAAATGTCAGATTTCAATAACAAAATCGCTTCACTTTATTTAATGTATATATGTAAAATAATATTTTTAAATGTCCAGCATTAATGTATTTTCTTTGAGAATGATTAAAATATAAGCTTTCTTTGGAAATGTGTGAAACCGTAATTTTTTCCCGTCCTCTTTCAGTGTTTCTTTTCTCCTGATTTTGTTTTCCCCTGATTTTGTGTTCCCTTGTATTTAGTACTACCTCTGACTTCAGAGATGCTGACTGGAGTTGAAAAATCAAAAAGAAATGATATGAATCAGAATACACCATGTCACACTGAAAGCAAATCAAACAGTATACAAACTATCCCCAGAAGTATATGTGACCAAGTCCCTAAGAGAAGGGCTGTTTGTAACTTAAGAAGACGGTTAGAGGACGCGGAGCATGGGGACACAAAGCACGTGGGTTCCAAAGGGTCACACTCGGGCTTCCAATTTGGCGATAACGATTATAAACACCCATACATGTTGCCAAAAAATGTTTCCCCTGAGTTTGTTCCTTGCGAAGGTGAAAAAGGCTTTGGTTTGCACAAGAAGAAAGACCTCAGTGATACTGGCTCTGAATCACTAGGGCATTCTGCTGTATACCCCTTTCTTGGATCCTTTGGAAATAAACCCTCACCTAGGTATACCCCTAGTCTTTCTGAATCTGGATCCACACATATAACCTTTCGAGGTCCTAACGAAAGGCTTGGTTTGAAGGTGTATAAGTGCAATCCAGTAATGGAGAGTGAAAATGTTGCATCTGAGAAAAGTCAAAGTTTGGGTGTTCGGGAAACTCCAGTGAAGGATGGAGGGGACCTGGATGACTCCATAGGCTGGCAGTCCAACAGTGCCACTTTACCCTGCGACGAAGTGTCATTTCTACACAGTAGACCACAAGAAACTCTGGATATACCAACTGAAGCTATTAATTTCAAACAGTTTTCAGCAACCAGTTGTCTTTCAGTTACAGAGAAAAATAAAATGATTTGTCAACCAATGAAATGTCAGAGTGGCCACACTTCAGACCTGTCAGAAGACACCCTTTGTTCCCAGCCAGAGATAAGTACGACTCTTAGACACCCACTTCATCATAAGGCTGATATATTAAAGTCAGATTTCAAAAAACTGAGCAGTACAGTACCATCATCTGTGTGTCGCCAGCCCTCAGGAAAATTAATTGCTCCTCTATCTAGCCAGCAAGATAGCGGCTTTGATAGCCCATTTGTCAATCTAGACTAATTGTTGTACAGTATTTAAGAAAAATCATTAATATATTGACAAGAAAACTGGAAGGAAAGACTTCATACTGAAAAAATTGTGGACTCTATTTTGAGACGTTTTAATAACATCTATCATATGAGTAAAGTGTTCTCATAAAATTATTTGAGATATTAATGTTGCCTTAATCTTCCAAAGGCCTGATGGTGTATGTGTATTCTTCAGTGTGGTGCTTTATATTTGGTTCCTAAACCATCTATTTTTATACTTCTGAATTAGCTTTCTGTGCAGTGTTAAATTATTTAAATAAACTTACATATTGCCCATTGTATTGTCATGAGTTCTTTTGCAGTTCATAATACAGAAATGTTATACTGATATGTTGGAAATTCATCCAGAATAAAATATAAATCTTGATGGTTTGTATGTATGATTAACCAAATTCATTATTTGACATTAGTCACGTTTAATGAGGATGTAGATTTACTTGAGGTACTTTTCCTGGAAGTATCTACTCAAATTCTGTTCCTTACTCTCAACTAATAGAAAAGAAGTATTTCAAGGATTGCCATAAAATACATAGTTGTGTCCTCATTTCATTATTTAAAATATTAGTCTGAAATTTTATTAGTTAACATTTGCCTTATTTCAAATCTCATGTGATAGCTAGAGGCTTTGTCTTTTATGGTTTCATGCAGTCTTTCATCTGAAACACTACTTTTTATAAAATTGAAATAATAAAACATAGCAAAAGATTTTAAACTATTAGATTTTTATGCTCATGCATAGTACAGAATTGGTTAACTTATTAATGCTATGGGTCGAAACTTAAAATTCTAAACCATACACAAATGTATGTCCACCTAAATAATGTTTCTAGATGAATTTTTTTTTTCTGATTCCTAGAGATGGATATGAAAGTTTTTGGTGAGTGCAAGTGCTTTTTGAAAACATTTCTTATGGCTTTCCCTGGTTTCTCTTACCCTCAACTGTGTTATGAACTGTATTTGTGGATTGATTGAATTATTTTTTTTACCAGACTAAGTTGGCTGGTGGTTGGATGAGTAGCAGGGTACATCGTCGTCCTGCTGATAACCATCTTTAAAAGCAAGAACCTAGAAGTGAACAGCACTGTCACCTTAACTGGTGACCTGAGGTGCTAAGCCTAAAATTTAGTCCTGGATTTCAGAGTATGAGTTGACATGAGCTAAAGAAAGGAACACACCATCTCCTCAAAGTCTCACTTCTATTCTTGGTGACACAACGTTCCTTTTCCAACAGTTAGGGTGTCATTTCTCATTCTAGGAAAACTACTTAACCATCCATGTTTCCCTTGGATCTGTTTGGTGATCAATAGTTTTAAGCTGTGAATATAATTAAACTGGAAATCTAGCTCCTTGCTCACCGACTTTTTCATCTTTGTTTTAAATCCTTGTCAGGTATCTTAACCCTCAATATCAAGGTTGAAATTGGAAATCATCTTGGTTTCTGCTTCTTTTATGGTATCTTCCATAAGTTCAGTAGGATTAGGTTACTTTATTTTGTCTACTCTATACACAACCATCAAGGAAGCTTTATACTGAAGGGACTGCACAGCCAAAGTACCACTGGCAATTTGCATCAGTCTGAATGAAGCATGACATCAGCACAGAGAGGAGTTTGGAGCCTCATAGATGTCATGGTCACGTAAATCCTACTGCCTTATGGTGGTTTTTCTTTTTTGTATGTTGCTGGATTTTATTTGCTGCTAATGTGTTAAGGATTTTCATGTGAGTGCTTGCAAGGGATATTGATCTCTGCTTTCCTTGTGGTATCTTTATTTTTCTTTGGTAAAAGGGTAATACTGGTCTCAGAATGAGTTGGAAAGTTCCATTGCCTCTATTTTCTGAAAGAATTTGTGTAAGATCGATTCTTTTATAGCCCTTTTAATTTGGGTGGCTATTTATGTCCCTTCTTTCATCCCTAGTTTTGGTATTTTGTCACCTCTTGTTTTTTCTTAGCCTAGCTAAAGGCTTCCCATTTTGTTGATTATTTTTCCCAAAGAACTTTTGGTTTCTTTGCTTTTCTTTATTGTTTTTCTGTTTCCTATTTCATTGATTTCTTTCCCCTCTGACGTTTATTTCCTTCCTTCTGCTTGCTTTAGGTTTAATTTGCTCTTCTTTGTTTGCTCTTAAAGTGGAAGCTTAGATTATTGATGTGAAACCTTTCTTTCCTAGTATAGATATTTAAACTTCTAAATTTCCTTCTAAGTACCAAATAAACTCTACCTCATAAAATTTGATATGTTGTATTTTTGTTTTCATTTAATCCCAATATTGTCTAATTTCTCATTTCTTTTTTGAAACCATGGGTTATTTAGGAATATGTCACTTCATTTCCAAGTACTAGGTATTTTCTGAATTTCTTTGTTTATTTTTAATTTATTTGTTGGAGAATATACTTTCAAATTTCTTGAGGCTTGTTTTGTTTTCTTTTAGTCTTTTAATTTTTTATAAGCATATAAAGTATTATAAGCCCCAGGGGTACAGGTCTGTGAATCACCAGATTTACACACTTCACAGCACTCACCATAGCACATACCCTTTCCAATGTCCACTACCTTCTCCCTCCTCAGTTTGTTTTGTGACATTAAGAGTCTCTTACAGTTTGTCTCCCTCCCGATCCCATCTTGTTTCATTTATTCTTTTCCTATCCCCCAAACCCCCCAAGTTGCATCTCCACTTCCTCATATCAGGGAGATCATATGATAGTTGTCTTTCTCCGATTGACTTATTTCACTAAGCATAATACCCTCTAGTTCTATCCACGTTGTCACAAATGGCAAGATTTTATTTGATGGCTGCATAGTATTCTATTGTGTATATATACCACATCTTCTTTATCCATTTATCTGTTGATGGACATCTAGGTTCTTTCCATAGTTTGGCTCTTGTGGACATTGCTGCTATAAACATTTGGGTGCACATATCCCTTTGGATCACTACATTTGTATCTTTAGGATAAATACCCAGTAGTGCAATTGCTGGGTCATAGGGTATCTCTATTTTCAACTTTTTGAGGAAACTCCATATTGAGGCTTGTTTTAGGTCTAGCATATGGTCTATGCTGGAGAATGTTTCACCTGCATGTGAAAAGAATGCATATTCTTCTCTCATTTGATGGAGTGTTAAAAAAAAATGTCAGGTCACTTTGGTGACAGTGTTACCCAAGTCTTCTCGCTGATTTTTTGCTTGCTTGTTCTGTTAGCTACTAAGAGTAGAACATTGTAATATCTAACTGCAATTGTAAAATTGTCTATTTTTCCTTTTTTCCTTTCAATTCTGTCAGTTTTTACTTCATATATCTTGGGGCTCAGTTTTTAGGCATATATACCTTTATATTTGTTAGGTATAGGTCAATACATCTTTCTGATGTATTGACCTTTTATTATTATAAAGTGTCTCATTATGCCTCTAGTGGTATTTCTTGTCTGAAAGTCCAGTTTGTCTAATATTAATACAGCCATTTCAACTCTCTCATTATAACAGTTGATGTGGCATATATTTTTCTATCCTTTTTCTTTTAGCTTATCTGTGTCTTTTAAGTGGGCCTCTGGTAGCATGTTGTTGGATCTTGATTTTTGTTTTTTTGTTTGTTTTCCTATACAATACAGCTTTGCTCTTGTATTGGAGTTTTTAGTCCATAAAATTTAATAAAATTATGGTTGAATTTATGTCTGCCATTTTACTATTTGCTTTCTCTATATCTTTTTTTTTTTTTTTTAAGATTTTATTTATTTATTTATTTGAGAGAGAGTGAGCACAATGGGGTGCTCAATCCCAGGAACTGCTAAGCACAGAGCCTGACATGGATCTTAATCCCACGACCCTGGGACCATGACCTGAGCTGAAGGCAGACACTTAACCAACTGAGCCACCCAGGCGCCCGTGCTTTCTCTATATAGTATGTCTTCTTATTATTGGGTTATTCCTTTTCTCCTTGTTTTGTATTAAACATAGTTACTGGGGTACTTTTTAATCTTAACCTTTTACTATTTTAAGTCATTTTCTAAGTCATTCTAGGTGTCATTAGGCATAATTTATTGCAGACTACTTCAGATTAATATTTACTAACTTCTGGTACAATATAGCAACTTTGTTCCAGCATACCTTTATTTCCTTCCCCTTCCTTTGTTCTATTAATTGTCATATATATTACCTTTGTGTTTTATTTTATATATATCTTCACACATATACATGCATACACAATACTGTTATTATTACTTTAAACAATGACATATGAGGGAATGTATATACATTTAGAAATGTTTACTATTGTTGCTGCTTTTCATTTTTCCCATGGATTCAAGTTACTGAGTCTATTTTTATTTATTTCATCTAAAGCCCTTTTGTTTTGTTTTTAGCATTCCACATAAGGTAAGTTTGCCAACAACAAATTCTCTGTCTTTATTTGAAATATATGTCCAATTAATTTTTGAAGGATAGAGTTTGATGGATTTAGAATTTTTGATTGTTACCCCTCCACCCCAGCACTTTGAATATGTCTTTCCACTGCGTTATTGTCACCATTGTTTTTTTTATTAATATATTTATTTTCAGCATAACAGTATTCAATATTTTTTCACCACACCCAGTGCTCCATGCAATCCGTGCCCTCTATAATACCCACCACCTGGTACCCCAACCTCCCACTCCCCGCCACTTCAAACCCCTCAGATTGTTTTTCAGAGTCCATAGTCTCTCTTGATTTCACCTCCCCTTCCAATTTCCCCCAACTCCCTAATCCTCTCTAACTCCCCACGTCTTCCATGCTATTTGTTATGCTCCACAAATAAGTGAGACCATATGATAATTGACTCTCTGTGCTTGACTTATTTCACTCAGCATAATCTCTTCGAGTCCCGTCCATGTTGCTACAAAAGTTGGGTATTCATTCTTTCTGATGGAGGCATAATACTCCATAGTGTATATGGACCACATCTTCCTTATGCATTCATCCGTTGAAGGGCATCTTGGTTCTTCCCATAGTTTGGCGACCGTGGCCATTGCTGCTATAATCATTGGGGTACAGATGGCCCTTCTTTTCACTACATCTGTATCTTTGGGGTAAATACCCAGTAGTGCAATTGCAGGGTCATAGGGAAGTTCTATTTTTAATTTCTTGAGGAGTCTCCACACTGTTTTCCAAAGAGGCTACACCAACTTGCCTTCCCACCAACAGTGGAAGAGGGTTCCCTTTTCTCCACATCCCCTCCAACACATGTTGTTTCCTGTCTTGTTCATTTTGGCCATTCTAACTGGTGTAAGGTGATATCTCAATGTGGTTTTAATTTGAATCTCCCTGAGGGCTAGTGATGGTGAACATTTTTTCATATGTCTGATAGCCATTTGTATGTCTTGATTGGAGAAGTGTCTGTTCATATCTTCTGCCCATTTTTTGATATGATTGCCTATTTTGTGTGTGTTGAATTTGAGGAGTTCATTATAGATCCTGGATATCAACCTTTTGTCTGTACTGTCATTTGCAAATATCTTCTTCCATTCCATGGGTTGCCTCTTTGGTTTTTTGACTGTTTCCTTTTGCTGTGCAGAAGCTTTTGATTTTGATGCAGTCCCAAAAGTTTATTTTCACTTTTGTTTCCTTTGCCTTTGGAGACATATCTTGAAAGAAGTTGCTGTGGCTGATATCGAAGAGGTTACTGCCTATTGTTCTCCTCTAGGATTCTGATGGATTCCTGTCTCACGTTGAGGTCTTTTATCCATTTTGAGTTTATCTTTGTGTACGGTGTAAGGGAATGGTCGAGTTTCATTCTTCTACATATAGCTGTCCAGTTTTCCCGGCACCATTTATTGAAGAGACTGTCTTTTTTCCACTGTATTATTTTTTCCTGTTTTGTCGAAGATTAATTGACCATAGAGTTGAGGGTCCATATCTGGGCTCTCTACTCTCTTCCACTGGTCTATGTGTCTGTTTTTATGCCAGTACCATGCTGTCTTGGTGTCACCATTGTTTTTGATGAAAAATTAGCTGTTAATCATATTGTTTTCCTGTTCGTGATGAGTTGTTTTTCTCCAACTGCTTTTAAGATTTTCTCTTTGGCTTTCAGCAGTTTCAGCATCGTGTGTCTAGGTGTGCATTTGTTTGTGTTTATCCTACTTGGGATCTTATGAGATTCAGGGATTTGTAGATTAATATTTTTATCAAATTAGGAGGTTTTTTGACCGCTATTCTTTCCATTATTTCGTCTGCCCCTTTCTGCCCCTTTCATGTGTATATTGATACATTTGCTGTTGAGCCATTCTTTGAAGCCCTGTACATATTTCTTTAATTTTTATTATCTTATGTTTTAAATTGGATAATTTTTATTCATCTGCAAGTTTGGTGATTCTTCTGCCTTCTAAATTCTGTTATCGAGCCTGTCTAGGAATTTTCAGATACTGTTTTTGACTCTAGAATTTTCATGGATTCTTTTTAATAATTACTTTTTTTTTTTTTTAAGATTCCCTGTGGATTCATTGTCCTTTTCTTTTTAATTCTTTAGTCATTGTTTCCTTTAAGTTTTTAAACAAATTTATAATGGCTACTTTATAGTCCCCCCTTTTTTATTGTAGTATGAACACTAACATGAGATCTATTCTGTTAACAGTTTTTTAACTGCACAATACAGTATTGTTAGCTATAGGTACAGTGTTGTACAGCAGATCTTTACAACTTAATCATCTTGCATAACTAAAATTTTATACACCTTGAAAAGCAACTCTCTACTTTTTCCTCCTGTCAATTACTATTCTACTCTGTTTATAGGAGTTTGGCTGTTTTAGATATCTCATATATGTATATCATGCAGTATTCTGTGAGTTGTAGTTTTTGTTTATTAAATTCAACATCTGAGCACAGTTTCTCTTGATAGTTTTTCTCTTCAGCATGAGTCACACTTTACTATTTCTTTATATGCTTTGTAAATTTGTTGGAAACTGGGATGTTATGTAAGATACTATAGCAGCTTTGAATTTGACGTTTGTTTTCCTGAGGGTTGTTGCTGCTTCTGCTGTTATGGTTGTTAATTTGTTTGCTCTGTAATTTCCGTGGACTTAATCTGAAAAATCTCTCTCATGCAGTGTGTCTGCTGATTTCTCTTCTCAGTTATTTTAGTTTGTGTTTTTATCTTTTAAGCCTGGTTTTAGAGGATGCCCCTGCTTGTATATATAGTTTTGTGGTCATCTAATGATTAGTCAGAGATTGTACTAAAAAATCTTGAGTCAGTAGCTCTTCCACCCTTTGCTGATATATCCGTAGGTGTGTGGAGTCCTGCATTCCAAGTTCAGACAACCTTTTTTTGTCTTCCTCCACTTTTACATCCTCTTGAGCCTTTCCAGGTCTTCTGTGCACATGTGTACATCCTCTTTGTCAGTCAAACGATATATGGAGAGCTTGGGCCCTTTACGTCTTTCTTGTATATTCATGCAGCCTCCCACTCAGGGACAG
Source organism: Mustela lutreola (assembly GCF_030435805.1). Classification (NCBI taxonomy): domain Eukaryota; kingdom Metazoa; phylum Chordata; class Mammalia; order Carnivora; family Mustelidae; genus Mustela; species Mustela lutreola. Next base: position 74,372,047 of record NC_081296.1, on the reverse strand, counting down.
ATGCATAGAGAGCATATTTAGCCCCACATTTGCAGTCTTCTTGCCAATTTTTTCATTAGTCTGCTGGATTCTGGTCTCAAATGGGGCCACAGTCTCAGGCAAGCAGAGCTATATACCTTCCTTATTTTTGTCCCTCTAACACCCTAACCTCTGGGTGTGGGCTCCTTGCCTTCCACTCCAGATTAAGTCAGCCCACTCTGGAAGAGAAGCTATTAATTTTCACTACCATCCATGCTCTGTTAGCACTACCTAACTCATCAAGCTGGAAAGAATGGGAGTAGCTTCAGGTAAGAATGCCTCAGAGTTCCTTTTCCAAGTTGTTGTTTCCCTTTATTTCCAGAGCCCTGAAAAGGTGGGTTTTGACAGTTTTTTGTTTGTTTGTTTTTTTCCTCTAGAGTTATAGTTGTTTTATGGGGAGGAGAGGAACTGCTGACCTCTTTTGCTGCCTTATTTTTTATTTTATTTTATTTTTACTTCTTTTACTTTGTTTTTACTTCTCTTATTTTTATCTATTCTCTGAAATTCTTTTTCATGTATTTTTCCTTTATCTTGAAAATTTTTTATCTAGTAAAACTTAATAATCTATAGAAAATAAACATCTGCATACTCTTCATTTAGATTTACCAACTGTTAAATTTCTATATTTGCTCTATATTTTTTTGGAAACACACACATGCATATATGTTATGTAGGTTTTTACTCTTAACTATGAAATTTAGTTGCACACACCATGGCATTTCCTCAAATACTCCAACATGCATCTCTTTAAAAACAAAGACCTTGGGGCACCTGGGTGGCTTAGTGGGTTAAAGCCTCTGCCTTTGGCTTGGGTCATAATCCCGGGGTCCTGGGATCAAGCCCCACATCAGGCTCTCTGCTCAGCGGGGAGCATGCTTCCTTTCCTCTCTCTTTGCCTCTCTGCCTGCTTGTGATCTCTGTCTAATAAATAAAACCTTTAAAAAAAAAAACAAAAAGCCAAAGACCTTTTCCTACATAAAGACAATTGTCATATTTAAGAAATTGTATATTGATAAACATATACATAGTCTACATTCAAATTGCTCTAATTATCACGATAATGTGTTATAACTTTTTTTTAGATTTTTTGCTGTCCACCTTCAAACTGAGGACCCACTGCTTTTCTTCCATTATGAAAAACACTCAGCCATCAATTTTCATTCATTACAAATTTATGATGTGTAACAATTGCTTTTTGCTGTTTGGGTAGATGCAGCACAAACAGATGAGTTTCTATCCTCCTAGCTCTCACATTCTAGTCAGGGCGATAATAAATACCCATAACTTACATAGTACGTTAGAAACTGGTTAAGTGCTATGGAGAAAAGTAAGGTCAAGTAAGAGGGTGGAGTGATAGGAGAGAGGTGGTGACAAGTTTAAATGGGATAGTGGTAGTAGTCGCTCTGAGATGCTAACATTCGGGTAATGATGTGAAGGAATTGAACACAGCTTCACCATTTCTTACATTCTCTACTTCAGGAACTCATCAAATATGACCGCACCCTCCGTACCTTTAAGTTCTTTTGTATATTTCTAGCTGTGCTGCTTTGTGGACTTCTTCAGTGCGAGCTTCCAATTTGCTAATTCTTTGTTGATTCCGTTTATGGAGTTTTTAAAATTTCACTTTCAGGATTTCTAGTTGATGAGTTTTTATCTGTATTTTTCGTATCATTTCTGCTTGTTTTGTTTAGTAATTTAAAAAAAATTCTGTTTATATATTTAGAGACCTAAAAATACTTTACTTCTGGAGTAATTATTGTTGTCACTTGGGAGTGGTCTTACCCAAATTATTACATTTTTGCATTTCATAGAATTCGTTTTGCCCTGCGTATGGAATTTTAACTTGCAGTGCAATGATAAGGAGGACTTTTTTTTTTCCTTCTGAATTCTCTCTGTCCACCTGTCTAGATTTTTGTGGTTGCCTCTGCCTGGACCCTTGGGTCCCCAGTTCCAGAGCAGGTCTTATATAATTGGTTTCCGATCCTTTGGGGATATCTTAAATCTGGTCACTGATCCAGCAGGCAAGTTGGCCCCGGTCCTGGCTGCAAGACTGTGTCTGGATCCTCCTGACTCTTTAGGTACATAGTTTTTACATAAGCTATGGCCTCAGGCAGTGATTTTTGTTCTCAGTCACCCCAGGGTAAGAAAACTCTAACTGGGTTACTAGTTTAAACAGCTAGTTTTTCCTTTATCCCCTTTAGATAGGACACTTTTTATCCTTGATATTCTGAAGAACTCCTGGCCACCTGTACTGCTTTTGGATCCAGAATAGGTAGTACCTTACTTTTCAAGTTCCTCAGAAATATCTTGTTTTTTAATGTTCTGAGTTTTTCTTTTTTCCATCACTGCTATATGTTGGCAGATGTTGGATACTCCCCGAGTATTGACTAAAAATGCCATCAGTGACCAAAAATCTGCTTTGCTGTTAACTCTGGCCTTTGGCTATTTTCTTAGCATCTTTGGGCCTCAGTGTCTGCTGCTATTAAGATTTAGGCATGTCTCACAACTAGTTAATGATTCGGGTAAACTAGATCTAATAGTATATGAAGGGGAGTAGTGGGAAATACTGCTAGAAAGGTACAGGGAAACTACATTATGGGTGACTTTGAATGCAAAGCAAAGAATGAGAAGTTTGGTTCATAGAAAATGGAGAGTTATTGGAGGTCAGGTAGCATAATGTGCAGAGGTTAGACCGTGCCACAGGAGGCCTTGGAGGGGCGGAGGAAATAGACAGGGAAGCCAGGAAGATGTCTTGGCACAGTTTAGATGGGAGCCAGACCAGAGCCCAAGTGCAAGTGGTCAGAATGAAGAGGTGACAATGGTACAGCAGTAGGTTTAATGGGACTTGCTGCCTGATTGTGAATGAGAAGTCCCAAAAGGGATTTTTAGAACCTGGGTGATTGTAAAGATGATAGTTCCATCTATAGGTATTGAGAAATTAGGAAGAAACTAGGACATGATGATTTTAAGTGGCTTTGCCTTCCACTGAATACTGCAATGTCCAGGTCTTTAGTGGGCACACATTAGTGATTATAACTACACACATGTTAACTTCATGCTGAGTGTTGTAGCAAGCACTTCGTTAGCTCATTTAATCCTCATGGTAGTCTTTTGAAGTAGGCTCCGTATGGGCACTTTTGTATCAATGAAATTGAGGCTTAGAGGGGTTAAGTAATTTGCTCAAGGCTAACACAGCTAACATGTGGAAGCCAGAAGTCACACCCAGGTTGTTTTTTGTTTTTTTTTTTTTCCAATAAACTTCACTTAAAATAGTTTTAGATTTACAAAAAAGTTGCAAATATAGTACAGAGAGTTGTCATGTACCTCTCACCCAGATTCCCCTATTCTTAACATCTTCCATTTGCCTCAACTAAGGAATTGATTTCATCTAGGGTTTTTGGTTTCTGGGTTTTTTGTTTTTGTTTTTGTTTTTGTTTTTTACTTAAGAGCCCATCGTCCTAATCCCTATACTGTCTTTATTTGACTTGGCTTATAGGTGAGTTGGAATTTATTTTAAAGGAGAGTTCTTTCCTTTTCCATCTCCTTCTACTTCTCCCCTAGGCTCCCAAGAAGGAAAATGAGTTCAGCAGGTTTCTCCACATGTAAAATCAGTTTAACTTGCTTTCTTGGTAGGATATAGGAAAAAAACCAGGATTTACTCTTTAGGGAAGGTTTATGGAATAGGACATTATGTAGAAGCTGATTTGAAACTAGGCATTAACCAACACACCGGAAGAACCTATAATATAATAGAACCGTCTTCTCTAATTTTAAAATACGACTAATGGTTCATCTAAAAAGAAAGATTAAAAGACATTTTGAAATTTCTTAGCAGTAAATAGACCATTCAAACTTCTTGATATTATTATAACAACATTTTTCCTTAAGGACCAGACAGCAAATTAATTAGAAATCAAACTGGTAACTGTCTTTAAGGAGAAACTTTATTTTTAAAAATAATATAAATGGAATGGTTTCTTCCTTAAAGTTCAGCAATAATATGGAAACTTTGAGATCAAATTAAATTTTGTATTAAAAATGTTGTCTGATGAGTAAATTGAATAAAACCAACAAAAATGTGGTTTTTAAAATTGTTTTGTTTTGGTTCAGGCATAGTCCTTGTCTGAAAGATTTTGCTTCCTCACAAATTTGATTTCACAATTTTATTAATCTTGTTGTGTACATAATATACTAGACAAAATTCTGCTTTTCGTATTTCCCCAACCATCTGAATCCCAGAAACAGTTCATTTGTATAACATTGGGTGAACCCAATTCATGCATTATTATGGCCTATAAGTGTTCATAGTTTCATGACTACCAGTTAGTTTTTCTGTAGATTTTTAAAAAATGTGATGCAGTTTCACAATCTGCCTTGCAAAGTCTCCAAGACTTTGATTGTTCATTAAATAGTTACTTTGATTCTTAGATGTTCAAGCATTCACATAATTATGGTTTCTGATCTTCCCATGAATTCAGATTTCTGTTGTAATTGGTTAAAAGTTTTTCAAAATTCTTGCCTGTTAGATTTCTTAAGATTTGGGCTATGTATAAACACAAGTCATAGCATGTGGTTTTGGGGTTATGTATAATGGGCCAATTGTCATATTAAGCTCTATACATATACTTTGATTCCATCTTTCCAAAGTGGATTTTTTAAAATCCTCATTTTACAGAAGAGAAAGGTGAAGGGACTGACGCAAGGATTCTCGTGCAGCTGATAAAGTATCCAGGGTGGCCATGGGGTTACTGCAAGGGGACTCTGAGCTCAGATGTTCACCAGGCATTGTCTATAAACTCAAACCATTTATCTCTAACACTGATGCTGCTTCTTACCCCAAACTATATATAGATGCTACTGTATAATTGATGGGAGGCCTTCTTACTAAAAACAGGAGTTGCTACACTGTCCTGAAGAAATGCCTTCTTAAAATTAGATTAGGTCTGTACTGCATAGCTCAAATCCAGTTAGCACAAACCATACTTTTCTCAGTTTAGAATACTGAGGTAGTGATTCTGATCAGACTTTGGAATTCCACCTCTGAAAAATGGGTATGTGGCTGTTGCTTGTGTACACAGCCTTATCACCCACTTCTTCCTTTTTGTCAGAGCAAGGAGAGGTGTCTGTTCCTTCCCCTGGTGACACTGTTCCAACTCAAGAGCTAACTCATGTTTAGTATGACCTAAGCACAGTGATCCCAACTCCTACTGCCAGTGATTAGTTTAGGGTGGGGCGTATGACTCTGTTCTGGACAATGTGCTATAAGGGAAGGGCTGGAGGGCTTCTGGAAAATGTTCCTTCTAAATAGTATCTGTTACATTGGCTAGAACTGATGTGCAATGACGAGTGTATAACCTCTAGATCAGAGGTGAGAGCTACTTTCTAGATGTCTTACCTATTAAAAGCAAATTATCTCCTTTAGGTTACCTCCTCCTGAATAAATAGTCTATGAAGTTTATTTTCAAAGGTCTTTCCCTTGGAGCAAATCAAATTATCTACATCTGTTTGCCCACTCAGAAGTAAAACTGGATACCAGAAGAAATGCTGAACATGTCCCAAATCAGAATATGTAAGGTAAACCCAAAGAGTCCTCCTTAGAAGAAACGAAAGCTTTATTGTTCTTAAAACAAGTCTTCAAAGATTTTAAAGCCAAACACATATGGATATGGGCAGTGTTGTGGGATTGTGGAATGCAGTGGTCTAGAAAAAATTCTTGAGACATTACATAAACTTAGTAAGTTTAAGTAGTGTAGGGATAGGACCTGTGGGCAGAAAGAGCTGCACTTTTGCTGTATGAAGCTGGTTATTTGCTTAGTGTTCAAGGGGAAGGAGATGTACTGGGAGTATTAGATCATAAATGTCTTCTTTGAATTCCTGCTCTCAAAACTTGCCCAAGATTTCTTTGGTGCTTATCATTCTAGCTGGATATTCACTAGCTGGGAGATGTATAAGCAGTCAGAAGACCCTTTAAGAACATAGGAGCCAGCCCCTGTTTGCTCTTTTTTTTTTTTTTTTAAGATTTTATTTATTTATTTGACAGAGATCACAAGTAGGCAGAGAGGCAGGCAGAGAGAGAGGAGGAAGCAGGCTCCCTGCTGAGCGGAGAGCCCGATGCGGGACTCGATCCCAGGACCCTTGAGATCATGACCTGAGCCGAAGGCAGCGGCTTAACCCACTGAGCCACCCAGGCGCCCCCCCCCCCCCCCTGTTTGCTCTTTAATTGAAGCTATGTGGGCTGTAGATCAGCCTTCTGGACTAAAGGAGAATATTTTTCTACTGTCCCTCATCAGGAACCATAAGATTAAAACAAAACAGAACTCAAACAATGAAGATGTTTTGTCATAAGTTCCTCAGAATAATTAACATGTTGCTGTAGCTGATAAAATCTGTGGCCAGACAGAAACTTGCAAGTAGAAAAATTTGGAATCCTCTGACCTCCCACCTCTTCCTGAGATCATGAAGGAACAGCTGTTCTCCTCCCCGTTCCCATCAGCCTTTCTAGAGTGGCCGGGTGGTATTCTCCCAGAAAAAGTGCAAAGATAGGTGGCAGAGGGGCCAAAATTCAATGCCAGACTTAGCTTTCAAGATGTTCCTAATGATGGAGGCTCAATTCAGAATACTCAGCTGGCCAGAGAAAGGCTTTCGGATATGGCAGAGTGATTGACGTTCTTTAGTGCACAGTTTCAGGACAAATATTTGATTATGTAAAGAAGTTATGTCTCCTGGCACCCAAAGAACTGACTTACAATGACAAATGTGCAACTTATTAAGCAAATTCCACTGAGCCTGCAACACATACTAGTTGTTTTCTCAAGACACATAGTTGTTTTACCACCAAGAGCCCTTTCCTCAATAGTTCCAGCTGGCAAATCTCTCTTATTCGGATCTGTTACTTTGTAATCACACAAAGCTTCTCTGTGTGCTTTTTAAAATGCAAAATAATTTGATGTACTCTCATTCCCCTTTGCTGCCATGATCCTAGAGACCATGGATAATTGTTGGAGCTCCAAACCCATGATGTGAGTTTCTATTGGCGAAAGACTGGAGAGCCCCTCCGGGGCTCTTGTACTGTCTCCTCTGTGGTGGTGGGTGCAGCTTTGTTTTCTTAAGACGCAGGTCCTAAACAGAGATGCCTGCTTTCCATTTAAAGGGGTATGGGGCGCCTGGGTGGCTCAGTGGGTTAAAGCCTCTGCCTTCAGCTCAGGTCATGATCTCAAGGTCTCCTGGGATCAAGCCCCACGTTGGACTCTCTGCCCAGCGGGGAGCCTGCTTCCCCATCTCTCTCTGCCTGCCTCTCTGCCTACTTGTGATCTGTCTGTCAAATAAATAAATAAAATCTTAAAAATAAAAAAATAAATGGGTATAAAAATGCGCTCCCTATGTTCTGGAGTGCTCACTTAAATTCATCCAGAAAACTTGGCTCCATATGTTATGGAAGTTTCTCCTTTTCCCATAAGGCACATGGGATGGATGGTTGTGCCAATGGAGAGCATGATCACTGCAGTCTGTTAGAGTAACTGGCACAAATCGTGTGTTTGCTGAGGAGGGATATAATCCTAAGTGGGAATACCTCCATGGAGAGTATCACATCCCTGTCCTAATAGGTTAAGCATTGGAGAGGCTCAGGAAAGAGATAAGGATAACAATGGCTGCCTACTCTATGCATTCTACTTAACATCTGAAGACATGTTGCAGGTGTAGCAGATAGAATGATCAGTACCTATGGGGATAATTCATAAGTGAGCTTATATTTTTTTTAGACTTTTATTTATTTATTTCACAGAGAACACAAATAGGCAGAGAGGCAGGCAGAGGGGGTGGGGGAAGCAGTCTCCCTGCTGAGCAGAAAGCCTGATGTGGGGCTCGATCCCAGGACCCTGGGATCATGACCTGAGCTGAATGCAGAGGCTTTAACCCACTGAGCTACCTGGGTGCCCCAAGTAAGCTTATATTTTTAAATTGTTAGTGTATACAAATAGTAAGCTAAACAGTATAAGAATATGTATTGTATTGTGAAAAACTTCCTTCCCTGCTCTGTTCCCCAGATCCTAGTTCTCTCACCTTGAAGCAGAACGTTACTCTGAATCTGTACACACAGGTATAGAAGTATAGATAGCCCTTATTTTATGTAAGTGGTAGCATATTTTACCCACTATTCTGCGCCTTATTTTTATATCAGAAAATTTTAAATGAGTGTATGAGCAGCAAATTGGCATTTTTTAATAGTCAAAATAGTGAAAACTGGATAAAAAATTGTTAGTTGCTTATAAGCATGGTGTGGTCTTTCACAGATAATTTATAACTAAATTGTGAGGTGACCTAGTGAGGACAGCCTCCCTTATCCCAAGAAGATGATGGAGGCAACCTGACAAAAAGGGACAAAGCTGAACACAGGTGTCCCCTGCTACCTTCTTTTCACTGTCTGACTCAGTCCCTTCCTCCACATCTTCCCCTCTGTGCCATTTTCCCAGGCTACCCGTCCTGCCTTTCCAACCCTCTTTTCCCTCTTCCTTCTATAAATCACTCCCAGGTTTTTTCATCCACTCTTTCCACCTCCATCATTTCCACTTTCTAGGTTTCCTGATTACTACTCTTCCTTACCTTTGAGTTCTTCCTTCTTTGGTTGGAATGGAGAAGCTATCTGTGTATTGATGAAGAAACAGTAAAATTTGTAACAGGCTGGGTCTCGAGAGGATGACACTGAGCTGGTGATGGTGTGGAGCAAATAGCCCAGGAGCTGGAATCAAGACTGCCTTCCCTGCCTTCAGTACCTGCTCAGCTGCAAGAAGTAGTGTTATCAGTCAGGGTTCAATCAGAGAGGTAGAATCAGTAGGAGGTGTAGGTAGATTGGTAGATAGATAGATAGATAGATAGATACAAAGAGATTTATTACAAAGAATTTGCTTATGCAATTATAGCTGGATAAGCAAGTCCTAAGTCTTTAGGCAGTCAAGAAGAGAAGAACCCTGATGGGGCTAGAACCCCATGGGCACAAAGTTATTGCCCACAGGCAAGGTATCTGATTTTCTTTTTCTTTTTCTATCTTTTCTTTCCTTTTTTTTTTTTTAAAAAAGATTTTATTTATTTATTTGACAGAGAGATCACAAGTAGGCAGAGAGGCAGGGGGCAGAGACTTAACCCACAGAGCCACCCAGGCACCCCATAGTCTCTGTTTCTTGTAAGGTTTTCCAACCCATTATGTCAGGCCCAACCAGGGTAGTCTCCCTAATTACGTATTCTCATTAAGAACTTCACTTACATTTGCAAAAGTCATAGCAGCACATAGAATAGTGTTTGATAGAATAACTGGAAGGGGACATGTGAATACAATGAAATGGCTGCCATTTTCTTTCTTTCTCTTTTTTTTTTTTTTTTTTTTAAGATTTTTATTTATTTATTTGACAGACAAAGATCACAAGTAGGCGGAGAGGCAGGCAGAGAGAGAGGAGGAAGCAGGCTCCCTGCTTGAGCAGAGCCCGATGCGGGGCTCGATCCCAGGACTCTGAGATTATGACTTGAGCTGAAGGCAGAGGCTTTAACCCACTGAGCCACCCAGGCTCCCCCTATTTTCTTTTCATTCTTTAGTTCTTATAAGAAAATATGTCTTATAGCCCACATTATCCAGAAACATACTAGAGAGGCAATTCTGGCTAACACAGTTTAACCCAAACAAGTTGAAACACTACAAGGTCATCACAGAGAGTTAATAAACTGGGCAGTTGGTGGGCAAATGCCCCTGTTCTTGCCAGGCCAGATTCATCCTGGAAGAACTCACAGCTAATTATTGCTCCACTGTTGCTTTTGTAGGGTCCTTAAAATGGCACAAACAGAAATAGGACATTCCCATATGCCCTTTACCCTGCCTCAGAGAGCTCCTCAACCCTTCAACATAGTTCAAGGACCATTTATCGAAGGGGAAGAGACTTCTGCTAAAAATATATATTTTCTTTTTCCATGCCAGATTTGGAAAATAAACCAAAGCAGAGATGTTACAGAAATAACTTCAAGTCTCCTTATACTGGATATCTTTGGTTTGCTGATTCAGACTCTCCCCTCATCCTTGTCCACCTGTTCAACCTCGGGACTCTTGACAGGTTTTGGCTGGTTTGGACTGTATCAACAGTGCTTCCTTCCAAACCCCTCCTGGCTTCCAATTGGATTGACCAATGGATAATATTTGCAGGACATGGGGATAATATTTGCAGGAGATGGGGAAAAGTACATCCAGGAGTTTAATTCCCTAAATCCAGCCCTTAGTTTACTCTAGGTTGCCTGAATCCCTTCACTAAAGGGAATGCTCACTTCAAGTCTTCTCTATTCCAGTGCTTCTCAAACCATACATGGTGAAGGACCAGGTATGGCACAATTAGAATTTAAATTTGAATTTCAGATACTTACACTTTTTTAGTGTAAGTATGTCCCAAATGTTGTGTGAGATTCATCCTAAACATCTGTTTGTTGTTCATTGGAAATAGAAATTTAGCAGGGCATCCTGTGTTTTAACTTAATCTTTTCTTTCCGGCCACGACTCAAGCTAGGGCAATCAGAATCTCTTGCTAGGATTTTATTTATGTATCGTAGTTGAAAGAAAGAGATGCTGTCTTTCTGGGATGGTGTCAGTTTAAATGTCCTCCATTAGCCAAGTGAAAGAAACAGTACACTATTAGAATGACCTACAGGGACTTCGGAATCAAAAGATAGACTTGATGATGTTGTATGCTTAATCTAATTTGAGCTGGATATCTGTCTTTTGTAACCAGAGTCCTGTTTCAGATACTGTAACTTAGGAAAGTTTACATAAATAGTTCCACATCCTAAAGAAGTCAATTCATTGATCTAGAATTGGTCCAACTGACTCTACAATGAATGCTCTTCCTACTATGTCATTCTGCAACTATGAGGCAACTAAAAATTATGAAACCCTCAAGATACAGAACTCGAAGAAAAAGTGTGTGACTGGGTTCTTCTAATGCCTGGCCCTCTGAGCTAGTTCTCCAGTGGAGCCCCACCAGGGCATCGCCTTCTTTCTCTAGCCTCTGTCTCTCCTTCCCCTCCCCTGAAACTGTTTCCCTGAGAATAAAACCAGAGGCCCAGATTTCTTTTTAAAAACTTTACTCTGAAAGAGAAGAACATGAGCTAATTATATTAAATTGTATTTCTTCAAGGTAAAAGTACTAAACCAATGGGGCAGGGGTCTCTAATCATCTTATGCCCCCCACCGAAGGAATCTTTTCTTCAGCCTTCAGGGTGCAAAGAACTTGGAACACAGACAAGATTCTGAGGTCTCTCTAAATATTGAACTACCCAAGGAATGGGAACACACACAGGGGTTGCGCTGGCCTTCAAGTAAGAATTAGTTGTCAGAATGAAGCATCTCTTCGAATTAAGGATTAGGGAATCCTTTTGGCCACTATAACTCAGTTGTAAATGAAAACAAGAAATGGAATGGGCTGCTCTTGTTCCATTAGTGAGTAACCTTAGCCCCGGGCTTGGGCTTTATCCCACAGAGCAGAGAATTTCCACATAGGAATGGTGATTCCCTCACATCTTTGTATTTTAAAGCTATTAAGTGGGATTGATTGGAAAGAATAGATGTTAGGCAACAGTTGGAAATATAAAATAGGCAGGATACCCAAGCTAAGCTGTAGTAAACTCTCATCTAATGTTTTACTCCCCTCTAGTGGATTTTTTTTTTTATAGTATACGATACCCCAAGTATGATATAGCAGGTTTTAAAGGAAAGACTTTAAAAATATATTTAAAGCATGTTCATGTTCTGTAGAATTTTTGTGCAGTTCTGTAGAAATTCAAAGGTTTAAAAAAATGAAGTTTTGTCGGTTCCCTTATTTTTCAGATGAAGAAGCTAAGATCCAAAAGGGAAAAATGACTCATCCAAGATCACACAGTTGGTTTCTAATAGATCATTCCATTACTAATGGCAATTTTTAATGTATATACTTGTGGTTCTCATGGAAATAGCCTACACCTGTCTACTCAGATGCTTGTCAAATGAGGGAAGATTTATGCTTTTGAGGAAATTGGAAAGCAAATTCAGTAAGTGTATTATTGACTATGGATACTCTGGGAGGGGAGGGACTTGCACTGGGAAGGGAAGGCTAAGTACTAATAAGAATACCTACTGATGAAAATTGTGCCTAAGTAAGCTTTGGTTTGGCTTTCTCTTAGTGCTGCTAATGGATGCAATAACTTCTCAGAGGGGTCCTTTGGCTTAGAGACTACTATTTTTTTTTTCCCTAAGATTTTATTTATTTATTTCACAGACAGAGAACACAAGTAGGCAGAGAGGCAGGCTCTGCACTGAGCAGAGAGCCTGATGTGGGGGCTCGATCCTAGGACCCTGGGATCATGACCTAAGCTGAAGACAGAGGCCTTAACCCACTGAGCTACCCAAGCACCCTAAGACTTTACTGTCTTATAGTCTGAATTCTTGCTGCGTAATTTCCAGCTCTGCTTCAGTCTCCTAAAATGTTCACTATCATTCTCCAAAGCATTTCTACTTCCCTTTATTCTCCATATAAATTTAGTCACATGTTTTGTATGAAAATTATTAATTTGTGATACTATGCTAACATAATAATCTTATCATTAAAGTAACTCTTGTTCAATATGGACAATATAGTAAAGTATTAAAAAGAAAATAAAAATTTCCCACAGTGGTTGTTCATTTCAGCAATGTCTGATTAAGCACTTACTAGACTAATGCTTCCACAGATGACCACTATAAACTCTGGGCAAAATAAATGAAAAACAACTACCTGGAGTCAATGAAGCCTGAATAAAATTAAACAGATTATATGTAGAGAAGTCAGCATTTGGAAGCAGAAAATGACAAAGTGTGAGTTTTCTTTGTTTTTTATAGCTTTTAGCCTTAAGGCAGACCACATTTGGCTATATGTGTCAGTGCAAATGACTACAGAAAACCAATAATCTTTCTGGCCTTAAGAATCAGAACAGAGTTTAGGGCAATGATAGCCACTGGAAAGTGAGGGAAGAATCCTGGCAATGAGAAAGCCAGAGAAGGGAACCAAAAATTCTGTTAAAATCTTTGTTGATTCTTAAACTCTATATGTGGGTCAGATTCTAAATAACTTAAGACAAAATAACTGAATTGAGATTTGGGCCAGTGCCCAAGAGACTAGAGTTTAGAGCTTAAGTTTAACAATGTTACTTACCTACTAACTCAATATTTAAAAAAAAAAAAAAAAAGTGTAATACTCTTCAGAGGAATGTAACAGAATACAGTTTCACCAGCTAATGTTCACAACCAGGATACAAACCAAAATTACTCAACATAATATAAACAAATTCTGATCTATTTGGGAGAAAAATGGTAATAAAAAACCCAATATGATCCAGCTATTGGAATTGGACAAGAATTTTAAAACAGCTATTATAGTTATGCACAGTGATGTAAAAGAAAATATGGTTACAATGAATGAAAAGATAGGAAATTTCAGGAAGGAAATAAACCATGAAAAGAATCAAACAGGTTATTGAACTGAAAGTTAAATGACCTGAAATGTAAAATTTACCTGATGGGCTTAACATCAGAAGAGGTGAGAAAAGAAAGAACCACTGAACTTGAAGACATATCAGTGGAATGATCTAATCTGAAGCACAGTAAGCAAGAACACTTAAAAATAAAATAGAATTTCAGGGATTTGTGGCACAATAAGAGTATTATTGGAAGCCCAGAAGAGAGAGGAAGGAGCAAAAAACACAAATATTTTTACAAAAAATGGCCAAAATCCTGTCAATTTGATACAAATTATAAATTTACAGTTTAGAAAATCTCAACAAATCCCAAGTCAGAGAACAGTGAAACTGCTGAAAACTAAGGATAAAGATAAAATCCTGAGAGCAGCCAGAAAAAAAAGGAAACATTTCATATAGGGGAACAATGATTCAATGAGCACTACAGTCTCAGAAACAATGACAGAAGACAATTAACTAACATCTTTAAAGAACTGCAAGAAAAAAGAACAAGCATAACCTGTGAGTCCCAAATTCAACGTCAACAAAACTATTCTTCAAGAAATGAAGGCAAATAATAAAGACATTTTCAGACAAAAGAAAATCAAAGAAATTTAGGCTAAATGTATGCATTTTTCAAAATTCAATGAATGTATATTTTAGATATGTACATTTTACCATATACTCAAAAGTACTATAAAGAATATTAAGCTCTAGTTAATGATATGTATGCTAAAATATTTAAAGAGAAGTGTACTAATGTCTGCTATTTATGGTGAAACACATAAAAAATAAGAGATTAATGTATGACTAGAGGGATGGATAGATAAATATGTGATGAAGCAAGCATAATAAAATGTTATTGGTACATTTTATGGGTATATCATTTAAATGGGTACATTTATGGGTATATCATTCACTGAAAAATTCTTTTACCTTTGCTATACATTAGGAAGTGTTTACTAAAAATATTAGAAATATGAGATTAAAATACAGTTATAAAGATCTGCATTAATATGCTCTTATTGATTCTTTTTTCAATTTAATGATATTTTTTACTGGTTTAAAGAGGACTTTGCTCATGGCATTCAAACACTGTTCCAAACCCAACTCTAAAAATATAGGTTCCAGAAATATACTTGACATAGAAGTATCTTACTCAGCTTGGGTTGCTATAACAAAACACCATAGACTGGGTGGCTTAAACAACAGACAGTTATTTCTCACAGTTCTGGAGACTTGGAAATGCAAGATTAAGGTCCTAGCAGATTTGATTCCTGGTTTGCAGACACCTGCCTTTCTCTGTGTTCTCATGTGATGTGGAAAGAATGAACTTTAGTCTCTTTTCTTACAAGGATACTAATTCCGTTATGGGAACCCTAGCCTCATGAACTCATCTAAACCTGATTACCTCCCAAAGACCTTAACTCCAAATATGTTCACACTGGGAGTTAAAGATTGAACACAAACATTTATCCCAGAACAAGAAATTACTAAAAAGGGAAGCTCCCAAAAGTTCATCATATACCAAGTGTCACTTTTGATATTTTTATAAATTATCTTTCAATATTTTAAAACATTCATATATCATTTTATCAGTGTGACCTTATAATAATATTGTCTTCTTAAAATATTATTTTAATGTCTAAATTGTATGAAGGTATCAAAATTAAATCAATAGTTTTCCTATTATTTGACATATAAGTTGTTTTTGTTTTTTCACATAAATGTGCACATTAAAGAGATCACAGAATAAGAATCAGGAGCCAGAAAGGCATCAGACCTCTCAGTTGGAATGAAAAAAATTAGAAGACAGTGGAATAGTGCTTTTAAAGTTCCAATGAAAGGAGATTTTCAACTCATACTTCAATACTCAGCCTGTCAGCATGAATAATGCAATATCTTTTAAAATTTACTTTTTTAAAGAAACTCTGATGGGATATACTTCACCAAAACAAGGTGGCAAATGAAGAAAGTGGAAGACACAGGACCCAGAGAATGAGGACCCAATGCATCACAGTAGAGAAGGAAGGAAATTCCCAGGAAAGAGAGGAGATTCCCAGAATGATCCTGAAGGGAAGTTCCAGTGGTACAGTAAGCCCAGAGCACAGCTAAGGGAAAATAATGGAAAAAGATGGAAATACCCAAGAGAGGTCAGTCTTCAAGAAAAATTAAGCTTGTAGTACCTGATGAGTTTGTATTTGAGAGAGTATTTTTAGTGTGGTTGAAGAATTGTGGGTGAAGTACTAAGAGGTATATAAAAAATGAGAAAATTTTTTAAAAGACAGTATTTCCTTTAAAGAAGACTGAAAGTTGCATGTGGAAAGTAATATTATTATTGTATGCTATACACTCATCTCTAAATAATATTTATTTTAATAATGTAAACACTTTATACTGATTTCAGTAAAAAAGAATAATAAGCTATATTGAGATTTTCAGGTGGGGAAAGTATTTAAACGTAGGGGGCAGGCAGGTTGTCTAGGAACTAAAGCTTTAGCTTCTACAGGTGGAAATAAAGAGAAGAAATATAAAACTTAAAAAATTAAGAAAAATTAGTATGAACACATTACTTAGAAATTTGGAGGTAAATAAAGTAATTGCAGGTTGTTACCGGAATTGAGAATAGGAAAAGATGGGGCAGAATTGTGCTGTTTTTCTATATATGTGTGTTTCTGTACAAGTTTTAAAAACTCTTAATGGGAGATGTATACATATATTCTGCTGATCCAAGCTGGGGTACTTCAAGGTTGCAAGAAGCTCTGAGTGGGGCTTACAAAGTCTAATTACATTATTCTGAAACGCCACATAATTGCCTTGCACAGTTATAAAACTGCTTTTAGTAAGCCCGGTCTCCTAGATCTAAGATCTGGGTTCTTGGTAGAATTTTTTACATCATCACCAGACCCATCCTGTGACACAGACTGTATGGTATTGACTAGTTCAAGGTACGGTTGAATTGCTTCTATGGAAAAATGACTCCCCTGCGGCATGTGAGTTGGTGAAAGGCTGGTGGGGCTGACATGATAGGGCTTCTCAGGGACCACCACAGTTCCCCACCAAGGAGAAGTTAAAAGAGAAGAGAGATTAAGGTTTGGAGGGTATGTTCTGGAGACTTTTATATTAGACATACAGGTTAGCCATAGTTTGGAGCAGATGACCCTGAAGTCTCTCTGAGATTCTCTGAAGGAGTTTAATTCTTCATAGAATGGCTGCTAGTTAGTATTTAGGGCAAGGATTAGACCCCAGGAAAAGGTATTAATATCTCTTACTCTCCCCCCCCCCTTTTTTTTTCCTTATCAGCATGATTTACACTTAATCTTTTCTCCCTTTTTTGTCAAATGTTCTTTGTCTATTTTAAAAGAATATGTTATCCATTTTGGAGTTCCACATTTCATATGTGATCATTTGATTAAGACTGACAGAAGTGTGTTTAAATTTTCTATGTTCTTATAATTCCTTGTTTACTCATTCTGCTGGTTTAAGAGGTATGTGAAATCTCTAACTAAACAGTGAATTCATCAGTTTTTCCTTCTAGCCTCTTCAGTTTTTCTTTACGTATTTTGAAGTTGTCTTATGTTCAAACACATTTAGAATTCTTATTCCTTCCTTGTTTATCAAAACTTGAAAAAAACTTGAAAAAAACTATCTAGTGGCCTTTATTATCATTAGTAAAATTTAATTCCCTTACAAGGGAATTCCACAAGTTACATATTATTATTGTTTCAACAGTTGTTGTTCGTTCGATTTACCCATATTCTTATTATTTTTCTCATTAGTACTTCATTTTTGTATTTCAAAACTTCCTTTTGAGATTTTCTTTCTTCCTGATTTACTCACTACTAAATATCCTTGAGTAAAGATGTCTTGGGGGGGTACCTGGGTGGCTCAATCAGTTAAGCATCTGCGTTCAGCTCAGATCCTGATCTCAGGGTTCTGGAATCGAGTCCCATATTGGGCTCCCTGTTCAGTAGGAAGCCTGCTTCTTCCTCTGCCCCTCTCCCCTACTCATGTTCTCTCTCTCTCTCTCTCTCTCTCTCTCAAATAAATAAATAAACTCTTTGAAAAAAAAGATATGTTGGAAGTTCATTCTTTAGTTCGTTTGAAAATCATGTTAAAAGAGAAATTTTCTGAGTTTATAAATTGATGATTAATTTCATTCAGCATTTTGAGACACTATTCCACTGTCTTGCTATTATTGTTCTTGAGAAATCATCCTTTAAAGTCTAATTGATGTTCTTTTGAAAGCAACCTGTTCTGTGTTTATTCTAGTTGCTCTTCTTAATGTTCTACAGTCTCCCTATAGGGGAGCTAGGTGATTTGATGTATTTATTCTGCTTGAGATTCATTGGAGGTTCCCGAATATGATAATTCATGAGTTTAATAGATTCTGAAAAAGTCTTGGCTATAAGATCTACCAAATATTGCTTCTCCCATTATCTCCTTCTGGAATTCTGGTTTAGGGTATAGTTCAAACTTCTCAAACCATGATGTATGGCTCATGATTTCTTTTTCTTATTTCCTGTTTCTGTCTCTTGAGTTGCGTTCTAATCAATTCCTTCAGCCCTATTATTCACCTCACAAAATCTCTCCTTTGCTCTTTTTTTTTTTTAAGATTTTATTTATTTATTTGATAGAGAGAAATCACAAGTAGATGGAGAGGCAGGCAGAGAGAGAGAGAGGGCAGCAGGCTTCCTGCTGAGCAGAGAGCCCAATGCGGGACTCGATCCCAGGACCCTGAGATCATGACCTGAGCCGAAGGCAGTGGCTTAACCCACTGAGCCACCCAGGCGCCCTCTCCTTTGCTCTTTAGCCTGTCACTGAATTTCTAATTTCAGTTTCTAGACATCTTATGTGTTTAAAAAAAATGATTTCTAGTTATTTTTGATAAACTCTTATTCCTTGCCAAATTTTTGGTAGCCTTAATTTTTCTTTAAGCATATTAAACATAATGGGGGTTTTTTGTATTAGTTTTTGATTATCCTAACATATCCAGTCTTTATTTATTTATTGTTTTAAAGATTTTATTTATTTATTTATTTGACAGAGAGAAAGAGCATGAGCAGGGGGAGCAGCAGGCAGAAGGAGGAGCAGTCTCCTGCTGAGCAGGGCGCCTTGCCTGACATGGGATGATCCCAGGACCCAGATCATGACCTGAGCGGAAGGCAGATGCATCACCAACTGAGCCACCCAGGCACTCTTATATCCAGTCTTTAAAGGTATAGTTCTGAAGTCTATTGTTCTGCCTCTTCCTCTGGTATTTTGTTTCTTTTTGGGTTTGGTGACTTTTTTTTTAAAAGAGAGCCCAAGTGCCTTGAAGCATAAGGATTAGGGATATACCAAAGACTGGATTTATTTAAGGTTTGCTACTCTGCAAAGAATACTGTTTGCTTCTGCCACAAGTCTGGGGAGACTTTACAACCTGAGAAGAGTTTAAACAAAACAATTTGGGGGGTAACCTAGTAGAAATTCAACCACAAGCCACGATTTTGGTTAGAACAATTTTTATTTTCTTTTCACCTGAACCAAGAATGAAATAGGCAAGTTCCTTTATAACTTCCCTCTTTAGGGCTTTTGTACATTGATTTTCTATTTTGCCCACTATTTTGCCCAGCGTTACCTTCCAGGGGTCTCACTTTGTGTGGGAGAATCTGATTTGACTCACCTTGCATGGGCCTTATGCTTTTTCCTTCTCTGCCCCTCCCAGGGTACCAAGGCTTGCTGGGTTTCTTGCGCAAATTTTATCTTAAATACTGGCTGACCTTTCAATTCATCTTTTCTTGTGCTGGTGGCCTTGAAGGATTTTTCTCTCTTGCCAGGTAAACTCTTCATTTTATGACTTGTGGGTTAAAAGTAATAATAATAAATAAGTAGTCTTTTATTCAGTATGTTAAAGTATATTGTACTAGGAGAAAATTAGGGGTGATAGAGCTGACCATATTGAAATAAAAATAACTTGCTTCCTTTCACTTTTGATTTCTTTTTAACGTTTTCTCTCTTTCTTTATCGCCGTTCTTAGCTTTTTAATTATTTTTTATTCCATTTTTCTTTTTTGTCATTCTATTTTTCTTTTCATTTGCCCTTTTTCTTTTTGTCTCTTTATTCTTGTTTCTTTACTTTTTTTTTTTTTAATTTTTCTTGCCCTTCCTTTCCTATTTCTTTCTGTCATTCATGCAGTTTTTTAAACAAACACCAAAAAATTTTTCTTGGCCTATGAATAATATTTTATTCTCTTTTTTAGAAAATTAGCTTAGCCGTCACTAATTGAACAATGAAGTTTCATGTCATTGGAATGAAATCAATTTAAAATGCCTTTCACATAGTAAGCACTCAATAAACGTTTTTGTTTTTGAATGAAACTTCATTAAAGGTTCTAACTCTACTATGGTGAGCATACTGTGAGATCAAAATATTGCCAAGTAGACTGTACCTGTGACTCAGTCAAGTCTAACCCAGACTGACAGAGAAATCGATGGAATGTTAATTGATAGCAGCTGGATGACTGGCATGAGTACAGCCACAGGAAAGGGCCAAGGATCTCTCAGGGAGTATAAAATTTACATTTACTAAAGACCCCAGAGGCTTTTTAATGAGAATGACCTCTGGTTAAAATTAGAGTGAAGGGGAAATAAAGATAGTAATTTGGAGACTTTGGGTCTTAGCATATTTTCCACTTAATAGCCACTGACTTACAAAATGAAACTCATGGAATTCTCATAATAGTAATGACTTGCCCTTAATGATTTAAAAGACCCCATTAGGTGGGTTCATGACTTGTTGGTTAGCAACACTGGAAAATATACTAAGTGGAGAAAACAGGGATAAATCTTCAAATTTAGAACACTTTTATCAGTGTCTTGGCTGATAGAAAATAGACTGTGTAGATTGGGTCTCATAGAGTAACCCGAGAGGGTTTGTTTTCTCATGGGAATTGAAAGATGCTCCAGATGATCTTGAAGAGAATTATGACCAGAATTTTTTCTATCACTAGCTGGCTGTACATCTGTAAAGATCCCCAACTATATGGAAATTCCTGAGTTGATATCTGAATGAAGTGACAAGACCAAACCTTACTATAGGTTCTAAGATACATGTTAGTGGAAGACCCAGTCACCTTTTGAGCTTTGACATTTCCCCAAGAGAAATTGATAACCATCCTGTCCACTAAATGAGGCATCTGGTTTGTTAATATCAAGCTGGTTGATGCAACTAGATTGAGTACCACTAGTTTGACTTTGGGAATGTTTGAAATGTTTTTTTTTTTTTTTTTTTTTTAAGATTTTATTTATTTATTTGTCAGAGAGAGAATGAGCACAGGCAGAGGCAGGCAGAGTCAGAGGGAGAGGCAGGCTCCCTGTGGAGCAAGGAGCCCGATGTGGGACTCGATCCCAGGACGCTGGGATCATGACCTGAGCCGAAGGCAGCTGCTTAACCAACTGAGCCACCCAGGCGTCCCGGGAATGTTTGAAATGTTAAAGAATGATTAGTGTTTAACTCTATATTGATGAGTTGTTTTATTGATGAGTTGTTTTTTTTTTAATTTTTTCCTCCCAATATACACCTTTATTTCCCGGAGTATTTTAAAGCAAATTCCTGACATTATAATATTTCATCCATAATGCTTTAGAATCCTGGCTACTCCTGAAAACAGGGTCAAGGTTATACCTAGCTGGTCCAATAGATAAAGGAAGCCCCAAGATGTGAACCTGCTCCATGATACTTCCTCTTCACCTACTGAAGCTAACATGTACATAGTAATTTCCACTGGTCTATGTGTGAATTGACACTGGAGGACCTTAGAAGGGAAAAAGCATATATATCCGACTTATATTGGTATATTCTGTTGGGGGAGATGAGGTTTAGAGCAGTGATAAACTTTTGTTGTACTGTTTCCCTGAATCCTTCTGTGTAGGAAAACTTCTGGAAATTACTGAGGGCTAGAGATTATTATCTTGGGGTTGGGTGGGGTTGAGGGAGGAGATACTGTATATTAAAGGTGGAATTCTCTGTAAACAGGTAGATATACCAGACGGTTCTGAAATGGGTAAGGCCATCTGGGAGAAAACACAAGTGAGAATTTGGCATGGAGTTGGCAAGCAACCACACAAAAGAGTATGTCTTTTCTAAAATGTTTGTCTTTTCTAAGAAGTTTAAGAAATATTAAACAGGAGACTGGATGTCTTACAATTACCTGAGAAGGATATTTGAATTCTTTTACTTGCACATTTTAAAAAATATCTCACCTCTTTATCCATTTGTCATATGTATTACAAATATTTTCCTTTATTTGTTGTGTACCTTTTTAATATTTATGATGGCTCTTATTTTGTTCTTTTATGGTTTCTACCTTTGGTGCCTTGTTACTATTCATATTTTTCCAGATGAAATTTTTAATCATTCAGTTATGTTTTTAAAATGACATTGGAATTCTGTGGGATTTTTTGATTAATTTAGGCAAAGCTGACATTTTTGCAGTGCTGAATTTTGCAGTTTGAGACCTACTACATCCGTCCTTTTAATTTTTATGGTTTTCAGAAAATTTTTCTTGTATTGCTTTTGTTTTCTTTACAAAGGTCCTGCATATTCCTTAAGTTTATTTCTAGATATTTTATATTTTTTGTTCTGCATTTCAATTTCCAATGAACAAGTAATGGATTATAAGGAAATTATTGGTTTATATGTATTAAGTAAAAGGATGGTTTCTTATTAGTTTTAATAATCTTCCAGTTATTTTCCTTGGTGTTCCAGAAAGGTAATCATCAGCAGTAAATAATAATGATTTTTCCATTTCCTTTTCCAAATATATATGTCCTGTTTTGTTGGCGTCTCTCATTGTACTGGTTAGCACTTCTAGAGTGATTTTAAATCATAATGGTGACGATCCATGCTTATCTTACATCTACTTGAAAAGAAAATGTCCTTGTTGCAATGTTTTCCAAAGTCTCTTCTGATAGTCTCTTCTTTAAAAAAAATTCAGTAGTCAAATATGTTTTACAAACACATTAGTATATTAAAGACTGAAATATCTGTAGTAAATACACTTATTTAAATTAGATATATGCTCACCATCACCTAAAAGTATTTAGTATTAACCATAAACATCTCATAACCTTTCTCTTCTTTTTTTTTTTAAACAATAACTATACTCTTATTTGACTAGCTTTACATGTTTAAAAATGCTATTGGATGTTGGCTTGAAATAATTTTTAAAAACACTACTTTACATAAATTTCTTTGATTTCTATTTTACTAATAAGTAAATAATAAATCTTACCAAATTCGCTATAGTAGTTAATTTAGATGATTGAAATGCATTTTTCCTTTGATCAGTGTGATAAATTATATTAACTAGACATGAAACTATAGATATTAAACTATCCCTGAGTTCCTAAAATAAACCATTCCATGACCACAAAGTTTCATATTTTGGGGTTCTTCTGTATTTTAATTGCTAAAATTTAATATTTTGGGGTCTCTCATCACATGATATGGATCTGTAGTTCTCTTTGACATGATTGGTATCAGCCTTATGCCAATTTCATAAAATGAATTAAAGTCTTTTCTACTTTCTCTGCACCACAGGCCAATATTGTAGCATAGAAATTTCTGTTCCATATAAATTTTAGGATTATTTGTTCCATTTCTTTGAAAAAAATGGGTGGGATTTTGCTAGGGATTGCATTAAATGTGTAGATTGCTTTAGGTAGCATAGACATTTTCACAATATTTGTTCTTCCAATCCAGGAGCATGGAGCATTTTTCCATTTCTTTGTGTCATCCTCAATTTCTTTTATGAGCACTTTCTACTTTTCTGAGTATAGATTCTTTGCCTCTTTGGTTAGGTTTATTCCAGGTATCTTATGGTTTTGGGTGCAACTGTAAATGGGATTGACTCCTTAATTTTTCTTTCTTCTGTCTTGTTGTTTGTGTAAAGAAATGCAACTGATTTCTGTGCATTGATTTTATATCCTGACACTTTACTGAATTCCTGTACAAGTTCTAGCAGTTTTGGAGTGGAGTCATTTGGGTTTTCCACATATAGTATCATATCATTTGTGAAGAGTGATAGTTTGACTTCTTCTTTGCCAATTTAGATGCCTTTAATTTCTTTTTGTTGTCTGATTGCTGAGGCTAAGACTTCTAGTACTATGTTGAATAGCAGTGGTGGTAATGGACATCCCTGCTGTGTTCCTGACCTTAGCGGAAATGCTTTCAGTTTTTCTCCATTGAGAATGATATTTACGGTGTGTTTTTCATAGATGACTTTGATAATATTGAGGTATGTGCCCTCTATCCCTACACTTTGAAGAGTTTTAATCATTTTGTCAAATGCTTTTTCAGCATCTATTGAGAGTATCATACGGCTCTTGTTCTTTCCTTTATTTATGTGTTGTATCACATTGATTGATTTGTAGATGTTGAACCAATCTTGCAGCCCGGGAATAAATCCCACTTAATTGTGGTGAATAATCCTATTAATATACTGTTGGATCCTACTGGCTTGTATTTTGGTGAGAATTTTTGCATCTGTGTTCATCAAGGATATTGGTCTATAATTCTCTTTTTTGATGGGATCCTTGTCTGGTTTGGGATCAAGGTGATGCTGGCCTCATAAAATGAGTTTGGAAGTTTTCCTTCCATTTCTATTTCTTGGAACAGTTTCAGGAGAATAGGAATGAATTTATCTTTAGATGTATAGCAGTATTTCCCTGGGAAGCCTTCTGGCCCTGGGCTTTTGTTTGTTTGGAGATTTTTTTTTTTTTTAAAGACTTTATTTATTTATTTGACAGAGAGAAATCACAAGTAGGTAGAGAGGCAGGCAGAGAGAGAGAGAGGAGGAAGCAGGCTCCCTGCTGAGCAGAGAGCCCAATGCGGGACTCGATCCCAGGACCCTGAGATCATGACCTGAGCCGAAGGCAGCGGCTTAACCACTGAGCCACCCAGGCGCCCTGTTTGGAGATTTTTGATGACTGTTTCAATCTCCTTACTGGTTATGGGTCTGTTCAGGTTATCTATTTCTTCCTGGTTCAGTTGTGGTAGTTTATATGTCTCTAGGAATGTATCCATTTATTCCAGATTGTCGAATTTTTTGGCGTAGAGTTGCTCATAGTTTGTTCTTATAATTGTTTGTATTTCTTTGGTGTTTGTTGTGATCTCTCCTCTTTCATTCATGATTTTATTTATCTGGGTTCTTTCTCTTTTCTCTTTGATAAGTCTGGCCAGGGGTTTATCAATCTTATTAATTCTTTCAAAGAATCAGCTCCTACTTTCGTTGATTTGTTCTATTGTTTTTTTAGTTTCTATTGCATTGATTTCTGCTCTGATCTTTGTGATTTCTCTTCTCCTGCTGGGTTTAGACTTTCTTTGTTGTTCTTTCTCCAGCTCCTTCAGGTATAGGGTTAGGTTGTGTATTTGAGACCTTTCTTGTTTCTTGAGAAAGGCTTGTATCGCTATATATTTTCCTCTCAGGACTGCCTTTACTGTGTCCCACAGATTTTGAACCAATGTGTTTTCATTATCATTTATTTCCATGAATTTTTTCAATTCTTCTTTAATTTCCTGGTTGATCCATTCATTCTTTAGAAGGATGCTGTTTAGTCTCCATGTATTTGTGTTCTTTCCAAATTTCTTCTTGTGATTGAGTTCTAGCTTTAGAGCATTGTGGTCTGAAAATATGCAGGGAATGATCCCAATCTTTTGATACCGGTTGAGACCTAATTTATGACCCAGGTTGTGATCTATTCTGGAGAATGTTCCATGTGCACTAGAGAAGAATGTGTAATCTGTTGTTTTGGGATGGAATGTTCTGAATTTATCTGTGATGTCCATCTGGTCCAGTGTGTCGTTTAAGGCCTTTATTTCTTTGTTGATCTTTTGTTTGGATGATCTGTCCATTTCAGTGAGGGGAGTGTTAAAATCCCCTACTATTATTGTATTATTGTCGATGTGTTTCTTTGGTTTTGTTATTAATTGGTTTATATAGTTGGCTGCTCCCATGTTAGGGGCATAGATATTTAAAATTGTTAGAGCTTCTTGTTGGAAAGACCCTTTGAATATGATATAGTGTCCTTCCTCATCTCTTATTATAGTCTTTGGCTTAAAGTCTGATTGATCTGATATAAGGGTTGCTACCCCAGCTTTCTTCTGATGTCCATTAGCATGGTAAATTTTTTTCCACCCCCTCACTTTAAATCTGGAAGTGTCTTCAGGTCTAAAATGAGTTTCTTGTAGGCAGTATATTGATTTTTTTTTTTTAATCCAATCTGATACCCTGTATCTTTTGATTGGGGCATTTAGCCCATTTACGTTCAGGGTAATTATTGAGAGATATGAATTTAATGCCATGGTATTGCCTATAAGGTGACTGTTACTGTGAATTGTCTCTGCTCCTTTCTGATCTACTACTTCTAGGGTCTCTCTTTGCTTAGAGGACCCCTTTCAATATTTCTTGTAGAGCTGGTTTGGTGTTTACAAATTCTTTCAGTTTTTGTTTGTCCTGGAAGCTTTTTATCTCTCCTATTTGCAATGATAGCCTAGCTGGATATAGTATTCTTGGCTGCCTGTTTTTCTCATTTAGTGCTCTGAATGTATCATGCTCATTCTTTCTGGCTTGCCAGGTCTCTGTGGATAAGTCCACTGCCAATCTGATATATTTACCATTGTATGTTACAGACTTCTTTTCCCAGGCTGCTTTTAGGATTTTCTCTTTGTCGCTAAGATTTGTAAATTTTACTATCAGGTGATGGAGTGTGGACCTATTCTTATTGATTTTGAGAGGGGTTCTCTGCATCTCCTGGATTTTGATGCTTGTTTCCTTTGCCATATTAGGGAAATTCTCTACAATAATTCTCTCCAATATACGTTATGCTCCCCTCTCTCTTTCTTCTTTTTTCTGGAATCCCAATTATTCTAATGCTGTTTCGTTTTATGGTGTCATTTGTCTCTCGAATTCTCTCCTCATGTCCCAGTATTGGTTTGTCTCTCTTTTGATCAGCTTCTTTATTCTCTGTCATTTGGTCTTCTATATCACTAATTCTTTCTTCTGCCTCATTTATCCTAGCAGTAAGAGCCTCCATTTTTTATTGCACCTCATTAATAGCTTTTTGGATTTCAACTTGGTTAGATTTTAGTTCTTTTATTTCTCCAGAAAGGGCTTTTATATCTCCCGAGAGGGTTTCTCTAATATCTTCCATGCCTTTTTCAAGCCAGCTAGAACCTTGAGAATCATCATTCTGAACTCTAGATCTGACATATTACCAATGTCCGTATTGATTAGGTCCCTAACCTTCGGTATTGCCTCTTGTTCTTTTTTTTTTTTTGTGGTGAGTTTTTCCGCCTTGTCATTTTGTCCAGATAAGAATATATGAAGGAGCAAATAAAATGTTAAAGGGATGGGAGTATTTTGGTCTCTTAGAAGAAAGTACCTCCCAAAATTTCAAAGAATGAAAAACATATATAAGGGTAGACACAATGAAGGGATGGGATATGCCTATAAAGATGAGAAAAAAAAATTTTAATTTCTAAAAAAGGAGTTGATAAAGTAAGTTGGTTGGGAGAATAAAGAAAAAGAAAGTGGAGAGAATTTGCTTGGGTTGGAGACTAGAACAAGCCCAGAGCTAGATTTAGGGTATATTTTGATCTATTAGGAGAAGTTGTACCCCAAACTTTTTAGAAGTAAAAACCCTATGTGTACACAAAAAATAAGGTTAGATACAATGTAGGATAAAATATGACTATAATAATGAAGGTTAAAAAAAGATTATTATTATTATTTTGGAAAGGTATTGTTAAGATAAACTAGTTTTAAAAAATGTTAAAAGAGGAAAGGTAAAAGTTAAAAAAAAATTTAGCAGAAGAGAAAAAAAATTAATTAACTGCAAGACTAAAGAATCATGGGGAGAAAGCCAAGGATTCCATGCTTTGCTTTCTCCTCCTCTGGAATTCTGCTGTTCTCCTTGGTAAGTGAACTTGGTCTTGTCTGGATTTCTTGTTGGTCTTCTGGGGGAGGGGCCTGTTGTAGTGATTCTCAAGTGTCTTTGCCCAAGGCGGGATTGCCCTACCCTTACCAGGGGTGAGGCTAAGTAATCTGCTGGGGTCGGGAGCTTTTGTTCCCTGAATGCTTCCCGTAGAGTTCCGGAGGTTGGGAATGATAATGGCAGCCTCCCAATCTCCGGCCTGGAGTAGTTGAGAGCTCGGGGCCCCATTCCTCAGTGCACCCTCAGAGCAAAGCGCTCCCATCTCCCTGGCCTCTGGTCGCACTTGGAGAAAAGTGCTCAATCACCCCCATCTCCTTTGCCTCTGGCCATGCTCTGAGCTCATCCAGCCTGTGGCCAGTTCAAGGTAACCCTGAGTTGAGAGCTCACTCCTCAGCTTTGTCTCTGTAGCCAGCTTCCCTGCTCTAATACCTATGAGCTCTGTGACACTCAGATACCCCTGAGGTTATACCTGAATTTTCGCATTGGAGAGACCACCAAGGAGCCAACACCAATGCAATCACACGAGGGTTTATTCAACAAGCTTAAGCTTGGGCCCAAGTATACCCCACACAGGGACTTGGACCCCAAGCTTAGTTAAGGCAGGGGTATTTATGGGTTCCTGTTACTAAAGTAGGGTGGGGCTTCATGTTACTAAAGCAGGGTGGGGGTTTCTGGAACCAAAGCAGTGTGGGGCTTCCTGTTACTAAAACAGGGTGGGGGTCTCTGGAACTAAAGCAAGGTGAGGGTTCTTGTAAAGTAGGGGAAGGTTCAGCCCTTGGGCACAGGGGTGTGAGATGGCCTGCCAGAACTAACATGATTGTACTTATGCTAAGGCTAAACCTGAGGTGGGATAGCCTTAATTTTTCTCGGCCTCCACACCAATCCTTCTGTGACCCCATGGGACCTGGGGCCATGCTGGCTCCATGTGGGCTTCACCCCGGTTTAGCCTCTGGAGTGATGTCCCTCAGTGGAACAGATTTTTAAAAGTCCTGATTTTGTGCACCATTGCTCCGCTGCTTACCGGGAGCCAACCCCTCCCACCATGGTCTATCTTCCTGTCACTTTGGATTCACTTCTCCGCCTATCCTAACTTTCAGAAAGTGGTTGATTTTCTGTTTATGAATTGCTGCTCTTCTTCTCTTCCATCTCCTGTTGGATTTGTAGGTGTTTGCAATGGATTGATAAGCTATCTAGCTGATCTCCTGCTACCTGATGTAGTCTCAGCCTGCTACTTCCCCTCCATCTTGACTCCTCCCCTCTCTCTTTTTTTTTTTTTTTAAGATTTTATTTATTCATTAGAACAGGGGCAGAGGGAGAGGGAGAAGCAGACTCCCCACCAAGTAAGGAGCCCGATGTGGGACTCAATCCCAGGACCCCAGGATCATGACCTGAGCCAAAGGCAGACACTCAGCCAACTGAGCCACCCAGGTGTCCCAATGTGTCATTTCTTTAAAAAAAATAAATTATTTATTTTAGAGGGAGAGAGAGACAGCACATGAGGCAGGTGGGGTAAAGGGAGAGGGTGAGAGAAAATCTAAAGCAGACTCCCTACTAAGCCTGGAGCCTGATGTGGGTCTTGATCCCCTGACTCTGAGATCACAACCTGAGCTGAAACCAACACTCAGATGTTTAACTGATTGAGGCACCCAGGTGCTTGGATAATGTGTCATTTCTAACCTTGGGCCTCAAGTGGACATGTGTAATTCTGCTCTTGTTCTTGGAACTCTGCCATCTCTATGTGAATAAGCCTAAGTTAGCCTGATTATGAGGGAATACATGGAGGAAACTGCAGGGTCCCATCCAGGATCATCCTAGACAAGCCTGTAGGCAGTCATCTTTTAAACATGTGTACTATCCCAATTAAGATTAGCAGAGCTACCTCATAAACTTGCAGCTGACTGTAAACTAATGAGGAAACCACCCAGCTCACACAGAGACTCAAGAATAATAATAAATGTTTATTGTCTTAAACTACTGAGTTTGTTATGCAGTGATAGTTAATGAAACAGTTATATTTCCTTAGAAAATCATCCTTTACAAGATTTTTAAATTGTACTAGTGTTATATGGCATTCCATTATGATATTTCTGTTTCTTCTTATACGTAGTTACACCTCCTTTCTTAATCCTAATGTTTTTACTTGTTACTTGTTGTAAGTATGTGTTTAATTAGTTTTGCCAAAATTTTGTCTGTTTTATTGGTCTTTTCAAATAATTCACTTTTTTTTTTTTTTTTTTTTTTAAATTTATTTATTTATTTTTTTAATTTTTTATAAACATATATTTTTATCCCCAGGGGTACAGGTCTGTGAATCACCAGGTTTACACACTTCACAGCACTCACCAAAGCACATACCCTCCCCAATGTCCATAATCCCACCCCCTTCTCCCAAACCCCCTCCCCCCAGCAACCCTCAGTTTGTTTTGTGAGATTAAGAGTCACTTATGGTTTGTCTCCCTCCCAATCCCATGTACTTTCTATAGGAGTCTCCATCAATCCCTTTTAATGTTTATGTGTGCCCTTCCCCCACTTTTGATAGGCCTTTGCTTTTAACCACTCATACATCTCCAAAGGACTACCCTCATGTTCCTGGAGTCACTCTTTCTATAATCATACGACATCCCCTGTACTGGCCCATAGTTAGTGACAGACATTATGAGCGCTTGAAAACCCAGATGACTTGCCTCAACTTAGATCAGCCTCTGAGGTATAATATATCCCACGAGCACTTCAGTGGCACCTGGCCTAAGACTGGAACTATGCCTAAAATTACACCCTTACTTGGCTTCTTCCCTTTCCCAGTCCCACTTCCCCTGCCACCTTAACCGTTTCTCCAGGAAGCACTTCCTAACATATTACTTGCACATAAATCCTCCTCTCTGGGCCTGCTTTTGGAAAACCTGACCCAAGCTTACGTATTCTATGAAAAAAGATTAATATAGAGATTAATACAGGGAACTATGTGCTTTCAAAATCATTGAAAAGGAGTAGGAATCAGAGACCCCCATTAAGCTAAAAAATACACTGCCATAGTAACAATCCAAGGAAAGATGTCACCACAGACACAACTACCTCTCAGCAGACAAAACCAGTGACTAGAAAGTAGAACACTGTACATGGCCACTGTCATATAGATGCCACATCTTTAAGACCTTACTTCCAGGGGCATGTGGCTGGCTCAGCTGCTAAGCATCTGCCTTTGGATCAAGTCCTAATCCTAGGGTTCTGAGATTGAGCCCTGCATTGGGCTCCTTGCTCAGCAGGGAGACTACTTCTCCCTCTCTCTTTCCCCCTGCTTGTGTTCCCTCTCTCTCTCTCTCTGTCTCTCTGTTAAATACATAAATATAATCTTTAAAAAAAATACCTTGCTTCCAGCTAGAACCATCTGAAATCTATAGCAAGTTGGGTCCGATTCAGTTTCAGCTTCCTAATCACGATACTGCATCTAACTTGCAGAGCTTATTTCAAATGTAGAACCTAGCTGCAAGGGAGTCTGGGAAACATAGTTTTTATTTCCTACTCTCTGCTGTACAGGAAGGTGCCCTCGAGGGAGGTGGAAACAGAAGCTGATTGCCAGATGATCATAATCACAACACTAGAGGTGAGAGGAAATGAATTGGTATACATTCATTTCAGAGACCTTGTGCATTATGCTTTTTTTGCCTAGAACATGTATTTTCTCCTCTCAATCCTTATTCTATCCAGAGCTGGCTAACTGGTACTTATTTTCAGTTTTCCCTTTAGATCAGTGTTTTTCAAACTGTTGGTTATCACTGACTAAAGAGTCATAAAACTAATGTAGTAGGTATTTTTGAGCAAGGGGGGGAAAATATAGAATTAAGTGAAATAGAATAGAAAAATGTACTGTTTCAGGAAATGTCTGTTTTGGTTTTGTGTGCATATGTATGTGTGCAGCATTGCACTGTAAATTTTATTTCTTAGTGTGGGTCATGGTCAAAAGACTTGAAAAATATTTCCTAAATATAACTCCCTCAGTTCCCTGGTATTCTGATTGTGGTACCTCTCCTGTATATTAGACAGAACTCTGTAATGTAATTCACTTATTACAGTTCTTATTACACACACACACACACACACACACACACACAAACACACACATTCAATATCTGTTCTCCTCATTAGACTTCAGCTCCCAGAGGAGAAGTCAGATACTGTGCTTCTCTTGCTTTCTGTTACCTTGGCATGAGGTTGGTCACATGGCAGCTTTTTTACACATCTGTTGAATGAATAAAGGGAAAGGGATTATTACAGACTCTTATATCACTTAGTGACTCCTAGGATTAATAAGATTCAAGACTCAGAGAAAACTTGAAGTGCATAAGCTAGAAGTAAGATTAACAGGAGAATTGAAAAAAAGTAAAAGATATCCTAACACAAATCAGCCAGTAATATAGAACAAGAGTACCATGGAACTCACAGAGAAGGAATGGTCAGAGATTCCTCCTCTAGACTCACTGCAAAGGCTTGTCACCAGCTTCTTAGTGCAGGGGAATAGGAAACATGTGGGAATTACATTCCAAAAGGGGGATGTATAGTTCATTAGTCAGAGATCTCATCTGAGTGTGGGTTCATTTGTTTTTAACAAGTCTTTATGTACTCCTCAGAAGTCTTGAATTAATGAACCTCTTAATGGCATTGTATGTAGATTCCTGTGCTGGATGTACCTACCTAACCATAAAGTGAAGAATCTTGTGAGTAAAGCCAAAAACCAGTCCCTTACCCTTCAGAGAATTCTGTTGGAGGACGTATATGTGCAACTGCTGTGTCACTTAATGAAATGTACTGATGATGAGTTGAGTAGTAGTATAATAATGTATTAAAAATACTAACAAACGAAGCCAGGTTATATGAAATGTTATTATGTGCCTGGGACTGTGCTAAGAACATTATGTCATGTGATTTTTTACAGCTCTGGAAGGTTTAAGCCATATTTTTATAGATCAGAAAACTCAGACTCAGAGAGTAACTAACTTGCTCAAAATGGTAGAGGAAGTGGATGACAGTGAGGACTCAAACCCAGATCTGTCTCACCCCTATGCCTGTGCTCTCAACCACTCTGGCAAAGCAAGTGGTGACTAATTGTCTAATCCTTTTTCTAGCCCTTAATTATTGCTTTCTGCTTCTTTGTGGCCTGAGATTTATTTTAATTTTCCCTGTGGTAGATGGCCCATGGCATAAGATTCCACATTCATATACTATAATTGCAAAAAGCTTATGTGCATGGCCAAGAAAAACTTCCTTTTCAGATTGCAATTCACTTGGAAATATTTGCCTTTACTCTCTAAGCTTGAATTTATAGTTGGAATGCATAAGCATTTCTAGTTATTCTGTTTGTCCTTTTTTTCCTTTTCCTTTATTTATTTATTTTTTTTAATTTGTTGGGGACTTACTATGGTCAGGCAGAATTCTAGACATTGGGGATACTGACCAAGTTCCGACTCTGACAGAGTTTTATTCTGCATAGATATTATTTCACTGGAGGAGATAGATAATTTAAATTATATATATATGGCATAAAAAGTGGTAATAAAATGCCAGTAAGAGCAATTTTAGGAGATAGACAGTGACAGATGTGTGTGTCTGTGTCTGTGTAATGTGTAATATATTTTTTGTAAGATTCTCAGAGTAAGCTTTAATGATAAGATGACAGTTGAGCAAGGACACGGAAAAAATGAGGGAGCGAGTCCCGCCGATATGTAGGCAGAAGACCAGCAAGTATAAAGGCCCTTGGGTAGAATTGCACTTGTCTTGTTTGAGAAACAGCAAGTATGACTTGGGTGTGACTACAGTGGAGTGAATGAGGGGGAAATGGTAAAGATAAGAGTAAGATAGTAGAGAGTCTGATGGGCTCTGGTAAGGACTTTAATTTTATTTAAAGTGAAACACAGAACATTGATCAGAGGAGTAACATGGTCTCAATTACTTTTCAGAAGGATCACTCCAGTAGCTGGATGGAGTCTGTGATAAAGTGAGACAGCAGTGCAAGCTCAAAGCCAGACAAAAGAGGAAGCTCTGGCAGTATCTGAGGTATGACATGGGTTGGATTTTTATAGTAGTGGTGAGGCTGGAGAAAAGAACTGGAACCTTAATATAGTTTGAAGATTCATTTATAAGATATAGAATCCAGTTGAGTGGACAGTGCTGGAGATACTTCACGGGAGTTGTCAGTGAAGTGCTGGAACTCCATGAGACATCTTAAGAGGGAATGTAGTTAGAGGACAGAAGAGGCCCTAGGATTGAACGCTGGGACACCATGTATTTAGAGGTTGGAAACACCATGTATTTAGAGGTTAGGAACCAGCCAAAACGATGGAGAAGGAGTCAACAGTGATAGACAAGGAATACCCAAAAGTGTGGCATCCTAGCCAGAGCCAAGTGAAGAAAGTGTTTCATGAAGGAGTGTGGGATCAACCACCTCAAATGCTCTTGAGAGATTGAGTAGCATGGGTCGGATGATAGGGGGTTAACCATTAGATTTGACAACATTGAAACTGTTGACAATTCAACGAGAGGAATAATGACATTGAATGAAGGAGAATGAAGAATGAAAGAGAAGGAGAATGAAGGAGAAAAGAGGGTGTGGAGATAGCAGGCAGAACTAATTTTCTAGGGGTTTTACAAAGAAGTGGGTTGGAGAAGGATATTGATAAAGAACTTTTTTTTTTTGCATTTTAAAAAAGATTTTATTTATTTAAAAGATTTTATTTATTTGACAGAGATCACAAGTAGGCAGAGAGGCAGAGAGAGGGGGGAAGCAGGATGCGGGGCTTGATCCCAGGACCCTGGAATCATGACCCGAGCCGAAGGCAGAGGCTTTAACCCACTGAGCCACCCAGGTGCCCAATAAAGAACACTTGTTTTTGTTTTTAAATATGGAAGAAATGACAATATGTGTGTTGATGTGAATGATCCAGTAGAGCAGTAAATTAGCCTTAAGTAGGAGTGTTATCCACCTTTGAAATGGAAGGGAGGCAATGTGTAAGGAGGGAGATGCAGGTTAGTGGAGGAGGTGCATGTAGATTTAGACTCCTGATTGCTTTTATTTTCTCACCAAAATAATAACCAGTGTTAACAAATAAGAGTTTGGAGGAGAGCAGAGTTTTGGAAGTTTGAGAAGAGAGGAGAAAGGGAGAAACTGAATTGAACAGGAAAATGTAGGAATGCCAGGCAGTATGAGAGTTCACTCAAGTTTTGCGGCTATGAATTCAAATGGAGGCAAGTCAGTATGGTAGTGGGATTTTATCCCGCTGTCCTGAGCTGCTTGGGTGCAGGCCTGGGGGAGCAGGAGGAGAATTGGTTTTGCCAGGATTGTTGTCAGCCAGGCAAGCACAAGAAATTTTTTCCAGGCAGAAAACTTACAGAGGAACGAAAGGGAAGGGAGTTAGGTGAATATAAAGGAATAGTTATGATTATTCAAGGTGGCTAAGCTGGGTAAGAGAGGAAATAAGAGTCAACAAGCTTTATGGACAAGACAAGGCTGACAAGGTTGGATGTCCTGTCCTAGTCCTAGAGAACGAACATAGTTGAGGTGCTAAAGAGAGGTACCTGAATATATGGTTATGTGGTGCTCACAGAGTGGAATGATGAAGACTGGGTTTATCAAAAGACTCAGTTATTGGCAATGACACATACCTGTAGAAACTGCAACCCGGAGGCTCTTGAACGAGTTTGCCCTGTAATGTGGGAAGTAGTCAAACATTCCTTGGTTGCGGATAACCTACCACTTGGTTATTAAAAAGTGCTATTTTATGAAATATTATATTATTGAAATAATATATATTATATTATTATATTACGAAATAATAATATATATTATATATTATGAAATAATAATATTATATTATTGAAATGTTAAAAGAACATGAGCTTAATATTATTATGTTACTCAGTCTTTTTTGAAAAAGAATTTTACTTAAAATAATTTTAAAAAACATGAAGACTCCCTTTGGGCCCAGGGATTCCACATCTAGAAGGTAATTAGAGATGTATACTAAGATGAGTTTTCACACTGTTCATCACAAAATTAATTATAATAGCAAAATTTGGGGAAAAGTCTATTGGGCATATATTGATTAACTATATTATGGAATATTTATATAATGAAATGTTATACAGACATTAAAATATGACAAGGAAAATATTTTTGGCATGGGAATATATTTATCACACATTACCAAGAGAAAAGCAGTATATATATTATTATATTATTGGTAAACAGCATAGGTCTATTTGAATGAAAAATATTGCACAGAATACAGCAGTAATTAACTTTGGTTAGTGGCATGACAAATATTCTTTCTTCTTTGTGGAAGAGGTTTTCTCTGGGTTTCAAGATGTTTTAACTGAGCATGCACTGCTCTTGAAATCAGAAGATAAAGCAAACAATAGTTGCTGTATTAAAAACTCTACCTTTTGTAGTAACCTATATCCATTAACAATTATTGCCTGTTTATTACCTGGTTCTTTCCTTAAACTTGAGTAGAAGAATTCATCTCAAGTTATTCTTTGTTTGATTAGGGCTCCTAGGCCTATAGGTAGCTAAACTTGACATTCTTAGAGCAGTTATTCAGCTTCTGTTTCATCTGAGAGATTTTTAATGGCTATAAACTTTTTCACCCTTGTAACTGTATCTGTTTCCATCTGTCACTTCACATGTAGCTGGAAAAAATAATAAAGTAATAACAATTTCAAGTCAATTCTAAAGGCCTATCTAAAGTAAGAAATAATCTCGTTCCTTTTGTAGACATAAAAAGATGTTTTTCTTCTTTAAAAAAACACAAAACATTTCCCTCTATCATCAGATATTTAGCTGATCAGTGTTTACTGATTAATTTCTCAGATGTGAATGCAACTGGTACCCTTTGCCAATAGTGACTGCAGGCTTCCGGATCACTTCCAAATCGGGCTCTTAATTTAAGAGATCTGTCCCATTGTCTTTCCTGGAAACCAGCATTTAAAAACCATGTTTAATCAAAACCAACCATAGTTTTATTTTCCATTAAAAGAAAATCTAACAATTTCTTAACATTCTCATTGGGTTGTCGTAAGGATCTAGTGTTTTTTGTTAATGGCCTGGTTTGTTTCTGATTTCTGTCGCTTAATATCTACAGTGTAGAGCCAAGTGCATGTTTTCAACATTCAACTATTTTCTCTACACCCCAGGAAATGTGAAATGTGTGTCACATTCAATGAAAGACTGTGTTTCTACCATGGAGTCTTCTTCATTTAAGCAACTACGTTTGTATGTCAGTGCTAAAATTCTAGTTTCTCTCACAATCTGAGACAGTTAAGTAGTTCTTCTGAGTCCCTTATTCTAATACTGGATTTTTCCAAGCCAAATTTCTGCTTACCAATGTACATTTCTAGATTCAAATATGATGTAAAAATTTTTACTATCTTTATGGCTTGGTTTGATATTTTTCCTGTATTGCAAGCAAGGCTGAAATAGATATGCATATGTCAGAATTTTCTTCATATCAATGGCTCAGTGGACAAAGAATGAAATTAAATTTGCAGAACATTTACTGGAAAGCCATCTATAATAAGACACTGAACTTTTTATGAAGATGATGTCAGATTAATAGTTATTTGGTTTGACAGTCTAACTTTTGACTTCATGTATGTGTGTGTGTGTGATCTCTCCCACCAGCTGTACATACTTCTAATTTTTTAACTGTAAAAAGAATTCCTAAATAACAACCATTTCATTTGTCTGAATTCCCTTCCAATGTTTACCCAGATGTATTAATTTTAGCAGAGCCATAATCATACACATATACCTTTTCAATTAATTGTGTACTATGTCA
This sequence comes from Mustela lutreola, assembly GCF_030435805.1. Classification (NCBI taxonomy): domain Eukaryota; kingdom Metazoa; phylum Chordata; class Mammalia; order Carnivora; family Mustelidae; genus Mustela; species Mustela lutreola. Next base: position 74,334,732 of record NC_081296.1, on the reverse strand, counting down.
TCACTAAATGAAAACAAATTGTGGAAAACACAATATTGAATGGGTGGAAAGTATGAATTGTAGGGTATTTATGGAACTTGTCTCAGAGGCATTGATTTAATCAAGGCTGCATAGAGTTGCTCTTAGAGGTTTTGCTTTACTGAGCAACCAAGATGGTTATTTATAATCAATTTCTCAAGGGCTTGTTAATTGTTCTCAAAGTAAGGAAGGGTGCTTAAAAAGGCTGTATTTCTTCAGTTGGGATCTGTTGGATCTCTGAAGTATTTGTTAAAATGCAGCTTCTATTTCCAGTTTTGGTTCTGACATGTAAAGAATTTGAAAGTTCTCACTCCTGCCTTTACAACAAGAAGAGGCTGAACAAACTGAAAATCAGCGTGATTTCTTGGACCCATCAGAGAATTGCGGTTGCAGAACAAATCACCACCCTGAAATGTGGAAAGACCAGCAAATCTAGAGTCATAGCTGAGATCCGCTCACTTGGGGAGAAGAACTACTGGAGTCTATGACTCCAGTTAAGTATGAACACTTAAGTGGTCATTTTTGTTAAATTAGCTAGAGGCTGATTTTTTTATTAGCTTGAGAGTGAAAATCTCCTCAGGGCTATAGACTTGGAAAGGGCTGGCGGCAGGGTGTCTCTGAACTGCATGGGTCTACCTCCAGGAACCTTACTGTGTTCTCAAGTAAAGAGCAAAGAAAGATCCCTTCATAGCTCTGGCAGGGCGAAGGAAAAAGCAATTATTGTGACACATGACTAAGCACTCTCCATCACAAAAGCCTGCTGTCTGTGGGGGAAACAATTATCAAAGTCTTTGCCTGCCTAGAGGAAGGCCATGTCTCTGACAAGAGCCCCCTCTACCCTTTCCATGTCACCTAAGCAGGAAAAGTGGGAGATAGGAAGCAAACACTGGTGAAGTTTCTAATGCAGAGATGCAGGCCCACTGAAAGACAGTGGAATCACCTGGCCACGATACCAGTGGGGCTCCGGTACCTCCAGCTAGATTACAGCTTACATATCTGCAAGATGCAGACTCCCAGTGGGAGTTCTTAGGGAAACCCAAAGACACCAGGGGAGACGTAAATGAGGCCCCAGAGGAACTGGAAATCATTGGCAGCTATACTTACAGGACACATTAAACATAGCCCAGATACACATAAAAGCCTTATGCTACAGGCTTATATACCTTAGTTCCTATTAATCAATGTGATTTGCTTTCATCCAACAATTACAATGCATGGCAAAAGTTAAGAAAAATCACTGTCTAAAGACATAAAGCTGGCATCAGAACCAGACTCAGATATGACACAGATTTGAAATGATCAGATAAGATATTTTATTTTACTTTTTGGGGGGGAAGGGGCAGAGGGAGAGAGAGAGAAAGAGAGAGAGAAAGAGAGAATCTTAAATAAGCTCCATGCCCACCGCAGAAGCTGATGTGGGGCTCAATCTCAGGACCCTGAGATCATGACCTGAGCTGAAATCGAGAGTCAGATGCCTAACTGACCCAGACGTTCAGGCACACCCCAGATAGGAAATTTTAAATAACCGTGGTTAATAGGTTAAGGACTCGAGTGGTGAAAGTAGAAAACATGCAGGAACAGATGGATAATGTAAGCAGAGAGAAGAAAACTCCAATAAAGAATTTTTAAAATGTTAGAAATCAAAAAGATCATATCAAAAAAGAAGAATACCTTTTGCGGACTTACTAGTCACTAGACACAGCTAAGGAGAGTCAATGAGAGGAGATGGCAATAGATATTTCTCAAACTGATATGCAGAGAGAAAAAAGAATGGGGGGAAAAAAAGAAAGAAAAAAGAAAAGAAACCCAAAACATAGCCAGAACATAATATCCAAAAACTGTGGGACAATTTCAAACTGTGTACCATATATATATAACTGGAATATCAGGGGAAAAAGACAGAAGAAATATTTGATTAATAATGGCCAAGATTTTTCCAAAACTAGTCAGAGACACCAAGTCCAGAGAACAAACGGGATAAGTAACAAATGAGTACACTTTTACATATTCTATTCAAATGGCAGGCAGAGAAGGGAGGAAAAGAACTCTTACCTATTGGGGAACAAGGATAAGAATTAAAACAGACTTCTCATCAGAAACCATGCAAGAAAAGAGTGAAGTACTTAAAGCGATGGAAAAAAATAAATAAATAAACTCTACCAACCTAGATTCTATCTATATTCAGTGAAATTATCCTTCAAAAGTGAAAGAGAAATAAAGCTTTGCAGGAAAACAAAATTGAGGGAATTCATTGCCAACTGACCTGTCCTGCGAGAAATGTTACAGGAAGTTCTTTTGGGAGAGGGAAATTGATACCGTCAGCACCTGGGATCTACATAAAGAAAGGAAGAACATCAGAGGAGGAATAAATAAAGGTATGTTAAAATTATGTATTTTTCTTTTTTTTTTTTTTTTTAAGATTTTATTTATTTATTTGAGAGACAGACAGTGAGAGAGAACATGAGCGAGGAGAAGGTCAGGGAAAGAAGACTCCCCGTGGAGCTGGGAGCCCGACGCGGGACTCCATCCTGAGACTCCGGGATCATGACCTGAGCCGAAGGCAGTCGTCCAACCAACTGAGCCACCCAGGCGTCCCAAAATTATGTATTTTTTTAATTGATCCAAAAGATAGCTGTTTTGTTTTAATTAATGATAATAACAGTGCACTGCATAATTAGTGCCATAGAATAAGTGAAAAGAGGGATGGGGGTATATTAGCAACAGGCCGGAGGCAGTGGGATACTCTGTTAAAAGGCACCTGTGTTACATGTGAAAAGGAATAGTGATTTTTAAAGGTGGACTTAGATTAATTGTAAATGCGTATCACAAACTCTAGGTCATATGTTAAGATTGCCTTTCAAAGAGGTATAATTGATAGTTAAGAAAAAAGATAAAATCAAATTATGTAAAATCTTCAATTAATACCAGAGAGGGCAGGAAAAGAAAGGGTAAAAGGAACAAGGAACAAATAGAATGAATCAAAAATAGTACAAGTGGTAAATAAGTTTACTTTGTGCATCCTTAGTTCAAGTAAAATGTTTCAGACTTGGGGCTGCCCTGGCCTGTTGGAGACTTTTTCACCAGCATCCATCTCCGGTGTGAGGGCAGCTGCTGCGTTTGTGGGTAACAGTGTCCTCAGTTTGGGTTTCTTTGCCTATTCCTGGGCCTCCTCTTTGCTGCCTCCTTTGGGCAATTGATTTAAATGGAACTCAAGGAATGTTATATCAGAGGAAAACCCTGACCAGAAGAGGCTCATTTCTTTGTCCTGTGGAGTTCTCAGGAAAGATGTCTCACTCGGAATTTTTAGATAAGCAAATGTAGGTAGCAATGACAATAAACCCCTGGGGAAATATTCATATAGTTTTTTCTGGAATTCCGTGATGCCATCAAATCATGTGAATAACAAGCAAGTTCTGGCTCCCACCTCCCCCACTGGAATAGTGTAATTTCCAGGAAAATTTATCAAATGTTAGTTTTTGTAATAAGGCACATACCATAAAGCTTCAAGACTTGATATTGATCTAACAAGCAGTTATTGGATATAGTTGACTGAAATAATATTAAATTTGGGGATTCTTTTTTTTTTTTTAAGATTTTATTTATTTATCAGAGAGAGAGAGAGCACAGGCAGACAGAACGGCAGGCAGAGACAGAGGGAGAGGGAGAAGCAGGCTCCCTGCTGAGCAAGGAGCCAGATGTGGGACTGGATCCCAGGACGCTGGGATCATGACCTGAGCCGAAGGCAGCTGCTTAACCAACTGAGCCACCCAGGCATCCCGGGGATTCTTTGGAGTAAGTAAAAGGGCCCTCACCATTGCATGGCCTTAGAAATATGTCTGTGCTTTTTCTTATCAAACATACCCTTCCCATCATGACTTTCCTCCTCATCCTCCTCTATTAAAATTCAATTTTAACCTTTATTTTTACTGTAAAATTCACATTCTCACTCTGTCACGTTAAAAAATATGCAAATGATTCGTTCACGTGTTTATTTGTCACCGATTTGGGTCCTTTCTGCCTGTCTTACCTAGAATTAGCATTTAACTTAATCACAATAAATATGCTTTCTAGTACTGAAAGACAGTCACCTAGGGTGAAAACATCCCCGAGTGACAATCAGTTTTTTCTTTTTTTAAAAAGATTTTTATTTATTTATTTATTTGCCAGACAGAGGTCACAAGTAGGCTCGGGCGGGGGGTGGGGGGGAGCAGCCTCCCTTCTGAGCAGAGAGCCCGATGTGGAGCTCAATCCCAGGATCCTGAGATCATACCAGAGGTGAAGGCAGAAGCTTTAACCCGTTGAACCACCCAGGCACCCCAATTGGTTTTCATTGTTCAGCTTTTCTAGGGATTCCAAAAAAAAATAGGATCTGCCTTTATTTTCCACACTTAACAAATCCTGGCCAGTTTATTTGCCTTCAGAGGTCCTTCAGATGTTTATCATTGTAAATTATCATTATAAATTACTGCAGCTTCAAGCTCCTAAGAGAACATTTAAAATACTTTCCATATTTTAATGTACTCAGAGGCTTTCATACAATTAGACTAACATTTCCTAAACTGATGTTCCATGGATGTTATAGCTGGCCACAAAAGTTTCTTGCTGAAGTATTTTTGAGAGAATGTATTAAAGTCACTTTAAAGGGTTTTTAACACATTAATATACATAATGAATTGCTAGAAAGTGGTTTATGGTTAAATATTTGGACAGTGTTCCTTAGGACCCTTCCTAGAACTCCCTGCATGGCAAATTTAGCAGTTAACAGGCATTTTTACTATTGATTTTGAGTAGACGTTTTTCAAGGGAAACCATAAGTCTGAGCACACGTACGCAAAACTACCCCAGAAACTTGTTTGTGTTGGTTTTTGTGCATGAGCCACTCACTGATTGTGTAGGGGCTGATCTTGAAGATGAGATTATGTTTAGGGTGCAACCAATATTCTGGCTTACTAGAAGAGATGAAAAGATTCTTAGGACAGATTCAATACTTAAGTAGGAAGCCAGGGGTGGAGGTGCCAGTGGGAGATGATTGATAACGACCCTGGAAGTTAGAAATAGGTTAAGGGGTTGGTTAAAGGAAGGAGAGAAGAAAAGAGATGACATCCTTGAAGCTATAGAAAAGAGAAGCTATCCAGAGAAGCTGCATCTGTAGAGAGAACATCCAGAAATGAAGCACTGGCATTCCCCTGCTCCAAAACATTCAGAAGCCTTCCCAGGTGTTGGCAGTTTATGGAGTTCTTTCATACCAGGCTGAGGAGGAAGAGACACATTCATGGGAACTGGTACAGAGTTCTTCCTGAGAAGAGTAGAGGCAGCCAGAGAGTGCACACACGTAGTAAATAGGAAGAAAGCATTTCTCCCGGATTACGTTTCCAAAACAAGATGGTCAATGCTAAACCAAGTCACTGCTATTTTGCAGGTTCACGTGGAATGAATTACGTTGCCTCAGGAGACATGGACTGTTTATCTAGCGGTTGCATTCCTGAGAAGGAAGCTAAAGGGCATGTAGCAGAAAATAATGAGCTTTGGAGTAAAAAATCTGGAACCCAATCCTAAAACTGTTGCTCATAAGTAGAGTGATTTGGGACAAGTTAGCTTTCCTAAATCTTAGTTTCTTCTTTCATTTCTAACGAGAATGATATCTACTTCTTCAGAACATATTAATATGTGTAGAATAAATTGCATATAGAAGCAGAAGCATTTTTGAAGTTCCAATATATATTTAATTCAGCTTTGGTTAAAGTGAAAGCTAGAGGCCCACAAGTCATTTCGAGAAAGAAACTTTAGAGCCCAACAGGCAATGTGTTTTTAAAAAATGAAAACATGAACTTCTGGAAAAGGGAAAACTATGGAGACAGTTAAAAGATCAGTGGTTTCTAGGGGTTGGAGAGGAAGGAGAGACAAATAAGAGGATCACAGAGGATTTTTAGAGCCGTGAGTATATTCTGCATGATACCATACTGATGGCTATCTGCTATCACGTGTTTGTCTAGATCTGATATATAATACCAAGAGTGAACTGGAATGTAACCTATGGACTTCTGGTGATAACGTGTCCAATGTAGGTTCATCAATTATAACAAATATACCACTTGAGGGGGGGGGTTGATAGTGGGGAAGTCCACATACGTGTCATAGTAAGGGGTATATGGGAAATCCTTGTACCTTTCTCTCAATTCTGCTGTGAACCTAAAACTGCTCGAAATAAAAACTGAAAAAATCAAAGTGCTAGGTTGGTCATTAAATTTTATTTAAATGGAGAAAAGATAGCAAATAGTTATAAACCAATTATCTTAAAATTCATTTTAAATCTATAATGTGACATCATAAAGTTGGGTTTCCATTTAAATCTGTTTGCAGAGATATTTTTATTTAATAATTTAAGGACTATTGTGACTGTTTGCTATAGGAAACTACAGTTGTTAAAATGTACAGGTAGAAGACTGTTCACTTAAAATTATAACCATTTCTTAAGAGGTTGATTTCACCCACCAACCTAGTGAAAATTAACCCACTAACTGTTCTTTGAGTGGTTTATGGTATGAACTACCAATGTAAAAAGACTAAAGACTCTCAAAATTATGAACAGATCTAAAGGGTTTTCCTTTCTTAGAAAATGTATCTTACATATAATTTAAAAAGTGGCTAATGCATTAATTTTAAAATACAATGCAGAAACTGAATTTTCCTCGACACATACAAATATTTGTCTTAATCAGCTAGGTCTGCAACTGTTCCCTATTCTTTGAAAACTCATGTTCCACATAACCCACAGTCTGGCCAAACCTCAAGAATTCTAAATTAAATATTTCAAGTTAGAGATTGAGGACAACCCTACCTTTCCTCATTATGACCTTGCTTCTAGGGAGTTCTAACCTACCTGGATGGCATGCTTGCTGGTTTAAGAGTCATTCAAACTTAGCTGGGAGAGGAAGGACAGGGGAGATACACAGGTTCTGGGCAGTCATAGCCATTCTACACTTTCATAAACTTTTTGTTACCTCTGGGTTGACAGCTGACGCTGTTTTGATAGCAGTCTTCTATATTGGAGGTGTGTGTGTATGTATAGCAAGAGAAAGAGAATGCTAAAGCAAATTGGCTGAAGTGTTTACAATTAGTAAATCTAAGGTATATAGATGTTCTTTGTCCTATTCTTATAATTTTTTGACATTTAAAATTATTTCAAAACAGAAAGTTAAAAAAGAAGCATACTTGGAGTTTCATGGAAGAATCTCCCCACATATCTCATGTTAATTGGAAGTTTGGTCTGCACATAGAAAACCTCTAAGAGGTGGTGCTGCCTGACTTCCTTTTGTCAGTTCTGACTCAGCTGACACACCGTGTTATACGTAGATGAAGATTTAATAACCTGTAAGGAAAAATGATTTGCCTAAGAAGGCATCCTACATCTCTGGTTTTCAGAAAAATTGGGGACATAATCTAGGTTTCCTGACCCCGACTCTGTGAAGGTGTAATAACCAGGTGGTAGCCTGGACCTTTTTTCCATAATAAGCCTAGCCTCGTTCGCTTAGTACGAAGTCCCAGTGCTCATGTTTTCTCCCGACCTCTCTCATCTCTGCCATACTCTTCTTTTAGGAATAGTTCCTGGCTGTGGAGGATTCCACACCAGCATGGCACGGGTCCTTATACCCTGAATGGCATGAAATGTCTCTTAGAGCAAGAGTAAGCCATGGCCCAGACAGGGACACATGTCACGGCGGACTCCAGGGCTGGAGTCTGGACGTGATGCAGGGAGTGAGGCAGCAACATGGCAGCAGGTGGCCTGATGAGCCAGATGGATGTTCTGCAAGTACTCATCCTTCTCAGCGCACTGCCAGGGGAGCTCTGAGCAGGACTACCCCCTTTCTTGGAATGAGTTCCTTGACTGGTAATCAAATCTGGGCTCAAATTTGACCAATGCTTTAAAATATAGTGTATTAATAGAAAATCTGGGGTATGTTAAGACCAATATATCAGGAAGTGATTGCCATAGAAAAGATAGTTTATTATTCAAAGTTCCCAAGAGGGGAGGGCAAGCCATACCATGGGTGAGAACACATGGGGAAGCACAGGGCCATTTAAGAGGCAGAGGGAAAGGGAGGAACTGTTCCTGGCAAAAACCTTTATTGTGGTTTCTGCAGGGATGGATTTAAAATTTGCATCAAAAGCATTATCATATTCTCCATCTAACTGGACAGTTGTGTTATAATCCCATTACATCCATTGGTTTTTCGAGGCACCATAATATTAAAAAATAATGTAAAAGATTCTAATGAATATTAGAATTGTTAGCAACAAACCCAGATGCAATGGAAACTTTGATGTAAAGGTGAGATGGCTTTGACTATTCAGAATTGGCCAGTGGCTGACTATGAAAAGAATTTGGGGCTTTGAAGTTCAGAGAAGGTAGAGTTCAGACTTAACATGATAGACTTGACACATTTGTGGTCCCCACAGAGTAAAGCTAGATGTGAATGAGAGTTTGAACTAAAGTAACTCTATACCCCATCCAGCTCCAGGGACTGTAAGTTGTTCCTGACATCAGCCCCAGCATGTCTTAAATCAGGTTCTCAAAGGCCTCCAGAACAGGGCTAGCTGGGAAACTGTATGGAGAATGAGCTGCACTGGAAGGCAAAGAGGCAGCAGATGAATGCTGTAGGAACAGAACATCCCTAAACAATGAGGGAGAGGGTTATGTTGGTGTCCCTAACATGGGACATGTACTGTGGTTTGCTGTTATTCATGTTACTGCTTCTCTTTCTGCAGCATTTTACAATGAAGAGAAGGCTGAATGGAGTGGTGAGTACCAGCCTAAGCGTTTGCAGGCATGACCTCTTTCTTCTGACTTTGTGACTCCTTGCGTTGGATCCTTGCCATTTTGCCTTCCTCGGCTGCCTCCTAATGCTTCCCAGTTCCTCATATTTCCCTAATAATATCTGACTCATAGCTAGCTCTCTGGAGAGTTTGAAGTGCGTTTTATATTGAGTGCCTGCATTGGTCGCCTCTGTGAAATAAGTTAGTTGGGGGCTTTGCACTATTGGATCATTTGTTTTTATGTTGGGCCACCTTTGAGGGCATTGGCTATACTGATATTTGAATTTTCTTTTTCCTCTGTGATGTCTGGTTTCAGCCTTCTTGTGATACCTCAGGGTATATCTCCCTTACATGTGTTTTGACCACCCAACTACTAGCTAGAACCAGGGCTTAGATATCCTGGGTGGCAAGATTTAATGGGTAGCTTTTATTAATTCCTAGGTAATAAAATGTAAAAATAAGTCTTCAGATGCATTTAAAAATGTGTCATGTATTATTTTAGGCATGTGAGCTATGAAATAATGGCAATAATGATGTGTTTAAACCCATTAAATCATGTAGCTGGCTCAAAGTGTTCCATAAAATAGAGTGGGAGTAATAACTGTAGGTCAAATTGAATTCTGAAAGATGACCACACAGGGACCAGGCAGGCTCAAGAACATGAATATACTCTGAGGCAGAAATCATTTTAATGGAATTTCCTGTTTTACAGAGAACACATGTAGTTCATAAGGCAAAGATAGCACGGAAGGTGTAGATATTCAATAACTGATTCAGACATCAAACAGGATGGCCTGCTGGAATAGTCCTTCCATACGTCTGTGAGGGTTCAACCAGTCCTACGTGTAAAGGAATCCGGTAGGCACTTAGGAATTCACGGTTGATTTATTTTAAGGTGCTTTTCTCTGTATCTCATTCAGTTTTCTCACAACCCCTAGTGAGGCAGGTGGAGCAAATAGTTGTCTCCCCATCTCACAGATGAAGCACTTGACCCTGTGGTACCTCTCCAACTTTAACAAACGTATGAAGCCACTGGCGCCTCTGTTAAAATGCAGATCCTGCTACAGGAAGCCTAGGATGGAGCCTGAAATGCTGCCTTTCTAACAGATAACCCGATGATGCTGATGCTGCTCTGTGTGGTGAGATCCTGTGAGACTGGAATGATTCCAACTGGTCTGGCCAGGAAAAGTCATTTCAAGGCATAACTACATGGAAATGACATGCTTGCTGAGTTATTTTGCTGATACTCTTGGCTAATCGTTAAAGAAATAGTGCAGATCTCCACGGTAGAACTTACCACGATGAATTGTATTTTACTGCACACTGAGCAGATTCCCCGAGGAGAAGTACGGGTGGTGATGGTGGTAAGGGGGTGAGGTGGGAATACGTAAGGATGAAGATGATGATCCTGAAAGGAAAGCTGAAATGTACTGAGCACTTACCTTGTGTCAGGCATTGCACCAAATCCTTCACATTCCCGTCCTTAATCTTTACCACCGTCTTCCCCATGGGATAACTCCAGTAGTATCCCTAACCTACAAAAGAGATATTTGAGGACTAGAGAAGATAAGTAGCTTGGAGCTGGTTTTCAGACCCCGATCTCTCTTGTACAGGACAGGGCCCTTATCTTCCTGGTCTTTGCCTTTTGACAGCTGGCATAGAGCTGGTGAGGGGTGGTTTTCAGTTTTGGGGAATGGACATTTTGGGAGCCTAGAAGAGGTTGGGCTCCCTCAGAAGTACCACAGTAACAGAACGGGCTGCCTCGGTGGAGTGACTGCCCTGATTCTAGGGTGGACAACTGTACTAAGGGGATTTACACTGTGTTTTGCTTCAGAGATGACCTGAATGGGGTAAAATACGAGCCTCAGGGGCAGTCTCTGTCTGGACTGTCCTCGGCATTTACCAGAGTAGCATTGTTCTATCGGATTTGTAGATTCAGGTTCTGTGGGAGATGGTGTTTGAATAAAGCTTACTGATGCTATAAACATATCCATAGTCTTTAGACCAGATGATCTCTTAAGATCTTGTCTAAAGTTGACATTGTTTAGTTTGGTCAAGGTCTCGTGCTAGTGAGTACTGGAGCTTGGACAAGAATCTGGTTCTTTCTTCTAACCCATGCTGTCCTGATGCCTAGACCTAGTAGGCTCTTCCTCAGACAACTCACTAAAAAAGTTAGTTCTTTTTAGGCCCCATAATTGAGGGAAAAGAACTGACAGTTCAATGACTTTGGTACAACACCTGACTCCTCCACTAATTAGCTATTGAATCTTGAGCAATCATTTATTTACCCATTAAATATTTATTCTACCTCACTACGGACCTGGCAGTGTTTGGAGCACTGGACATATACTAGTGAACAAGGAAGACAGAGTCCCCGCTCTCATCAAACATGCATTTAAAGTGGTGATACACTGGGCCCATAGATGGCTCTGTCAGTTGAGGGTCTAGCTCTTGATTTCACCTCAGGGCTTGATCTCAGGGTACTGGGACCTAGCCCTGTGTGGATTCCCACATCAGACTCTCCGCTCAGCCGAGAGTCTGCTTATCTTTCTCTCTCTCCCCCAGTCCCTGCTTGCATGCTTGCTTGCTCTCTCTCACACAAATAAATCTGTAAAAAAGAAATAAAAATAAACTGGTAATACAGAGAATAAGAAGCAGATTGGTAAACAAGATAACTTTTCCTAATAAGAACCACCACACAGGTGAAAAAAATATAGAATGTAAGATCATACAGGGAAGTGAGAACTACAGAATGAAGATCAACCTTGGGCTCTAACAGGGCTCTTGATGAAGAAAAAGCTCTTTACTTTTCCACCTTCCAACAGAAGGAAAAATTCTCTAAAACAAACCCCCCCCCCAAAAAAAAACAAGAAACTGAAACAAAACAAGGAGATCCATGTCTCTTCCGAGTTGGATCTATCCTTTTGGTGTTGGGTGACCTGTACTCCATACAGGTCATGAAGGGTCTGAAGACTCTCATCTTCAGAAGGCTTGCCTGGGACACATAGGCACTCAGCACATGCTTCAGTAGGAGCGAGAAAGCCCGACATGTGGCACCAAATTGTTCCAGGTCTCCCTCCCGGCTTGGTTTTCACAGTCTGCCCAAGTAGTGAGCAGATGTCATAAGTGGCCAACACGGGTTCCCACGTGTTTTTGCTGTTTCCTCCTTTAGTCCTGTCTTGGCAGGCAGTTTGTATTAGTGAAAAGAAAGAACACTCTACCAGGAAACCTGAGCTCCAATTAGAGATCTGTCACTAACCGGTCAGGTGACCTTCGGGAGTCTTAGAATTTTAGAACACAAGATCTTAGGGAAATTCTCCTTTTATAGACAAGGAAATGAGATTCTGAGGAGTCCGTCTTATTTGGTGTATGTGGACAGGTCTAGAACCTCAGGTCTCATGATTTCTAGTGCAGTGCTTTTTCTGTAGCAAAATGATCTCACTCTGTCTCTGGCTGGACCTCATGTAGCTCATCTGTAAAATGAAGGGATTGACATGGCTCAGGGCCTAATCAGTGCACAGATGTGCTTCATCTGGTTAGCATGGGCCTGTCAGGTCCTTCAGTGTGAGTCCATGGAGTGGGTTATCAAGTCTCTGGTTGACACAGACCCTGTCACTCCCATTCACCATTCTCTCTCAACTGCTCGACCCCTGTTTGCATGAGTTTAGGACCCTGGACTAGAGGATCTCTTAGATCCCTTCCAACTTTGAACATGTCTGATCCCGAGTCTTCTCCTTTCACACTTTCAGACAGCAGACAGAATTTCTGATGGGAAAAGAGAATCTTTTGGACTGATATTGTCCCTTTCTGGCAGAAATACCACCCATCAAATCAGAGAGGAGTGAGAAATTACAAAAGTTTAGTCATCTCAACCCAAAGAGGCCAAAATCTGACTAAAGACAGCCGTGGCTTATTATAAATTTAACTCATAGAAAACCACCTGGCAAGATCAAGAAGTGAACCCCTTTGGGCTTAGGAATAAAGAGCCCCTTGCAGCTAAAACTCCACCCTTTCAGGGAGACCCCTGCATCACACATGCAGAAAGTATGTGAGCCTGAAACATCATGTTTTCTGGGATGGCGGTGTCCCAGTGGATCCAGTCCGAAGCTTAGTGCTGGGAGGAGCAATGTTGGCTACAGATATTGGCCTCGAATGAAACAATGACTATGCATGCTTCAGGGAATTTTACTAAGTATGAGATCACCCTGGCTGTGCTGGGCTTTCTTCACACAGCCTGTTATCTATAATTGGGGAGTTAGAAAAAGCAAGGACTTTAAATATCCCAGGGATCCTATCCCTTGCCCTACAGAGTGAAGCTCCATCTCTAGCTCTGCTAGCCCCCTGCCCATAGAACACTGGTCTCGGATTCAGGGAGGCTTTTACCTCAAGTCAGTCTGCAGTAGAAATGCACCTGCATGGTTTTCTCTGTCAGAGGACCTGTGTGGCCCAAGTGACCAAACATCAATTCCATTATGCCTCATCTTCCTGATCTCTCCATTCCCCTATTTAACCACTTATTCAATAAATGTTTATTGAATATTTGCCTACCATGTACCAGACATTATTCTAGTGCCTGGGGCACATGAATGAACAAATCAAGTTCTTGTGCTTGTGGTGCTTACATTCTATCTGTGCAATAGGTGATTATTCTGGATGGATCCTAAAAAGATCTAAGGTTTTATGAGTGCCTTCTTAGTTGCCAGACAGGCTCTTGGACGCTATTTTAAGGGATGCTAAGGGTCTAAGATATGTTTTCCTCATTCACTTTTCTCCTCACACCCACAAAGGCTGTGAAGAACAAAAATACAATTTTCCAGATTCCGTGGCTCTTTTTCTTCCACCAAACCTATAACCATTAGAGAGTTTCAAGGCTTAATTATCACAAACTGAATTCCCACTCTCCATTTCTGAATGCTGAAAGTGGATTTTTAAACCGCTGCTTTATATTTAGTTTAAAGACACTTCTTGGATCCCCATGTGGAAACTCAAGATGTCTATAAATGAAATTGTCTCTCCACGACTGGCTATCCATCCTCATTTTGATATCTCTGTCATCAATACCAACTTTTTTTCCCCCTTTCCTCTCATGTTCTCAGTTTAAAACCTTGTCTCCACTCACTTCTGATATCTCTGACACTCAGCTTATCTACTAACTTCTTTCATCTTGTTCCCCATGTCTGTTCTGTCTCTTCATTGTCACTCCTCCCCCCATGCTCATTCTTGGGTGGGTACATCAGCCCCTGCCCCAATCTCTCCTGCACGTGCACTCCAGACAAATATGCCTTAAACACAGCTTTTATCTCACCACTCCTTGCTCCTATCAGACATCTAAATCCCTTGCCAGTTTTCTGAGCCCTTCATGACTCCTCTATACTGATCCAACAGCTTTTTCCATTTTCCCATTTTCCTATACATGTACGCTCTGCTTTTAGTCAGGTGAGTCTCTTAACGTTCCTCAAATGCACAAAGCTCATTCTACTTATATTCACACTTCTTATTCTCAGCCAGGACAGCCTTCTCTTCTTTCTTCCTTTAGCCTAAATGGGTCACACACTTTTTATTTGGAATAATTCTAGTGTCACTTCCTCCATGGAGCTTTCACTGGCCAATGAAGAACCTCTTTGCTGTAGGCTTCCATGGGTCTATAATTTTCCCATGGCATTTAGCAATCATTTACATTTGTTGTTAAGTGGTTTGTCTGTTGTTTCTTATATTAATCTTGTCTCTCCAATGAACCAAAGTTCCATGGTGAGAAACTATAGACAATATCATAACATATGCAGTCTATTGTACTACACTATACTACACTATACTATAGAATTTTGTGCCTAAGCTTTTGACCCTAAGCTTTTTGGTTGATTGTTTTTGGTAGACTCTACCCACATTTCCCCCATGAAATAGGGTGTTACTGCCCTTCATTGTCCTTTACAACATTTTGTGTCAAAGATAAAGAAAACTTGGCTTTTTAAGAAAAAATAACTGGATATGTTTATCCCATCTTTGAGTATACAGATATATTGTGTTTTGGGGCACAGGGTTTATCCTGCTGTTCTTGGCCATATCTTTTATATTAAATCCCTCACTTTTTTTTTATATTCTACTCACCTGATCTCAAAGGATAAAAATAATATTAAGGGATATTAGAGATGTTTGTGTACTTTCTTCTGTCAAAGAGCTAAGGCTTTATAATCAATTATATAGAAGAGAAGTCACTTTATGCCTGTTAACATGAAAAATAATTTGTCTAGAAGAAACAGGAATATAGCTGTTTATCCTCTGGCAATATATGCAGCTTCGAACTCAATGAGCTAAAAATCTGTTCTTTTTGGAATATAAATCAACTGTCAAGAATCTGTGTACCAAATGATTATGTGTTGCATATTTCTCTCTTAATTCATGCGCACCATGCATTGTGTAACATTACTTCATATGCCGTAATCATGTGTCACATGCAAGATACATAAAATACGTCATGAATGTCCCACTAGATATCAAAGCCATCCAAGTCTAATTAACTTATTTTACAGGCTCTAGTTCCTGTCCCAGAACATGCAAACATCAGAAGTCAGTCTAAATATTTGAATACCTTATGGTAGTAAATCATTTACTACCATTATGGTAGTAAATCTTTTACTATTCTTTGGTTATCCGTACATTTAGTCTGGATTTCTTTCAAGTATAGTTCTTGTTTTTTAACATCACTTTCATGTGATTTAAAAAATCTTATATAAACAAGAACTCCTTTTATATTAAGTAGGTTCATGAACTGTGAATTACTGCATGTGGCTCATTTACCATTTTAATCCTCTTTAGGTTTTTCAAGAGTCAGAAGTTTTTATCTTGTTTCACAGCAGAGCAAAAATTATTCTTTTAAGTAAAGAGAATCCATAGGCCATTAGAAAATCTGCGAAAGAGAATAGAGATGCTTTTCTTCCCAAGCCCCGTGGACATATTGAGGTTTCTAGCCATTTGGAATCTGCACTACCTCAGAGAAAGATAATACCGAGGATGTGAGGGCATAGAAGGAAAGTACATGGTGCAGTCTGGCCTCCATTGTCTTTTCAGTGCAGATTATTGTATCCACAGAGCTCAGACAAAAGAGAATATGAATTTGTTGATGTGCAATATTGCTCAAGGGCACAAGCCTTATAAACCCTACCTCCACCCCACATCCATTCCCCTCTTCTTCTGACACACATGTTATGCACCCTCTACTTCTCCATATGCATCAGGATCTGGAACAACATAGCGGAGCATGGGCTGGACAGTGTGGGAAGACCCTGTGTCAAGAACTGTTATGCTTCCCCTGCCTACCTTGGAAGAAAGAGGAATTTTTCCTCTCAGGAAAACTTGCCACATTCAAACAAAAAGAAGTAAGAAATAAGAAGTAATCCTTACTCTGTAGAGGCCCTCATCCATTAATATTTTAAAAAACAAGACCTTGTGCTTATTGAAACGGAACCCTCAGTTACAGGTTAAAACTTGTGGGTTCCAGCAGTCCAAAGTTCTGACGTTCACTCGGATACCTGTTGTCATCAAGGAATCAGCGGCTGGGTGGGCTGGGTATCTGGGCTCCACAGTCGTCTTCCCTGGGGCAGCTGGCCCTTTCCATATTCATCCTGGTCAGGCCTGCTGGTAAGATCCCCAATCTCAGGGTGGAGGGAGCCCTGAGCCTTCCCAGAAGACCACAAAGGAAAGGAAAATGCTAAGAAATCTTGCCAACTTGGATTGTAATTTCAGCACTTTTATGACAAATTCTTGTAATGTTTACTCATTTTCCCATTTTTTTTTTCCCAGAAAAGGGTATATCTCTGCCTCCCAGGGTTTTGCAAGTAACGTTGACACATTTTTGCAGCAGCTGTCATTGAACAATGCTTACTTTTCTCCTAGTTTTCATCATGAACTTAGAATTCATTGAAGTGGGATATATGAAGTATTGTTTTTCTGTGGTTTTGAGACCATATTGAAGCAGCAGCAATAAAGGAAATGGGTGGGGAATTGCTATTAACTCTATTGGACTTGAGTGTTCCCAAATTGAACACATTATCTTTCTAGAAAGTTACTCTGGGCTTTCTAAATACTGAATTCCTTCCTTTTTGTTCTCTCCAACTTTATCTCCTCTCTTTTTAACTAATCTGAAATGTGAATTATTTTTCCTGCTAAATGGCATAGAGTAAGTATGGAACAGTGCTTTGCAAATAATAAATAGTCAATAAATGTTCCAGAATGAAAGAAAATCTATTGTTGTTTTAACTGTTTAATTCATCACTAGGAGTGACAAATTCCAACAAATCATTCTTTTCCTACCCTTTAAAGTAATGTTTACTTCTTTCTAATGCATATTCTTTGTAGTAAATTATTTGTGGTTTAAAAGATAAAATAAAAGATCACTCAAAATTCCCTCATTAAGGGGCACCTGGGTGGCTCAGTGGGTTAAGCCTCTGCCTTCGGCTCAGGTCATGATCCCAGGGTCCTGGGATCTAGCTCCACATCGGGCTCTCTGCTCAGCAGGAAGCCTGCTTCTTTCTTCTCTCCGCCTGCTTCTCTGCCTACTTGTGATCTCTCTCTGTCAAAAAATTAAAAATAAAGTCTTTAAAAAAAATTTCCTCATTAAAATGATAAATTTTTTAAAAGATTTATTCATTTATTTTAGTGGGGGGACATGAGGGGCAGATGGAGAGAACCAAAGCAGACTTTCTGCAGAGTGCAGAGCCCAATGTGGGGCTCGATCCCAAGACCCCAAGACCACAGCCTGAGCCAAACTGAGAGGTGGGTGCCCAACTGACTGAGCCACCCAAGCACCCCTACAATGATAGTATTTTGTTGTATATTTTCTTTTGGCATATATATATTTACATATTTAACTTTCTATTATATAGTCAGTATTTTTCAAATTATTAAGGGTGTGATTTTTAAAAATTGTTTTTATTTTTTTATAAACATATAATGTATTATTAGCCCCAGGGGTACAGGTTTGTGAATTGCCAGGTTTACACACTTTACAGCACTCACCATAGCACACACCCTCCCCAATGTCCATAACCCCACCACCTTCTCCTGACCCCCCTCGCCCCAGCAACCCTCAGTTTTGTGAGATTAAGAGTCTCTTATGGTTTGTCTCCCTCCCAATTCCACCTTGTTTTATTTATTCTTTTCCTATCCCCCAAACCCCCTACATTGCATCTCCACTTCCTCATATCAGGGAAATCATATGATAGTTGTCTTTCTCCGATTGACTTATTTTGCTAAGCATGATACCCTCTATTTACATCCATGTCATTGCAAATGGCAAGATTTCATTTCTTTTGGCTGCATAGTATTCCATTGTATGTATATACCACTTCTTCTTTCTCCATTCATCTGTTGATGGACATCTAAGTTCTTTCCATAGTTTGGCTATTGTGGACAGTGCTGCTATAAACACTCGAGTGCACGTGCCCCTTCAGATCACTACAGTTGTATCTTTAGGGTAAATACCCAGTAGTGCGATTGCTGGGTCATAATGTAGCTCTATTTTCAACTTTTTGAGGAAACTCCATGCTGTTTTCCAGAGTAGTTGCACCAGCTTGCATTCCCACCAACAGTGTAGGAGGGTTCCCCTTTCTCCACATCCTCGCTAGCATCTGTCATTTCCTGACTTGTTAATTTTAGCCATTCTGATTTGTGTGAGGTGGTATCTTGTTGTGGTTTTGATTTGTATTTCCCTGATGCCGAGTGATGTGGAGCATTTTTTCATGTGTCTGTTGGCCATCTGGATGTCTTCTTTGCAGAAATGTCTGTTCATGTCCTCTGCCCATTTCTTGACTGGATATTTGTTCTTTGGGTGTTGAGTTTGCTGAGCCCTTTATAGATTTTTGATACTAGTCCTTTATCTGGTATGTCATTTGCAAATATCTTCTCCCATTCTGTCAGTTGTCTTTTGGTTTTGTTAACTGTTTCCTTTGCTGTGCAAAAGCTTTTGATCTTGATGAAATCCCAATAGTTCATTTTTGCCCTTGCTTCCCTTGCCTTTGGCGATGTTCCTAGGAAGTTGCTGCGGCCGAGGTCAAAGAGGTTGCTGCCTGTGTTCTCCTCAAGGATTTTGATGGATTCCTTTCTCACATTGAGGTCCTTCATCCATTTTGAGTCTATTTTCGTGGGTGGTGTAAGGAGATGGTCCAATTTCATTTTTCTGCATATGGCTGTCCAATTTTCCCAGCACCATTTGTGCTGGGGAAAAAGAGGCTGTCTTTTTTCCATTGGACTTTCCTTCCTGCTTTGTTGAAGATTAGTTGACCATAGAGTTGAGGGTCTATTTCTGGGTTCTCTATTCTGTTCCATTGATCTAGGTGTCTGTTTTTGTGCCAGTGCCATACTGTCTTAATGATGACAGCTTTGTAATAGAGCTTGAAGTCCGGAATTGTGATGCCACCAACTTTGGCTTTCTTTTTCAATATTCCTTTGGCTATTCGAGGTCTTTTCTGGTTCCATATAAATTTTAGGATTATTTGCTCCATTTCTTTGAAAAAAAAAAAAAAGGATGGGATTTTGCTAGGGATTGCATTAAATGTGTAGATTGGTTTAGGTAGCATAGGCAATTTCACAATATTTGTTCTTCCAATCCAGGAGCATGGAACATTTTTCCATTTATTTGTGTCATCCTCAATTTCTTTCATGAGTACTTTATAGTACTCATATAGTACAGATTCTTTGCCTCTTTGGTTAGTTTATTCCTAGGTATCTTATGGTTGTGGGTGCAACCGTAAATGGGATTGACCCAATTTTTCTTTCTTCTGTCTTGTTTGTGTAAAGAAATGCAACTGATTTCTGTGCATTGATTTTATATCCTGACACTTTACTGAATTCCTGTACAAGTTCTAGCAGTTTTGGAGTGGAGTCTTTTGGGTGTTCCACATATAGTATCATATCATCTGCAAAGAGTGATAGTTTGACTTCTTCTTTCCCGATTTGGTTGAAGGACATGATCTTTAATATAAATATAATAAATTCATGTTATTCTATCAAAGTATGTTTAGCTATTATCCCTTTGTTAATCAACAAGACTGTTTATAATACCTCAGTATTATAAATACAGAGATGAGGATCCTATGAGCATTCTGATATAAAAATCTGTTTTTTAGTTCTGAGTGTTTCCTTAAGGTTGATTTCTGGAATTGAAATTCATAGGTAAAGGTATATTGGTATGTTAAGATATTTTTGTTATGGACAATTTAAAGCATAAGGAAAAAGGACAGAAGGGCAAATTGAACCCCATGCACCCATCACTTAGCTTCAACAATGATCAATTTATGGGCAGTCTCACTTCCCTAGCACCACTTCCCACAGTTCCCTTCCCCTTGAAGGTATTCTGAAGGAGATACCAGGCATCTGGCCATTTGGACCCAGAACTAACCCTTGACTTTTTCCCGTGGTACCCCACAGCCAACTATCAGAACATCCTACTGCTTTTATCTCTCAATATACTTTGTGCCCACTCCTCTCCAGCTCAGGCTACCACTCTCTCACCTGGACCACTCCAATAATCCCCTGATTGGTTTCCCTGCTTCTACTCTTTTAATTTAGTGTAAGGTAAAGATCTAATACATCTAATAACTATTTTAAGACTAATTTCTGTAATAATGCATAATAAATTTGTCTAATTCTTTAGATTTTTATGTTGAACATGTTCTTTTCTCAAAGGATTGCAAGAAGTGTTCATCAAGTAATCTCTTGATAGAGGAGGTCGGGGAGAGAGGGACGGAGAGCTGTACCATAGATACAGATATATTCAGAAATATATAGGTGTAATTATATGTAGTTTATGAAAACAGATATATAGTTAAAACCAGTCACTAAGTGATATCTAAAATTGGTATATCTGAACATCCTCTAAAAAATGATGTATTTTGATTTCAGTGACTGAGGGATAGTTCTGCCTGGAGAGAAGAGATAAATTAAATGAATTTGAATTAAAGTTTCTTCTAAATATTAAATTCTTTGAGTCTATGACTCCACACTTAGTAGTAGTAGTCTCCACACTTAGCATGGGCCCCAATGTGGGACCAAAACTCATGACCCTGAGATTAAGACTTGAGCCTGAGATCAAGAATCAGACAGTTAGCTGACTGAGCCATCCGGGCACCCCATGATATCTCCTGATGTAGCATAAATACCTAGGTAAAAACTGAACAAGAAGTGTATTACTTTCGAAGACATGCCAAAGATGCGCTATCAAGTTAAAGTCAAGAAGAGTGTGATTAAGTAAATGATGGTGATGCTTGCCTACTTATTAAATAAAATATGTCCATTTCTATCTTATCTGTCCTGCAGTTCCTGAAGCCACTGTTGTCATGGAAAGTGTCAAGGGACTGAGATATGGTAATTTATAACCGTCTGAAAATCTGACTGTGCCGAGCCCTTAAGCTAGAAGACCCAGTTTTCTTCCTTCCATGCCCTACCCTGCCCTTCCCCTTCACTTCCCCTTCCCCTTCCTTTCTTTCTTCCTCCCACTCTTCCTCCCTCTCTGCCTGTCTGTCTATCTTTCTGTCTTTCCTTCTGAGATAGAAAGGGGGCAGAGAGAAAGGGAGAGAGAATCTTAAGCAGGCTCCACATCCAGCACAGAGCCCGATGCAGGGCTCTCAATCTCATCACCCTAAAATCATGACCTGATCTGAAATCAAGAGTCAGACATTTGATGGACTGTGCTATCTAGGCACCCCTAGAAGACTCAGTTTCTATCACCTCAGTATTTGGAGCTCAGACTATGTCAAACAGCTCTTACACAACACTTCTGATCTCTCTGTCTCACCAATCTGGGCAACCCACTCCATGCAGATGCCCTCCAGCTTCATGCTGATGTGGTGGTACAGCCTCTCTCTCAAGAAGGTCCCAGGGCTGCTTCGTGTGCCTCTCACCTCCTGCATACACTTTCTTCCCAGGAAAGCCCATTCTAAGCCTGTGCTGGGAGGAAGGAGAGTTAATTGCTTTGTGGGATCTATGGATCTATGCTCTGCCCCTTCCCTTCCCCTTTCCCCTCCCTTCTCCCTTCCCTCCCCTTGTTCCTTTTCCCCTCCCTTCCCTTCTCTTCCCTTTTTCCTTCCCTTCCCTTTTTTCCTTCCTTTCCCTTTCCCCTCTCCTCTCCTCCCCTCTCGGCTCCTCTCCTCTCCTTTCCTGTATATGGTTCTGAGAAGCATTTCATCGTGCTCTGCGTCTGTTTGCTAACACATCCTGTTATGACTCTCCCTCTTTCCCTGTGCTGGGCAGCCCCCTACTGTGGTAGGCAGCCAATCTGTGCCTTCTGAGGTCCTGCCTCGTGATATACACACCCTTGGATAATCTTCCCTCCTTGATTGTGGGCTCGACCTAGTGACTATTCTAAAAACAGAATATGGCAATGATGGTAGAATGTCACTTCTGAGATTAGATTATAAAAAGACTCTGACTTCCATCTCATTTGCCCTCTTTTGCTCTCTCTCTCTTCCTCTTGGAGCCCTGGTTCTAGAGAAAGCAGCCTGCCATGTTGTGAGCCCTGTGGAGAGGCTCATATGGCAGAGAACAGATGTCACCAACCAAGAGCCAGTGAGGACGTGAAGACTGCAAGTGAAGTGGGAGCTTCCTCCCCTAGACCACCCCCAAGGGACCTTCATTGCACCTTGTCCCATCACCACCTAAGCAGACACCTTGTTGCAGGTCTGGAGGGGACTCTGCATGAGAGGCGCTGGGCTCAGCTACTCCTGGATTCCTGATGCACAGAAATTGTGTGATAATGAATGTGTTGCTTCAAACAGTAAACTTTTGGAGTATGGAGCATTTGTGACACAACAATAGATAAGAAATATATCCTATACCCTACACCACCTCTTTCTTTCACTTCTGCTCCCTGGGCTCTATACTATACACTATACTACCCAGTAAAGTGTGCACAAATAGGATTTTGTCTCACATGACTTTCTGAGGAACCCTGACTAAAACATATCTTCTTCATGTTCTCTGGTATTTATTTACTCATTCTCTCTGGGACATGCAAGTCTCCTCTTATTTATTTAGCCTAGAATAAGGTAAATCCTTTTGATTTGCTCACTCCCCTCTTTTTTCTTTAATGGTATTTTTGGCTGTTATTTCTGTACCAGGTTTTCTCATTTTTCTCTTGGGAGCACTAACAAGTTGTTGGCATCCCTCTCCCTTTCCTGTCCTCCCTGTTTGTTACTTTCTCTCTCATCTCTCTTTCTGAAATTTTTTTTCCTTTTCATTCTGAAGTATGTTCTCATATTAGTTTTTCACATTTCTGATTCAGTTTTCAACTAAGTTATTTCTGTTATCAACTTCAAATGATAGTGACTTCTCAAATTCTTTTATGAAAAACCCTTAGATATTTTAAATTATGTTTTACATTGCCGTTTGGTTGACAAGTCTATTTTTGAGATACAGAAGATTCTGATAATAACCTAGAACCCTGGAGGACTAAGGGGAGGGGCAAATCAATGCAGGACCAAGGGCGTGGTGATGACTTGAGGACAATGTAAAGAGAGTGAAGTGGGGTGTGTGTATTACCTTGCTTTAGTAACAAGCGCAATTATATTATAATCAGCCTACATGTTTCCCATGAGAAGTGGGACAATACTATGCACTCGTGTTCCCCCAAGGCTGCACATTGCCTTTCTCTTGATTTCTTATCTCCTTCAAAGCTATACTTAATATTCACTTGAATTATGTTTCATCTATATCAGAATATTTAGGGTGGGACCATACTACCATGATTTGGTCCAGGAATGGCTTTGGCAGTAACCAAGCAGTATCTCTCTTTCACAGCTGGGAAAAACTAGTTCAGAGAGAAGTTAAATAATTTATCCAAGATCAGAAGTCTGGGGAAAGAGCAGAAAACATTATAACATTCTTCTATTTTCAGAAATTCTTCATTTTAACTATTGTGCTGTTTTGAAATCAGATAATTATGATTTTTTTTAAATTTGAATAGGGTTTTACTTTTGGTGAAATTCTCAAAATTTGTCTTCAGTACATACAGTCTTTGATTTCTGTGGTCTTTTTTCTCCTTCCTTCTTCTTTCCATTTCTGCTTATCTATAATGTTTCAGCCAAGGATTCCTTATAAAAAACTTGGTCTTAGCAAAGGAGTTGAATCTATACCCTCATACAAGAAAGGTATTTGTTAATGCTTACCATATTTTCCAGATGAACTACAAAAAAATGAGTCTTGTGGAATTTGGGGGACCCAAAAAGTTAGAATGGAAGGTGGAGGAACTGAGGTGAAGAATAGGGAAAGAAGTGTGGAGAAATTTCTTTTCTTGGCCCATATATCTCACCAGGTAAGTTCTCCTTACTTCTTGCCTTCCGAAAAAGGAACTAGTAGGATGTGCCAGGCAGAGTCCATCAGGAATAGTTATCTTGCTTGGTCAGGCTTATATAGATATATATTAAAAAAGACTTTATTTTATTATTATTTTCTTTTTAGTTCAACACAGCGCTTGAATTCACGATCTTGAGATCAAGACTTGAGTGGAGATCAAGAATCAAATGCTTAACCAACTGAGCCACTCAGGTACCCCCAAAAAACATTATTTTTGACAGCAGGTTTAGGTGAATAGCAAAATTGGATGGGAAGTCCAGAGAGTTTCCATGTATCTCCTTACACTCACCTCTCCCCACAACCTTCCTTACTGCCAATATACTGTACCAAAGTGGGGTACTACATCTGATAAGCCTACATTAGCATAATAATAATAAGCATAATCTCCAGAGTTCATAGGTTATATGAGGGTTCACCCTTGGTGTTGTACGTTCTCTGGGATGGAACAAATGTATAATGGTAGGTATCCATCATTTTAGTATCACACAGAATAATTTCACTGTCCTAAAATTCCTCTATGGTCTACCTGTTCATCTCTCCTTCCTCTCTAACCCCTGGAAACCAGTGATCTTTTTACTGTGTCCATAGTTTTGGCTTTTCTAGAATGCCATACAGTTGGAATCATATAAAATATAGCTTTTCAGACTGACTTCTTTAACTTGATATTAACACTGATGATTTCTCCATGTCTTTCAATGGCTTGATAGCTTATTCCTTTTTAGTGATAGGTAATAGTCCATTGTCTGGGTGTACTATGGTTTATCCATTCACCTACCAAAAGAATTTGGTTGCTTCCAACTTTTGGCCATCATGAATAAAGTTGTTGTAGACATTCATTTGCATATTTTTGTGTGGAGTAAGTTTCCAAGTGGAGCGTGATTGCTGGACTATATGGTAAGAGTATGTAAGAGTATTTGGAAGATGTTTTTGGCAAACATCTTCCAAAGTGGCTGTACCATTTTACATTCCTACTAGCAATGAATGAGAGTTCCTGTTGCTCCACTTCCTTATCTGCATTTGGTGCTGTTAGTGTTTTGGCCAATGTCAGAGGTGGGTAGACCTATCTTGTTGTTTTGACTTGCAATTCCCTGATGACAAATGTCATTTAGCATCTTTTCATAGGCTTATTTGCCATCTGTATATCTTCTTTGGTGAGATGTCTATTCAGAACTTACACCCATTTTTAAATCTGTTTGTGTTTTTTCTTACTGTGAAACTGTGAAACTTTAAGTGCTCTTTGTATATTTTGGATAAAAACATTTTTTAAAAAGATTTTATTTATTTATTTGACAGACATCACAAGTAGGTAGAGAGGCAGGCAGAGGTGAGCCGGGGAGGCAGGCTCCCTGCTGAGCAGAGAGCCCAATGTGGGGCTCAATCCCAGGACCCTGGGATCATGACCTGAGCCAAAGGTAGAGGCTTTAACCCACTGAGCCACCCAGGTGCCTGGGTAAAAACCTTTTATCAGATAGGTCACTTGCAAATATTTTCTCCTAGTTTGTGGCCTGTCTTCTCATGCTCTTGAGGTTCACAGTTCTATCAGGTATCTTCCACTCTGAAAGTTGACATTACCCCACTTCACCTCTACAAAAGACGTATATTAATACCTGCTTTCACTATCTTAAAGAAACCTTAGGATTTTTGCTTTTTTATTTTTTTAAAGATTTACTCACTTATTTTAGAAAGAGAGTGCAGGAATGTTGTGGGGGGGAAGGGCAGAAGGGGAGAATCTCTAAGTAGATCCCTCCCCAGCCCACGCTGAGCATGGAGCCAGTCTTGGGGCTGGATCCCACAACCCATGAGATCCTGATCTGAGCTGCAACTAAGTTGGTGGCTCAACACACTGAGCCACCCAGGCACCCCTTAGGATTTCCACTTTTAGGAGAAAAGATGAAAAGCAAAAACAGTGTTCAGCATTTGTTTTATGGTGAGCCATTACAGAGGCCACCCATCCCCAGCAGTGACAGTGGTACGGCCAAGCTCCTTTCTTGGGAACTATACCCAGCATCTCAGCATCAAGCCATAGCTTTGAAAGTCTCTGTGAGCATCTGTCCTTTATCTCAATTTACTTTGTGCATCTGCTAGCAAGATGTGCCCTGAAATATCAGAAAAGCCTAAGAAGAAGTTATTTTTTGTGTCTGGGAATGCTCAGATTTTTTGTTTTAAGTTAATGGTGATTGCTTCTTTGTTTTACTCCATTTTAGCTTTGGAGATGTTTCATAGGAATGCTCTACTTTTGGATAAGGAGGGCAACCTGTGTATGAAAAGAATAGTTTATTTTTCATGTTCATTTACTTATTTGTTTCTGAGAAGCAGCCAACATTGCTGAGGTGATGAGAAAAGAACATTATGTTCTGGTGTCCATGGAGTAGGGAGGTCCTAAAAAAGACAGTTAATTTCTGCCTGTTTTCAGCTGCTGGATTGCATATATCTCATCACTAGAAGCCATACGGAGATTAAGGAATGGAGTATGTGCCATCTGGAACTGAGGTTCACCTAGAGATTTCTTCTATATTCTTTGGCACTTTAGGGCCTGTTGCTCTTGGAAGTTACAGATCCCAAATCTGTGTCATATTGGCTGTAGGATCAGCCCTGTCTCACAGGGCTGCTTATCAATAAAACTATTTAGGTCCTCCAGTGTATAGTGATCTCACTGTGGTTCTAATTTGCATTTCTTTGGTAACTAATGCTTTTGAGCATATTTTCATGTGCTATTTATATAATCTTTTGTGAAACTGAAATACTCTGTTCATTTTCTAAAAAATGGGTTGTTTTCTTATTATTGAGTTGTAGAAGTTCATTACATATTTTGATATAAGTCCAATGTCAGGTATCTATTACAACCCTTTCTCCCTTTGTCTTTTCTTAATAGTGTCTTTGATGTTTTTAGTTTTGATGAAGTTGAACTCATTATTTTTTTCTTTTTATGTAAGTGTTTTTGTTTTCCCTATTTAAAAAGATCATTGACTATCCAAAGATCACAAAGATATTTCCCTATATTTTTAATCTAAATTTTTTATCAGATAGGTCATTTGCAAATATTTTTTAATAAAAATATTTTATTAAATATTTTAAATATTTTAAATGTAATATTTTAATTAAAATATTTAAAATTTTTATCTTCTACATAGGTCCCTTAGATTTTCTTTAGTGTTAGAAAAAGGTCAAGGCTTACTTTTATTCATATGGCCATTAGTTTTACAGCATTATTTATTGAGAAGACGGTCTTTTCTTCATTGACTTACCTTGGCACTTATACCAAAAATCAATGACTCATGTACAGGTGAGTCTGCTTCTGGAATCTCTAATTTATTTCATTGAGCTATGAACTATCCTGTCACTACACTGTCTTTATTACTTACTTATAGCATAAATCCTCTAACTTTGTGATTTGTTTCAAGTGAACTTCTGTTTCATCTCAATGTGTAGCTCCATTCTTCCTCTTACAACTAAAAATCCTTTAGTTTGTATCTTTTAGTTAAATCCTTGTGCATTTAATGCAACCATGAGCTCAGGAAGTTTCTAAAGGTAGAAAAAAGAAGATGGGCTGCCTAGGGACCTCAGGACTTAAGGAAGAATAGGTGGTGAGTTTCTGGGTTTCCCTATAGCCTCTCCTATATCTTGAACCAGGAGCTACAGAAATCTTCAACCCAGATGGCCAACAGGTCAGACACCAACAGCTCCCAACATTCCCCTGGCAAGTAAGTAACAAACAACTCTGTTCCCCCTTGCCAAAGTTTGGGAAAAAGATGGCCTAACAACAAAATATTTTAGCCAATACAAGCCCTACTCCATCTAAACACCAATGGAAAAACCACACACCTCACCCCTACCCCACAAAAACAAACTATGTGCTCCAGTCCCCTCACTGGATATCAGCAGGGCTGAGCAGGAAGGAGATCTTCCATTTCCTGCCTTGGGGAAGCACGTGATGCTCTGATTTCTATGCCAGGGTGGTGTCTACAGAGTCCAGTGGTCAACTGAGTCTCCATGACCACCCAGAAGCCACAAGAAATAAGGAGGCAGTACTAGTCACCACTAGGTTGAAGGGAGAGGTAGACACATTCATAGTTACAGTTGGGAATTTCAATATCCTACTCTCAGCAATTGATAAAATTACTGAACAGAAAACTCCTTTGGCTTTTCTTAGTCCTTTGTATTTTCCCTAAAAATTTTGAATCAGTCTCTCAATTTTTCAATAAAACTCTACTGGAATTTCAGTTAGGGTTTTGTTTATAGGTTGTACATCTCTAGGCCAATTTAACAAGCATTGACTTACCAATATGGAGTCTTTCAATATATAAAACGGTGTCTTCCCATTTATTTAGGTCTTTATTTTACTAATGTTTTATAATTTTAGTGTGCAGATCTTACACATTTTATTAAGCTTATTCCTATTATTTCATATTTTATAGTATTTTAAATGATTTATTTAACAAAAATGTATTTGGCCTTAGAAGATATTTTTTGCTGGATATAGACCTTGGGGCCGACAGTTTTTTGTTTGTTTGTTTCAGCACTCTAAAGATATTATTCCAGATTTTTCTTACCTTAATTTTTCTGATAAGAGGTCAATATTCACTTGTGTTATCGTTCCATAGTACATGTGTCATTTTGGTATCTCCTTTTAAGATTTTCTTTTCAGGGACACTTGGGTAGCTCAGTCATTAAAGTGTTTGGCTTTGGCTCAGGTCCTGATCCCAGGGTCCTTGGATGGAGCCCCGCATCAGGCTCCCTGCTCAGTAGGGAGTCTACTTCTCCCTTTCCTCCTGTCTCTTGCTCCCCCTGCTCATGCATGTGCGCTCTCTCTCAAATAAATAAACAAAATCTTTTTCTTTTTTTTAATATTATATTTATTTGTCAGAGAGAGAGAGAGCAAGCACACAAGCAGGGGAAGTGGCAGGCAGAGAGAGAGAAGCAGGCTCTCCACTGAGCAAGGAGCCCAATGTGGGACTTGATCCCAGGACCTTAGGATCATGGCCTGAGCTGAGGAGTCACTTAAGCAACTGAGCCACCTAGGCGTCCCAATAAATAAAATATTTTATTTAAAAAAAAGGTAAAAAAAAAAAAAAAGATTTTATCTTCATCTTTGCTTTTCAGTAGTATCAGCATAATTTTCTTCATATTTAATCTTCTTGGGGTTTCCTGATTGCCTTCAATCAGTAAATATAACTTTCTCCAAAACAGGAAAATTTGTGGTCACTATTATTCAAAAATTTTTCTGGTCTCTTGTCTCTCTCCTCTCCTTACGTAACTTCAAATACATGCATGTTAGATATGATAAGGCAAATCCTTGAGGCTGTTAATTTTTTCCAGTCTTTTCGCCTGTGACCTTTATATTATATAAATTTCTATGGGTTAATAGGCAAGTTTCTTGACTCTTTTCTCAATCTTCTCAATTCTATTGCTAAGTTCAACTGGTACATTTTTAGTTTCAGATATTTACCAGTTTTGAAATTTTTTTTGCTTCTTTTTTATAGTTGCTCTTTCTCTGCCTTTTTTTTTTTTTTTTAAAGATTTTATTTATTTATTTGACAGACAGAGATCACAAGTAGACAGAGAGGCAGGCAGAGAGAGAGGAAGGGAAGCAGGCTTCCTGCTGAGCAGAGAGCCTGATGCAGGGCTCAATCCCAAGACCTTGAGATCATGACCTGAGCTGAAGGCAGAGGCTTTAACCCACTGAGCCACCCAGGTGCTCCCTCTGCCTTTTCATTATGGGCATGTTTTCCTTTACTTCACCAATCAGAATTGTAACACCTACTTTAAAAATTCTTGTCTGCTGGGAGGACTCCCTGCTGGGCAGAGAGCCCAATGTGGGGCTAGATCCCAGGACCCTGGGGTCATGGCCTGAGCCAAAGGCAGAGGCTTTAAATGACTGAGCCACCCAGGAGCCCCTCTATATTATTTTTAAGAAAAAGACACACATAAAAATTTACTTCTGCCCTCAAACTCTACAAAAAAAAAGTCTGTTTAGAATCTGACAAACAAATCTTTCTGCATCCTGGCAATCCATCTTGAATTTAAGGATATACCGCGAACATTGGTAGGATTAGAATAATGATCAAGTAGCAGCAATGGCCATGGTCGCAAACTGTGCAAAGAACCAAGATGCGCTTCAATAGATGAATGGATAAGAAAGATGTGGTCCATATACACTATGGAGTATTATGCCTCCATCAGAAAGTATGAATACCCAACTTTTGCAGCAACATGGACAGGACTGGAAGACATTATTCTGAGTGAAATAAGTCAAGCAGAGAGAGTCAATTATCATATGGTTTCACTTACTTATGGGGCATAACAAATAGCATGGAGGACATGGGGAGTTAGAGAGGAGAAGGGACTTGGGGGAAATTGGAAGAGGAGGTGAACCATGGGAGATTATGGACTCTGAAAAACAATCTGAGGGGTTTGAAGTGGCGGGGGGGGGAGGTCGGGGTACCAAGTGGTGGGTATTAGAGAGGGCACGGGGATTGTATGGAGCACTGGGTGTGTGCAAAAATAGTGAATACTGTTAAGTTGAAAATAATTAATTAATTAATTAATTTAAAAAAATTCTTGTCTGCTAATTCCAACATCTGGAACATCTCAGGGTTTGTCTCTATTGACTATCTTTTCTCCTGAAAATTGTTTGCATTTTTCTGTTTCTTTGTGTGTTGAATATTTTGGATTGTTCCTGGACATTGTAAATTTTAAGTCGTAAAGACTCTCAATTTTATTGCATATCTCCTGAGAGAGTTGTGGTTTTGTTTGGTTTAACTGGCAGTTAATTTTGCTGGACTCAATCTATGGACCCTGTCTCTTGGGCAGTAATTCAAATTGCAGCTCAGTTCTTGTATCCTTAACTGGGCTAGTTGTACTCTGTCCACCTATGCAAATTCAAGGGTTAGGCAGATATTTGAGATGAATATATACACAAAATGTGTAGCTCCCTATCTCTGTGTTCTCCTTTTGGGATTCCACGCTCATTTTTAGCAACTGAGTTGCTCCAAACTTTGTACTGTATCTTTAGTCCTGAGAGACCATGACTTTTATCTTAAAGGTTTAGTCACCCTGCACAATGCTGGTTGCGGTCTGCCTTCAGACCTAAAGTTGTAAGAAATAGGGTATACACCCTGTGCCATTGCCTTCCTTTAGGTGTCATTTCCCTCCAGAACCTGCTTTTGCTCACAGTCCAGTTTTTTAGATAATTCTGATGTTATTATTGTGGTGTTATTTGTTTATGTCCCCCCCGCCCACAGAGTTTATTGTTATGACAGAAGTGTCCAGTAAGAGGTTACTCAGCCAAACTAAAGGTATAGTCCCAATGGTATTGTTAAAAAAAATTTTTTTTATCTATTTTACAATATTTTTTGTTTGCAGGTAGAATTGCACAAGGCCTATGCCCTGCATCCTTGCTGAATTTACTTTAGAGTTGTAGTCAGTTATTTATAGATTCTTAGAATATTTTATGTACCTGATCACTTTGTCTGTGGCAGTTTTACCAGTCTCTCTGCAGTCTGTCTTTCATTTCTTTTTTGTACCTAATAAAATTGGTTCCAACTCCAAGCAGGTTGGATCAAAGTGGTGAGATCAATTACCTTACCCTTGTTCCTTATCCAAAGATAACGGTATTTGGTCTTTTACCATTAAATGTGATGTTAATGTAGCTTTTTCATAGATCTCCTTTATCAGGACATTCCCTTATATTCGTAGTTTTCTGAAAGCTTTTATAATAATTTGGTGTTTAATTTTGTTAAATACTTTTTCTGTATCTCTTGGAGACAAGCATGTGAGTGTTCTCTTTTAATCTGTTAATATGGAGATTCACATTGATTTTTTAAAAAGATTTATTTATTTATTTTAGAGAGAGAGAAAGAGAGTGGGGATAGGAGCACAGGAAGAGAAACTCAAGCAGACGTCATGCTGAGCACAGAGCCCAACACAGGGCTTGATCTCATGACCCTAATGTCATGACCTGAGTTGAAATCAAGAGTTGGATTGTCAACTGACAGAGCCACCCAAGTGCCCCTACATTGATTTTTGAATGTCCAGCCAACTTTACATTCTTGGGATAAACTCCACTTGTTCATAATTCATTTTCCCTTCTATATATTGCTTGGTTCAATTTGCTAAAATTTTATTAAAAGATTATTGCCCCCACAATTCTAAAGAATGTTGACCTGTCCTTTATTTTCTTGTAATGTCTTTCTTTGGTTTTGGTATCAGGACAATGGTGAGTTTATAAAATGAATTAGGATGTGTTTGCTCCTCTTTTTTTTTCCTTAGTGAGTTTTTGTGGGATTCTTAATATTTCTATAAATGTTTGATAAAATATACCAGTTAAGCTATTTGTATGTGGTGTTTTCCTTGTAGGAATATTTTAAATTATGAATTTAATTTCTTTAGTAGCTGTAAAGTCTCTTTAAGTTTTGATTACTTACATATCAGCTTCATAATTTATGCTTTTCAAGAAATTTTTCCATTTCATTTATGTTGCCTAACTCATCTACATGAATTTATTCATGATTACCTTTTAATGTTTGTAGGATTTTTAATAATGTCCCCTTTTTTATTCCTGATAGTAGTAATTTGTGTTTTCTTTCCTTTTATCTTGAACAGTGCTGAATTTATATTATCTGTAGCAGGCTTTTAGGAAAGTTGAAAATATTGGACTACACCCTGGGAAGGAGGTGGCACCTTGGGCTGCGTGCTTCCCTGTGGCCAAGGTAATGTTCAGTTATGGATATGGCTATTCACTGTTAGCAGTTAACATTCCTGGCAAATGGAGGATGGGCACATAGGCTCAGAAGAGATCTTGGCATAGAAGAGCATTATCCACTCTGGAAGAGAGAATACTTACTTTTTAAATTTTTATTTAAAAATTTTTTTAATTAATTATTTTTTATTTATTTATTTGACAGAGATCACAAATAGGTAGAGAGACAGGCAGAGAGGGAGAGAAGGAAGCAGGGTCCCTGCTGAGCAGAGAGCCTGATGTTGGGCTCCATCCCAAGACCCTGAGATCATGACCCGAGCCGAAGGCAGAGGTTTAACCCACTGAGCCACCCAGGTGCCCCAAATTTTAATTTTTAAATTTTTTTTCAAAGTAATCTCTACACCCAGTGTGGGGCTTGAAGTCACAACCCCAATATCAAGAGTTGCATATTCTGCTGACTGAGCCAACCAGGCACCCTGAGAAAAGACATTTTGAGTGTAAGATAAAATTTGAGCAAAAACAGGTGTTAAATAGCAAGAGATTTGCAGAGCCAACATTGAATTTCGTGAGGGCCAAGAGGAGAGAATAAATGTGGGAAGGGCCCAAACAGTATCCACTAACTTGGACCCCTGGGTTCTTAGGGGTCTAGGAAAGTTGTAATGTCTAACCTGGAAGCAGTGATAAGTCTGCTAATGATATTCAACTTTGCTTTCTAATGCTGGTTATTTTGTGCTGATGGGCCCCTAGACTGATGAAAATGGATATTCATTTTTTTAAAAGATTTTATTTGTTTGACAGAAAGAGAGAGCAGGGGGTGTGGCAAACAGAGGCAGAGGGAGAAGCAGGCTCCCCACAGAGCAGGGGAAGCTCAATGTGGGATCCATCCCAGGACTCTGGGATCATGACCTAAGCTGAAGACAGGCACTTAACCAACTGAACCACCCAGGCGCCTTTGGGTATTCATTTTTACTCAATAAATATGAAGAAAATCTTTCAAGCATGGGTATCTGGTTAAAAATTAATGAAAGGAGGGGTGCCTGGGTAGCTCAGTTGGTTAGGATCTGCCTTCCACTTTGGTCGTGATCCTGGGATCCTGGGATCAAGTCCCGCCTCAGGCTCCCTGCTCAGGGGGGAGCCTGCTTCTTCATCTTCTCCCCACTTGTGCTCTCTCTCACTATCTCTGTCGATATTTCTGTCTCTCCCTCTCAAATAAATAAATAAAATATTTTTTAAAAAATTAATGAAAGGAGACTTTGGTGGTAAAAAGTTGGAGGTTATTGGTCTGGAGCATCAGGTGAATGCATTCTGGTGTAAAATCAACAACAGGAATATACCTCTACATTCCTGATCAAGAGAATAATTCTAAAATATTCTCAAATCTTAAGTCAAGAGCCGCAGATTTAACTCTAGAAATGTAAATTTGTTATTGTAGCTTATAAGCGGGTTTTATTTTGATTTCTTAAAATCTTTATTTTTTCTTTCCAAATTTTAATTCAAATCCCAGTTAGTTATGCATATGCATTAGTTCCAGGTGTAGAATTTAGTGGTTCAACACTTACCCCCAGTGCTCATCACAAGTGCCCTCCTTAATCCCCATCATCTATTTAACACATCCCCCACCCACCTCACTTCCAGGGAACCTCAATTTGCTCTCTATAGTTAGGTGTTTATAATTTGCCCCTCCCCCCCATGTTCATTTGTTTCCACACATGAGCGAAATCATAATGGTGTTTGTCTTTTCTGACTTATTTCCTTTAGCGTAATGCTCTCTAGCTCCATCACATCATTGCAAATGGCAAGACTTCATTCCTTTGAATGGCTGAGTAACATTCCATTGTGTATATACCACATCTTTATCCATTCATTGGTCAACAGGCAGTGGGCTCTTTCCATAACTTGGCTATTGTTGATAATGGCGCTATAAACATTGAAGACAGGGTTTATTATTTTTTAAAGATTTTATTTATTTATTTGACAGAGAGAGAGATCACAAGTAGGCAAAGAGGTAGGCAGAGAGAGAGAGAGAGCCAGACTCCCTGCTGAGCAGAGAGCCTGATATGGGACTTGATCCCAGGACCCTAAGATCATGACCTGAGCCGAGGGCAGAGACTTTACCCACTGAGCCACCAAGGCACCTCTGGATACAGGTTTTAAACAAATAATTGTCCTCTCTTAAAAGAATAAAAAACATTTGCAAAGCTTTCTTTAATTGATGCCATTTGAGTATCCACATGCAGTTGTAATATTTATCATTCACAAATTATCCAGAAGTGAATGAGTGTAGTTTCTTAGTCATTCCCAAAATTTTGACCACAAGTGGAGGTTTGCAGATCTATTATTTGCCAGGGAAAAGTCTGTTTCTGGTATTTAGAGGGTGTCCCTCCTTTCCTATTTAGTTACTCAAAATTCCTACCCTTCTTGTTCTAAGAATCTGTTCCCAAGAATCTGAAACTCAAAGGACAAATTTTGGCTAACAATAGGGTTATCTCTTCCAGGCCAACCTGCATGTTTATTAGGAACCAAAACTCCAAACTATAGGAAAATGCAATTTTAATTACACGGTAAATATAATTTCTTACAGGAGCTCACCAGTCTAAACCCCCAGTCTCTCCAAAACAACCCTCTGCATCTCCTTTGCCTACTGGCTACTCCAGCTCAGGTGAGCTGCCTTTAGAACTACTACATGTAAGAAGCATCATACTCACCATCTTCTTCCTCCTATGGTCCCAATTTCTTTATCCCCCATCTAACCAGTTTCAGGTCTCACTGTCATCTCTGGCTTCTTCTCTCCATTGCTTTTGATATCCAGTCATTTCCCCAGCCATGGTGGTTCTAGCCTGAAGTCACATAGTAATTTCTCTATTTTGTTTTAATGTGTGCTGCCGACATCCCTGGAGCTTACCCTCATCACTGAGACCCAGAAGCTGCATTAGCTTCCTGAACTCCTCTCTTTTAAAAATTTTTTTTTTAAATTTTATTTTCAGCATAACAGAATTCATTGTTTATGCACCACACCCAGTGCTCCATGCAATATGCGCCCTCCTCCATAATACCCACTACCTACCTGGCTCCCCAACCTCCCACCCCCAAAACCCTTCAAAACCCTCAGATTGTTTTTCAGAGTCCATAGTCTCTCATGGTTCATTTCCCCTTCCTGACCTCCTTTCTTAAAAAAATTTCTGTTTCTCAGTCCCTCCAGCATAGTGACAAAGAATGAATTTTCTAAATCGTGTGACTCCCATGCTCTATATTCTTTAATGAGTTATATTTCCTGAAGTCCTCAATCTTCTGGTTCCACTTCCTAATCTCATCTTTTACTCCTTTTTCTCTTTATAGGTCATCTGGTTTTATCCATTTTTCTAAACAGGTGGTATACTTTCCTATCTTTGGCCGTCCCTTGTACAAGAGTTCTTCTTCCCATGGGAGAGAAGGGCTCTACTACTCACCTGTAAAAGATGGTCCCAAGTTTTCAACCCTTGCCTTATCTCTTCTTTTCTCCATGGCCTTTATGGCATAGAGTTCACACTTTCTGCTCTGCACATCTAGATCTCCAATTCTCTACCCACTTAGTTTTTAAGTACGTTTTGCCATATATTGTTGGTTCCATTTTCTTAGTGTACTGGTTAAAGATACTATATTAGAGGTATCTATGACCCTGTGTCTCCCTTCAACTGAAAGAGAATCCTAGGCGAACGCTTTTCTTTTGAGGAACCCTTGGAAGAAGCTCAGAGAAGGGAGAAATAACTCTACGTAGCAAAGGGCTTGCGGGACGGGGAGGTAGGCTGAAGAACGCCAGGAGACAGTGGAGGGAGGAGAGGAAGAGAACCAGTCAGGGGAGGTGAAGGTAGGGTATCTGAGAGATTTGGAGACAGAGAAAAGAGCAGTGGAGGGGAGAGTTTCCACAGCAGAGAAAGCCTTGCCTTGTGTGGTGTGGCACAATTTTCCCTTTACACCTCCTCCAGAGAAGTTCAGTAAAGATTTACATAACTTCTTATTGAAGATTGTGTCAGGTATTTTCTCATTAAGTCACGTTCTGTTCTGTGTGTGTGTGTGTGTGTTATGGACTGAATATTTATGTACCCTCAAAATTCATATGTTGAAGTACTGACCCCCAGTGTGATGGTGTTTGGAGACTGGATCTTGGGCAAGTAATTAGGTTGCGGTGACAGTATGAGGATGGAACACCCATGATGGGATTAGTGACTATAAGAAGAAGAGAGTGTTTGCTGTCTGCCACAGGAGGGTGAGAGAGAAGACCACCATCTGTAACCCACTGAAGGGGAGCAGAATATGCCACCCTGAAATATGTCATTTTGGCATATACTTAAATTAGAGTTCCTTAAAAAAACAGTTGGTACAAGGGCACTCTGACCCTCCTTAGTCCCCTCACCACCAGAAATAGGAAGTTAGGGTTGAAACTGTGTAAACAAACCTTGTTGCTTCTTCGCTTACTTAGTATCCCAAGTCCAAACTTCTTTGTCTTGTCAATTCTTCACAAATTTATTATTTGTCTAAAAGATGTAAAAGCTGCCTGCTTTGGTTGCTGCTTTGAATTTCATACTTTTTTAAAAAAGATTTTATTTATTTGAGAGAGAGAGAGAATGAGAGAGAGTGAGAAGGTCAGAGGGAGAAGCAGACCCCCTGTTGAGTAGGGAGTCAATGCGGGGCTCGATCCTGGGACTCCAGGATCATGACTTGAGCTGAAGGCAATTGCTCAACCAACTGAGCCACCCAGGAGCCCAAGTTTCAATTTTTTATGCTGCTCCCATACATACAAAATTAAATTTATTTTTTTTTCTCTGTTAATCTATCTCATGTGAATTTAATTTTTAGACCAGCCAAAGAACCTGGAAGAGAAGAAGGGAAAGTTTTCTGCTCCTACACCAGGAACTAAACAGGTTACTGCTTTAAAAATGTATTTATTTCTTTTTAAATTCCAGTCTAGTTAACATACAGTGTTATATTAGTATCAAGTGTACAATATAGTAATTCAGCAGTTCTGTATATTCCTCATTGCTCATCAGAGTAAGTGTGCTTTTATTCCGGTCACCTATGTCACCCATTTCCCTATTCACCTCTCTTTTAACAACTGTCAGTTTGTACTCTGTACTTAAGAGTCTGGTTTTTTGTTGTTGTTGTTGTTGTTGTTTGTTTCTTTTTTCCTCTGTTCACTGGTTTTGTTTCTTAAATTCTGCATGTGAGTGAAATCATACGGTATATATCTTTCTCTGATTTACTTCAATTAGCAGTTTATCCTCCAGATCCATCCATGTTGTTATAAATGGTAAGATTTCACCCTTTTTAAATAGCTGAATAATATTCCATTGTGTTCATGTACGTATTTATATAAATATATACATATTTATACAAAATATATACATATTATACAAAAATATACACATATTTATATGTGTATCATATACCACATCTTCTTTATCCAGTTATCTATCAACAGACACTGGGCTGCTTCCATATCTTGGCTATTGTAAATAATACAAATAATGCTGCAATAAACATGGGGATGCATGTATCTTTCTGGATTAGTGTTTTTGTTTTCTTTGGATAAATATCCAGTAATAGATTTACTGGATTTTATAGTAATTCTGTTTTAAACGTTTTGAGGTACCTCCAAACTGTTTTCCACATGGCTGCTTGGGCTAGCACTTTGATCTTGGACTTGTCAGCCTTCAGAAGTGCAAGATATAAATGTCTATTATCTAAGACACCCAGTCTATGGTATTTTGTTGTGGCAGCTTGAACAAATGAAATGTGGCACTATGTTGAGATTGGCTTTCAGGTTCAGAGAAGATGGGCTAACACATATACTCTCATCTAGTCTCTAAGTTCTTCTGGGCTAATATCTTTTACTTCTCATTATTCTATGCAATACCAATCAGTACTGTGAATATAAGACCCCCACCTGCCAACCTGTTTGTCTTTAGTACTCCTGGACCTTTGTGGCTCTCTTCATGGAATTCCAATAGACTTGTCATAGTCTCCCATGGGTATCCCAATGAGGTGGATGTGTTCCAGTCACTATGCAAGGAGATCCATTAGGGTTTTGGAAGAAGACAAAATGGGATAAAATGGAATTTCATGATTATAGGAAAAATATATTTTGTCAGTTAGGTTACCAAAATGTATTTCTCATATATATTTGGTCTTTGTCCACAGTTCCTGGATCACAGCCTCCAAAACTCTCAGAATTTGCTGAGTGATGAGAGCAATGGGAGCATCTTTTGTTGTAATATTTGGTCCCTTCCTCGGTTCCTGAAAAGCTTCAGAGGCAAAGAGGTAAATGGGTGTCTTGTTATTCATAACAGGTACCTTTCCACCACAACTGGGTTTATGTTAATGAGAAGATTTTTGGAAATCCCCTAAGGATGGGGACTCCTTGCCAGCAGAACCAACCATGAATAGAGGGATAGAAATGTGAGTTCCAACCACTGATTCCTGGGGGAGAGGAAATGGGCTGGAGATTGAATCAATCACCCATAGCCAATTAATTAATCAATCATGCTTATGCAGTGAAGCTTCCATAAAAACACAAAAAAATGGAAAGGATTTGGAGAGCTTCCAGACTGGTGAACGTGTTTATATTTAGCGAGAATGGTGTACTCTGAAATAGCATAGGAACTCCACCCTCCTGTCCTCTGTATCTCTTCCATCTGGCTGTTCACAGGTTATCTGTTTTTGTAACAAAGTTATCATCTAGTAAGTAGAATGTTTCTCTGAGTTATGAGCTCACTAATTAATTAAACTCAAGGAGGGTAATGGGAATGTCTGATTTATAGCCATTTGGTCAGAAGTACAGAGGACAAACCTGGACTTGCGACTGGCACCTGAGGACGAGGAGGCAGTCTTACAGGAGTGAGCCCTTAACCTGTAACCCAAGAAGGAGGCTGTTGGAACGTCCAGTCTGTAGTTGGTTGGTCAGAAGCACAGATAACAAAATGGGCATGTGATTGGTGTCTCAAGTGGAGGGAATCTCATGAGACTGAGTCCTTAGCCCTAGAAATATGATGCCATCTCCGGTAGATAGTGTCGGAACTGAGTTGAATTGTGGGACACCTTGCTGGTGTCCATGAACTGCTCCTTGGTGTTGTGGGGAAACCGCCACCCCACACACCTTGGAAATTGTGCATAGAACCCTTTTATGCATATAAGCACGCATGCAAAATCATTCTATACATTTTTAAATTTTGCATGTTTAGAAAGTCCATGCGAAGTAAAACTGGCGTAAAACACAAACTGGCAATTATAGCACGATTATAGAATTGTAAATTTCCTTTGAGAGGGTAAAATTAAGGATTTCTATACCTGGATATATTTCAGGGAGCTGGTCACTTTAGAAATACAGATTCCTAGGCCATATCTCAGACCTCCTGAATCAGTATAGTTTGAATATTAGGGGCAGGAATCTGAAGTCTGACAGACTCCTCAGTTCATCTTAAAGCAACACACCCATGGGCTCTGCTTTCCACTGAAATTTAACCCCCTCATTTTCTTGAAGAGGAAACTGAGGCTCCCAGGAGTAAAGCAATTTGCCAAGAATGCGGCAGATTCGGAGTGAAGCCCAGACCAGGACCCACATGTGTCTTCTAATCCCATGCTTGTCCCATCCCAATTTGTGTGGTTAACATTCAAACTACAGGCATCATTTTCTAGAGTTTCCCAGACTCTCCTTTCTCCCATTCTATTACTTTGGACACTTCCCAGGGGTTGATTATCTGTGGAAAGTTATCTAATATGATGTCACAAATATTGTTGCTAGCAGAAAATCATGTAGAAATAGAGGAATTTCCTGCTACAGCATGTTATGTAGCACAAATGGCTTGATTTCCAAATGGAACACACAGGAGGCAAATTTTAAGCTTACTAACTCCTATCAATTGTGATTGGAACATACAAAACATCTGAGCTTTTGTAGATGCAAGAAATGCAAATAAAGGATGTCTAGCAAGCCCGTTGTAGGCATAGGTGAGTGCATACATGGCAGTCCTGGCAACAGAAATAGAGTTTAGGGGAAGGAACAGGTTTAGGGAGTTTGCTGATACGTCAGTTATCTATTTCTGTGGAATGAATTAGCTCAAAATTTAGTGGCTGCAAACACCACACATTTATTGTCTCTGTCTCTGCGGGTCTCTGTGGGCACGGCTTAGTTGTGTGCCTCGGGCTCCAGGTCTCTTGCAGCAGGCCCTCAAGTCATTGGCTGGGGTTGTGTTCTCCGTGGGAGGCTTCCAGACTTACCCGTGGTTGTTAGCAGAAGTGGGTTCATCCAGGACTGTTGTACTGAAGGCCTCAGATCTTCACTGGTTGTTGGGGTCTCCCAGTTCCTTGCCACAGGGCCTCTCCATAGGGCCGCTCAGAACACAGCAGCTGGCTTCCAGCAACATGAGCAAACAGGAGAGCAAGAAAGGGCAAGCAAGATGGAATCCAAGTCTTTCTGCAACTTGATATCACAAGTGACATCTCAACACTTCTTCCACCCTTTAG
The DNA here is from genome assembly GCF_030435805.1 of Mustela lutreola. Taxonomy (NCBI): domain Eukaryota; kingdom Metazoa; phylum Chordata; class Mammalia; order Carnivora; family Mustelidae; genus Mustela; species Mustela lutreola. The sequence goes on along the minus strand of NC_081296.1, from coordinate 74,293,364 downwards.
CTCCTAGAAGTGAATCATTAGGTCTAGCCCACATTCAAGGGGAGGAGATTACCCAAGGGCATAAGTGCCAAGAGGTGGAGATCTTTGGGGATGATCTTGGAGGCTGCTGCCCAGCCTGTGGGAGGATGAGGTGGAGACACCCAGCAGGAACTTGGGCAACTAAATTTGAAACTCTAGGGAAAATCTGGGCTGGAGATACAGATCTAGGAGTTAGTAGCATTTTATGAGCAGGAGGTGAAATCATGGGAATAGATAAAGTCAGCCAGGAAGAACATTTTTTTTCTTAAGGTATTCCCTACTTACTAGTAGCTACTCATTACTAACTTCTTAGAGAAAATTCAGATTGGAAGTAAAAACAAAAACCTGCGGGAAAAAACAAATGCCACTAAGCAAAGCTACTTGTCATTCCTAACTCGATTCAAACTTTGAGACTGGCCATGAAAATTTGGGTTAGGGCATGTGACGTTTCCTGGTATGATTAGAATATTATTAAGATCCTGAGAAAAACTAATTGTCCGCAGAAATTCCTTAAAATAGGTGACTAACTGAAACCTGAACAGTCTCCTGATGAAGAAAAATAAAGTCTAGTTAGTGCTCTATCAATTTTAATTACCAATCCGATGGATCTGTGTTTCCAACAGGTTTGGTTGATGAATACTATAGATATTCATATAGCACGATTAATCATGGTCCTCTAAAGAACTCCTCCCACAAGCCCAGGACCCCTCCCCTCCATCAGCACCCAGCCCAGGGCGTGTCACAGAAGCCTTGGAGAGCTAGAGATATGTCACAGTGAAAGATGGGGAAACACCTCATAGTCTCCTTTGGCCCATGATCTTTCCTCCCTGTGTGCCTTTGCCTCATGCTCATCGGTTCCGCTGGAATGTTCTCCCAGACTGTTTTAGGCAGCCAAATCTTACCCTCCCTTCAAGGCTCTGCTTAAATCCCATCTCTTCCATTAAGTCTTCCTGACTGGACAAGCCCACCCCACCCCACCCCACCTCTCTCCTCCCTGGACTTCTGTCTTGGTGCCACCCACTTTGCAGGCTAATCCCCAGCCATTTTCTGTGCTTGCTTTTGTCTTATTCATCAGGGGTTGACAAACCACAGCCCAAACCACGGGTCTAATCTCATCCCACTGGCTATTTTCATACAGCCTGCAGGCTAAGAATGGTTATTGCACTTCTAAATTGTTGAAATACTCAAAAGGAAACTAGTATTTTGTTTCATGTGAATATTACATGATATTTAAATCCAGTGCCTATAAATACTCATTTTTCTCAGTAAATTTTGTGGAAATTTGCTTTCTTTTGCCTCTCGGCCCACTAAGCCTAAAATATTTGGTGCCTGTCATTTTATGTAAAGTTTGCAGACCTCTGTTATAGACACTTGATGTCTCCCTCCCAAGAGAGGGTGTAATCTTTCTGGGAGGACCCAGGGCTGACCCTTCATGGTAGCTCCTGTTGGGTCTACCAGAGCATGGAGCACAGAGCTGGTGTTTGGCAAATGCTATTGAATGGGGCTGAGAAAGAAGGCGTTTTTGATTTGTGATGGATAAAACGTTATGTCCATTCTTGTTGTCCAGGCCTTTTCTCTAGTCTCCTCTGCTGTTGGGCTGGTATCTGTTATGTCTGGTGGAGAAAAAAAAATGACAGGGAATACCAGGGTGGATCACAGAACTCATGGCTAACACAGATGAAATGAAGTCTGGGAAGCAGAGCTTTTGTTTTGGGTGGGGAAGAACTGTTTGCTTTGGGGGATTGAGGTAATGAAAGTTATTTCAATAACATAATTTAACAGTTGTGCATGCTTTCTGCCAGAAGTACAGCTAGGCAAACCTCACCCAGAAACAACTTCTGCAAAATGTGAAGATTAAACACTGCAGTGCTGAGTAAATTCTCTTCCCTGTTTGGCAGGACCTGAAACTATACACATGCACACCTTGGTTAGACTGTGTAAATTGTACCATATGGACACAGGCTAGAGAGGGAAGCAAAAAAATAAATAAAAACAATTGTGTGAGGGTGGTGGGATTATGGGAAAATACAGACCCCAAAATGCCATTTTCTTTAAATAGCTCAAATATTTCTACAATAAAACCCCTGAAAATAATTAAAATGAAAAAAAAAATCACATTCCTTCTCTAGCATGCATACATTTTAAAGTTTTTTTTTTTTTTTTTTCACTTTTCCCCTTCACAAAGCTGGAATTTTACATTGAGGAATTTTTAGGAGCCTGAATATAAATACAGACACAAACACATACAACTTTTCCTTAAAAGGAATATCTACTTATGTCACCTTAAAATGCTCTTCCTTAAACTCAAACTCTCTCAAACTGTAAAATGGGAAGAACATTACTAACTTCCCACTGAACACAGTGCTTGCATAACCCAGTCTTAAGAAATGGTAGTTGTCATTAAAGGGGTCTCTTCCAATGCCCTAGACCTTATGATTCTCACAGGCAGATATGACAGCTTCCTCACAGTCATATCCTCAGCTTTTGACAATGGCTAGCATATTGTAACTGACTTTCAACTGAATTCGGTTAAAAGAATACATGAACTAAACAACAACAACAATAATAATAAATGGGACATATATAGTATTTCTATTTTTATTAGATAATTATTTTACTTTGTTTTTTATTTTTTCATTTATTTATATAATATATAACATATATTTATGTATTTACATGTTAATTTTTATTAATATTTTATTAGATAATTATTTTTATTTTCATTAGAAAATTTGATGATTTTATTATCTATTTTATTACTACCTTTATTATTATTGTTGCTAGTAAGCAGGCAACTTAACTCTACCTTTAGTTCTTTTTCAGTGCCCAGAGCCATTCATTCCTATTACCACCCAGGATGGAACATCTAAAACATAATCAGGCAATGTGACATGGCAGGGCTCCATCAATAGCTGTGAGCCTTAAGGCTTTCCTCAACACACAGAGTAATGAGGAAGAATGCGTGAGGTTCATAAATTGCCATCATATCACCATCTTGAAAGGAAATTAACAGAACTGTGAATTCAACAACTATTCATTGAACACCTGCTATGTACAAGGAGTTGTTCTTTGTGAAGGGATGTGAGCAGGAACTGGAAACTAAAGCAGGGAGGCAGGAAAGTTGACTAGAACAGCTGTTATGATCACCCCACTTCCTGGGGAGATCTTCGTGACTGTAGCATGGAGTAAATAGAGTTCTCACATAGGATGCAGTGTACATTCAGACTGCAAAGAAGTTCAAGGAATGAATTACGTAGCATAATACCATTTGTTATGGTTACTGGGGGTGGCTCCTATCTACATCAACCCTACATCTTGACTGGCATTTTTGTGGCAGATGGACAAGGTAGTGCTGATGAAATGAAAAGTACCCTTGACTTGTTGTCAAAGGCATGGTTCAGAACCTAGCCCTGCCTCTAGTTTTGTGAATGTGAGTGAGTTTCTTGACTTTTTGGAATGTGAGTTTATTTGGCTATTGAAATTGAGACAGAAATAGTCCCCCTCCTAAGTTTGTATTAAGTTATCTATTCTTGTATAATAGATCACCCTAATAATTAAGAGTCTTAAAACTACAACAATATCTTTATTCTGTGAGTTCACTGGGCAGTTCTTCTGTTGATCTACTGGGTTCACACTTGTAGCTACATTTAGCTGGCAGCTGGGTGAGGATCTCAGCTTAGTTCAGACATACGTTTTCATCCTGGACTTTTTCTTTCTTTCTCTCTCTCTCTCTCTAAGATTTTATTTATTTATGTGTGAGAGAGAAATTGAGAGCATGAGTGGGAAAAGAGGCAGTGGGAGAAGCAGACTCCCTGCTGAGTAGGGATTTCCAGGCAGGATTCGATCCCAGGATGCTGGGATCACAACCTGAGCTGAAGGCAGATGCCTTCCCTGATCAGTCACAACCTAGATCAAGTAAGCAAGCAAGCATCCAGTATTCCTTCTTCTTGGCACTTAACAAGTGGGTCATTATTTTTTTCAAGTCAAGTTCCCCTGTAGATTATCTGCTGAGTGAAGGAAAAAAATCTGCCTTTCTCACCAAGGAGCCAGGTTCAGTCATGAGCAAACTAGTACACAGGTGGTGCTAAGCAAATTTACATCTTGGATGAATATCAACCAAATGTGTGTGACCAAGCCACCAACTCAAAGATCTGCTAAGAGAAGTTTTACAGGTGAGATCTTAAGCTACCACATACTTCTAGAACTATGACCTTAAATGGGCACATATTTTTGACAGTTTCACTGTTTTCATCTTCAAGTTCACTTGTCATTGTTCAGCAGGCTCATCATCCCCATGATAACTGGTGTGGTCAACATTATTATTTTCATCTGGCGATGGGAAAGAGGTTAAGTAACTTGCCCAGGTCCCCATACCCTATTATCTAGGCACAAACAATTGCAAGTAAGGAAAGCCCCCTTCAACTGAATTCCTGTTTGTGCTGAGCTCTTACTTCTGGCTTGACAGCTGTGGCTGCTGCATGGGGATTTTCTGGGGTCTCCAGTTCCAGCGGCCAGGGCCCAGGGTGTGACTTCCTGCTCTCCTTATAGAATATAGGCAACACTGGGCCTTATCCATATAAGGATGCCATAAATACTTCATTCTCCAAAGTCACTGTGCCTTGCTTGTCCTGGAGAGGCAGAGAGAGAGAGAGAGAGAGAATGTGTGTGTCGGGGAGGTGAACTAGGATTGTCTAAAAGAAGCCCAATCTTAGTTAGCTGTAGGCTGGCCAGGAGGACCATCCCTTCACCCCCATCCCAAATCTCAGCTTCTAACATTCACAGGCCTCTGAATCAGAAGGATCCCACTCAGGCACTTGCAGCATCTTGGATCTTCCTAGGTAGCTTGACCTGAGTCTCAGAAGAGCAGTGCCTCAGAGTGGGCACCCAATGCTTAGGGGGCAAGTGGCAGTGGTGGAGACCCCTTTCACTACCACACACCAGCCCCTGCAGCTACGGGTGCCGCCGCCCGCGGTGCGCCCTGCCCCAGCCTCCGGGACTCCGGTCTCCGCTCGGTGCCGGGCGGGAGAGTCGCAGTGAGGCGGAGCCGGGAAGGCAGGGGCAGCCAGGATGCGACTCCCCTTGCGCGAGGGTCGCTGGGGCCTCCGTGGCCACCGTCTCCAACGTGCATTCTTGGTGCAGGTGGCACAGCTTTCTGCGCCCGCCTGGCTTCCCAGATCACGGGAGAGGCTAATCTCGGGTCTAGACCTCCAGCGGCGGAGAGAGCTAAACCGCTACTCCACTTTTTCCCATTCCCCCAGCTCCTCACCCCCAAACGAAAAATCCTAGGCCGGACAGAACCTGATCACCTCTGCCTCCTCCCAACTGCGCTAATCCTGTGAGCGAGGGAGGCCCCTGCGCCGAGGCGGTGGCTGGCAAAGGGGAGTGGAAAGGGAGGATGGATGGGGCCGAGGGGTGGGGTGGCGATGAGGGGGATGTAGGAGGGGGTGTCATTTTCTTTTTCTTTCTTTTTTTTAAAAAAGTATTTCTCTCGCGAGAAACCGCTGCGCAGACGATACTTGAAGAAGTGGGGAAAGGAGGGGGCCGCGGGAGTCGCGGCAGAGACTGTGGGTGCCACGGGCGGAGAGGCGGCCACAGCTGGGGCAGCTGCGGGAGGAGTGGGGCAGCAGCTGCCGCAGCGGGGACCGAGGAACAGCCGCCGCCACCTCGGGAGCCGGAGGCGCCGCTTTTCCAGTGGGTGCAGCCAGGGTCCCCTCAGGGGTCGGGCGGCCACCGGGGCTGGAGCTGCAGCCACAGAGGCTTTTGCGTTTGCGCCGCGTGCAGGGCAGGGACAGGGACTGGGTGAGGGGCTGTCCCGGAACGTCCACAGCTGGCGCTGGCCCTCCCCTGCCTGACAGCTTCCTGGCCCGGGGCTCCCGGTGCCGGGCTCCGGGTCAGATGCGCGGGGGGCGGTGGCAGCGCCCGGAGCCGGCCGGGGACAGCGGGCTTCCAGCGCCGCGGCTTCGCGGAAAGGTCAGGGAAGCTGGGGCGTTCTAGCGCGCATCGCGCGCGTTTTGTGCCATAAAAAAAAAAAAAAAAAAAAAAAAAAAAACCAAAAACAAACTCAGCGAACTGGCCCTGGGGTTTAGAACTGCTCGGGACATGGGTACTCTGCGGCGCGCTTTTCAGGCGGTGTCTGGGAGGCCGAGAGGTTGGCTGCAACCAAGGCAGGCGGGGGCCTGGGCTTTTCGGCCAGCCGTGGACCAAACGGTCTTCACTTACCCAAAGTAACTGCGCCACGCTCAGGCGGCGCTCGGGCTGGGCTCGGGAATGGGGACCCCAAGCTTCAGCATCCCCATGCCCTGAACGTCTCCCCTGCCTCGGCGATTTGTCTGTTGCAGCTGGCAGGGGCCGCCTGAAGTGGGAGCAGCGCCTGGAGAAGGCGGGAGGAGCCCGGCCCGGGGGACGGGCGGCGGCAGATCGGGACTCCGGCGGCGCGGCGCGCTCCAGGGCGCAGCGGCAGCCGCGGATTGAGCCCGGGGCACAGCGAGGGGCGGCGGGAGCCGGCGGCCGCTGGGCATCATGCGGCGAGGAGGGCTGCTGGAGGTCGTCCTGGGATTTACCGTGCTCTTAGCGTCCTACACGAGCCATGGGGCGGACGCCAATTTGGAGGCTGGGAACGTGAAGGAAACCAGAGCTAGCCGGGCCAAGAGAAGAGGCGGCGGAGGACACGACGCGCTTAAAGGGTAACCGAACCGGCCAGCTCCTTTGGTGTGGGTCTCACTTCCCTCTTTTCCCTAGTATCAAGATCCCGAGGGAACTGACAGGGTTGATTCTCCACACCAGAAGGATCCTTGACAAGATCTCCAGGGGGCACCTTAGAAGTGCAGGGAATGTCCAGCTCTCGTCCCATTCGAGGCTAAACCACTTGGCTTCCGCTCTTTAAAGATTTCTGCGAGGGGATGCCATGACTAAAAGGACTCTTGGGCCATTGTCAAGGCCGATTTTTGGAGGCGAGAAGTGTTCTTTGAGGAAGAAGGGGAGGAGCTGCGACTGAAAGACACAGAGAAGCCCGTTCCTTTCCCTTCCTACCAATTCCGGTTGTGTGTAGGGGAAAGTGCTTGCCTTGTGGGCACCTTTGCAGATGCTCTATTGGTAAGGGAGCAAGGAAAGAAAGGAATTCCAGTGACAGAGTCAGGGAAGACACATTCAAGGGTTGGCTCTCCTATGAGTTATGCTTACTAAAATTAGGGACTGGATTTTCTGGTTGATACTGTCTTTCCAATGTCTACCCTGGAGGCAGAGCAGGGCAAATTTTTCAAGAACTTGTGATCTTTTGGGTTGTAAGGGGGCTCTTCATTTCATTGGGGCACTGATGCTTCTGTGGCGGGCCTTAGAGGGATGTTTTTAACCAGTGGTTTATGTGTTATGTACATGCAATTGAGCATTTCACTGGCTTCCTAGTCGCTATTACAGGAAATGTTTCAGCAGGAAATATTTAAATTAGGCAGGTTGACTGTATAAGGACTGTCAGTTCTCTGAATTGAAGAAGGGTGGGCAAACATTTTCCTTAAAATTGTTCAGAAGGAAAGAAAAATTTGTTTTTGTGAGATTGTTTAAATTTAGGCCTCCCTAGAAGCAGAAGGCTCAACTGTAAATGATCCATTTTATGTCCTTGGAGGAGTCTGTTAGATGAGCCCAGACAGTATGCAGACACAGAGGTTTTTATTAAGTTCTTTTCATTCTCATTGTTGCTCCTTTTGAGAAGTTCTGTAGCTCGATCATAAGATCCTGAATCACCAGTTGATGATGTCCTATCTGATTCTGTGGTTGAACATTTCCTTTATTCCTTTTTGTTATGGGCTGTTTTAACTATATAGGGAGTAAAATTTATGTTTGTATGGCCCAGGCACAGGAAGAAAAAGTGCAGTAAACTGAATGAACCTGTTTTTGAATCTTGGTCTAGACCATGGAGGGACAAAGTGATGGTCAGGGCCACGCGGTTGGGCTGTGGTAAAATATACATGGTTTTCTGGCCCCAGGAAATAGTTATGATTAATTTAGTTCCATTTTGGCCTTTGTGGAAAATAAGTCCAGGACTCCAACAGTGTTGGAAAGGAAATTTGCTTATCATGTTAAGCCTGATTCTGATCAAGCAGCAGACATTCATTGCTGTGTGTAGGGCCCATGCAAGCAAGTTCAACATATGGACTGAAACTCTGATTTTCATATGTTCTTCAAAGGACCAGAGTTAGTCTAGCATTCTTCCTTAAAATGTATATATTTCTGCTATATATATTATCTTAATAGCTAAGTTTGATGGCATTGCTCCTGTAGAAAGAGAGGAGGTGGGGCTTAATTTTGGGGATGAAAATCTGCAGAGAGATGTTAGGCCCCTCCAGACATTTTTCTCATCTCTATGTGCTGTCACCAACCAGCGCTGTTTCTTCCGGAGGCACCAACTCAGTGTGAAAACAGAAACTAAGCTTGACTTTGTCACTTAACAGAATGTCCCTAGTTTTACTCACACCAGCAGTTCTTTCTCTTGGGTTTTACTCTTTTATGATTATAGGGAAATACCTCTCTGTGGGCCTTGCAGGTTTTGGTCACTGACATAGATGTTATGCTATTGCAAATGATTCACAAAGCCTTCCTAAAAAGGTGTTGTTAGTAGATAGTAATTATGAGTATGCCTCGCTCTCACATGATCTATAAGAATTTACATATATAAAGATTAAAAAATAATTATAATTAACATTTACAGTATAATATATCATATACTAATAGAAAAATGAATCTTCCTAATATAAAGGTTTTTATTTTTAGAATTCTCATGTTATCTATAAGGACATATATATATGTGTGTGTGTATTTGGAGAAGTAAAAAATAATATTTAAAAGGATATACAATTTAAAAAATGTCCCTCTTACCTCTCAGACACCATTTTCATGTATATTTTTGTAGACCTATTGTAGGCATCTGTATTTGTATACAAATATATATACATAATATATACATACACATGTTTATGTATATGTATAGCATGTGACCTATTTAATTACATATTAATTACATAATACTATATTGTATATACTGTTCTAAACCTTGCTCACTTCCGTATACCTTTTGTGCATCCATCTGTTAATTCAAATGGATGTACTTTGTGCATCCTCTTGGTGTACAGAATCCCATAACATGGCTAAAATTGTTTCCTAATGATGGCTCTCTTGATTATATTAATTTTTTCCCCTCTTCCCCAATTCTGCACACCTATTTGTATAGATGTGCAAATTTATGTGTGGCACAAATTAATAAAAGTAGAATCTCTGCATAAAAGGTTTTCCCATAGATTTTAAACCAAGTACCAATTCTGCTTTTGGATTTGAACAGCATTTAAAAGGCATTCTCTCTGCTTATTGCTATTATAGTCTCACATGAAGAAGTCTTTTAACCATGCTCTGCTGTATAAATCATCAGGAAAAGTGGTTGTGTGTAAAGTTTTTCCAGTTATTGCTTAAAATTTCTATTTTTGCTAGTTAAGATATTACCAGCTTCAAAACTAACCTCTTTGACGACAGTAAAGCCTGTTTACCATTTTGATGGAAATGCACAGTTTATGAAGTGAAAGTGATTTGTAACCCCAAGTCTGCCTGATGCCCAGTTGGTGGCAGCAACTTTCAGCACCTCACTAATATATCCTCTAGTTAAAAGGTGCTCTAAAATCACCAGTGTCCGCCATGCCCTGTTCTCATCTCTTCCACAAATACTGCCTTCTTGTCTTTCTCTGATATGACAGGTGACTGCAGAGTTTGCCTTGGTATTCTTCTTGGGACATATATTCCTTTCCCATCAGCACCCCTGGTTCACAGACTAGGGACCTGCTTCATTTTTCCTTCTCCGGGAGTACAGCCCTAGCTTGTCGTCTTCTCTCCTCATGTTGCAGGTGGCTTTTTGTTGTTGTTGTTGTTTCCTTCCCACTGGGCAACAGAAGTTGTTCCACAGTGGAGATTTAAGCATCCTCAAGTTTCTTCCCAGCTTTCACTGTGTTTTCTTAGACTAAATTGCCAATTTCTGTTTTTACAGGAAATCCTTCTTTTATGGAATGAGTGTGGTCCCCATTCACTCTGCAAAAATTGCATTTTTTTCTCTATTTTGAAATGAGAATTTTGCAAGTCTCAAAAATGTTTTCAAATAATAAATGTATAGTAGTTTTCCTTTGACCAGACACTGCTTAACCTATGTGAAATGACTTTATGAGAAATAATAAAATCCTAGTTTTATTGTTCAAATTTCAGTTCACAGGAGTTTTTCTCAGCTGAATTCTTAACTTGTGTGATTAGGCAAAAAGTGTGGGAAATAATTCAATTAAAAAAATACACAGCTTTACTTGAATAGCAGTAGTTAGGAACCATTTATTTGAAATTGCCTTATTGTCTTAACCCTCAAATAAGGAAGTATTACAGTTTCCTGTCACAGGGAAAAAATTCTTCAGAGTGAAACCCCTTTTCCTCAAATCCCTGATAAGGTAGACTGAGACTCTCTATCCTTGTTGCTTGGTTTATAAGTGTATGAGAGATGAGGTATATGTCACACAATTTGTGACTTTATGTATGATTTTCTTTTTGGTCTTTGTTTATTTGTTTATTTTTTCCAGAGGTCTTGTTACCAGAAAAATACACATGGAACCGTTTGTACATAGGTAGATTATGTGATGGCAAACTCCAAGGGATTAATTACACAGAAGTCTGTTATTAAAATAAAGAACTCTAACAAGGAATGCAGAAAAAGTTCTGTAGAGTTTATGAAGTCCATTTATTTTACAAAGAGGACTTAAAAGACTTCATCCAAAGTCAGGTAGGTTAATAATTAAATATAGGGAAAGGACTCCTGGAGTGGTATGGTTTGTTTTTGTATTTAGTGAAAAGATTAGGCTAAAATATTGCAATATCATTTAAAAAAAAGATAGTCTTTTTAAAAAAGTTTTTTTTTTATTTATTAGAGAGAGAGAAAGCCCACGATCATGTTTGAGTGAGTGGGAAAGGGGGCAGAGGGAGAGGGAGAAGCACAGTCTTAGTTGAGCAGAGAGCTTAAGGCAGCGCTAGACCTCAGGACCCCAAGATCATGACCTGAGCCAAAGGCAGACGCTTTACTGCCTGAGCTACCCAGGTTTCCCTTTCTGACCCCCACTCCCCCCAAGGTATTGTTAAATAGAAGTTTTTAGAAATTGCACTTTTTAATTGAGAAGATGCAGACAAAATATTTATTTATATGACTGACTTTTTAGCATTTTAGACAGAGATTGTTTACCAAAATGCGTAAGTTGTTGGTATCACAAATTAATTTAAAACATCGGCCTATGGTGAGACGAGGTTGAATGTGATAGAAACAGAAGCACAGCTATCCCTCCAAGCTTATTAGGAATTTTAAAGAACATTGAAACATTCCCTTGTTGTCTTGTGTAGCTGGTGATTAAAAAGATTAGAGTATTATGCCAATGACGCTTATCAAGCAAAATACTGAACAAGATGTTAGGATATTTACAGAGAATTTGTTTGCCTTTTTTTCAACAAACCAAACAATGAATTTATGAAGTATAGCCTTTGTTTATAATGTGAAAATAAGATTTTAAATATTTTCTCAAGATAGAAAGAAGCTACATTAACAGTTTTTTAGCTTCTAGAAACTAACCCATCAAATGGGCCTATTCAAGCAACTTAGAATTTTTTTCCATGAAATTTTTTTAAGAAAGCTGAAATCAATTAATATATCAGGCCTGAACTATATGGCAGGCCTTGTTAAGTTTGATTTTTCCCATTAGATTACAAAATCATCAAAGGCAAGAAAGAATCCAATCAAAAACATTTTAACACTGACTGATCATTAGATGGGATTTCAAAGAGTTCATTAATTCAGGAAGCCTTGATTGAATGCCAGCCTGAATTTAGCTCTGTGGGATGCCAGAGACATCTAGCCTGTAGCCTGGAGGGGAGGCTTCACATTTGGTGGGAGAATCTGATGCATCATGGGAACTGGGATTTGATGGAAAGGTAGCAGACGGCATGGGGTGTAGGATTAAGTAAGAACAAATGACAGCAATAATTGTAGCAGGGATAGCAACTTCTAGATGACATTTATGCACCTGTACTGCTCTCAGAGTTTTACATATGATAACTCATCTGATGCTCATAACATCTCTATGGGCTGGGTTTTTTATTAGTTTTACAGCAGTAAGAACTGAGGTGCACAAAGGTTAAGTTTTAAAGACAAATTCTTAATATTAAAATGTCTTTCTCTATTAATTTTAGTTATGGTTTTGGTTTTTCATTCCACTGGTCAGAAATGCAGGACAAAGGCTTTGGTAGAGTTCTACTTAAAGTTCCTAATATTCCTTTGTGTTAGTTGACACCTCCCAAGTATGGCTAATGATATACTAATATTTGTCAAACAAGAAACTTTCCTGAACATTTTTACAAAGATGCTAATAAAACACAGAAGGAAGTATAGGATGTCGGAGTTGGTGGGGTTTTTGAATGGCACATGTATTTTAGTGTTAGACCCTGAACTTCCACTGAGGCTGGCAGGTAACCATCACGGGTACCCTCCTTCTGCATTGCCCGTGTAGGTCTCTGAGCGGGATACGTTCTTCATGATGCCATTCAGAATCTCTTGTTCTCATGTCCTGTGGGAAAACTTACAGACTAGAGCTGCAAGAGATGTTTCTCTTTTTAGGGGAAACAGTACATGTGTTAAGTTTTTACCAACATGACAAGTTATTTAATCCTTCCTGTTTCTTTTTTTTTTTTTACCTTAGCCACCTACCTATAAGCTCAGAGCCATTAATTTAATGTAACTTTTACATTAAATTGCAATAATAATGGTGAAGATTAGCAAGCTCTGATCTATCACTCAGTAGTACACTTTTCATACATTAATGCATTGAATGTGTAACTTCTGTATGAGGAAGTTTATACCTACTTGCCCATTTAATGCGTGAGGAAACTGAGGGAGGCAGGGTTTCAGGAATTCCTCCAGGGACCTACACTAGTAAGCATTGGGAGATCTGGTCTCATAGTCTGTGTTCTTAACCAATCTATCTTGCTGCTTCCCAATTATAATAAATCTTATACCTGGGAAGTTTCTTTCTTTCTCCCATACCGTACTGGTATCTTCATTTCCCCAGAATCTTCTCCCATCACTGCTGTGGGAAAGACTTAAGATCTAGTGAAGGCAAATGCAGTCACATGACAAGGGAAGCCTCCCTGTGGGAACAGGATTCTTCAGAAAAGCCTTCACAGTGAGAGTCCATCAGAGTTGACCAACTGTGGACCAAGCTGCCTGTTCTTATAAATGAGATTTTACTGAAACAAAGCCATGCCCATTGGTTTATGTATTATCTATTTCTGTTTTCATACTGCTGTGGCAGGGTGGAGTAGTGGAGACAAAGTATGGCTGGAGAAGCTAAATTATTTGCTACTTGGCCCTTTAAAGAAAAAGTTTGCCTACCTCTGGTCTCTGTGATAAATAAGTGACCATCGACTAGGTCTGAGAACTTTCTGAAGACAGAGTTCATGTTTTATTTATCACTAGGGAGACTGAGAACCTGGACTCACGGTAAGTGTTCAATAGACAATTTTTGATTGTCTGACCAATTTTGCTTGGGTGAGGTAAATGATATAAATTTGAGCTTGGAGAAAATAGAAGAGAGAAATAAGGAAAAATCTGAGTGTAAAAAAGTATATAGTGAAAAGCGTGAAGGCGTTAAGGGACAGTGAGTACAGTTGGGCAAGGTTTGCCCTGCACAACTTGATGGGGAACAGTTTATAATGTAGCCTAGGATTATAGTGCCCCCTGGAGTTGTGCAGTATGCAACTCTGTGTGCCTGTCCATAGACTGTGACACTGTCAGGGGTGGAAGAGGGATTGAAGGACACAAAACATCAGTCAATATCTGAATGTTGTGAAAGGTGAGGATGAGGAGCTAGAAAAGGATTCTAGGATAGGAACACACCAGGCCTTTGCAGCTCTGGTGAAAGGTGTGTGGGTTAGAGAGTAAGGAGGCCAAAGGTAGGGAGGTTGGGAGGCTAATAGAGGAGTCATGGTGAAGTGGATGGTGGCCTGAATGGTTGAGGGGGTGAAGAGGAAGATCAAGTGGTGTTCCAGAAGTAACATGCGCACTTGGTTGGTCAAGAGGAAAGGTAAAGGGGAGGCATACGTAGGATACCCCACCTCTATGTACCTTAAACCTTATTATACTAAAAACATTACAGCACCATGAGAATGAGAAACTAAAGAGAAATGAACCATTCCCAGTCCCTCTACTACCAGGAAAAAAGCTATTTTCATTTGTGAGTGTTTTGATTTTCTTATTGCTACGTAACGCATTACCCCAAACTTAGTGGCTTAAAACAACAACAATTTTATTATTTCTTATGATTCTGCAGGCCAGGAATTTGGACAGGGCACAGTGGGGAATCTTGTCTCTGCTTCCCACAACGTCGGATGGGGCTGGAGTGGGCGAGATGACTTCTCCACGTGTATTTCTGGTTCCATGGGCTGGCGCCCGCAGCCCTATTTACTTTGGTGTGGTTAATCTACATGGATGGACAGAGGAAGGAATAGAGGGTGCAGAGAGCCACTTGTCAGGCTGTGCTGGGCACTTTCCAGGTTTTAAAGCTCTCCTATGCAGTCTCCTGTCTGGGCCTTTCCTTGGAAATAGAGCCACTGAGGGTGTTTTTAAGAATGGAGAAACTGAGCCCCAGGTACAGCGACCAGGCCTTGCTCAGAGCAAGTGTCCATTGGGGCAGGATTTTGAACTGTAACCTCTTGATCCCTGGTCACATGCTTTAACCCCAGTGTTGCCTACAGACCTGAGAGGAATGGCTGAGGGCTAGCTGGAAGGGCTCAGATGGGCTCATGTGTTATCAGTATTGGCTGGGTTCCTCACTTCTCCATATGGTCTCAGATTGTCTTCCTTTCCACACGGCCTCCCCATAGGGGCTCTCCAGCAGGGTAACCACGCTTTTTACCGTATACCTCAGGATCCCAAGAGCACAAATGTGGAAGCTACCAGACTTTCTTTAAACAGAGCCTGGAGTGGTATGACCTGGAATTCCGTGGAAGTCACAGGCTGTCCAGATTCAAGGGCATGGACTGATCTAGCCTGCCTCTTGATGTGTGGAGCAGTGTGTGTCTGCAGGGAAGGGAAGCATTTTGGGGGGACATCTTTGGAAACTAGCTACCACAGTAAGGGAATAATAGTTTTTTGAGAAGGATAATCAGATGTTTTAATCCTACCTCGATCTAGTGGGGTTGACTGACTTTTGCATTGAAGATACTGCATTATATTTCCTACTGTATTTTCAGAATGAAAATTGCAACATGACCAATGTGTCTTCACAATCTGTTAGATTAATGTTAGGAACATTGTTCTTAACTTTTGCACAGTTCTGCATTTAAAGGACTCACAAACCGCATGAATAAGATTATAGTCCCTAACAAACTGGCAAATTCTGTTTTTTCAAATATAAGAATTATAAAGCACTTAACACCCCCCCATTTTTCCTTTAGTTTCTAAGATAGGGACCAGTTTCATGTATAATCATTTTAATTTATTATTATTTAATAATATATTATTTAATATATTAATATAAAATTAATAAACAATATAATATAATATTTATATATTATTTAAATATTTGGTATGTTTTGCCTTCCTTCTGATGGGATTTTGCTTTCAGCTTCTATTAATAACCCCATATTTATATATCTGTTGGTGTAATTTGCCTCCAAAACATTTTGGGGGAATCCGGGTTTATAACTGATCATTAAAAATAGATTTGCAGGGGTGCCTGGGTGGCTCAGTGGGTTAAGCCTCTGCCTTCAGCTCAGGACATGATCTCAGGGTCCTGGGATCGAGTCACACATTGGGCTCTCTGCTCAGCTGGGAGCCTGCTTCCTCCTCTCTCTCTCTGCCTCTCTGCCTACTTGTGATCTCTGTCAAATAAATAAATAAATAAAATCTTAAAAAAAAAGATATGCAATTGCCAATAGACAGTATTGTAGTGAACTGAACTCTGTTATTTGTGCTGTAAATGGGGTAGCCACATTGTTAATAGGATAAAACTGGATTCGGAATACAGTCAAAGTTGGATTGTGGAGTTAATCCTCTATTATAACAAATCCTACTTTTTTTTTTTAAGATTTTATTTATTTATTTGACAGAGAGAGATCACAAGTAGGCAGAGAGGCAGAGAGAGAGAGCAGGAAGCAGGCTCCCTGCTGAGCAGAGAGCCCGATGCAGGACTCGATCCCAGGACCCCGAGATCATGACCTGAGCCGAAGGCAGCGGCTTAACCCACTGAGCCACCCAGGCGCCCCTAACAAATCCTACTTTTAAGTTCTTATGACTTTACCACTTTCTTAAGTGGCCTTTTTTGTTGTTGTTGTTGTTGAAATCATCTCTAGGTCGATTTATTCAGCCCTTCAGAATGGAAGGGAGGGAGGAAAATTCCCTGTGTCCGCCACTCCTGGCCAGAGATGCCTTTCAGACAGCAATCAGGTTCCGAGTTAGGAGAGCTGCTCCATTAGACAAGTGATTTGGTTCAGTGTTTTGAAGGGCTGTGAATTCCTAGACCATCAGTCATACTTACATTCATATATAAGTATCCAAACACATCTAAGTCCAAATATAGAACAACCATTTTATGATGTTGGTGTTGGGAGACAGGATTTATGGGGACCCTATGGGCACATTATGTCTACTGTTAAGTTCGTGGTTTTGAACTGAAGCATAGGAATATCTCCATTAATCACAGGAATGTATTCCAGGGCCAGGGTTTTGTTTTGTTTTGTTTTTCTGTTTCTTCTCCTTTTCCTCCTTCCTCTTCCTCTTTTGCTTCTTTCTTTCTTTCTTCTTCTTCTTCTTTTTTTTTTTTTTTATAAACATATAATATATTTTTATCCCCTGGGGTACAGGTCTGTGAATTGCCAGGTTTACACACTTTACAGCACTCACCATAGCACATACCCTCCCCAATGTCCATAACCCCACCCCCCTTCTCCCAACCCCCCTCCCCCCAGAAACCCTTAGTTTGTTTTGTGAGATTAAGAGTCACTTATGGTTTGTCTCCCTCCCAATCCCATCTTGTTTCATTTATTCTTCTCCTACCCCCTTAAGCCCTCATGTTGCATCACCACTTCCTCATATCAGGGAGATCATATGACAGTTGTCTTTCTCCGCTTGACTTATTTCGCTAAGCATGATACGCTCTAGTTCCATCCATGTTGTCGCAAATGGCAAGATTTCATTTCTTTTGATGGCTGCATAGTATTCCATTGTGTATATATACACCACATCTTCTTGTTCCATTCATCTGTTGATGGACATTTAGGTTCTTTCCATAGTTTGGCTATTGTGGACATTGCTGCTATAAACATTCAGGTGCACGTGCCCCTTCGGATCACTACGTTTGTATCTTTAGGATAAATACCAAGTAGTGCAATTGCTGGGTCATAGGGTAGCTCCATTGTCAACTTTTTGAGGAACCTCCATGTTGTTTTCCAGAGTGGTTTCACCAGCTTGCATTCCCACCAACAGTGTAGGAGGGTTCCCCTTTTTCCACATCCTCACCAGCATCTGTCATTCTTTCTCATCACCATTTTCTCCTCCTTCATCTTTTTCATCATCATCATCACCATCTCATTTTCCTTTTCTTCTTTTTGTAAGCAACTTCAGAAGCTGAGCTATAAATAAAATAGGAATACCAAATAAGAGTTAAGACATTGAGAAAAATTAATTCTAAGTAAAATATTAGATTTTTACTTGGTAGTCTCAGAATGTTGGAAACGAAGAGTGGAGGTAAGGATTTTGTTAGGAGAGGATAGGAGAAAAAGGAAGTAGGAGGAGGGAATTAGGAGAAAGTTCCAGCGTGGAGAGTCTTATCAGCCAGGGATGTGGGCTGGACAGAACAGGTGCAAGGTTCTGACAGATACAAATGTCTATCCCCTCAGGTGACCTGTGGCCTTGACTAGCCTCTTAAGGGGCCTGAAAGCTTTTGGAGGAGTCAGGGCATGAAAGAAAGACACTTGGATATCAGAAAAGATTCCTACAAAAACATTTAGAGGGATACATTGGAAAAAGGAGGTGAATCCAACATGTGTATGAACCTGTGTATATGGTGCCGTGTAAAGTTTGGTGTATCCCCCTCTTCCCATGGTCCACCATTTCTCCTACCCATTGGTACTAATTTATAATGTTGTGTAATCAGACCCTAATAGGTTGGTGCCTTTGATGAATGACTCTTAAAGTCTCCTCTTACTTGAAAAAAATTTTTTGGCATATGTAATCATGACTCAGATCTTCCTTTATAGTCAGATGATCTGTCTTTCTGTCTTTACAAAAGTATTATAAATTAGCATTATAGTGGGATAGACTTCAGAAACTTACACATGCTAAAACCAAGGTCCAGAGAAAATTCATTAAAAAGTGCTCAAGGTACCTATTTTCTTCCACTGTGTAGAAGGTGAGCCACACAAAGTGACAAAAGACAATTTAAGTAGGATTGTTTACACCTCCTCTTTGTCTTTGTTTCTTAGAAAGGGTGACTGGTATCTCTCAGTCCTCACTTGTGCTTCAAATAAGCAAACCTCCTGTACCATGTGGGTGTGGACATTCGTCTTGTCCTTGTTTATTTGGCCTTATGTGGTGCCATCGTTCACTCAGTGGTCAACCCCGATGGGAAGCTGGGCACTAGCTCTTCAGTGCTACCTTGATGTCGGTGGAAGCTTCCATATTAGGTGTAGTTGAATTGGATGGGACTTTCCCAAGGGAGGGAGTTGCCAGTTAGAGAAGCAGAGAGGGGGTGGGATAATGAGAAGGGGGCATCTTCTCTGGGAGTCTGAAGAGTAACACCCACCACCACCATCATCGTTGCTGCACTCAGACTTGTAATCTTGTAATTGGCAATTAGAGTGTCATATGTCCAGGGATGGGCCATGGCAATTCTTCGTGTGGAAGCTCAGACTCTTGTAATTTCATGACTCAGTTATCCAGACTACTAATTTACACATTTAGATTTCATGTAAGCATCATGCCAATGAAGAAAAAAATCTTAAATTTTTGTCTTTTCTTCTGTATCATCTACCTCAATAATTTTGCAAAACATCTGCCTAATCCAAATGACAACTATTTATTGAGCACTGTGTTTTAATTGTACCTGATGTTTAGCACCCAGAATGAACACCCCACCTCATGTCTGTTGATATGATTATATTCTTTCCAATGGTTCTAGGCAGAACTATATGTGGAGTATCTTTCTCTCCTTTTATGGATGAAGTTTATGTCCAAGGTGGTGTGGACACGTGCTTTAGAAGGAGGGACTTGATACGCAGCGTTCAAGCTGACAAATAGTTTTTAATCTTTCATGGGCTGCTGCTGCTTCACACCCCAGAGGTTAGGCCACTGACCTCAAGTTTGCAAATTTTATATCCCATTACCACCCTGTGAGCTCTGTACTCCCCAGGGCCACATAGCTGATGTTTTAGCTGGAATCTGAGAAAGTGTCTGAACATTTCCTGAAGAGTTGGCTAGGAGTGATTTGGCAGTTCAGCTGTAAAAACCCGGAGCGAGTGGCTGGGGTATACATTATAATGACCTCACATGGTTTCCTATTCGAGCCTGGCTGTGGGTAGCTGGGTACAGTGGTATTGCTTGTGAGACTATATTTTAAAGGACCGAGGAGTCATTTTCAATGAACACTAATAACCACTGGCCATGTTTTTGGGGAGACTTGGAAGTGTGGACACAGACATGCCTGGAGGCAAATCCTGGCTCCCCCACCTACTAGGAAGGAACCTCAGACAAGTGGTTTGACCTGTTTGACTGTCAGTTTCTCCACTTGTAAAATGAGATTATAATACTCACCTTTCTGGGTGGTTCTAAGATTCAAGGCGATAATGCATCTCAAGTTCCTAGTATAGTGCTTGATGATTTAGCTACAGTGATGAGGATGATTGGAATTCTGTTAGGGATAAAGGTAAAGAGGCGGTGGAGTCATACAAAGAGGCTGGATATTTGTGGCCAAAAGTTAGATAACCATTAGTATCTGGAGACCGATTGATTGATTATTTTGATTATTGATTATTTTTAGAAACAGAGGGAACAAACTTGAACTGCAAACATTTAAAAATGATCATTTTAATGGAAACTCCCTTTGTGGAGATCTGGTTATACCTAAAGACAATGTGCTGATAAGGCTTTCATTTTTAAATTTCCCCTTCCTTTAAATTGTGTTACCTGTACTGGGAAATAAACTTACTGAGTGCAATTCCTTATCCATACACCCCCATCGACTCCTCCAGAGAAGTTTGTATTTTTTTACTGGTAGCTCTGGGAACAGGACTTTTCTCTTTCCTGCTGATCCCTTCTTTTGGTGCCACTCCTGTCACTGTGTCCATCACTGTAGCCAAAGAAATGGGGCACTTGTGTGGCCAGGCCCGAGTCATGTGGAATGGGTTTTAAGAAGTAGAGGGGTGTTAGATGGTTGAATACATTATCTGCACCCAAACTATGGAAAGCTCCCTTTCCATAGACCCAGAACTCCTTCAACTCACTCTGTTATTACTGTTCCCTTTGGGCGCTTTGTGGGCAGGCCATCTTACGTGATTTGAGGCTAGGCTGACTGAGATTGGCCACCTCTGAGAAGAGCCATGGCATTTGCTCTCCAACTGAGCATTCCCTTCCTTTGGTTTCATGCCCTGCAGCAATGTAATGCTCATTCAGTACAAAGGATTCTTATTTGTCGTTGTTTTTCTTCTGTGTACAATTTCTCTTGAGAAAATGAAAATCTTATTTTTTCATTTTTATTGAATGATTCCTATTTCGATTCTAATGAAAGTTGACTTTTAAGAGGTATTCAGCCATTGAGCATCTGGGAAAGTGGAACAAAAACATACATTATCTTAATTTAGGCAGTGCTTAGGTAGAATTCGTATACCCTGCACCCTACCTAACAACCTCTTGTTAACTGATTGGCAATAAACCTAGGAAGTTGTGGTTGCTTCATGTTCATTCACAGGCTATAAAAATAAGACTGCCTTAAGTAAGGAATGGTTTAAATGGATAGTAGTTATTTTTCTGTTTGTCATTACAAATATTCCAATTACCTAATATCTCTCATCTCTCTGGGGTAAGTCACACTGTCACCAATACAATCAAAGTTTACAAAAAACCCAAAAATATAAAAACAAACAAACAACCAGGTAGTTTCTCTGCTCTGTTAACTTCTCAGGAAAGAAAGAAACCCCAAATAATGAAATATTTTTTTTTCTTTTTAAACTTTAAACTTTTGAAAACCTTTTAGGAATCTTACAAGAACATACAAGCCATTTTTTCCTTTTTTTTTTTTTTTTTTTGGTCAGCAGTTCTGACTCTGTAGACATTTTTGAGTATCTGACAATTCTAAACGACAGACTCTAAAATACAGTTATTTTTCTTATTTTTGAGGTTTTTTGAAAAGATTATTTATTTGAGAGAGAACACAAGAAGAGGAGAGGGGCAGAGGGGAGGGGCAGAGGGAGAGGGAGAAGCAGACTCCCTTCCCAGATCCCAGGACCCTGAGATCATGACCTGGGCTGAAGGCAGACGCTTAACCCGCTGAGCCACCCAGGCGTCCCTAGGCAAAAGTCTAATTTGACCTTGGACTGATTCTCTGCTCATTTGCATTTGGATCCCCTCCTTAAAAATAGGATGTTTAACACACATCCTCACATTTTGAGGAGTCAGAAAACATACCAGGATTCTTTGCTAAATGATTTTCTCCTTCTATTTCCTATTTCCAATGAGTATAAGAATTCTTCCATTTGTGAACAGAAAAGCCAACATTCAGCCTTTTGACGGATTGGATACAAATTATTCCCTTTTCCCCTCAATCTCGTCTTTTGTTAACTGATGGGTTTATGTTAGTCATAAGGAAAGACAAGGTATGCTTATGAAAACGAATCATGCAGGTCAAAAAGCAGTGGTGATGCCCAAGGACTCCCATCCCCTGGGCTAACACGCTAAGTTATTTGCACAAGTGTGGTTAAGTCTTTTGTTTTTGGATTCCTTGTCTAATGAACGTTAACTTTCTTTAGTAGCTGCAGAGAAACATTTCAGTTAGTTCTTGCTCCTTGTTTTAGATGAGAAACATCGTGGGATTGACTTATTATTTCCAAATGGGGATCCCCATCCCACTCAAGAATGTTGAGTTGCATAACAGATAAAAGTGGCTCTTCACCTCAATGAAAAAATAAACCTATGTGTGTTGTCATGGTGGCATTACAGGAGAGGGGGGTTATAACTAGACTGCCTGCTGCTGCAAAGTCGTTGCTTTAACTTTTTAATCTGGGGAATTTCAAATATAGACATAACTAGGGAGAATAATGCCGTGAAGCTCCAGCTTTAACCCTTACCAGTGAATGGTCAGTCTTATTTTAGCCACTTCTTTCCCCCACCGCAGATTATTTTGAAGTAAACCATGAAAAACTATTAAATTTGTTGTGAACATCTCAATACGTACCTCTAAAAGATAAGGACTCATCATTTCCTTTCTTAGAGGTTGAAGTTTTGTCCTGGGATTGAGATCCCACTGCTTAATTATAGCTTGCAACCCGAATACTGTCACACCTTTCCCAGAACTTAGAAAGTTTGAAGAGGACAGTGCTGGCATCACTCAGGCTGAAAGAGAAATCTTTTGGGTTGGATTTCAGGGAAGAGATGGGCTGGCAGTTGAAATGTGTGACCTTCTCTATCTAATGGACAAAACTAGGGAAGCCTCTGAATTGTCATAGAGACCTGAAACTGGAGGGTTTTTTAGAACATCATCTGGGTCACCCTGGTCTTTGTGCCACTCATTGTCTTCCCGAGCCAGAACAGAATGCCTACATGGTCTGAAGGTTCTCCTTGAACTGACTTTTAAAAGGACAGGTCACACCCATATTCAATTACATATGTAAAATATATTCCAGTGACAGCTTTGAGTAGGTTTTGAATTGTCCACATTTTGAATCTCTACCTTGCTTTTCACTTCCCCACCCACAAAACACTGAACATATTAACAGCTGACTCATATTTTCACTAGAGGGAATGGGATAGAATACTCACCGCACAAAAGTCTATAGGAGTGAGTGTTTCTGAAATGTGTTCCTTTTACCATTGCTTTCTTTTTCCAATATCCTTTGGAAGATCTGTCTTAAAATGTTTGTTTCTGTAGACCCAAGAAAAGAAAACCAAAATACAAAAAATTAAGCATAAACTAGTTTATATAAATGAACACATTCTTGCTGGTGTATTTATGGAAACATCTTTCTAATTAAAAATCTCTAGTACTGACCTTGGAATGTTTTATTAATAAATTCTTTTTTGTTTTTAATTAGTGATTTATAACATGTTTCCTTTATGTGACCTTTGAGCAATTACTTCACTTCTCTGAATTTCAGTTTCCTCATCTGAAAATGGGCATAGCAATATATTTTCTTGATAGGACTTGGAAGAAGAGTCACATGATCACTTTGTAAATTATAAAGCTCTCTGAAAATTGCTAATTATTATTTTTAGTCTATAGTGTATCTTCATATGGACTAGATAAATTCCCAATTTCATAAAATTTCCTCAAATTTAAATTAACCTATTCTTGTTAAAAATTTTCTAGAGATCTAAATGCTTAGAGATAAATGCTTACAACTTTGCCTCAATTACCAAGTTAAAAAAAACTTGTCAAGTTCTTTGTCCCTAATATTGTGAATTGTTAATTTCAATGAAATAATATCTATGACTGCATGCTTTTAGCTGTCTTCTTCTGACTTTTTAGAAACTTAAATTCTATCAATGATTTATTTTCTATTTCTTTGTTCCTTAGCAACAGTGTCGCTTCTGTTCTAATGAAAAAGTTTGGTAGATAAATGTTTTAAAAGACCCATTGCCTCTTGACTCCTATGAAATAAAGTTTGAGGCACAAGGTTTCTGAAACCTTAATAGCTGTAAAATGTTTCTAAGTGATTCATCTGAAACACGAAAGTATTTCACTCCTAGACCCCATGAATTCTCTTTATGGGTCTCTTATGTATTTGACTTTTCATTTTGAGTTTTTCAAATTAAAAAAAGAAGATGAAATGATATTGATCTCTTAGTAGTAATTATCTTTTTCATTATTTTGTTATTTAATTTCTTATGAATATTTACCTTTTCAACAAATTAAATATTCACTACTCTGACAGAATTCTCTCTCACTTTTCTCTTCGTCAGAGGTATATATAAAACCTAAGCCTTCATTTGCCATTTAAGATTCAGGTCTTGTGCTAGGGGCTGGATTGTAAAGATAAATCTGAATTTTCTATCTTTTTTTGTTTTTTAAAGATTTTATTTATTTGACAGACAGAGACCACAAGTAAGCAGAGAGGCAGGCAGAGAGAAAGGGGGAAGCAGGCTCCCTGCCGAGCAGAGTCCGATGAGGGTCTCAATCCCATGACCTGAGCCAAAGGCAGAGGCTTTAACCCACTGAGCCACCCAGGCGCCCCTGAATTTTCTATCTTTAGAGAGCTCACATTGCAAAAGAGAGGGTAGTTATTGGATTCCAGGGGGATCTGAACTGCTTGAGTAACTGGAGTATGAGATTGAGGCCACCAAATAGACTTCAAAACCGACCTGCTTCTTTGCTTCATCTGGAAGCCAGTCTTCCTGGAAATGGTTCACCGAACTCCTGGTCTGTGAACAGTCCAGGATCCTGATCTCATATTATAGCTGCTGGCGTGGTGGAACCTTCTGGTCTCTAAAGAAATCAGGTGTATTAAGGATTAGAATATCCAGTTACTCCCCAGCTGTTGTTGTTGTTATTTGAATACAGTTGACAGTGTTACACTAGTTTCAGATGTATACACAGTTTTTTTAAATCCCTGATTTATTGACCTACTGGATCTGCCCTGTTGGCCCTGATGGGTGGGGGATGGCCCTGGGCCTGGGGCTGGGCAAGCTCCAATCCCAGTTGCCCTCTCAGGACTGTGGCGTGGCCTGAGTTTAAGGTGTTCGGTTCTCACAGCTCACTGGCCAGCTTGCTTGTAGCTGCAGGGACCATGAGTTTGAGTAGCCAAGTTTCCTTCTGGTTGCCTGCCGTGGAATGTTTTCCCATAGAAACAACATTTTAGGTTGTGGTCAGGTTCCCAGACCAGTCCACAATAGCCTATTTAGCTGATAGAGACTGCTGTTTGCCTAGCCTAGGGACCAAACCACCACCTATTAACACTGTTTCTTTTGGAAAAGCTATTCCAAATTTTAAATACCAATAGAGAAATGACATGTTGGAGCTCTACATGTTGGAGCTCTACCTGTTGGGAGCTCCAGTCCTCGGAACTAGAGTTCGGAGTCTCTGTGCCCTACCAGTTCCTGAAGGACCCCATTCTTTCCCCTAAGCCTGACACCATTGGTTGGTTTTTCTGTCTTTCGTGGGGCTGCCAGGACATTATTATCTCCCTGGACAGAGTTCTTGGTTGAGAATTTCTGGGAAGTAGTGAGAATCATGGTTTTTTTTTTCTGCTGGTGGTAAAGATGAGGGAAGGGAACAGTTGGAACTGAAGGGAACAGAGAATTCCCCAGACACCATTCTGCCTTTTACCATGGTGGGTTCTGGATCACCTCTTTAGTTTGCTTGTTTGTGTTTCAGTCATTTCTACGATTTCATCTACCCTTTGGTGAAGTACAACATGGGTTTGGCTTGAGTAATGGAGCAACAGCCCAAAGCAAATGTCGCCATAATCCCTGAACTCATAGGTAAAGTCAAGGGGTTGTTGAGTTCTGGGAAGCAGTTTTCTAGATGCACCATATGTGTTTTCATGGTGTCATAGGTCAAACCTTCTCAGATGTGGGTAAGATGTGAATTTGAAACAGGCTCAGTATTTGGTTTTGAGGCAATCCCTCCTCATCGTTACAGAGTCAAATAGTAAAGTTCCCACCTCAGAAACAAATCCATCTCTTCCCATGTGTAGGTGGGAACACACCTTTTATACAACCATCCAGGGGTTCGGTGATGCCAGCCGGGCAGACACAGTTCTCCCTCCCTTAGAGAGCAGTTGGTTCAGTGCAGACTATGACCGCATGTTAGTCCAATCGTTGCCTTTAGAAGCTTGGGAGCCACTTGGATGGTTTAGTGGCCAGTGCAGACTTCTGTGTTCTAGGCTTGTTTAATCCAGAGTTCCAAAAACAGAAAGTACTCAGTGCATCAGAAGGATTAGGACCTGCTGTACAGAGCAGCCCTTCTGGTCTTTGGGTTCAATGTCTGGTTTCTTTTTATAGTATACCCTGTAGCTTTAAACTCTTCCTTTTCTTCTCCTTGTCCTTCCTCTTCTTCCTCCTCCTTTCTTTTCTCCTCCTCCTCCTCCTAAGAAAACCACACACTCATGTACGTACACTGTTCCAGTCACCTAGAAAAGATTCCAACAGGATTTAAATTGACTGCCAGTCTAAAATGACCTCCCAGATTTGGGGCAACTGTCTTTGCACTTTTCTCTTCCTTCAGTTGTTGTAGGTTGTGCATGTTTGTATGTGTATGTGTGTGTCCCTGATATGGTGACCTAAATTCTGGGGCTTCTAAGTTCTCGGACTGTTGCTTTTGATCAACACAAAATTCCCACAAAAGCACAGTTTAGGGAGCATAGCACATGAAACTGTTGATGCAGCCCCATCTCCATTGTGCCTGTACTATGAGTTATGCCACTCAGCAGAGAGAAAAGTGATCCCCCAAGTAGGAGATCTTTCAACGCTTTCCTGTGAACTTCGTGACACTTGTCTTTAGGAATTGGCCACTTATGGCCACTGCCATCTCTGGCCTTGATCAGTTGCCACAACCTGTCATGGTGAAATGTCTACCAATTTGTGGCTGAAAACCTTTGTTTAGTTGCTTTGAGATTTTTGTTTTCTTTTGCCAAAGAAATGAGCAGAATCATTTATGCATATATGAGTTTTGTCTGCATTGAGTATTGAAGGAGATATAGTGATCCCTGAATTATAAATATTGATAACTTCACTGATTGCAATAAAAGATCAGCGCATCAGCAAAATAACCAAGGTATGAAACCATTATACATGACTTTTTAACTAATGATAGCCTTTCAAGCAGGTAGGAAATATTTTTCTTTTAAACAGATGAATTTGTAAGAAATAGTTTTATTAGACAGTTTCCATATTAGTGGCATTTGCAGGTAGCCTATTTAGGACATCAAAGACATCGTATTAATCTTAATTGTGCTTTGTACTTAACTAAGGCATTCAGTCAATGTTGTCTTGCATGCTTCTAAATAAACTCCAGGATATTCTAGGCATGGCAGACATCGTTTCTCTGCCTGGAGGACTACTAGTTTTGGAACAGAGTGGGTAGGGCCAGGTTTCAGGGGTGAGAATCTAGATATATAATTAATTTAAAAATAATTACAGTATAGCATATGTAGGTTTTTGGGAGATATGTCTGGAATTGTGTTGGTGGGTTGAAAGGTGGTTGAAATTAATTGAGGAGGAGGTTTATCACTAGAGGGGGAAGTGAAATTATACATTAAAAAGGGAACATGGAAGAAGCCTCTGGACTTAGCATGTATGTCCTGGAGGAGAGGTGAATGCATGAGTGAGGGCTGAGATGTTGAGGGGAGGGAGTGGGACAGGAGGGTGGAAGTTGAAGGTGTAGGTGAAGATGAGGGTAGGCTGGTTAGGCCCACCTGGCAGAGATCTGAAGCTGATAGTGAGATGTTTCACATCTTAGGAAGGGTGAGGGTCTATGTTTGGAAGTTAGGAGCATAGAACTAAGCATGGTAAACGTGCAAAAGATACATAGCTATATTGTTCTAATGAAATAGAGAGGAAAGAGGAAGACAGGAAAAAAGAATGTGATATCAGAGTAGCAGTGAAACACCAAGATTGAAGCAAGAGGTTTGCCTGAGGGTTGCTGGAAGGAGGTGGGTGAGGAATGGGCTAACTGGGTGATGGGCACTGAGTGTTTAGTGATGAGTCTCTGAATGCTACCCCTGAAACCAATTTTACTATATATGTTAACCAGAATTTAAATAAAAACTTGAAATAGAATAATGAACAAGGGGTTTGGTAATGGAATTAGAGAATTTAAGAGGAATTTCAACAGTGGGATGGATTGAAACTAATGACTCCTCTTAGCAAGTGGGAAACAGCAACTCGTTGCTCAGAGAGGATTCTGCTGAGCCTGCCCTGGGTGATGGGAGAAAGTACCGCTGTTCTGGACTCCCAGCTCTCCAGGCTGACCTTGATGACTGTGTTTCACCTGCTGTATTGACATTCTTTGCATATTTGCCTGTCTTCTTCCAAGAGCAAAGACTGTGTCTCAATCACTATTAAAACCCGGAAGAGTATATAGGTGCATGGTTACAGTATTATTATTTTACTTTTTAAGAAACTTTTCACTATAGAACAGTTTTAGATTTACAAAAAATCAGGAGGATAATTCTTCATGAAGTAGGTTGGAGAGGCTGTCTGGCTTATGCTTTCAAGAGTCCCAGCCAGTGTTGACCCAGACAATCCAGAAAGGAGTCCCTGGGTCTGCAGAACCCCCATGGAAGCTTAAGGAGGCCGTAGAAGCCATTTTCATTACCAGGGTTTGAAGTTTCATTACTTGAGATGTTGTGACTGGCAGATGGGCTGGAATAGTCACATGTGGTATTCAAATCACTGCTAGTAGATGTGGCATCTGCCTTTAGCAAAAAGGGGCAGAATAACGGCACCTAAGTAAGGGGGGAGCTCTTGCAAAGTTATTGGAGTAGTAGATCCCCTCATCTGATAGTACTTGTTTTTTAAATTTTGTTTTTCTTTTACTTATTTTATTTTTTTTCCCTTTTTACCTGGATTAAAAAAATCTGTCAAAAAACTATTAAAGTCATGATGTATGGTTCACAATATATTTAGCTCATTTGTGTATTACAGTTTTTTTTTTATTTTTATTTTTTATAAACATATATTTTTATCCCCAGGGGTACAGGTCTGTGAATCACCAGGTTTACACACTTCACAGCACACACCAAATCACAGTTTTTTCATGATCGTTCACATTTTTTTTCTTTTTTTAAAGGTTTTTTTACTTATTTATTTGACAGACAAAGATCACAAGTAGGAAGAGAGGCAGGGTCCCTGCTGAGCAGAGAGTCCAATGAGGGGCTCGATCCCAGGACCCTGGGATCATGACCTGAGCTGAAGGCAGAGGCTTTAATCCACTCAGCTACCCAGGTGTCCCTGATCATTCACATTTTTTGACAGTGAAAATTATCATTTTTAAAAACTGGAATAGTGGAATATTAAGATATTACCTTCAGGCAGGTTACATGGATAGTTGAGCACCCTTTATTTTGTGGGGGCATAGGCCTTTTGAAACCCCGCCACAGTTACACTTAAGAGGACTAAGTCATCATTCTTCCCCTGACAGCTCGGAAAAGCAGGCAACTCTTGCATGGAATAGGGTCAGCCTCATTAACCTTTACCTAATGCTTAGTATTTTTCTTACCCAAGGATTTAATCACCTCACATGCATATGAAATAAGAGTCCCCTGAACTTGTTTTTATTACCCCAGTCTTGTCTGAAAGGAAATTTGAACTTGGGATAGGAAGCAGAAAGGCTATCTTGCCTGTAAAAGAGGCCAGACTTGCAGAAGTGGATTCTGGCTAAGGAATGTGGACACACTGCAGACATCTTGCACAGAGGCCAATTCCTGCAGTGATGTGGTCAGACATGGCAAAGCACAGTTGTTTGCTCCATGGAGAGGGGCTTTTGCTTAGCCCACAGAATCTCTGAGTGCTGTCTGAACTAGATCCGAATATTCAGCCTGCTGGGGCTCACCCATTCCCCAGAGAGACTGGAGGTAGGTTGTTGAAGAGCACTGTATGCAAAGCAATTGGTAATAGAAGTTCCAGATAAAGACTTAGCAGTTAAAACAATGTAATATACAGTAGTGAAATGACTCTAAATGTATCCCCCTTCAGCGATTAGAACACAGGTAAAAACAATTTATGCTTCATTAGTGGTTTATTGATGGACATTTTGTGGCCCTTGTTACTCATACCCTCATGAATGTTATTGGGTGGAATACCGTCTTGCCCCCAATGCACTTCTGCCTTAACATAGGGGTTAAGAGTGTACTGTGGCGTCAGGCTTCCTGAGTTCAAATCCCCACTCTTTACTTCCAGACCGTGGGAACTTGCTGTTTTGTTTAACCTTCCTAAGCCATAATTTCCTTAATGTTAAAGACAATGATAATAGAACTTACCTCAACGGGTTGCTATGAGGATGAAATAAAGTAATGTATCTTTAGCACTTAGCATAAAGTTCTTTTCTCTTTGAGTTTTACTTGTAATTCACCAAATGCTACTGCCACTTGCACAGAGCTTTAACTCTTAGCTGTTTTGGTGGTGGGTTGGTGGGGATGGCTGACCAAGTAACACGGAAAAGAAAGGTGAGAATGCTACGCTTTCATTTACACACACAAAAATAACTTCATTAAAGATTTATCTTCTTTGTTAATGCTTTTTATGCTGAAACCTTAGAATAAAATCTTTTATAATGGAAATAATCCAACGTGTCTACTTTAGACTTTACATAGCCTTGTGCTTTCCAACTTAAATAAGACATTCCTTTATTTCTAGAATTAGAGCTGTTTTTCCTGTGTGTAAGTAGAAGAAATGCCACCCAGCTTGTTTGAATGAGTACTGTTAGTTTGCAGTTCTCAAGACCAGAGTTTGCAGAGGAGAAATCTTACATCTTTCTACTATCTTGCATTAAGCCAAATAACCTAGTAGTATTTAGTGTGTTAAAGAATGAATGGCAATGAGATTAAAGCAGTCCTTGTTTGAGGAGGTTGGTTGAAACACTTGAAGTGAAATGATTTATTACGTATTATAAAGGATAAAGTTATTAAATTCAAAAAAGATCAGAGAATACAAAAAAAAAATCACAACTAGACATTATGTAGAATTTTAGTAATGCAGTGAAGTGAAAATGTCATAACTAATGAAATGAAACAGTGAATGAATGAAACTGTTCATAGAATGAAGCAGAAAGTACCCCATTTATGAGAGAAGATGTTAATACTTTTAAAAATTAACATATAATGTATTATTTGTTTCAGGGGTACAGGTCTGTGATTCATTGGTCTTAGGCAATTCACAGCACTCACCATAGCACATACCGTCCCCAATGTCCATCACCCAGCCACCCCATCTTTCCTACCCACCTCCATTCCAGCAACACTCAGTTTGTTTCCTGAGATTAGGAGTCTTATGGTTTGTCTCCCTTTTTGGTTTCATCTTGCTTCATTTTTCCCTCCCTTCCCCTATGGTCTTCTGCCTTATTTCTCAAATTCCTCATATCAGTGAGATTATATAATAATTGTCTTTCTCTGATAAATTTATTTTGCTTAGTGTAATACCCTGTATTTCCATCCACATTGTTGTAAATGGCAATATTTCATTTTTCTGATGGCTGTACAATATTCCACTGTGTGTATATCTATACATCTTCTTTATCCATTCATCTGTTGATGGACATCTAGGCTCTTTCCATAGTTTGACTATTGTGGACATTGCTGCTATGAACACTGGGGTACAGGTGTCCCTTCTTTTCACTACATCTCTATCTTCAGGGCAAATACCCCGTAATGCAATTGCTGGGTCATAGGGTAGCTCTGTTTTCATACTGTTTTCCAGAGTGGCATTCCCAGATGTTAATACTTTTTAAAGTAATTGCTTTAAATAAAAGAGGATGGTCAAAGTGTAACAATGCATATTTTTTTTTAAATGAGCTGATTTGAATGAGTATTAGGTGAGAATGCAAAAGATTTCTCTTCATTTTCCCAGATCCTCATCTCTTTTTTTTTTTTTTAAGATTTTATTTATTTATTTGACAGAGATCACAAGTAGGCAGAGAGGCAGGCAGAGAGAGAGAGGAGGAAGTAGGCTCCCTGCTGAACAGAGAGCCCAATGTGGGACTCGATCCCAGGACCCTGAGATCATGACCTGAGCCGAAGGTAGCGGCTTAACCCACTGAGCCACCCAGGCGCCCCATCAGATCCTCATCTCTTGAGGCAACCAATTTTAACCATTGCTGGTTTTGGTTTTTCTCATGTTTATTTTCATGACACCATGCACTGTGCTTGTACCTCTATTTCTAGGTTTACACATTACCCATTGGCCCCTTGCCATGAAAGATGGAGCCGTAGCTCACTGAGACATCTATACCTTTTCTCTCTCTTTCCTTTCCCACTTTGTTTTGTAATCATAGCATGAATTTCAGTTATTGATTATTTTAAAACGTTATATAATATACTTAAACCTCTATTTCTTGGATCATCTACTTTATTTCTCTCCACACATGTCTTTCCCACTTGTTTCCTGATTTATGACAGCTATACCATTACTTTTACAGGTTCTGGTTTAAAACATTTACATTTTGTGTTGCAATCATTGTAAATCATAATGTCTTCCATGTTTTGTATGTAGGTTGATTGTAAACATTGAAAAAACAATGAGGATGTTTATAGTACCGTGATATTTTTTTCGAACACCTTGGAAAATCTTTGGGATATCTTGTTTTGTAGGATGAAATTTGATTCTGGACTCTTTTTCTTAGCGTTTTCACCATGTTATATGTGTTATTACTCCATAAATACACTCATTCTCGTCAGATAGTATCAGATTTTTGTTTTGAAGACAGAGTTATTCTGACCACAGGACACCTACAAAGGCTCAGGGGTCCTCTGAAGCTATTCCAGGATTGGTTTGGGGTTGGACTGGAGCCAGTGGAGTTGTAATGAGCTGTTAGTGGGGAGGGTTTGAGGCGGTTGATTCTGGCTTGGATTATCATTTTCAATCTGGAGAACTAATATGGAGTTTAGAAGGTTCAGTTGCTACCCCAACTCTAGCTCCCTATCCTAACTTATTGTCTCTGTCCCCTTTCCAAGATTCTGACTTGCCCCAGCAAGTTCTGGGTACCCTGAACTGAGTTTGGGGCACTACTTTGTCACAGGAGGGGCACAGGATTGAGAACTCCTGGCTTAAAATTTGTGATAAACTCTCTCTTCCTTAATCTTTTAGAGTTCCTTTGGTTGAGTCACTGATGAAGGTCAGGAGGTGATGCTACATTGTGTTCATGTCCATTATTTCATCTGATAGACGGACACAAGTGATGTGGGACCGAGGCAGACATTGCATTATCCCGATGCATAGAGACATAAACTAAGGCTCAGGGAGCCCCTCGGATCAGGCACATTGTAAGCCTCTATCCAGTCATTTTCTAGGTGGCTTTGGAGATACCGAGGACTGTTGGGTATGGATGGAGGGCCCTTTCCTGAGCTCCTTTAACTTTCTTCCTATTTCTCTCTTTGACCTTGGCATCAGTCAGTGGGAAGTATGCATTTTGCTCTGCAGTGTTCCAGGTCCTCTGCGGCCATGAGAGGAGCACAGGACAAGCCTAAAACCTTACCTTGGTCCCGTGTTCTGCTTCTCCTTGAAGTAGTGAGTTCAGAGGAGATGCAGGAAGCTTCTGTGCCATTACGCATGGTGGGCACAGACAGGGAGAACATGTAAGCACACCCCAACCAGAAGTACATTTTAGTGACACAGTTGTTCTTAAAGGTTTATTCTGATGGGACGGCAGGATTTATACCAGAGAGGCTTGGAATAGCTACTGTTTGTGAAATCAATTGCAAAACATTTGATCTTATTCATCACTCCCTGAACTTGAGGAAGTAGCATCAAGGTTTAGGCTCTCTGATGTGGCATAGTGAAATGAATGGTTTCTTCTTCACGTGTTCAGTCTTCTGCCTTAGATTCTGCTACAGAACCAGCTAGAGCCTTCCTTACCCAGTGGCTCCCTTAAATTGTTAAATATGGATCATTCGGATTCTGAACGGAGGCTTTGCTCCAAGAAACCTGATGAAATAGCTGTAAACAAGAAACCCAAAGTTACATGGACTTTATTTTCCTCTAACTGCCGGTATCAACTACTGTGTTTCCAAACTTTGGCTAAAGAAATATTTACATTTTTTGGCTTTTATTTTTTCTGACTAAGGTCAGAGTTTGGATTCCCGTAATTCTAGTGAAAGGAAGAATATGGTCACATTTTAGGGGTGAGTTGGGTAATTGAAAAAAACATATGTACAGCTTCAATGAGTAGAAATTTAGAACTTTATATGCAGATTTATGATGACCTTTCTTAACTAGATAGGTAGGAATTTTATTGTTGAAATTAGACTCATATAGCCCCATATATTTTTATATCTATACCAAATGCAGTGATAGAATGCAATGAATTTGGTATCTCTGTTTCTTATTTTTCTGATGTATGCATAGATGATATTAAGGGATATCCTTATTAGTATCATTACATTAAGGAGTTCCAAACTACTAGGCTATTTTTGAGTCCCATGAGTCCCATGAGTTTACTTTTTTTTTGGTCTGCAAAAATTCATCCTGTTCTTGTAACTCAGAGATGGTTTTTTTTTTTTCCTTTTATCTGGGCACGTGTGTGTGTGTGTTTTAAGTATGGAATTCTTGTGATTGGATTTTTTTTTTTTTCCAGACCCAATGTCTGTGGCTCACGATATAATGCTTACTGTTGTCCTGGATGGAAAACCTTACCTGGTGGAAATCAGTGTATTGTCCGTAAGTAAAGAGATGGTCTGTCATTCTTCCATGTTCTTTTGTTGTTTTGGTTGCATGGTGATTCTTAGTACTTGTAACTTCTTATTACTTCTTGTAACTGCATATCATTAATATGTTTATAGAAGATCCTTCCAGCTCTCAGATTTTCCTACTTCCTCTGAATTCAGATTGGGAAATACACTAATTTGGTCAAACGACTGTTACACTTCAGTTCCGTGACTTCCTTTATAATATTTCTGTCTTCTAGGGAATAGAGCCACAGGGTTACTTTGCTTAAGGGTACACATGACCTGGATCCACAGACTATGTAATCATTTTGATGGGATTTTGGAAAAAAGGATACCGTTGCTGCTTTCCTTATTGAATCTCTAACTCTGTTGGCCTCCCACCAGCCTACTCAAACCTTGTATATTGAATCTGGAGGGTCGAGGCCAAAGACAGACCTAGCTTTTATAGAGGAAAGGGAGTGGATAGAGTATTAGATGCAGATGAGTGGAAAGTTGAGGAAAGAGTTCAAACGGTACCAGAAATTCCTCCACTGACTCTGTGGTCACAGCAAACCTCCATATTCTCATCATATCCCACAAATGTGGAGTGACAGACCGCATGCCAGGAAAGGTGCTACTTAATGGAGGTACTCTGTCAAATTGGTTATGGCTTCTGTCTTTTATGAACTTTTACTGTCATCATACCTATGAAGTAATTTCCAGTTTTCAGAAAGCTCTGTCCGTGTGATGGGAAAATTTAGAGCTGAAAGGACATTGAAGAATTACTTCACTTTCTCTCTTGACCTAGAGTAGTCTGTGCAGAAGAATAGAATATTGCAGCCAGTGTTCTCTTGGTGACCTGAAAAAGTTAATCTCTTTCTCAGTTCTTGATTTTGACCAAAAGCATCCTCTTCATTTGGCACATCATGCTTTATTTAAGGATCAAAACCTAATCACTAAGAAAGGTATAGAATGGTATTTAGAGTTTTCTAAATGAACTTAACAAAATAACTCTCTACTGAGGTTCTATAGAATCTCTGAGAAATGCTGTCTTCTGGTATTTAAATAGGTGTTTATAGGATCTTTTGACAGTTTGTTTCTAAATGGTTTTCAATTTCTATCCTAAGCTTTTTTTTTTTTTTTTGATGTTTGAATGCACTTTCTATCTAGTGTGATATTTTTAGCCTTGCACATCTCATTTGCTGCTTGCATTTGAGAAAGGGATCATGCCTTTGAGTATAAAAAGTAGTGGCCTGCTAATATATATAAATCATTTACCATTTGAACTTTTTCTTCTGGCCACCAGCAAGCATTTGGTACCAGTACAGTAGTCTCTCTATGGCATGAAAGTGTTAATATTTCTCTGAAGGATAAACAGCTTCTTGACTACAGAATCAGTGCTCTTGTAATGTATTCCATACTTCTTCTCTCAGGCTGTTGATGTTATTGAGAATGGGACTTAAATGTAGGATAAAAGCTGCTCCGTAGATTATATGTTCCTGGTGGGCAGGTTCTGATGTAGAGAATTAGTCCTAACAGGGTTCAGGATTTTTATAAAAATTATTAAGCAGTAAGCTTATAATAAAATCAGCTTCCAAGAATCCTGCTAAAATTTTTATACCATTAAATGTTAAAATTAATATAAAAACAAAATGCTTATAGGTCTTTAAGTATGTTTAAGTGCAGGACTTCTGTTTGTGCTTTTTTCTCTAAATAGGATGTCTTGGGCTTTTGATAGATCGGGGGCTGCATCGACTAAGCAGAGGTTGAGAACACGGATGGGGACTGAGGAGTTACTGCATTTTGCCTCCAGACCTTATTTAGTGCAACATATTTGTTTTGTGAATGCATAAACCTGAGACTGAGGGTCACATAAGTCGTGATAGCAAAACTAACAGGGAAGCTGAGAGTCCAGATTTCCTCATTGGAGGGTTGGGTTCCTGTAACGCACCACATTCTGAAGCCATGTACTAACACATCTCTGGCTTTATTCACAGCCATTTGCCGGCATTCCTGTGGGGATGGATTTTGTTCTAGGCCAAATATGTGCACTTGCCCATCTGGTCAGATATCTCCTTCCTGTGGCTCCCGATCCAGTGAGTATAACATGTTATTATATATAATATTATTTTATGTGGTTATGCCCCATTTTCTCCTAAATTTGCTTTGGGCTTTTCTCTTGCCTGCAATATATATATTTTTTTCTTTTTTTCACTAGAACATCTGCCTTCTCTGTTCAGCTCAGAATACTTGGACTGGCTCTCCTCAATCTGGTCTCCCATTTTCCTTCTTCACTCTTTACAGGGAAATTATCTATGGGACATAGTTACTATGAATATATAAAGATTATGACCTCCTTTGTAGGTATTGCCCTATTCATCTTTGTATCTCCAATGTAAACACCATATGAGATACTCAGTGGAATGATTGTTTAATGAACATTTTTGGCTCAAGAAACGAGGCATTTTTCCTTGTACTGAAATCTGAGTCTGATTAAACACTTTTTAAAAACTAAAGACCCCTGCCTTTGCAAGAAGAAAATGTGAGAAGTCATTATGGTGGTTTGGGAAGTGATTTTTCATGAAACACAAGCCTATTTTCCCTCTCACAGTTTTACCACTTCATTCTGTGATACCAAATACATACCCACAGTTCATTCTCCAGAGCCTTTGCTTGCTTGTTCTATTGGTTTTTTAGTACTTTTCTCTTTGGGAGGGAGGGTGGTTATTCTTTAAGTATGTGTCCTCAACAATGAATTCGGGGAAATGCAGGGGCTGGGAAGAAGGTGAGTCATTATACGTCATTAAAACCGTTGAAGCTCATGCCTGTAGAAACTGCCCCTCAACACCTTGACCATTACCAAAGTGAACAGTGAAGTTCCGTTTCCATTTCCCATTTCCAGTGAGAAAATGAGTTCCCCTTGTAGTGTGTTCCATTTCTGACAAGGTTTTCAAGAAAAGTACTATGGAATGAATGCATTCTCTTTTGTCTGTTGTAGGTAGAAAATTCAGTGTAGTCAAGGTTGTTTACCTATTAAGGGTCCTGATATTTAGTCATAGCTCTCCTGAGCTGATTAACTGGATAGGGCAAGTAGTCCTAATAGACCCTTTCGGTGTCTGCTCACATACCTTAGCATTCATGGTAACTCTGCCTTAGAGCTCTGCAAAATTTTTCTGACAGGGAACGTGCCTGGTCTGCATCCAAGGCAAGCTGGAAGTGCTGGAGGACGGGTAACCCTAGAAACAACTACTAACTAGTGACAGACAGAGCGTGTTGGATACGTGCCCTAGCTTCCTTGCCTCTCAGTTTGTAGAACTATGGAGTGTGTTTGGAACTGTGTCCTGGGGTTTCCTAGTGGACTGAGCCCCAGCTGCCCACAGTGGTAAAAGGCTTGATCATGGATTCATCATCTTGATCATCTTTCTTTCTCACCTCCTCACTTTCCTACCAGTGTTTCCTGAAGTTACTTCTAAAACAGATAACTTGCATTTAAATTACTATTTCAGAATCTGCTTATGGTGGAACCCAAATGCAGGCTACTGGTAAATACGGTCAGCTGTTGATGGGGATAGAAACTTCCCCGTGGGCCGGGAGTCATTTGCTTATTGCACTGAGAATAGCATATTCTTATTTCATCTCAGCTTCGTTTTCAATGGCATCTTCCAAGCAACAGCAGGTTCATTGTACAAATCAAGGGCACCTGAGCTGGAGGAAAACAGAAAGGTAGAGAAGTCCGTGGGTGGCCCTTCTGGGAGCCTGTAGGACATCTCTGTCTCCATCAGGCTGCCACGGAGAGCTACCTAAGGGATGGGGAAGGAGTCTAGATACCAAGTTGGGAACAGACCCCATCACTCAGATTGGCCCTTGAGCCAGCCAACAACAGAGTGCTCCTCTGGAGGGGATGGACTATAGCTGGATGATAAAACTGGGTATCCACCTGGGGAGGTCTTCAATACAATAGTGAGAGCTGCTGCTGATTTCTCTGTCAAGTAAAAACCATGGTGGGTATTATAGAGGGCTCGGATTGCATGGAGCACTGGGTGTGGTGAAAAAAATAATGAATACTGTTTTTCTGAAAATAAATAAATGAAAAAATTTTTAAAAAGTATGTAAAAAACAAACAAACAAAAAAACCCATGAGATGTAAAGATAGGATGTTAACAGTTGATCTGGTAGCTTTCAAGCTAACCTCGACATGGCAGTATAGTGGTAGGTTCTGTGGGTTA
Source organism: Mustela lutreola (assembly GCF_030435805.1). Classification (NCBI taxonomy): domain Eukaryota; kingdom Metazoa; phylum Chordata; class Mammalia; order Carnivora; family Mustelidae; genus Mustela; species Mustela lutreola. The sequence goes on along the minus strand of NC_081296.1, from coordinate 74,254,509 downwards.
GATTTAGGTTAGAGACTTATGTCAAAGACTTATGGGTGATGCTCTCTGAAGAGGTTTGGGTCCACCTACGGTACCTGGACCTTGGACCTGAGTAGCTTGTGGATAAGAGTGGGATGAGGGCGGCGATCTGGCATCATCAGGATCTTTGAGGCACTTGGAGCCTTTAAAATCATTGGCTTGGACTCTACCTGAATTAATATTGTCTAAACATCTTGCAAAATTAAAGATGGCAGAATATTTTAGATTCAGTGTAGTTGTGGTAATCAATTTATTTCTGATCTTTTGAAATACTATTCTAGGGAATAGCTGTGTTATCCTATAGAACTCTCTGGCCATGGTATGCTTGGCAATAAATATGGAGAGATCAGTTTTGATAACTTCCCTGCTAGTAAAAGGATAACACAGCAAAATATTTGCATTTACTACCAGTGGTTCTACCAAAAGGGGACAAATTTAGATCATTTCACCAATATTTCTTATGAGAACTTTTATACTTGTTATGTGATAGGGATCCAGAGGCCTGGGAAAGTTGTGGGGCCTCTGAGGCCTTACTTTTTTCATTTGACAATGAAAAGAATAAAAGGAAGGATGTTCTTTCAGGCTGTTTTCTACTTTTGAGTGTCCTGGGACTCTGAGAATAGGCAATGATCTCTTAGTGGCCTGAAGAATAGATTGCATTTCCAGAAGGTCCAAACTGCCAGGCAGCAATTCCTTTGGGCACTAAGAAGACAAGGCTTCTCTTAACCTGTTGGAACTCTTGCCACTGGTCATGGGCATTGCACCAGGGCAAAACGATTGGCTAGCCAGAGTCAGAAAAATGGGTTTTCTGAACTTTTTCTTTTTTCTTTTCTTGAGAGAGAGAAAGAGGGAGCGCGCGAGCAAGCAGGGAGGAGGGAGAGAGAGAATTTTAAGCAGGTTCCACGTGGAACACAACATGGGGCTCGATCTCACGACCTTAAGGTCATGACCTGAGCCCAAATCAAGAGTGGGATATTTATTTATTTATTTATTTATTTATTTTTTGATTTTTTATTTTTTATAAACATATATTTTTATCCCCAGGGGTACAGGTCTGTGAATCACCAGGTTTACACACTTCACAGCAAGAGTGGGATATTTAACTGACTGAGCCACCCAGGTGCCACCCCAGGTTTTCTGAACTTTAATTTCAAACCTATTTGTACTGTTATCAAATCTTTCTGTCTCTGAGGCTGACAATGGACCCTAAGCAATCCTAATTCTCATAATTAGGTCACAGTAGACCAATTCATGAATTTACTCAAACTCTTCTTTAAATTATACATATAATATAAAATATATTATCTTCTTTAATAATATGTATTATTATAAAACTTGTTTCCTAGGATGCCTGGGTGGTTCATTTGGTTAAAGCATCTGCCTTTGGCCCAGGTCATGATCCCAGGGTCCTGGGATTGTGTCCTGCATTGGTTTCCTTGCTCAGCAGGGTGCCTTTGTCTCCCTCTGTCTGCCATTCCCCCTGCTTGTGCTTTCTTTCTCTGTCTCTCTCTGACAAATAAATAAAATATTAAAAAAAAGAAGCTGTTCCCTGAATTTTATATTTAAGAATTTATAGGTCAAATTCATACACATTCTGTTTTATTCTTTGTGCCTTTTCAAGGATTTTAAAAACTAAACTCTTTTTTGTTTTATAGATTCATATTGAGTTGTAAGAAATAAAACGGAGAGATCCTGGGTACCCTTCACCCAGTTTTCTCGTGTTAACTTCCTGTGAAACTATAGCATGATATCACTACCAGAATATTGACATTGATACAGTCAAGATACAGAAAAGGTCTACCACTGCAAGGATGCCTGCTGTTGCCCTTTTATAATTTTTTGCCTCCTGTTCCTATGCTCTCTTTAATCCTGGCAGCCACTAATCTGTTCTGCAGTTCTATAATTTTTTCATTTCTAGAATGTTATATAAATGGAATCACACTATAGGGAACCTTTTGGGATTGACTTTTTTCATTCAGCATAATTCCCTGGAGAGTCATCCACGTCATTTCATTATCAACTGTTCGTCCCCTTTTATTACTGTGTAGTGTTACTTGCTTTGGATGTATCACAGTTTGTTTAGCCATTCACCAGTTGAAGGACATCCAGATTTTCTCCAGTTTTTTTTTTTTTTTTTTTTTTTTTTTTTTTTGTTACTGGAGCTGTTCTGAACATTCATGTACAGGTTTTTGGGGTTTTAAAAAATATTTTTATTTATTTCGAAAGAGCGAGAACATGAGCAGGGGAAGGGATAGAGGGAGAGAATTTCAAGCAGACTCCATGCTGAGTGTGGAGCTTGATGTGGGGCTTGATCCCACGACCCTGAGATCTTGACCTGAGCTGATAGATGCTTATTTGCAAATTGCTCCCCTTGTGCTTGCCAAGACAGTGGCAGGTTTGTAGAATCATCCCTAACCTCATGCATCCCAAAGGAAATGGTTACCTTAGCCCTGCATCTCTCTCATTCCCATAGCATGCTCAAATTGTTCTCTACTGGTTGGTAATTTTGTGAACTAATTTGTATTGGGCTATCCCCTAAAGGAAGTTTCTTATACTCTTCCTGGTGCCTGGCAAATAGAAGGCATTCAGTAAGTATTTATCGAATGACTGAAAGATTGACTGAATCTGGAAAAAAAAAACCCACAACATTTATTTGGGATCCTATATAGATACAGGTAAATGGCAGCATTTTCTGCTCCTTCCAGAATGTTGAAACCCTTTGAGGCTGTCTTCTCATTTTCAAGGGGAAGCCCTCATTGGGTTTTAGAGTTCTCCGAGTTATCTGCATGTAGCAGCTTGGAAAGTGACACTTAGTTCCCTAGTGTTGTCAGTTTCTGGTAAACTCTTAACACCGACTGAGTTTAGGAATATATTCTGGCTTAAAGTATTTAGAGCATCTAAGAAATTCACAGCATCCTTATGGATTTAAGTGGAGCTTTGGCTTTTTCTAGAGATGGAGAACTTGGTCTTGTAATTGTTGGACATCTGGGATGCTTGTTCAATTCAGTGTAAATTTAGAATACACATCAATGGCAGGACAAGATTAAAAAAAAAACAATTTATGTACATATACACTCCAAACTGTTCCTGCTGTAGTAAAGCTACACATCTAGTTCCTTTATTTCCCCACAGAAATCCTGAGTGATTGTTCTAAAGAAATGTGTTTCTCCCCTGAGCATCTGAGACTCACAAAGAATGTGAAGTTTCTTTGGCAGACATGTTTGTGGCAAAACAGATGGTTAAGATCCAATTATTTTTTATTAAGCATGATCCCCCAGCCCAAAGATTCATAGTTCGTTGGTTTATTGGGATCAGTGGACTAACTATGCTGTACTGTTTCACAAGTCTGACCAAGGAGTTTTATTTTTTAAGGGAGACAGAATATTTTATGGAAATATTTTAGACCTGGAAAAGGTTTACCTGAAAGACAGGATAGGAAAAAATATAAAAGGAAATCATATCTTTATTATCTTGCACTTAAATGTAAATTTATCATTTTTCCTAAAAGAATTCATTCTATTTTTCAATTTGAACAAATAATGTAAAGTCACTATTGGAACTACTGTTAGCGTTTTATCTCAAAGTAGCTAAATGGCTTTGTTGCTCATGTGGGAATGGAAATTAGCTCTTGGCATGAACCACTTTAATTGAAATCAGTTTGTGGGTTGAGTTCCTATGCTGCTTGACACATGACATCATTTCCTGTGCTTTTCCCAGTCCTCACTGTTTTTCTAAGATAGGATGAAGCTAAGTTTAACTTCAAATTTTAAAGCAACTATACACCTTTTCCTGACCTACTTAGAATATTATCCAAATTTTCACCAAGTCATTCCTTTTGTATATTTGTAGATAGTTTTTTAATTCAAAAGCATTTTGGCTGAGACATTTTAATAGAATCAGAGGAGCCTAAAATAACTATTTTAATCAGTTTACTGGGTTGCTTGACTTCTATAACAATGCTCCAACAAAGGATTTAGTTCTGCTTTTTACATGGGGAAATGAAGATAAAATATTTTTAATAGCAACCTACTTAGGGCTGTGTAATAGCCTGGGACATAATGGGCAATTTCTCAGTCTTAGTTTTTGAGGATAGCTTTTGATGTCATTATCTGGTGGTGTGAGTTAAGTAAGTGGAAATTACCTGAGTAAAGTTTTGTACCATACCTACAAGTAGGCAAGGTACTATTCTAGGTGCTTAGGTATTAATTAATAACCATGATGCTTTCCATTCCAAAGAAGCTTTTGAACAAATGGGTTGAAGAGAGGAGAAATAACAAAAATAAGTTTTAGATTATATATATTTCAAAAAAGAAGCATAAAGTACTCTGGAGTCAGAGAAAAGAGGGCTCATATCTAGTGGGAGGAAGAAGAGAGAACAGGAATCAGAAAAGATCAAAGAAAAGAAGATATATTTGCAGTGGGTCTTAGAGCTAGGTAGGGATTATTTGCTAGCAGCTATGTGTGTTGTATGCTGGGGATTAAGGGTAAAGAACAAAGAGGATGAAGAAGAGATTCCACCAGGAAACGAGACTAATGTGTTCAGCATTTTGCTTGGCACATAGGAGGTAGTGTTGCATGAATGAATGAATGATCAGTAGATCGGGGACTGAGCCATAGGGCATACTAGAAGTCTGCAGAGCAGCCCTGAAAGGCCCGTGGCCATACTGAGAGAGGGAGGAAGTTCTTAGCTTACTAGAGACGGGAGCCTCTGGTAGTGCTTCAGTAAGTGTGTGACAAGTTCCTGAGAAAGTGTATCCCTTTCAGCTTGACTCAGGTAACTCTTTGGTCCTCTGTGAGGGCATAGGAAATAATCACTTTGCTATCTCTTCCCCATTGTCATGCTGAAATCTGTGTAGCTCCTTATGGAAATGGTCCTTTCTCTAGAGGTCAACAGCCACTCTTGATACAGCACTGAGAGTCCTAACCAGGGCTACCAAAGGAGGTGGCTGCTGTGAGGCACCCTCTCTCTACTCGTAGCGGGTTTGGCCCCTATGCTCCAGGAAGGCTGAGCAGCTGATTGTTGTTCTTGCACACAAGAGGAGGACTTCTCTTCTCCCTCTGTAAAATTGTGCAACCTTTTTCTGTAGGAATATTCTCCCATAGCTTGGAGAACATGTCAGAGTATGCCAACTTCCAGTGCCCAATCCTAGTCTCCTTGTGTGGGGTTGTGTCAACAAGGATTAATGACGAATTCAGTCAAGCCTCTGTCTTCTCCAAGTAAGGTAGTTATTGTTTCCAGAGGACAAAGGGGCAGCCTGGGATTCTGAACACTTCATTTTAGCATCCTAAATTATTGAATTAGGGACAGCCTACACACTAGAGAAGGGAGAGCACTCATTCCCCTTCACAGGTATCTGTCACTCCAGTTTCTTCCAGCGTCCCGTCTCACGTCCAAGGCTGCCTGCACCCCATGGTCCTTCTGCCCTGAGTAAAGTCACACGTCTTTAGGTGACAGGATGACAAAGAGTGGGTTTCAAACACTGCAGGTTTTATTTAGTTTAAGGTCACGGTTTAAACAAGCAGCTCTTTCTGAGCCCAGGTCGGCTGCCTCCCTTATCAGGCAGCCTTTTATTAAATGCTCTTGTAGGCAGTTTTTTCTCCTTTTTGCTGTCTCCAAAATTTCTTTTAACAAAATTCCTTGGAATTTCTCCCTCAGACCGTTTTCCTGGCCACCTACGTTGGGACTCTAAATCTTGTAATAGGAAAACTATTACTGTTGTAATCTTGTCTTGCTCAAGGCACTATTTTCTTGTTGGTATAAATTACAGAAATGACATTGAGTGGAAAGTCCTGCTAAATTAGGGAAGTCATTTAGCACCATTAAAGTAAATAGCAAAGAAACAATTGCATTGTAATTGATTTTATACTCACACATTAAAATAACACATTTAGTGTTGTCGTTAGGTTATTTCTGCACAAGTATGTGAATCTTGATAAACCATTTCATTTTCTCTCCAGATCACTACAAATCAATTCCTGCGATGTGTTGCAATCTACTTACTTAAACTGCAAAAGTAAATCATTCTTTTTTCTTTTCAAGTCCAACACTGTAACATTCGCTGTATGAATGGAGGTAGCTGTAGTGACGACCACTGTCTGTGCCAGAAGGGATACATTGGGACTCACTGTGGACAACGTAAGTAAACCATACTTATAAGTATCTCACTACATTCTAGACTATGTAGACGAATGTGTAGACAGATAGTAGACAGAAAGAATACAGAACTCCGTACTGATGGAGTCTCTTTGGTTATGTGGGATGTGGCATTTTTACGGAAGTCCAGTGCGTCTCATGGATGATCAGACCACTGACCTAATGCGCTTTGCACCAGATTTCTGACTGGAACCTTTGGAGGGTGGTTTGACTCATTTTCTTCTCTTTATCTTCAGCACCCCACTTACCTCATCCCCTTCAGAATTCTTGTTTGTTCCAGACATATACCTTCCATTTGATTGCTGAATATGTCCACCTGGTTTTTGAAGAAGCATCTCGAAGTATTTCAAAACTCAACCTCATCTTTCTTAAATATGTCCTTTTTCTTGATTAATGGTAGCTGCATCTCTCTAGTTTCCCAACCTAGATTCTGCTACTGTAATACTTAAACCACATGGTGTTTGCTTTGCTGGTTCATTCATGAACACTGTTTATTGCGGGTCTACTCTCAGTCGGTCCCTGCAGAAGAGGAAAATTCCTTTAAGAAATCTTACTTTTTATTACACTAAGATGAATATATACACCCAGCAGAAATATATACACCCATTCAGAAAAGTGAAAACAATAAAACAGTAAAATTCTCCATAATCCTGTCATTACCTTCCAGTTTTTTCTTTTTTTTTTTTTTTTTTTTTTTTTACCTTCCAGTCTTTTAATGGATATTTGGTACATGAGATCTTATTGTATGCATAATTTTTCATACTCCTTTTTTATGTAATATTTTATTAGAAGTATTTTATAGTATTAAACATTTTAAAATGCTTTAATGGTTGCAGAATATTCCATGATATGGATGTTTTATTATTTATTTAATGAATCTTTAATGATGAAGGTTTATTCCTATTCTTTCCAGTCTTTGCCATTGTATATATATTTGCTATGATGAATAATGTTATTAGAAATAAACCAAGATTTATATAATTCCCCCAAGACTGTCCATGCACTGCACTGCAGTGTGGTAAGAATAATGACTGAGTTTTGGGTAGCCCACAACAGTAGTGTGGAGAGAGGAGACACAGGACAGCTTCTCCAATGTGGGAGACCCTCGAGCTGAATCTTGAAGGATGGGGTGGAGATTCTTTGTCAGATGATGGGAGGTGGGCTTCTCATGCAGCTGACACAGCCTGGGTGGAAACGCAAGATCATGGCATAGGACAAGCCGTCAGACACAGCACGTGTTTTGGTGTTACCGAGGGAGGTGAGGGGAAGGGAGATAAGGTCAGAATGGAAGCCCTGGACCAGGTTTTGAGTGCCTTTATGAATACCGTGTTTGCATCCACAACAGAGCCAGGGAAGAGGAGTGGGTTAACAGCCAAGAGCATTCCTCTGTTGAATGATTGACTCTCCATTTACCATATGCAAAGCACATTTTCAAACTCAACACATGCATTAACTCATTGAATAAAGCAGCAGTCTCCTGAGTTAGAGGTATCTTTTACCTCTAGCAAATGAGGAGGTGGGGCACAGGGACATCAATGACTTGTCTAAAGTTCTATGGGGAGGGACTGGCAGAGTTAGGTTTTGAACCCAAGCAGTCTGATTTCTTGGCCTGTGCCTTTATTGCTATGAAATGCTGGCCTCAGGCACTTTACGTGCAATGGTTTACAATGAGAAAGATTTCAGTGGCCACAAGTAATGGTGTAATTGTAGGGGGAAGAAACAGAAAGCAGGAAGACTAGTACCGGGGCTGTGGCTGGAGAGCTGGTGGGAGGGATGGAGTCCAAGGCATTTTTGGAAAAAAAAAATCATGAAGAGCTGCTGGACATCTTCCTGCTCCCTTCGGTGCTCCTTGAGGGTTTAGCCCCAATTCTACCACACGACAGACATTTAGTTAACACTAGCAGAGTTAGAAAAACTTTCCCAGACCTTACTTTCCCAATCTATACAATGGGATGGTTGGCTTAGGCCATCTCAAGATTTCTTTTCTGTTTAAAATCTTCTCCTCCCCTGACTGTAAATCAAGAAGCAAATCAAAACAATGAATATACATAAACCTCTCTAATTCGATGATGAGAAATGGGTTTTTACCATAGTTCTGGCAAGAAGGGATTGTGTCAGTTCAAGTCCTCTGATCCCAAGCAGATGCCAAGACAGAACTGGATATACAAGAGATTCATTGTAGAAAATACCTGTAAGGAAGAAAGTGGGAAGAAGGCATAGCGAGGGGGGGGGGGGCCTTCAGACTGCGATGTAGGTCTCACCCCCATGCAAGGAGAGGGGGACTGTGTAGGTTGTATAGAAGGTGCCTCAGACCAGAATGAAGCCTTGGTCAGGCTGATGGTGAGCCCAGAGCAAAGATCTCCCATGGGGAGAGTTCCGTGATGGGCAGAAATGCTCAGTCTCTGGTACCGCACTAAGCTTAGTCATTGGATGGTAGCAGCCAATCAAGGGCAGTTCTGTGCCCTTGGCATGAACACGAGGCAGGTCTGAAGTGCAATGGCTGGGGGCTGTCAGCCAGCTAAGCTCCTTACAGTAGGTTTTCTTGGAAGGAGATCTGAGCAGCTCAACTCCATGACTGCCGCGAGGATACAGATAAAGTGTGCAGGAGATACATCACGGAGGAATTAATTCAAAAGGAGGAGCTATTAGGGATGCCTCATGGTGGAGTGAGATGGGAGCTGGACTTTGAAGTGTGGGTGGTATTGGCAAATTTGGCTCAGAAGAGCCTACCACCTGTGGATAAAAATGCCTAGAAAGAGGCCACGCGTGAAGGAATTGCAGGAAATTGTACAGAGAAGAGTCGTTCGGGGCATGAGCTCTCAGATCCTATTTTAATGCCTTTTCTGGCAAGTAAATTGTCCCTCCCTCAAGCATCGCTGGACTTATCTCGTGAATAGACTGTTACAACAGTCAGTTGGGTCTTCATTACGGCACATAAATATGGTTGGAATTAATGTTTGATTGTTTGCAGTTAATTGTGTGATTTAACATTCCATATTTATGTAACAGTGACAGAGGCCAGCGTTTTCCCTCACGGGAGCCCTCAAATCATAAGCAAAAGAGTCAGCTTGCTAAAATGCAGTTCTCCTCCACCGACATCTCCTATAAACCACCATTTTAGATACAGAACTGAAAGCATTGCTCAACTACTTCCCAGAATGAAGCTGTCGGCATCAACGTGGGTTCAAACTCACTTATTCCTGGCAGTTTAACCCGAGTTGACTGAGGAGCTTATGCAGAGCGGGAACTGGAGCAGACCTGTGGAAAATGAACACCAGGATGATTATTTAGGTTTTTTATTGTTGTCCCTCAGGGGATGGTAAGTGTTACGTCATCAGCATCTGCTTTCAGGTAACGGCTCTCAGCTCCTCTCTCCTTCCCTTCCAGCTGTCTGTGAGAGCGGCTGTCTCAATGGAGGCAGGTGTGTGGCCCCGAATCGATGTGCCTGCACTTACGGCTTTACCGGACCCCAGTGTGAAAGAGGTAATTTTTTTTTTAGTGGATTACTATAAATATGTTCTGGTGGCTAAAGCTATTCCTGACTTAAGCACATGTTGGCTTTATAGAGCGCCTGCATGAATTTTGTTGAACTTTAAGGACGTTTCTGATTTGTCACTGGGAAGGTTCCTGCGATGACAAGACAGTGGCCCTACGTCTAGGCATGTTATTCTATAATTCTTGCCAGGGTCCTGCAGGACTCACTAGTGTGCCTAGGCATAAGCACCAGTTGGCAGGCATCAAGATAAAGAGGGGAGACTTTTCCAAAGGGGTAAGGATTGAGCTCCTTGTTGTTCTAGTAAATTCGAGAACTGGCTCCACATGAAACATCTGTATGGAAAGGAAAAAATTTAGAGTGAAGAAAAATACTCTTAAAGATCTGTGAGGACCTACTGGGGGCCATAGGGGCATACAAACGTAGCATCCAAAATGCACTGGAAATGGCAGTTGCGGAGGAGCTGGTCTTTCACATACGTGGTTAATCCAGTACTCAAGACAGCCCTCTGAAGTGCATATGCTTATGGAAAGACCAAGTCTCCAGGAGGGCAAGGGATCTGCATAAGTTCACACACCTGATAGTAGGCTTTAATTGGAATGTAGGTTTTCTGCGTCTAAGTCTGATGCTCACTGCTGCTCCTAATTGAAAGAAATGTTCTACCTGATTTGCCTATGTGTAAATGCAAATGTGATATTGAAATATATTTAGTGTGACATATTGTTGAGTTTTCCCTCTAACCCCCTGCACGTTGGCTTTATTGATTGTCTTGTCTCTACATTCATAGTTGTTTCTCATCGTTCTGAGTTTTATGGTGAAGGTGTGGGAGGTTTATTTCATACAAAACTGTACAAATAGTCATGAAAACACTCGTTAAAAATACTCATGAATCTTTTAAACTACAGTCATCACTTTTTATCCCAAGTTGTATAAAGGTTTTTTCTGTTCTAAGATGGAAATCTAAGATTCAAGTAGCAGATGTTGAATGTATGTTATGTTATAAACCAAGAGCAGAGATCGGTATGGGAGAGATTATTTTCTGCTTCTATTTTTACAAGTTCATTTAAACTCGGTTATTTGCTGATAAAGCAGTAATGCCTATTTTAGTAGGTTATAACTAGGTCATTAGTAATTGTAACAAGGGCCTAGAGTTACTCAATTACTATTATTACTGGATAAATTATATTGTATCTTAATTCAGTACCACTACATGGTGTGATGAGTAATGCATCATGGGCTTTTAGCATCATTTTGGAGTCCCTCTTTAAAAGTGGTTCTCTCTATAACCTGAAGTATTTTTTTATTGATTTGGAGATAATATATCTCTAATAGTGTTCAGAATAGTAAAGATACCTCTTTCAGTTAGCTAGTATCATTCTGTGGCCTTGTTATTACTCAGTGAAGATGTTGTGGGGTTTAAATTGTTGAGATTAAAATTGCTAGTGTGTAACTACAACAGCGGTGTGTGAAAATAGTTCCTCAGATGATAATCTCGGGCTTAATTTATTTTAGAAAAATCACAAACAGGAGGAAGTGATAAAGCATTTTACCTCTAAGAAAGTGGTTAATGATTTACTATAAAGAATATGGATACCCACAGTTCAGGCATTGATGTTAATACAGTCTAAAATAAAGGGGACGTGATATTTAACCATTCCACAGTTATTTTTTCAGATAGTCTTTTTTCAAAAGACTTTACTTTTGGCTAAGATTAAGAAATGAAGGGAATGCATTGAGTTACTAAAATTCGAATCAAAACTGGCATATTATTCAGAGATTTCTCTATACTCGGAGTGTCTTTAACTACTCCATTTCATTATTGCTATCCTGAAATCTGCACCAAGGCATACATGTATTTCAGCCCCATAGATCTTTACAGTGGGGATTATCTAAATAAAATCAATCCCGAAATGGCAGATTTTCAGGCATTTGCAGTAGTGGAGGTTGGGTGGGAAACAGGCTCTCTTTCATTGTTACCCTTTGCCTGTTGTACCTGTGAATACCATCCCAGACCTTCAGGGCGGACAAAGAAAACACAAGTACAATTTCCCTCACCACATGGGAAAGGGGAGTCTTTTCGATTCCAGAATTGAATTTCCACTTATACAGTCTTCATTGTTTTCTGCTGTTACGGAAGTCATCTGCTTACCTCTTTAAAGAACTAGAGGCACGATATCCCTTTATTCAAACGCATGCTTATGATTTCAAGAGTGATTAATAAAAAGGTAGGACTGTGTCAGGACAAATCTATCCTGAAGCACGGGGAAGTGTTCAGTGTGACTTCTGAAGGTGGATTAGTATATTGGTTAAGTTGTTTATCACTTAAGTTGTTTAACTACCTAGGCTAGTAACATTATGTTTTAATTGGGTTATGGCTTTTTATTTTTAAAAAGAACTTCCAGGAACTCTTTACTAATCCCCTTTATCCCTTCCTGGAGGCTGAGCCAAGTGCTCCTTCTGCATTCTCCCTTAGCACACTCTCCAGGCCTGTTTTGATAGCGCTCACCACATTATGTTGAAACTGCGGGTTCTCATGCCTCTCTCCTTGACTAGGGTATAGCTCTTCAACAATAACTATGGTTTCCTCAGCTTTTTAATTCTCACATGAAGTTCAATGCCTGATGCATAGTACATGGTCAGTAAATGTTGAACTGGACTTATTTTAAAGCACCAGAAAATCTGGAGATACGATTATCACATTGAACAAGTATCTCCTAGAAGTAATTGCTGTTTATTTGTGGATAGTCCTGGATACTTATCACCAGTTTCATTTTAAGCAGAATTTACAGTGTTGATGACTAATTGAATTTGACCCCATCTTTTACAAGTATGATCTTTTAGGGCCACAAGACTGTCATTTTTCAGTTGGAAAGGATGTAGAAAGAAAGGTACACTTTGACTAAAGCCAGGTGGCAATAAGCAAATAAACAACTTCCTATCATGATGTAATACGCATGGAAAGGACCATTTCAAATGTCAGTTACTAGTACCTCTCAGGATAAGCAGCTTTGTCCCCGGGCAGATACCGGAACTCTTTACATCTGTAACAACCTCAGAGAGCCAATGTAAGATTAGAATACCCTTTAGGGGTGACACTGGCAAGATTTGGATCACTTTGAGCCAGTAAGTGAATCTTAATAACCCATGAACATAGTGTTTGGATTTGTGATGGAGACAAGCAGTGGATTCATGCTTGAATTGCAAATCAGAGCATTCATTCAACAAATGCAATCAGAACATGAAACAAAATTTGTCTCACTTGTGGCTTTTAGCCAGTAAAATAAATAATGTTTTTAAAAAATATCTAGGCTATTCTGTATTATCAGTTATTTCCTTTTTATGAAACCAAGTATGGAATAAAATTGTCTCAATACAAATATATATATATAGTAGAAATATATACAAATACATATTTGTATATACTTGTATTTGTATAAATATATATTTGTAAAAATATATATTTGTATTTGTATAAATATATACAAATATATATATTTGTATAAATATATACAAATATATATATTTGTATAAATATATACAAATATATATATTTGTATAAATATGTACAAATATACATTTGTATATACATTTGTACATATTTATACAAATACATATATATCTTAGCTAGTTAGCCTCAGCAGGCAGGTGGCAGTGATATTGTTTCCTGTCTCTGTATACTAAAAGGAAAAAAGGAAAAGGAAAAGTGGAGACCTATGACTTGCTTGGCCTGGGGTGTTTACTTTTTGAAAACTGAATGTGAATACCTTTAGTTATGTTTTCCAGTTTGTCACAGTCTTTAGCATTCCCTATTGTGATGCATTCTGTTCACTTCATCCATTTTTAGTTTGCTTCCATTTAGGTTTGCTGCTTAGCCCCCATGAACACTTCAGTCTGCCACCTACTGTTACATTTACATAAAGTATAAATTGACACTTAAGGTTCTTTGGATAGCTTTTTTCCCCCACTCCCCTTTGCTTTTGTCTTCTCTCTGCTGGGTTCTTGTGTAACTTAGTAAAACTTATCTTGCCTACCCTCAGTGGTATAGTATGTTAGCACTTCTTTCTTTTTTTTAATTAGGATTCCTTTTTTATTTTATTGCTTTATTTGGCAGAGAGAGATAGAGAGAGAGAGAGCGCACAAGCAGGGGAAGAGAGGGAGAGAGAGAAGCAGACTTCCCACCAGGCAGGGAGCTTGATGCGAGACTGGATCCCAGTGATAGGAATCCCACCAGGACCCCGTGATCATGACCTGAACTGAAGGCACACGCTCAACCCACTGAGCCACCCAGGCACTCCTAGGATTTCTTATTAGAATATGGAAATGAGATCAGTGCCTATTTTGGCAGTGACAACACAAACTAGTTGTGTATTGTTATAGTTATTGCCAACAAGAGTATATGGAATCACATTTTCACTTGCCATTTTGCCTCAGAATGCTGACTACTTAAAATCTTACTAAATGCTCTTATATTAAACATAGTGAATCATGTGAGGGGATAAGACTTCTCCAGGTAAAAAGAAAGAATGAGGGGAATAGAGCTGAAGTTGGAGCTGAGAAGGGATAATGTTGAAAAGGCTTGTGGAAGAAGAGAACAGAAGGTACATAGCGAGAACCCATGAGGAGAAGCAAGAGAATCAGGAGAGCACTAAGCCAAAGAAACTAAAAGCAAGGAGTTTAAGAAATAGCTTGACAATTGTTAGACTCTTCAAAGGGTAAAGAAAGAATGAGGATCAAAGAGAGGTCCTTTGATGTAGCAACACGTGACTTGTACTGGGTTCTTAGCATGTACCAAACAGCATACTGAACACTGTACTTGAGCAATTTGTAACAAGCTTATAAGCAAAGTCCTATAACGAGTCCCATTTTACAGAGGAGTGAACAGAAGCAAAGAGAGGTCAAAAAGCTAGCCCAAGGTCAGACAGCTCATAAGGGGTGCAATCAAAAAACTGAAACCAGCTAGACTGGCTTAATAACCACTGTACTATATTTGGGTCTCACTGGGAAGAGCTTGTTAGTAACAAGAAAAAATTTTTCTGAGGAATCATAAGAAGAAATCTAGAACTCTAGGTTTTAACATGGAAGTAATATATATATATTTTTTAAAGCACTTTAAGAAATTTAGCTAGGAAAAAAAAAATTCAGCTAGGTAAATAGTTTCTCTCCTTCGTAGAGCTGAACGAAGTTGCTTTTAAATAATTTCAAAAGCCAAGGGAAAGGAGTCTTGAGTATTGCTTGGGTGTCTCTAATATGGGGACTTGGGCTATTTCTGTTTGCTTGATTTTGATATTTTAAACATAAAAACCCACTCTTGGAGAAAGGATGATCCCTGTCTGTTAATAGCACATGTGAATTTACTCCAAAGCACTGAACCAACATTCTGAAATGTAGACACACAAAATGAATATTGTTTGTACAATTACCATGGAAAGAGATACAGTTTACCTATGACATTATAATTCTTCAAATCATATTTGGAAACTTTTTTGGAATTCTCTTTACAGAGTCAGCAATACATTTGAATGAGTATGTGAACATTTGTCGTCATTTCTGGGACACGTTTAAATTTTTAGAAACAGTGTAAAATAGGGACTATAGTGGATAGTCCCCAAACACTTAAGTTGCTTGGGTTCAAAAATTGACTTAGCTTGTGAGACTCATAAAGCACATGGAATTGGATTAACATTCTAATGTTAGTTTTGATATGAGCCAGAAGATGGACCCTTTTGGAAAAATAAATGCTAATAACGAGGTATTTTCTATTGTTACCCATCTGGAGATTTTCATCATGTACCATCTGAATGTAAGCATGGACATGGGTTCTTCCCTGTCCCAAATCATTTGTTCAGTGTTAAATTCCTACCCGAGTCTAAACCGTGAAGACAATGCTTGGATTTATGCCAAATCAAGAAAGTCTGTTGGCTGTTCTGCCAGTTATTAGTTGATAAAATATAGGAGAAATCATTATTGAACTGATAGCTCTAAGAAGAATGAACAATGGAGGGAAAGTGAGTAGAATAAAAATGAAAATGTGGCAATAATTTATAGTCCACAGAAAAATGTGACCAGAGAAGTTGAACTAATCTCTGTTCATCATACTTGCCTCCTTCAGGGAATTCCAGTGTTAATGGAGCCGGAGAAGATGTTTAGGGTTTTGTTTGTTTGTTTGGGTTCTTTGTTCATTTTGCACAACAGTGGAAATAGAACAGAAGGCAGATAGGTTGGCTGTAATTCCAATTCATTCTCTCATGTGTGGTGTCTCTGATGACACATAAATGATGGTTTTGCCCAGAGATCCTTTTTAATGATTTCATTGAATAATTTTCAAAAAAAAATCCTGAAAGCAATTAAGCCATTATTTTGTAAAATCCAGGAAAGCAGCATCTGCGGTGTGCTTAGTGAATGGAAAGGGCTAACATATAATGACCCCAATACTTAATAACCAGGTAGTCTATTTTGGATGCATTTGCCTTATAACAAGAAAGTAGAAGCATGACCTACTTTCAGAGGACTGCCTAGAATGCTTCACAGAATCAAGAGCTGATTTTCTGGTGCTTTTTTCCCTGGAGTTTTTCTGGATGGTACTGATGAAATCTAGACTCCTTTTTCCCTTCTGTCTCTCTGGAAGTATGGTTAACACTGCATTTCTGATACTAATTTTACATATTAGGTGGCTATTATTAAAGTCCCCAGGATAAGGGTCACAAGCTAACTTCATTCTCAAAGTGCCTTTGGAGTGCAAAGCTCTGTGAACTATGAATTTCTTTTTCCTAAAATGTAACAGGCAAGGAACTACTCTTATTGAACTATGTTGAGGCACTTGTGAGCTTGCCTTTGGAATTCAGTCTAATGGAAAGTAAATGTGCATGTGTAGATAACAGGGGCCGAATGCCCTAAATGTTACCATGCATCCGAAGTGGTATTGCAATATTTGGCAGTTGGTCGATCATCGGATAAACTTGATCTTCCTAGAACATTTCCATGAAATGCATCTGTTGAGCTAGACATTCGGGTTTGGTGGTTGAGTAATAACCATATGCACATCGGAAACTTAATCTACCATGCCCCAGAACACTCCATGTGCCTCGTATGAGCAAGCAGGACTGGTGGGAGGCCATCACAAAGTTTAATTTTTATCTCCACTTACTAGCCCTCTCAGCCCACTCAGTGGGCTAGTTTTCCCCAAGCTGATGGATGGCATTTTCTGGTCCATTTCAGAATGTCTCCCCTGTGGGTCTCTTATGTGAGAAAAGATGTCCGTATTCTTATTGGTTGCTTACATTTCCTTCCTCAAGCCCTGGATGTCCAGTGGCACCTCCGGCCATTTGGGACCTCTTTGTCACTCCACCCCAGGTAACCCTCTGGGCGCCTTGTCTTGTGAAGGGATCTAAGCCCACTCCATACCAGCTTTCTCTTGCTGTAATTCACAATGACCTGCTGGAAAACATTCATGCATTGTTGTTGGGTGTTTTTTGTTGCTGTTGTTGTTTTTGTTTGTTTGTTTGTTTGTTTGCCACAATACATTTTCAGAGTGCAAACTAACTTCAATACAATAGCAACCTCCCCCTTAAACCACGTCAGGCATCTGGACAGCTAGTTTCCTGGCATTAGATGGCTCCCAATTCACAGTGTCCTCCAAATTGCAGTGGATACATATCATGCAGTCTGAGTAATCTCCTGGAAGCCCCTCTCATGATTTGTCATCATAATGTGGTCTCCCACCAGCTTCCTAGAAAGCTAGTGACAGTCCAGCTCTCTCTCAAGCAATCTCATCTCTGACTCCTTCAGACATGTTTATATTCCTTTTAGGCATGAGGGTTTAAGAGCCCTGTGACCAGATTGTCATTACCTCCTTTGCAAATTCCGCATCATAGTGTCACACTTGACTTAGAATGTGGCATCTTTTATCTTGGCGCTTCAATTGAAATGTTCATTTTAACATCCTCTAATATCAAAATGAATCATTTAATATAGTTCTTAAATTTGAAAAAAAATAGTGATTAAATTTGATATAAAAATTTCATATCATAGTTTCATCTTCCAAGATAGTTTGTTTCCAAATGTATTTTTTTTTCTTTTTAAAAGCTCTTATGAACTTTTAAAAAAGATGAAACTAGTTTTTATAAGTTAGTAGCTTCACTTAATATTTGGATCATTTTTCAGTCTTGGATACTCGAAGTATTATTGTAATACTGACCAAGAGCAATACAATGTGAGCCACATATAGAATTTTAACTATTCTAGTATCCACATGAAAAAGTGAAGAGAAACAGATAAAACTAATTTTAGTAATATATATATATATTTTTTTTAATATAATTTTTTATTTTTTATAAACATGTATTTTTATCCCCAGTGGTACAGGTCTGTGAATCACCAGGTTTACACACTTCACAGCACTCACCAAAGCACATACCCTCCCCAATGTCCATAATACCACCCCCTTCTCCCAAACCCCCTCCCCCCAGCAACCCTCAGTTTGTTTTGTGAGATTAAGAGTCACTTATGGTTTGTCTCTCTCCCAATCCCATCTTCCTTCATTTATTCTTCTCGTACCCACTTAAGCCCCCATGTTGCAACACCACTTCCTCATATCAGGGAGATCATATGATAGTTGTCTTTCTCCGCCTGACTTATTTCGCTAAGCATGATACGCTCTAGTTCCATCCATGTTGTCGCAAATGGCAAGATTTCATTTCTTTTGATGGCTGCATAGTATTCCATTGTGTATATATACCACATCTTCTTGATCCATTCAACTGTTGATGGACATCTAGGTTCTTTCCATAGTTTGGCTATTGTGGACATTGCTGCTATAAACATTCGAGTACACGTGCCCCTTTGGATCACTACGTTTGTATCTTTAGGGTAAATACCCAATAGTGCAATTGCTGGGTCATAGGGCAGTTCTATTTTCAACATTTTGAGGAACCTCCATGCTGTTTTCCAGAAAGGTTGCACCAGCTTGCATTCCCACCAACAGTGTAGGAGGGTTCCCCTTTCTCCGCATCCTCGCCAGCATCTGTCATTTCCTGCCTTGTTGATTTTAGCCATTCTGACTGGTGTGAGGTGATATCGCATTGTGGTTTTGATTTGTATTTCCCTGATGCCGAGTGATATGGAGCACTTTTTCATGTGTCTGTTCGCCATCTGGATGTCTTCTTTGCAGAAATGTCTGTTCATGTCCTCTGCCCATTTCTTGATTGGATTATTTGTTCTTTGGGTGTTGAGTTTGCTAAGCTCTTTATAGATTCTGGACACTAGTCCTTTCTCTGATATGTCGTTTGCAAATATCTTCTCCCATTCTGTCAGTTGTCTTTTGATTTTGTTAACTGTTTCCTTTGCTGTGCAAAAGCTTTTGATCTTGATGAAATCCCAATAGTTCATTTTTGCCCTTGCTTCTCTTGCCTTTTGCGTTGTTCCTAGGAAGATGTTGCTGCGGCTGAGGTCGAAGAGGTTGCTGCCTGTGTTCTCCTCAAGGATTTTGATGGATTCCTTTCTCACATTGAGGTCCTTCATCCATTTTGAGTCTATTTTCGTGTGTGGTGTAAGGAAATGGTCCAATTTCATTTTTCTGCATGTGGCTGTCCAATTTTCCCAGCACCATTTATTGAAGAGGCTGTCTTTTTTCCATTGGACATTCTTTCCTGCTTTGTCGAAGATTAGTTGACCATAGAGTTGAGAGTCTATTTCTGGGCTCTCTATTCTGTTCCATTGATCTATGGGTCTGTTTTTGTGCCAGTACCATGCTGTCTTGATGATGACAGCTTTGTAATAGAGCTTGAAGTCCGGGATTGTGATGCCACCAACGTTGGCTTTCTTTTTCAATATCCCTTTAGCTATTCGAGGTCTTTTCTGGTTCCATATAAATTTTAGAATTATTTGTTCCATTTCTTTGAAAAAGATGGATGGTACTTTGATAGGAATTGCATTAAATGTGTAGATTGCTTTAGGTAGCATAGACATTTTCACAATATTTATTCTTCCAATCCAGGAGCATGGAACATTTTTCCATTTCTTTGTGTCTTCCTCAATTTCTTTCATGAGTACTTTATAGTTTTCTGAGTATAGATTCTGTGTCTCTTTGGTTAGGTTTATTCCTAGGTATCTTATGGTTTTGGGTGCAATTGTAAATGGGATTGACTCCTTAATTTCCCTTTCTTCTATCTTGCTGTTGGTGTAGAGAAATGCAACTGATTTCTGTGCATTCATTTTATATCCTGACACTTTACTGAATTCCTGTATAAGTTCTAGCAGTTTTGGAGTGGAGTCTTTTGGGTTTTCCACATATAGTATCATATCATCAGCGAAGAGTGATAATTTGACTTCTTCTTTGCTGATTTGGATGCCTTTAATTTCCTTTTGTTGTCTGATTGCTGAGGCTAGGACCTCTAGTACTATGTTGAATAGCAGTGGTGATAATGGACATCCCTGCCGTGTTCCTGACCTTAGCGGAAAAGCTTTCAGTTTTTCTCCATTGAGAATGATATTTGCGGTGGGTTTTTCATAGATGGCTTTGATGATATTGAGGTATGTGCCCTCTTTCCCTACACTTTGAAGAGTTTTGATCAGGAAGGGATGTTGTACTTTGTCAAATGCTTTTTCAGCATCTATTGAGAGTATCATATGTTTCTTGTTCTTACTTTTATTGATGTGTTGTATCACATTAACTGATTTGCGGATGTTGAACCAACCTTGCAGCCCTGGAATAA
The DNA here is from genome assembly GCF_030435805.1 of Mustela lutreola. Lineage (NCBI taxonomy): Eukaryota > Metazoa > Chordata > Mammalia > Carnivora > Mustelidae > Mustela > Mustela lutreola. Next base: position 74,234,135 of record NC_081296.1, on the reverse strand, counting down.
ATCCCACTTGGTCGTGGTGAATAATCCTTTTAATGTACTGTTGAATCCTATTGGCTAGTATTTTGTTGAGTATTTTCGCATCTGTGTTCATCAAGGATATTGGTCTATAGCTCTCTTTTTTGGTGGGATCCTTGTCTGGTTTTGGGATCAAGGTGATGCTGGCCTCATAAAATGAGTTTGGAAGTTTTCCTTCCATTTCTATTTTTTGGAACAGTTTTAGGAGAATAGGAATTAGTTCTTCTTTAAATGTTTGGTAGAATTCCCCCGGGAAGCCGTCTGGCCCTGGGCTTTTGTTTGTTTGGAGATTTTTAATGACTGTTTCAATCTCCTTACTGGTTATGGGTCTGTTGAGGCTTTCTATTTCTTTCTGGTTCAGTTGTGGTAGTTTATATGTTTCTAGGAATGCATCCATTTCTTCCAGATTGTCAAATTTATTGCCATAGAGTTGCTCATAGTATGTTCTTATAATACTTTGTATTTCTTTGGTGTTAGTTGTGATCTCTCCTCTTTCATTCATGATTTTATTTATTTGGGCCCTTTCTCTTTTCTTTTTGATAAGTCGGGCCAGGGGTTTATCAATTTTATTAATTCTTTCAAAGAACCAGCTCCTACTTTCGTTGATTTGTTCTATTGTTTTTTTGGTTTCTATTTCATTGATTTCTGCTCTGATCTTTATCATTTCTCTTCTGCTAGGCTTAGGGTTTCTTTCTTGTTCTTTCTCCAGCTCCTTTAGGTGTAGGGTTAGATTGTGTACCTGAGACCTTTCTTGCTTCTTGAGAAAGGCTTGTACCGCTATATATTTTCCTCTCAGGACTGCCTTTGTTGTGTCCCACAGATTTTGAACCGTTGTATTTTCATTATCATTTGTTTCCATGATTTTTTTCAATTCTTCTTTAATTTCCCGGTTGACCCATTCATTCTTTAGAAGGATGCTGTTTAGTCTCCATGTATTTTGGTTCTTTTCAAACTTCTTTTTGTGGTTGAGTTCTAGCTTTAGAGCATTGTGGTCTGAAAATATGCAGGGAATGATCCCAATCTTTTGATACCGATTGAGTCCTGATTTAGGACCGAGGATGTGATCTATTCTGGAGAATGTTCCATGTGCACTAGAGAAGAATGTGTATTCTGTTGCTTTGGGATGAAATGTTCTGAATATATCTGTGATGTCCATCTGGTCCAGTGTGTCGTTTAAGGCCTTTATTTTCTTGCTGATCTTTTGCTTGGATGATCTGTCCATTTCAGTGAGGGGAGTGTTAAAGTCCCCTACTATTATTGTATGATTGTTGATGTGTTTCTTTGATTTTGTTATTAATTGGTTTATATAGTTGGCTGCTCCCACGTTGGGGGCATAGATATTTAAAATTGTTAAATCTTCTTGTTGAACAGACCCTTTGAGTATGATATAGTGTCCTTCCTCATCTCTTATTATAGTCTTTGGCTTAAAATCTAATTGATCTGATATAAGGATTGCCACTCCTGCTTTCTTCTGATGTCCATTAGCATGGTAAATTCTTTTCCACCCCCTCACTTTAAATCTGGAGGTGTCTTCGGGCTTAAAGTGAGTTTCTTGGAGGCAACATATAGATGGATTTTATTTTTTTATCCATTCTGATACCCTGTGTCTTTTGACAGGGGCATTTAGCCCATTAACATTCAAGGTAACTATTGAGAGATATGAATTTAGTGCCATTGTTTTGCCTGTAAGGTGACTGTTACTGTATATGGTCTCTGTTCCTTTCTGATCTACCACTTGTAGGCTCTCTCTTTGCTTAGAGGACCCCTTTCAAGATTTCCTGTAGAGCTGGTTTGGTGTTTGCAAATTCTTTCAGTTGTTGTTTGTCCTGGAAGCTTTTAATCTCTCCTTCTATTTTCAATGATAGCCTAGCTGGATATAGTATTCTGGGCTGCATGTTTTTCTCATTTAGTGCTCTGAAAATATCATGCCAGCTCTTTCTGGCCTGCCAGGTCTCTGTGGATAAGTCAGCTGCCAATCTAATATTTTTACCATTGTATGTTACAGACTTCTTTTCCCGGGCTGCTTTCAGGATTTTCTCTTTGTCACTGAGACTTGTAAATTTTACTATTAGGTGACGGGGTGTGGGCCTATTTTTATTGATTTTGAGGGGCGTTCTCTGAACCTCCTGAATTTTGATGCTCGTTCCCTTTGCCATATTGGGGAAATTCTCCCCAATAATTCTCTCTAGTATACCTTCTGCTCCCCTCTCTCTTTCTTCTTCTTCTGGAATCCCAATTATTCTAATGTTGTTTCGTCTTATGGTGTCACTTATCTCTCGAATTCTCCCCTCGTGGTCCAGTAGCTGTTTGTCCCTCTTTTGCTCAGCTTCTTTATTCTCTGTCATTTGGTCTTCTATATCACTAATTCTTTCTTCTGCCTCATTTATCCTAGCAGTGAGAGCCTCCATTTTTGATTGAACCTCATTAATAGCTTTTTTTATTTCAACTTGGTTAGATTTTAGTTCTTTTATTTCTCCAGAAAGGGCTTTTATATCTCTCGAGAGCGTTTCTCTAATATCTTCCATGCCTTTTTCGAGCCCGGCTAGAACCTTGAGAATTGTCATTCTGAACTCTAGATCTGACATATTACCAATGTCTGTATTGATTAGGTCCCTAGCCTTCGGTACTGCCTCTTGTTCTTTTTTTTGAGTTGAATTTTTCCGTCTTGTCATTTTGTCCTGAGAAGAGTATATGAAGGGGCAAGTAAAATACTAAAAGGGTGGCAACAACCCCAGGAAAATATACTTTCAGAAAGTGGTTGTTTTTCTGTTTCCAGAATTGCTGTTCTTCTTCTCTTCGATCTCCGATGGATTTTCAGGTGTTTGCAGTCTTTAGATAAGCTATCTAGCTGATCTCCGGCTAGCTGAAGTAGTCTCAGCCAGCTACTTCTCCGCCATCTTGACTCCTCCCTTAGTAATATATTTTTGCTTAACCCCGTATATCTAAAAGTTGTATTTTAATAGTACTACAAATTATTGGGATATTTTGCATTCTTTTTTCCATCCTAAGACTTTGAACCTTCATGATATTATGCCACATCTCAGTCTAGGCCAGCTAAGAGCCAGCTGTGGCTAGTGGCTACCACATTGGACAGCACAGCTCTAGAGATTTGCTTCTAATATTACACATCAACACTTCTCCTAAGGTCTCTATTAAGTCACCAGTTTTCCTTCTTCCCATTGCCTCTTCTCCAACTTTTAAGAAAACAGTGTCTTAGAGAATCAGAACCTTTCCTCTGATATTTAAAAATAAACCAATATAAGACAAAACAAAACAAAACTAGAGGTTTTAGGTTAAAGTCAAGTTTCTTAGGAATTTCTAAGTTGAATTTTGCTCAAATGTAAGTGCTGAGCAAAATCTCTTGTAGTCATGCCAGTTAGGTTGTAAGAACTATAGCAAATATTTCATAAAGGCTCAGGCCGGAGCTGGGCACAATGGTGGAATCAGAAGGAAATTCATGGTTCTTGTCATCAGGGACTAAAAATCATTTTTTAAAAAGTTAGAAAAGCATATGAAAAATAGTAAAATAACCAAAAAGGTCAAGTATTTAGTTAGGTAGAGTAGATGAAAAGTACCACAGTTGAAGGGAAGAGATAGTACAAAGACAGCAGAGGCTGGAATTGACCAGGGGAAAATTGACCAGGGGCTGGAATTGACCAGGGCAAAGTTGCCCTTAGGAAGTCCTTGCTATGCTAGCTTTCTCAGTGTTGGAGACCTATGAGAAAAAAAGAGGATATGATATTAACTTGCTCAGCTCCAAAGAAGGGCAGGTCTATTTCAAATCTCTCTGTGGTGCCCTTCTGTTCTACTGAACTATGGCTTCTGCACTATTTCTGTATAAGACTGGGTATTGGGATTTCAAAAAAGTTATTATATATGTAAGTTAGTGGATGGACTGGTTTATTTCTGAAACTCTTTTTTGCTTAATCCCATGGATAGCAGCCTGGAGACCCTTACCAATTTTATATGCTCAGTTGAAAGTCCTTGAGAATGCTTAGTGTTTATGTTCCCTAGTTGTTATGGCCTCTAGAGAGTCTGTGCTGTTTTTGGTTTATGAATGTATATTGGACAAATATATGGGACTTCATGGTCTAGATGATGTGCCAAAGTACTTTTTGTAGAACATTAGTCCCATAGGGGTTCCATGAAATGAAGTTTCCATGGATGGTCAATAGCATTTTGGAAACTCTATACCATGTCCTCTTTTGGAGAGGCAGTGGTTGTATTAGCATGTTAGCTCTTGGGAGCACGTCAAGAAGGTAACTGTTTTTACTTAGTTTAACTCAGCACTTCTAAATCCATGAATTTTAGAATCCCCATCTCCCCTTTCATCCTTTTCTCCATTAAATCCTTTAACATCTTTATCCTGAGGATCTGGATTCTGATTATTTTAGCAGTTATTCAGAAAATCACTTGACATACCTGACAATACCTTTGTGTTCTATGTAGATATTTTAAATCCATATGCGATCCTTATCTGAAGATGAATACTTGTCTACTACATGTCTAGAGGTTCTTGGGGGAAGATTTTCAACATGTGGTGACTCACCTCTTGTGTTCCTGAGAGGATTCATTTGGCCATACACTGAAGTTCAATATGAAACACCCGTTCTCAGGGGTTTGGTTTTCAAACACTCTAAAGTATCACCTAGGCGAGGTGGTGGGTGGGTTACTAACATTAAGTAGAGATAAACACCTGGTTCAGAACGGTTTGATGGGATCAGCATATATGCCCTTGGGTTTCTATCAGCATTGGAGGGTTCTACTTATCAGAACTGGAAGAATTGGTTGTTTCTAAAGCCAGAGCTTCTTTTTCTAGATTGGTTAAATTATTTTCATTCAAAGTCATCTTTAAGGCTTACTCCTCCAGTTCTTTCCTGACCATAGGGAGCGCCAGCTCCCAACTCCATCAGTTACCGGGCAACTTCACTGACATCACTCGCTTTGGCTGCACAGACCTCCTCCATATTTCTGTTTGATGGTTAATATGTGCATTAAAGGTTTAGTCTTTGTCATTCACTTTAAACCACATTATCCATTTTAGTATTTTTATTCCTCTAATGAATTCTTTTTTTTGTACTTCATTATATTTTTAAATAAATAAAGGACCCAGTCCTTATCTTTGGATATGTATGTACGTATGTGTGTGTGTGTATATACATACATACATATGTATATATATATATATGGTTTTTAATGATGTTTATTAGGAAGTAAGGAATAAGCATGTTCATCATGTGAAAAACTTTTTTTCCATGCACATTTACTGATTCTTGCACTGAGACACTTATATCAGCATGAAAACATCTAGAATCCTGTTTTGCCTTTTAGGAAGCCTTATAAATAAGTCATAATATTTTAAGTTTTCTTAAAAGTATTTTCTTTACTAAATGAAACATAAAATCCATATTAATTTAAAAATATGAATAAATGTATACATACAGGCATGAATATATATGTGAATACACACACACATATATTTTTTATTTGACCTATCCGATCCCATGATCTGGGAATTATCAAATTTGGTGATCTAGTTCTAATTTGGGGGCTATTAAAATGCCGATTAATATGTAGTTTTCTAGTTGGGCTACGGTGCTTCCTATAGACCAAAGAACAAAAATTATGTCTCATTGAGTACCAAGCCCAGTGCTGTGAGGAGAGCAGGTATTTATTAAATTTTTGTTGATTTACTTAATTTAACTATGGAATCTTGAAGTTGTTGAGAGATATCATTTAAATATTAAGTATACTTGTTTAATTCAACATTTAAAAAAAGTATTCTGAACAACAGAACCTACAAATGCCTCTGTATTTCATGTGGAAATATGAGTACAGATATTGATAATTAAAATGTGTGGGAAGTGAATTATTCTGTGGCACACATGAAAGGAAATGTTCTCCAACTTTCGTACCGTATTCCCTCAGCAGCAATCCCTTTTCTCTGAACTGTTTCAGAAGAGCTCTCTAAGTAAACAATAGATTGCGATATTTATTCCTCAGGAAATAAAGAATGTTCTAATGGTTCAAATCATAAAACAGACCCATTTCTGTCTCTGTCCCTGGAGATCCCTTACCCTCTTGTCTGCCTCCTCATAAGAGACATTGTTAACCTTCATAGTTGTAGGAAACTCAACTTGGTGAAAAGGAAGGCTTGAGGGCTTGGGGGCAAGTTTTACCCAAATTGAAAATGGTTTTATAAACATACATTAGCTCTTAGGGATCATTTCTTTCCTAAAGTCCTAATGGAAAAGGCTTATATTCTGTTAGGGATTCCAGTGATTTATTCTTTAAATTCAAACTAGTGACCATTAAAAGACAAAGGCAAAACTGTGGCTCTCCAGAGGTAAATTTTGATTGATTCTTTGTATAATGATTTGTAAGCTTCATTTGCAAAGTGAAGAATATTTTGGAACTTTCTTGTTGTACTATGGGAAAAATAAAAGGCAGAGGCATACATACCTTTAAATGATACAAAACTGGCTTTGGATAACAGTGTGTAATAGCAATTTGAACTGCCCTCTTTGAGGGAAACAACCCTTAAACACCATAGAAAATTCTTTAATTTAAAAAAAAATATAGCACAATTTGGAGTTGACTAGAGCTATTTCTTTTCAGACCTTATTTAGGCTTCATTTCTTTCTACAGTGTTTTTCCACACTGCCAAGCAGAACAAGCTATCACAAACCCAAACAAAAGGCAATGACTGAGGAGTCTTTACAGCCCTTTACTGAGCCAACCTGAAGAGTGCATGGGGCTCGCATGTTCCCATGACTCCTAGGTTGTTATTCTTGATTTTTCATGAATGAGAGTAAATGATAGGAAAATAATTTTCAAAACTAAATTTTATTCCAAAAGAATCCTCATTCCAACCTATCACTATCACATGACAATAATTTCAGTGTTTTAATTTAAGATGCCTAATTAGGAGATTTTATGTTTTTTCAATTGCCTGACCATTCCTAGAAAACTGGTTAAGATCTCAGACTTTGGGGGAAAAAATCCTGTTTTCTGTATTTATGGGTCTGATTTTGCTTTTTGTTTGTTTATTCGTTTGTTTTGTTTTTTAGATTCCACATTTAAGTGGAATCTTGTGGCATTTGTCTTTCTCTATCTGATTTATTTCATTTAGTATAATACCCTCTAGGTCTATCCAGATTGTCTCAAATGGCAAGATCTTATCCCTCTTTATGGCTGAGTAATACTCCACTGTATATTCACACCACATCTTCTTTATCCAGTCATCTGCTGATGGACACTTGCATTGCTTTTGTATCTTGGCGATTGTAAATAGTGCTATAATAAACACAGGGGTGCATGTATCTTCTTGAATGACTGTATTCATTTTCTTTATGTAAATATAAATATAAATGTAGTAGAATTATTGAATCATATGGTATTTCTATTTTTAAATTTTTGAGGAACCTCCCTACTGTTTTCCCCAGTGGCTGTACCAATTTACATTCCTACCAATGATGCTTGAGTGTTCTTTTCTCCTTATCCTCACCAAAACCTGTTCTTTCTTATGATGTTGATTTTAACCATTCCAACAGGTCTGAGGTGATATCTCATTGTAGCTTTGATTTGTATTTTTCTGCTGATGAGTGATATTGAGCATCTTTTCATGTATCTGTTTACCTTCTGCATGTCTTCTTTGGAAAAATGTCTATTTAGGTCCTCTGCCCAGTTTTTAAATTGGATTGTTTTTTTTTTGGTGTTGAGTTGTGTAAGTTCTTTATATATTTTGCATATTAACCCCCTATTGGATATATTTGCAAATACCTTCTCCTATTAAATAAGTTGCCTTTTGGTTTTGTTGATGGTTTCCTTCATGGTGCAGAAGCTTTTTATTTTGATGTAGTGCCAACAGTTTATTTTTGCTTTTGTTTCCCTTGCCTTAGGTGACATATCTAGAAAAATGATGCCGATGTTGGCCAGTGGCCGGGTATTCTAAAACCAGGCACTTCAAACCTCCGTTTGGAGTTCAGTTTTGTTAAATGTGCCCCTAGAAAGCTATAATATGAAGCTGGAAATGAAGTGTTCAAGAAGAGATGTGAGTTTATCTATTGTATTATCAGTCATTTCCCAGGCACTGTGTTAACGATTGGAGATGTGCAATAGTGCCTGAAACACACTTACCTCTGCCTTCAGGAGTTACACGCTAATATGAGAAGCAGAGATTATAAAAGTAAACAGAGAAACAGCAGAGTACCGATGTGGTGAAGACCACGAAGGAAAACAGAGGGTATGAGAGCAGAGAACAATGATGCATGTGGACTGGTGGTCAGAGAAGGAGAAGTTGCCAGCCATGTGAAGAGTGAGGGGAAGCTTTCAAGGTGGGAGGAAGAATGTGTGTCAAGGTCCTAAGATGGCAAGCCCATGATGAAATGCAAGAAACATTTACGGACAGAGTTCAGACAGTAAGGAATAGTGACGGGAGGTGAGGTGGGAGCAGGGGACAGGAGAATGTTGTAAGTGAACATTGTGCGGCATATTAAGACATGAGCAGTGATGCGGTGTCACCCACATTGAAGAACGAGAAGAACACTGTAGATTTTTCTTTTAAGATTTTTTTTGTTGTTGTTGTTATTTGACAGACAGAGATCACAAGTAGGCAGAGAGGCAGGCAGAGAGAGAGGAGGAAGCAGGCTCCCTGCTGAGCAAAAAGCCCGATGCAGGACCCGATCCCAGGACCCTGAGATCATGACCTGAGCTGAAGGCAGAGGCTTTAACCCACTGAGCCACACAGGCGCCCTGTAGATTTTTCTATGTTGCATTAGAAGCTGAGGGCTTAGGTGGTCCCTGAGAATCTGCCCTGAAGAACCCCCCAATACTGACCTACTTAAGGTGGGAGAGTGCTTTTTGTAGGTTTGAAACCAGGGGAGTCTTGAGTTTTATGTTACTTACATTGCTTCTCTTCTAAGCACTGTGTTTCTGTTAGGACTCTGACCCCTAACATTCCCTTAGGAAAGTAATTAAACTGGAACTTAGATGGCTTGAAAATACATAAAACAAGTACACCATGAAAATGGTTTGCTGAGGCATCAGCATGTTGAGAAAATTCATGCATTTGAGTGGACTTCTCCCCAGGGAACGCCTTTGGATGTCCTAATAGCAGTTCTGATATCAATAAATCATTTACTGTTTGGACAAGTCATGGCCACCACCTCCGTCACTAGATACATTTGTAATGGTTTATGTGGACAATAACAATAACCACCTAGCAACATACTGTTTGGTCATGTCATTCTTATAATACCACATGTGGTTTTGCCAGCTTTGGATGGATCACCTCTTGCTGTGCCTAAAATATATATTGCAAGTTAAACAGCAAATATTGTTGGAGACCCACTGTGTAAGGTACACGACATGCCGCATGGTTAATGGCTTTACATAAGAATGACACATTGGTGTTTTTTGCCAATTTTTTAGTGCTTTCCCTGCTGCTTGAGAGAAGGGACTGTATCTGTCTTGTTTTATCATTTTACCTCCAATGTTAGGCACCTAGTAACTTAGTATTCGCTGACTGGGTGAAGGAGTAAGTGAATAGTTTTTAGGCACATTTTATTTCTCATAACACAAGTAGGAAATTAATATCTGCTATCTCTACTTTTAATGGATAGTTTTCTGCTTGACTTGTCAGATAGCTGGCTAAGTGAATTCTTTCAAGTGTTAATACCTCAGAAAAGCCAAAGTTATGTGATCTCCTCCACGTATGCAGTACTTTATAGACATATACACAGCCTCACTTTGTCCTTAGAGCAATCTTGTGAGAATACTCATATTTTATAATCAAGGAAATAGATTGGAAGGACCCTCTGTGTCTCACATAAGGCACACATCAAAGAAAGAAATCTGTTTTCTACCTCTGCCCAGACTATGGCACACCCATATTTTCCAACAAATATTTGCCTGGGTTTTAGAGCTACAGTCATCTGTAGGATTATATTTGTTATTATTAATTATCTTTAATTTAACTCTACCTTTCTTCCTTTCTCTCCATCCCATGAACGTCTTTGATTATCAGTTGTCCTGCTGATATTTTCCATTCTCTCTCTCAGTCTTCAGACCAAGTTTTCAAAATACTAAATTTTATGGGACCAGGCAAATCTTTGCAATTGAATTTGTTAGGGAGGGCTGGTCTTTAATTAGAAGCTGATGCTGTATGATGAAAACATTTTTGCCTAGGCCAAAGACAAATACAGTGATGGATGTGGGAGCTTAGCTGCAATTGAGCTGTGAAGGGAACAAGAGGAGAATGTGGTCCCAGTGGAGCCTGAGAACGCACAGACTCAGAGAATCTGGATGTATGAATGGATTGCTTGGCCCTGGTGTAATTTATGTAAGCATGAAATTAGACCAGGTGTAATGGTGTGTGTATTCAGGGAAGGGCTGAGAATTGGTTTTTCTTTTACGAACAGTTTGTTTCATTGATACACATGTCAGGGGATTTGCAGCTTTGTTCTTATAAAAATAGCTGGGGATTTAGAGTAGAATAGTCTCCTCTATAGGCATGACCTCCATGAGAATGGAGATTTCTGCCTGTTTTATCACGATGCCTAGCATAATGACTGACACCTAGTAGATGCTCACTAAATATTTGTTGACTGAAAGAATGGATCTGGCATGCAACCAGCCTCTCACATTTTAACAACAGGGCTGCGTTCAGAGTGGACTGAATGATTTGCAAATGTGTTGCCGTAACAATGTCTTGAACTGACTTAACCCAGTGACAGCTCAGGCTGAATCAAGGTTGTTGTTTGATGCTTGTCTGCCCCACTGTACCAATGCAGGCAGTTTTAGCCACAGTTTCCAGGGGGTAGCTTCCTACACCCTGACTCACTGTATTTGATTTTGAAATTATAATTAGTTGTAACTAAACTCTATAGGACACAATGGTTAACTTCAGCTAATCTGTGGCTGAAAATGGGATAAGAATGAAAAGAATTAAAATGGATTGCTTTGGATAGTCTAAAGTGACACGGATTAATATGCTATCAATTTTCTTCCCCTGAGAAACATTTGGTCACAAGGAGATCTGGCTTTCAGAAGAAATTCAAATTTGGTTCTGTGGCTTTTGGCATAGTCTAGCAATCACTGGAATGGTCTAAGTAGATTTTGTTTCTTTTTTCCCATGCCTTGCCATAGTTGTTCAAAAAGACCCAATCCAGTGTCTTGACTGTAAGGTTATCTGTCAGCCATAGGCTGAGCACTATCCTGCCAAGTCTCACTGAAAAGCCAGTAGACGGAGTGTGCTTGGGCAGTATATAATTCTACGCAAAGCATCTCAGAAAGCTTGAGAAGCTAATGTTAGGGGGAATATAATGTGGAATTTCCATGAAGGAACTAAGAGAGAGAAAAAGACTGATTTATTGATCAATAGGTTGAACTCCAAAGAACAGGGGCTGTATTTCATGTTTTGTAGTGCTAGGAAACTACAGACTTTTAACAAATGCCTTTCAATTGCCCCAAGAAATATGAATGTCATGTTCGTTAGATTTTCAGGAACTAATGGTCCAAAAGACTTTGTGTTTTCTTTTTGCCATGGTGCGTGCATAGTGGCTGTATGTTTTTCTTTGATAGCGTCACGGTATGGGTAGGTATGAGGATCTGTTGGCTGAAAAACAACAGGAAAAAGTGCAAAGGAGGAAAAGAAAATTAAAGTAAGATGTTGGATTAAAAATAACAAAAATGGTGGATATTTCAGGCTTTCTTTTATAACTTGAGGAACTGCCAAAAAAAAAAAAATCTATCTTTTCAATTTCAAAATTCATGTTTCGTAGCTATTCACTGATTCCTGTTTCTTCTTCAAACTCTATTCGGTATTAAGCATATTTCAGGAACTTCCTCTTCACTAAATAAATATAAAATGTTAACAAACGATTATGCTATCAAAGCAAGCATTCTCATCCAAAATATTTTAAAGAAATGACAGGGCAAGCCAATCACTGTCTTGAGAAACAATGAAGAACTTATTCCTTCATCCATCACAAATTTTTCCTTAAATTCTTATTATTTGGGCTCTTTTCTCCTGCCTTTTAATTCATTCCATTTTAGAATATCATTCATCTCAATATAGAACTGATTTTAGAATAAATAATTTATTTTATGAGTTCCTTTTTTAACTTCAGGAAGTTAATACAAGTAATAACAATTAGTCTTAATGGTTGTTCAAAAACATACGCACCTTGCCAACCTTAGGACATTCAGATGAGTTGGATCTAAACATGGATGTGTTTAAGTATGGAAGAGGTACTCATAGATTAGGAACACTTCCTAGGACATGGAGCCTGAAAGGACCTGACTTATAACTTAATTTTTCTTTCCTTGACAGTTTGGGAAAGGATAGGACAGAGCACGCTCTTTTCATATGTAGTTCTCTGGATCCATGTGGACTGAGATAAGAGGTAGAAGTCAAAAGAACGCTACCTCTCGGTCAGAAGATGTTCAAGTATTCTCATCATTGTTCATGTCCTGAGCTCTTCCAAACATCCACAGGTTTGCTTCGTACATAGAATTTGCCATAAGTTCAATGAACATGGTATTTCTAAGAATTTAGTTTTGCCAGAAAATTATCCATTATAAGCATATGAAGAAAAACTTCTCATTCTCTGCTATAATTATTATGTTCAGGCATAATTAATAATAATAATTAATAATATAATTATTATGTTCACCCAAAAATACTTTCTAGTGTCCTGGGTTCCATCTCTAGCCCTCACATTGCATTTGCCTTGCCTGCTCTCCCTTCAGAGCTGCACTCACCACTCAGGTACATCGTCACTCTAAGTGTCTACAAACTTCCACAAGTTGGAGATGCATTTTTGCAGCTGGTATTTTTCACCTAAAAATCAATCACAGGATGCCCTTTGGAGAGCACAGGTTTAAGAATGGAACATTAACAAAGGATACATCAAACCACAGACACTTTTAGTTGGTCCAGTTCACTGGGTTTCTCCACAGCCTGCAAAAATAACATTATTACCAGCAGAGGTATTGTTTTGTCCAGAATGTTTAGTCATTATTTCTGTGAACATATATTTTGAGCATGGATGTGGAGGCAGGTACTCAATGCTTCTTAACTTGAAGATTCTAATTTTCTTCCTTATTTTTTCTCTTTTATTTATTTTTTAAGATTTATTTATTTATTTGACAGAGATCACAAGTAAACAGAGAGGCAGGCAGAGAGAGAGAGGAGGAAGCAGGCTCCCTGCTGAGCAGAAAGCCTGATGTGGGGCTGGATCCTAGGACCCTGGGATCATGACCTGAGCTGAAGGCAGAGGCTTTAACCCATTGAGCCACCCAGGTGCCCCTATATTTCTCTTTTAACAAATGAGGTAAAAATAAATTTGAACCATTTGCCAACCTTCGAAGGTTTGATTTAAAAAAATTTTTTTTTCTCAAATATTTGAACCAATAGAATTGTTCTTGATTCTCTGCTCCATCCATCCCTGGCTAAAAATATATACTCTATTCTTCAATTTCTTCTTATAAAAGAAGAAATTCTTCTTCTTATAAAAGAAGAAATTCTTCTTCTTTGTTCTAACTTTGTTGATATAAAGAGCAATAATATATTAATAAAAACAGCTTAACAACAGCTTAATTTTTTTAAACTGAATTGTTAAGCTGCCTAAATCGGTCATTTGGTGTCAAATGAAGACTGCTTTTACAGCAAAATGTATGTTATAAATATACTAAACTTAGTGATGTATGCCATCTCAGACCTTATGGGAAGTGGTTGCAAATAGGAACAGGCTTTGTTTATTTAAGAGGGTAATTCATCTGTTTCCTGATTGCATTCTTATTGTGCAAATGCCAAAGTATATTATAATGGATAAAATGGGGAAAAAAAATAAATTATAATTTAAGTGGGCCAGGACAGAGTGGTGGTAGATGTTTGAATGTTCCCTTGGAATTAATCAGTCGTTCATAAACCTAAAATACCTTTTTATCTTGAGTTTCTGATTCAAGTTACACAGAAGAAAATACTAGTTGGCTTGAGAATGGAAAAACCTTGGTTCACATAAATTTGCACATAGATTCCTTTACATGGGAGAATTGTAATTAGGGATTCAAAATCTTGAGAACATGATAGTGACCTTGTTATTCCTGTACTGCAACTCCTCACAGGAGGTACTGGCTAGACCTGAAAATAATGAATTAAGAGAGTCCAGCTGGGATATGATGAAAGCATTTTTGGGAATCTCTGTATCTTGGCTGGACCACATGGGTTATAACTTGGAGAGACCTAACCTAGTAGTAGTATATGACAGATTTATAGCCCAATTGATGTTGGGCATCAGAAAAAAAGGCTGAGGTTAAAAACAACGACTTGAAAATTATGAGCTTTAAAAGAATTGCCATTGGAAGAGAGGCTGAAGAGGAAAGCATGCATTCCTTATAAGAAAAAATAAAAATAATAAAGGGTGAGAGTGAAGCATTGAATGGGAAGCATGGTGGTTTGTTTTTCATAGCAACCCCCCCTTCTAGGACCCCTTAGCCATCCTCTCTGCTTCATGGCTCTCCAAGCCACTCCTCTACCTAACACATTATATAGCTCTTCAGGATCTAGCTTTTCCACTGTGCTACTGACCTTCATGAGGATAGGGATTACTTTTCTGCACCACTCCCCCCAGCTACTTTGTTGTATCCTCAGCTACTAGAGTGGTGTCTGACATATAGTGGGTTTTTAATAAAAATATACCGAATCAATGAAAGAGTGAATGGTGCAGCTCTAAGCCCAAAATTCATTTTAGTCTGTCTTTCCTTCATCCCTTCCTCTTTCCCTTCTTCCCTTCCACCAAGTACTTATGAGGATGTGCCAGTACACAAAGACCAAGAAAACAAGATTCCTGGACTCCTGGAGCTTGTAGTCTGTGGACACAAGTCCAGACATGCCAACAAGGATATAAATGAGTAAAGGAGGGAGCCCAGTGCAGGGTAATGGTCTTGTGATAGACATATGCACAAAGTTGATAAGAGTAGAGGGAAAAATGCATATTGACTGAGAGGTCAAGGAAGAGTGTTTGAAAGAAGCAAAAGTTAAGGGTTTGTAGAACCTCGAAGGATTTGTATGAGCTGATGGAGAGGGGCAAAAAAAAAGAAAAAAAAAAAAAAAAAGCCTTGGCCAAGAAGAGAAAGAACAGCATTTTCAGGGAAACTGGAGCTAGCTCACTTTGAATGGAGACATGGTACTAGAGCAAAGGGCGTTTGGAGGTAGGCAAAATGGGTAATAATTTAAAAATCGCTGTCTTTTCAAGGTATTTTGGTGTTTTCACTGAGTCGAATATACTGGGACTTCAGAATGCTTTAGACAAATGGGTGAGATCTTTCACTCTGATCATTGCACCCTTTCTATGTTCCAGCTTCCTATTTACCCCTTCCCAGCTTGATATCCTAGGCTAAGCATGAAGCAGAGCTCTAATGCAGGGTCGCCGTTTCCCTGACAGCGTGTTATTTGGAGTGTGGAAGCTTCATTTGAGCATAATTACTGGTTGCAAGGCTGTGAAGTCTGTTAGGACAATGGCCCTTTCAGGCTAATCTTGTTATCTGTGGTTGTGGGCAAGAGCTGTTGTGAGAGCGTACTCATGGCTCCCATGTTATTCACACATGAACGATCTCCAGTCTCTGATCTGCTAGCGTTCTCTTCTGGAATTTCTTTTTGTGGTTAGCCCTAGGAATGCCTGCCTGTGGAGTAAGATGGTTGTTCTGTGTTAATTCGATCTACTGTAACCTCGAATTTTAGTAGTTTTAGTATTAATATCTTTACATATGGTGGATTTGTCATCCATATTTGTTCATTTACCTGGGTGGTGGCTCCATCAGTTAAGCCTCTGACTTCAGCTCAGGTCATAATCTCAGAGTCCTGGGGTTGAGCCCTGCATTGGGCTCCTCACTTGGTGGGGAGCCGTCTTCTCCCTCTCACCCTCCCCCTGCTTGTTCTCCCTCTCTTCTCTGTCTCTCAAATATACAAATAAAATATTTTTTTTAAAAAAATCGATGTTTAAAATTAAATGAATGAGGTAACATGAAATTTGTTGCTATTTTATGTCTTACTTGAGTTTCCAAATGGGAAACTCCTAATTGTCCTGATCTGATTTCGTATGGAAACCATTGCATGCTCTTGACCTTTCTCACATTCTTAATCTGCTTGCATTTCTTGGAATATTTTCTAGCTCATCACATTTATATTTTTCTTATTTTATAATGATAAAAGGAATGGGAAATGTTTAGGCCATAGATGTATCTGTACATGGGGCCTGCACAAAGTAGAAGTTTCAAACGTATTTGTTGAATGGGTGAATGAGATAATTTTAAAACCTACATCTGATCATGAGCAGCTTCTACTATCTTTAGGAAGAAGTCCAGCCTCCTTTGCGAGAGCTCCCTGCCCACTTTCAATCTGGAGCTAGTAGACCTTTTGGCTTTTTCTCTTTGCTGTCACAACCAACAGTTCATGTTGTGCCTTACGCATTCACAGCCCACGCCTTTACTCGTTCTGTCCCTTCTGTCTAACACATTCTTACTGATCCACCAGATGTGAAAGTTTCCCCTAACTCTCCTGCAGGAGAATGACCTCTTCAGTATTTCCAGACCATCTCATATGCTTGCAGTTGAACTCCATCATGTTATTTTGCTTGATGAACTCATCTCCTCATCTGGGATGTGCCTTCAAGACAGAGGCTCTATCTTACTTACCTTTGTGTCTAAAGATCTAATGTTGTGCTTCTGACCATAACAAGGACTCAGTAATGTGTTCTGAATGAATAACTGAATAACTGCCTAGTTCTACAGCCCACGCTCCACACCGTGAGGATAAGAGCCCCGCAATCACAGCCAGGCAGACAGGGCTAGCAGGCTAAAGAGGCCTAACCCTTTGCCAGGGTATCTGCAGGGAGGAGTGACTGTGGCCAGCTTCTAGAAAGTCATGGATTCTGGCCTGTCTTCCAAGCTGGCCTTCTTCAGAGAAGAGTCCTTGAATGGTGCTGCCCTTGCTGCCTTGCCGGCAAAGCCTTTCCCGAGAGATCTGGATCAGTCAGAAGCCTGAAATCTGGTTCACAGAGTTTCTTTAGTTGTTTGCCAGGAATCTGGTTAAAGGAAATATGACAGACTTCAAGGGACTGACGAGAATCTGAGATCTCCTTGTTGGGCCACAAATTGTAATCGAAAGCCATATCTTTGGAGCCTAGTAGAGATTATTTTCCTTAGAACTATGATTTTACATTTGCTGGAGCTTATTTTGTAGTTAACTTTCCATCCACTTAGCCTTATAACAGCTTTCTGTTTTATAATAATAGACATTGTGCTTTCAATTTTTATTACATAGTAAGCCACATTATTTAATTTACAATTCATGGGATTCTGTTAGCATATCATGAGTAATAGTGATGTTTTGTACAGAGATGTAATTAGATGTTGTTCCTTGTGCCATATGAGATAAATGTGCTTCATCAGATGAGCCTCAGATGTGCGGTTCCAACATACAATTTGAATTGTTTTATATATTCTGGACGATAACTGAGACAGTATCTATATAAATATAAATGCAAGAAATACAAACTTTCAAAAATCATTTGAGACAATCCCAAAAGATTGATCTCAAAGGGGATTCTTTTCTTAGTTGAAATGCTTTGTTAACTTTTTTTTTTTTTTAAGATTTTATTTATTTATTTGACAGAGAGAGAGCACAAGCAGGGGGAGTGGCAGACAAAGGGAGAGGGAGAAACAGGCTCCCCGAAGAGCAAGAAGCCCACTGCTGGGCTCAATCCCAGGACCCTGAGATCATGACCTGAGCCGAAGGCAGTTGCTTAACCAACTGAGCCACCCAGGTGTCCCTGTAACTTTTGTTTCCAGGTTGTATTCAGACTTCTTACCCTGGCACCCAGGCCTCTTATGACATGGTCCTTCCCTACCTTCGCAGCTCCTTTTGCTTTTTATATGTTTGGCTTCTGTGTGAAACAAACAAAGCATAACTTTTCAGATAAAGCTGATGTTTCTCTCTCTCTTTTTCCTTCCTAGCTCCTTTGCCATTCCCTTCTCCAGGGACTCCTGTCATTATGCATTTGTCATGTGTTTTTTCATCTCTACACTTGACTATATAGAAGAGCTCTTGGCCGTTTGTTCTTGACTATATAGAAGAGCTCTTGGCCGTTTGTGACAGTGTAGATTTTACTGTATGCTTTCCCAGAGTTTCAAGTGAATGCTAATGAAGACAATCCCAGGGCTGCCCCCTGGGAACTCATTGCACTTTGTGGTTTGAAGGTTCTTTGCTTTGTTTTGTTTGTTTTCTAACAAATAAATTCAATTGTTGCCTTTTTCTTTTTGAAGTTTTCTAAAATTTCTGGTCTGATGTTTTTTCAGAGATTTTGTGAAAGTCTTAGAGATTTTGACTTTGATTTATCCCTGTATTAGATGGCTGGTTGATCTTTCCTCTTTGCAATCTTTCTGCCCCCACACCACAAATATGAATATTAATTATGTATAATTTCTTTTTACAGAAATCATATTACCCTTCCATTAATTTGGTAGCTTTAGCAATGAGACTCTTCCATTTACAGTGTTCAGAATTTTTGTCGAAAACCTTTTAAAATTTTAGTTCTTTACTTAAAAAATATCCTGGTATCAAAGTAATACATGTCCATAATATACAATGTGAAAAGCATTTTTTTTTTTTTAATCCGTAAAGTACAAAGCAGTTGGAAAAAATTACTCATGGGCCTCTGGGCAATTACTATTAGTATTTAATATGCTCATTTAAGAAAGTTTGGGAACTAGGGACAAAAATTACCTACAATACTAATATAATCTCAGTTAATATTTGCTTCATGTTCGGGGCATCTGGATGGCTCAGTGGGTTAAAGCCTCTGCCTTTGGTTCAGGTCATGATCTCAGGGTCCTGGGATCGAGCCTTGCGTTGGGCTCTCTGCTCAGCAGGGGGCCTGCTTCCTCCTCTCTCTCTGCCTCCCTGACTATTTGTGATCTCTCTCCCTCTGTCAAATAAATAAATAAAATCTTTAAAAAAATAAAAAAAATTTGCTTCATGCTCTTTCCTTCTAATTTTATTTGTCTTACATAGCTATTTACTTTGCAGTCAGGACATAAATGCAGTTTGCATCATATGTTTATCTAAACATAAACATTTTTTAAAATATCATATAATTTTGTGTTCCTGTTTTGTTGGACATTTGAATTCTACCTTTAGTTTTTATTTTTTTCTGTTGTGTCACCATGTTTAACATTTTGTGCATGGAGGTTTTCTGTATTTAGAGGAAAGTAGAATTATGGAAACTCTTGAAACTTATTGCCAGTGCAGTCAACATGTGCTTCTGAGTGTCTCAGTCCTGATTTCTCCTCATTCTTACAACTCTTTCTTTTTAAAGTAATTGGAAAGAAAATAAGTTTTTGCTCATCCCTATCAATAGCCATTAGCTCTTTATAGAATTAAGTTCTTAAATCTTTATCTTATCTACCTTAATTTTTTTTCAGATATTTCTCTTTTTTATTAGCCTATAGGTATTTTTGATTAATGTTACTCATGGATCTTTTCCTTGTGTTTTCATCTATGGCTTTTGAGATTAAAGAACCCTCCTACTTTCAAAAATTTGATAAATATTTTTATTTATAGTCTTTCAATTTTTTTATTTTTTTTAAAAGATTTTATTTATTTATTTAACAGACAGAGATCACAAATAGGCAGAGAGAGAGAGAGAGAGAGATTGGAAGAAGCAGGCTCCCTGCGGAGCAGAGAGCCTGATGCGGGAGGACTTGATTCCAGGATCCTGAGATCATGACCTGAGCTGAAGGCAGAGGCTTAACCCACTGAGCCACCCAGGCACCCCTAATGATTTGATTTTTAAATACATTTGATGCATTAGTCCAAAATGAAATCTTGCCATTTGCAATGACGTCGCTGGAACTAGAGGGTATTGTGCTGAGTGAAATAAGTCAATCAGAGAAAGACAATTATCATATGATCTCTCAGATATGAGGAATTTGAGAGGCAGGGTGGGGGGTTGTGGGGGGGGATAGGGAAGGGAAAAATGAAACAATATGGGATCAGGAGGGAGACAAACCATAAGAGACTCTTAATCTCACAAAACAAACTGAGGGTTGCTGGGGGGAGGGAGGTTGGGAGAGGGTGGGAGGGTTATGGACACTGGGGAAGGTATGTGCTATGGTGAGTGCTGGGAAGTGTGTAAGCCAGACAATTCACAGACCTGGACCCCTGGGACTAATAATACATTATATGTTAATAAAAATAATTTTAAAAATTTTTTAAAAACACACACAAATAAGCAGGTGCGGTGTTCTGTCATGCCTAGTTTAAACCAGGGCTAAATGCAGTAGCAGACAGATAACATTCTAGGATTCATCTTGCCTTTTTTTTTTTTTTTTTTTTTTAAATCTGACTGACTCTTGTTAGAAGTGTTACTTAAATAGATGGGTGTTACTAAAACGTTGGCCAACCCTGGACTTCCTCTACTTGTGCTGCCCCTCTGTGGCTCAGTGGGGATCTGGCACTTGTCCCTGAAGGATGCATTGCTCTTATTTTCTCGTTGTCCTCCAGCTAGTTCATGCTAGGTCTCTTGGACTTTCCTTTGGGCTTGTGACTCTGCCTTTCAGCTTTTCTCAACAAACCCATTTTCCTTAGGTTCTGGAAGGCCTAAAACACAGGGTCATTCATCTGACAGCAGGATCCTTTCCAATCACCTTCCCTCCAGGATCTGCTCCCCATCTCCAGCAGACTGGCTGACAGAGGCAGTTAGCCTGGCCTGACCAGTACGCTCGGGCCAGCTCTTCCTTCTTACTGGCTGAAAGGCTTTCTTTTCTAGCTCCCCTGCTTCAGAGTAAACAAACATTCTGTTGATAGCAACAACATTGTGCGTGTGTTTCTAAAAGGAATGAGTATGGAGCAAGTGATTCAATAACTGATCAAAAGCTGACTTTCAAATAAGCTAGACTTTGTGGGTAAGACAGCTTTTGCAACTCCCCAGGTTTAATGTGGTGAGCTCCTTATCACTTGAAGTGCTCAACAGAGATGGGAAAACATTTAAGAAATGGTGTACAGGGCAGTTAAGCAGTTCTTCAGGATAATCTCAATAACCTTCTCACCCTAGGGTTCTAAAGTTATATGAGCATTTCACTTCCCACTTCTCTTGTTTTTCTCCAAGTTTCCCAATGTTTATAGTAGCAGAAGCAGAAAACAAGATTTTAAATTCCAGGGCTAGCTTGGAAAATATGAAGTTTAAGGAATATAGGAAAAATTTGGGGGCATCTGAGTGGCTCATTCAGTTAAGCGTCTGCCTTTGGCTCAGGTCATGATCCCGGGATTCTGGGATGGAGCCCCACCTCGTGCTCCCTGCTCAGTGGAGAGCCTGCTTCTCCTCTCCTGCTGTCTGCCTCTCTGCCTACTTGTGCTCTTTCTCTCTCTGTCAAATAGATAAATAAAAATCTTAAAAACAAAAACAAAAACAAAAAAACCCTCATTCACCTACTAGGTAAAACAAACCACACATACACAAAAAGAATAACAAGCCTGGATAGCTAAGATAGAACCAAGCATCTAACTGCAGGTTTGGAAGGTTCAGTATATGGATGTATCAGCTGATATGTGCATCTTTTAGGTAAAAGTAAGAACTGCTGAGCCAATTGGGTTTTTAAAAAACTTTATGGAGGTATATTTTACATACCATAAAATTCAACCATTCTTAAGTGTACAATTCAATACTTTTTAGTAAGGTTAGAATTAAGCAGCTATTGCCACAATCTGTGTTTTAGGGTGTTTAGAACATTTCCACCACCCTGCAAAAGATCCTCTGTGCTTACTTGCAGACAGTCCTTTGCTTCTCTCCCAACCCCTCTCCAGCAACCACAAATCTACTTTATGTCTCTGTAGATTGGCCTTTGCTGGACCTCTCATATAAATGGAATCTTATGTATCTAAGACTTGTACATAGTCTTTTCTATCTGGCTTTCTTTACTCTGCATAACATTGTAGTATGTATAGTATTAGTTTGTTCCTTTTTGTTGCTACATTTTGTCCATTTACCAGTTAGTTGATAGACATTTGGATTGCTTCCGGGTTGGGGCTATGATAATAATTCTGCTATGAACCTTCATATACAAGTCTTTGTGTGACTGTATGTACACATTTCTCTTGGGAAGATACCTAGGTGTGGAATTGCTGGGTTGTATGCCAAGTTTAACTTTTTATGGAACTGCCAAATTGTTTTCCGAAGTAGTTGTACCATTCTACATTCTCATCAGCAATGTATGAGGGTTCTGGTTTCTCCATTTCTTAACCACCATGTTTTATTTTCTTTTACATTGTAGCCAATCTAGGGAGTGTGAAATGGTATCTTACTGCAGTTTTAATTTATAATTTCTTCGTGACTAATGATGTTAAGCACATTTCATGTGCTTATTCATATATCTTTTTTAGTGAAATGCCTTTTCAAATCTTTTGCCAATTTTAAAGTTCGGTTATTTTTTTTCTCATTATTGAATTCTAAGAGTTCTTTGTGATTTTTGATGCAAGTCCTTTATCAGATATTGCAGATATTTTCTCTGTCTGCAACTTGTCTTTATTTTCTTGGTGATGTCTCTTGAAGTATAAAAGTTTTTTGTTTTGATGGTATAAATTTATCCTTCTTTTTCTTTAATGAATTGTGCTTTTGGAATTGTATATAAGAACTCCTTGTCTAACCCAAGAGCCTAAAATTTTTCTTTTATATTTTCTTCTAGCATCTGCGTAGTTTTAGCTTTTATATTTAAGTTTTGATCCATTTTGAACTAGTTTTTGTGAATGTTAAGCAAGGGTCAATTTTGTGGGGGGAAGCATTTGAATATCCAATTTTCTTAGTACCATTTGTTAAAAAACTGTTCTTGTTGAATTTCCTCGACAATTTTGTTGAAAATCAATTGACCATAAGTGAGATTATTTCTGGCCTTATTGTTCTGTTCCATTCATTTTTGTCTCTATCTTTACTCTAATACCATAGGCTATTGAGTGCTGTAGCTTTTTAAGTAAGTTTTATAGTTCTCCGATGTTACTCTTTTTCCAAATTGTTTTGTCTATTCTGGATCCTTTGTATTTCCATATATATTTAGCTTCAGCTTGTGAAGTTCTGCAAAAAAATCCCACTGGGATTTTAATAGAAGTTGCATTGAATCTGCAAATCAGTTTATGGAGAAAGGTCATTTTAATGATTTTAAGTTTTCACTTGCATGAACATGGAATGTCTCTCCAGTCTTTAATATCCTTTGGAAATGTTTTGTAGTTTTCTGTATGAAAATTTTGTACTTATAGCATTAAATTTCATACTATAAATTTTATTTTTTATATAATTGTGAGTGGAATTATTTTTTAGATTTCATTTTTAGATTGTTCATTGTTAGTATATGGAAATAAGACTGCTCCTCATATATTGATTTTGTATTTGATGACCTTGCTGAACTTGTATATTGTAATAATTTTTTTTGTAGATTCTTTAGGCTTTCCTACATACCAGATTATGCTGTTGGTGAATACAATTTTACTTCTTCCTTTTCAAACTGTATGCTTTTAATTTCTTTTCTTTGCATTACTAGCTAGAAACCCCAACACAGTGTTGAAGAGAAATGGCACAGCAGACATCCTTGCCATGTTTCTGGTCTTAGGAAGAATATATTTATTGTTTCACTGTTATTTATGATGTTAACTGTAGGTTGAGGGAGTTCACTTATATCATTTATATTTTGCTGAGTGTTATCATGAGTGGACATAAGATCTTGTCGAATGCTTTTCCTGCATTTGTTGAGATGATCATGGTTTTTGTCCTTCATTTTATTAATGTGGCATTTATATCCATTGAATTTTAGATATTTTAAGTCAAACTTGCATTCTTAGGATAAATCCTACTTGGTCTGAGTAGATCATCTTTTTTATATATTGTGGATTCAGTTTGTTAGTATTGAGTTGAGGGATTTTTTGTCTCCATTCATAAGGAATATTGGTCTGTACTGTTGCTTTCTTTTGATGTCTTTGTTTGGCTTTGTTATCAGGGTAATACTGGCTCATAGAACAAGTTGAGAAGTGAGCCAAGTGATTTTTGTTTTATAATTATAGTGAGGACGAGGGAAGGATGGTGTCGAGGTCTGTTTTTATCTGTGGAGGAATTCCATCTAAATGTCATTTTTAGTCTATTGTGAACCAAAACTATGATTAAATATAATCAAGTATATCACTAGAAAAATTATACAAAAATATACAAATAAAAATGTCATTTATAAAATAGATTTAGCTTATATAAAATAATTATGTCAAATTGATACAATAGTTTCTAGAGGCTTATTATTTTTTTAATTGCAATAAATGAACATATAACTTTATATTGGTTATAGGTGTACAACATAATGATTTGATTTTTATATATATATTGCAAAATGATCACCACACAAAACCTAGTACACATCCCTTACCACACATAGTTACCATGTTTTTTTTCTTGTGATAAGAATTTTAAGATTTACTCTCTTAGTAACTTTGTTTTCTTTAAGATTTTATTTATTTTTTTGAGAGAGAGATAGCAAGACAGAAGAGCACAAATGGGGAGGAGAGGGAGAAACAGGCTCCCTGCTGAGTAGGGACCCCCCACCCCACCCTGACCTGGGGCTCCATCCCAGGACCCTGGGATCTGAAGGCAGACACTCAACTAACTGACTGAGCCACCAGGCACCTGTCTCTGAGTAACTTTAAAGAGGCTTATTATTACCCTTAATTCTGTGCTTACTTCATCACATTCTAGTTACAAACAGTTCTCTCAAATCTGTCAGCCACCTTTGAGTAACACTTGGGTAGACTTATGCTTTTCAAACGTTAATGTGCACAGCAATCACCTGAGAATTCTAGAAGAATGCAGATTCCGATTCAGTAGGTCTGGGACAGGGCCTGGGGTTATGTGTTTTTCTAAGGCTCCTAGGTCATGCTGATGCTGCTGGTCCACAGACCACACTTGGAATACTAAAGTTCTGAAATATGCAGGTTGCAAGATGTGATTTCTCTATAATCCTGTCATAAATTGCCTTGAAACATAAAATATGAAAAATATAAAAATATAAAATATATGAAAAATATAAAATATGAAAAACCAAAATGGTTTTTCAAAGATATTTGGATTGCTGTTCAATGGTCACGATACTCTAGAAATCAGTTGTTTTTCTTGACCTCTGCCCTCCAGCTGCTCATCTAGAAATCGAGGGACTTGAACTAGAGGATCTCTGAAGTCCCTTCCAGCTCTCACAGTCTGTGATTTTAAACATGCATGTCAGGAGAGAGTTATGGCTGCATTTACATTTTCTTTTTATATAAACATAATAAAATAGGAACCCCAAATCTTATTTTACCACACTTCTCAACAGGATGTTAAAAACTAACAATAAACACACTTTCCCAAATTTTGGATGATACAGGAAGATTAATAACAACATTCAAGGATTTTTCCATGTTGAAGTCTTTGAAAAAGTGGGCGGGGGTCTTGTTTAACCTTATGGTTGGAAATGGAATCAAAAAATAATTGACTTGCCTCAACTGTGGAGAGACAAGTAAAATAGGTGTTTATATTATGAAATTCAAGTTGACACAAAATAGCCAAAAGTCTTCAATTTCAGCCAAGTTGAAATGATCTCATTTTCCTTTATATTTTATTTTATTTACTGAGATACTTGAAACATTTCCCCCTGTTGCTTAAGAGCAAATGGAAAGGGTGCTAAATCAGTGGTAGAAACGTGTTGTCAAAGCCTCCAGGGGCTGTATCCTCAGTCTTCAGCACGTATTAGTGTGACTCTGCTATTCTCACTACAGATGATTACAGCAAACTCTGCCATGAAGGGTGGAGACACTTGGTCAGCCTCCAAAGAGAGTGACTAATAATTGACCTAATGTACAGAGCACATGAATAACATATTCTTTGGGTAAAAAAAAAATATATATGGTTTACAGGGTGTACGAGAGTTCACATCCCTCTTTCAGTTCTTCCAAAAGATTTAAGATACTAAACTACTTTATGAAATTCTCAATCCCCCAGTCCTGTGCAGATTAGGCATTAGATGCCACTCTGCAATTCAAGAACATACTGCTGCTCCCAGGATTTTCTTAAAGTAGATCCTTAGAATTTTGAAGAGAAGTAGTGTCGATTTTGTTACATTAAAGTTTGCAGTGGCCTCACCCTGTAAAACAAATTTATTTTAGTTTTGCATACCATTAAGTAACTGTTTCCTATGGGGAAGAGATTTGAAGTCTCTAAAACATATAGGAGTTCTTATTTGCTGAGGAGATGTGTGGAAAGTTTAGAATTTTCCTTTTCTCTTTTCATTTAACCCACTGAACATCACTTGAATAATATACATACTGTATTTCTGTTATTTTTGGCTTGGCTGCAAGATATTTTATTTGGTGGATTTCCTTTTATTCATTTAGTAATAATAGGGTCAGCTCAGCAGACCTTTTTATTTTTAATTAACTAACCCTTGGTTGTGTTATGTGCTAAGACACATCCATTAATGTCAGGAGGGAAACAGATCAAAACATTTTACAGTGGTTCTTTCTGGGGGAGGGGTGAGGTTAGAGTTGAATTTTATTTTCTGCATTCCAATTTTTTAAATATTCTACAAAAGCCATTTTTTTAATTAAAAGACTACAGGTATAAAAATTAACAAAACCTAGGGATTTATCACTTTATTTCTCCAGCAAAAGAATTTTTGTGTATGTGTTTAACATGCATTGTGCATCTACTAGATGCAGGCACTTTGGTGAATTTGTAGCAATAAGGCCACTGAGACTCGCTGTTGTCCTGAAGGAGCACAGGCTCTAGTCCTCGTCTCATCCAATTATGGTCAGGGGGACCGATCAAGGACAGCCACCAATATGTCATTACCCCCTGTAAAGTGCATTAGTAATGCCATGCCTCTCCCTTGGGGCATTAAAGAGGATTACTTGAGGTTGCATATGTCGGGTACTTGGTCTGGTAACTGGCACAGTGAAGGCTTTGGTTATAATTATCGTGCTTTGAACTCTGAACCTGACGGAGACATTGTTACCTCCAGAGGCAGCCCGGTCTATGCTTGGACATGTCAGGGAGAGTGTGAAACCCTACACTCAGGTGAAATCAGTCTCAGAAGGGCCTTCACCGCTCCTGTAGCTGTTCCACGTGGCATCCCTTTACATATTACAACTAGCATTTGGGGTTATTAGGTTATTCAAGCCAAGTTGTGGCTGTGATGTTTCTGAGCAGTCATCTCTATTCATGTCAGGGGGGATCCTGAGAAACAAGGATTTATTTTGTCATTATGCAACTATAGGTTGTTATTTTGTAGATATGTGAGGACCACCTGGGGTTTTTACTCTTAACTAAATTAGCTTTGTTTTACTAGTAGAAAATAAGCATTTGGGAAGACAAAGCTGTAACTAGAAAAAAAAAAAAAAAGGTGCCGGACATCTGAAGCAGTTCAGATGAAGGCACTGAATCCAAAGACTTCAACTCCATTCCCTCCAAAAAATATCTTTTCTCTGACCTCACTATGCAGCACACATAAAACCCCATTGGCTTTGTATCACAGAAATGCTTCTCTGTCCCCGCAGATGATTCTAATAAGTTTGCCTTATTGATCTAGTTGCAAGGGGGTGCTGCCCAACAAATAATCTTATACAATAAAAAGCCTCTGGGGATCATTTACTAGCCAGGGCAGTGTTGGTGTCTGCGTGATGAAGAGGATTATGGGCGAGTGGAGGTCAGCTAATCACAGGTTTATTATTCTCTAGTTAAGCAACCACAGCGTCACTTTTGAGCTTTCCGTATGCCTGCCTCCCATACCAAACATTGCAGTCTTTCCCTAAAATTTCCAGACCACCCACTGTAACAATATAGTATGTAAAAGGATCCAGATGCTCGGAAAGAGAACGGGTGAAGTGTCAAGCACGCGTGATACCTTCTAGATTGTGAGCACTGTTTTTACATAGCTGGCTCCCTAAAGATATCAAGCTTCATCTCTAAGTCTCCTTTCCAGAGCATTTACGAATAAATGTCAGGATGAAATGTGTCACAAAAATATGCATTTTAAGCTTGTACTTGATTCAGGGCTCTCCCTGCTTTTCCTGCTTTGCACCTCTCTTTCAGCATTTCCTGGAGAACAGGGGAGACCCAAATTATAGGGTGTGCACCCACGCGGAGTTCTAAAGACAGATAAGATGTGCCCAGTACCATGTAAGAGAGTGATAACCCTGAGGAAAGTGTACCGGATACCTGTGGAGTCGATACCTACAGAACAGGGGAAGACAACTAGCTCGATATTACAGTTTAAGGCCTCATTGCTTGGAAGGTTTCGAAGTGCTTTTATTCTATACCTGTTTTGGAAATGAATATACACTTGGAACTTAGCTTTGCAGCAGTTCAGTGGTGGTCTGTGGCTTTGCAAACCTGATTTGTTCAAAAACAGGTTTCATAGATGTGGCTTACGAGCCTCCAGACACCCCCCAGTGCCGGACAGGTGCCTTGTAAGGAAGAATCTTCTTCACAGGAGACTCGCGGAATTAATTTATGTCTTAACTCCCCCTATTTCCTCTCACCATTCTGTCTAACGTTGCTTCCCCCATCCCTCTTTATCATATTACTGTGTTTAAATAAAGTACTCACCTAGAATTTTATCTCTTCCTTTAGAAAGGTAGCTTCAGGAAGGCAGGGGCTGGCAGCCTGTTTTTTGCTATAGCTTTAGAGTCTAAAAAAGTCCCTGGTATACAGTATAAGTGGGTTCTCAGTAAGGACTCATGATAAAACTTGTCCCATCAAGGAACTCTGGACAGGACCATGAGAAAAGATCTTCTTGGTTCATTTGTTCATTCATTTATTCCTCAAGCATTTATTGACGACCTGATATATGCCGGAGATGGTAGTGTTAACTAACTGGGTAAAACTTGTTCTAAAGGGATTTATAAGTAGATAAAAACACTTCGATAATTCAGTGCAACCTCTTCATTAAAGAAAAACACAAACTAATGAACATGGATTTACAATGCTTTGTTAAGAATTTTAAAGTCTTCAAAATCTTTATTAAAATAACAAATAAATGTCCCCTTCTAACTTAAATACTGTAGTCAGATCATGAGCATAGGGCTTGTGTGGGCTGCTGTCTGCCTGATTTAGATCAGGGGCCCCTACTTGTAGGCAAGATGCTTTCCCCAAACCATGGGCAGAGATTTTCTGCCTTTTTGCAAGTTGGCACGCCAGTGTTTGGTGATCCACCAGTAGGCCATCACTAAGTGCCATCTCTAAAAATAGCAGAACTTTATCCTTGAAAATGAAAATGCCTTGGTTTTAAAAATATGTTTCTGTTTCTAATGAATCCGAGGCTTTGAATTTGCTTAAAGGCACACACATTTCCCTTTGCTGATGGCAAAGAACAAAACATTCATGCCCAAGCGTGACAGGCTGTTCCACATAGAGTCTTCTGACATTGACCCAATTCCCCATTTGTAATACACAACTCGCCCAAATTTGACAAAATGTGTTATCTGTAGGGGATGTGTTCCAAGCCTCCCAGCAGATGTCTGAAACAGCAGAGAGTACCAAACCCTATATGTACTATGTTTTTTTCCCTAGACATACATTCTATGTATGTATACTATACTATGTATGTATATACATGTATGTTTGTACATACTATGTATATGAAACATTCATATGATAGTTTAATTAAAAAATTAGGCACAATAAGAAAAAATAACTAAATAAAATAGAACAGCTAAAACAGTATGCTGTAATAAGTTATGTGAATGTAGTCTTTCTCTCAAAATATTGTCCTGTCCTTGCCCTTCTTGTGATGATGTGACATGATGAAATACTTACTTGGAAAAAAAAAAAAAAAGAAATGCTTACTCGATGAGATGAAGTGAGATGAGTGATACAGGCATTAGGATGTAGCTTTAGGTTTCTACTGACTGAGGATAATCTGCTTCTAGACCACACTGACCTTAGGTAAGAGAAACTGTAGAGAGTGAAACCATGGATAAGGGGGACGATTGCATGTCAAGTTTCTCTGAAGTAGGTGCATCACAGTAATCCATGGTCTCTTTGTGCCCTACTGTCCATCAAAGTTGACTGCGATGTCACAGTATCACAGCATGGACTTCTAGAGAGGAAACTTATGACCAGCTGGCTCGGTCTCTGCCTTTGTGGAGATGCTATGAAGGGCCAGTGAACCAGTTACTAACTAGGGGAGCTAACTGATGGGAGTCTGGATGTGGACCCATTTCCCCTAACTTCCAGTTCAGTGTTTCTCAGATGTGGTCTGCTGAGCATTTGCATCAAAATTAGTAGGATTTCTTAGTAAAAATGTGAATCCCCTTCCCCCAAAGGAGTCAGAATTGTTGGGGCTTTGGACACCTGGCTGACTCAGTGGGTTAAACCTCTGCTTTTGGCTAAGGTCATGATCTTGGGGTCCTGGGATCAAGTCCCGCGTTGGGCTCTCTGCTCTTTGGGGATCTGTCTCCCCCCCCCCACTTGCCTTTCTGCCCACTTGTGATCTCTCTCTGACAAATAAATAAATAAAATCTTAAAAAAAAAAAAAAGAATTGTTGGGGTTTTGTTCCAGGAATTTGCATTTTAATAAGCTCCTCAGTTATTCTTATGTGCACTAAAATTTGAGCTTAAACCAAGCAGCTTGCTTGTCCAGAATGACCTGCCTTCATATTTTCACCTGCTCAGTAGGTTGACTGTATCAACCATTTGAATACTTTCTTTTTTTTTTTTAAATAAAGATTTATTTATTTATTTTAGAGAGAGAAAGAGTGAACGAGCAGGTGGAGGGGTAAAGGAAGAGAGATAATCTCCAGCAGACTCCCTACTAAGCACAGGCCTTGTGTGGCGTTCTATCTCAGGACACTGAGATAGTGATGTGAGCTGAAATCAAGTCGGATGCGTAACTGACTGAGCCACCCAGGTGCCCCAAATATTAGTTCTGATAACCTAAGAACGTGACTCTAGTTGGTGAGGTGAAGCCTCTAATGTAGAGAGAGATTCTTTTTCCATAGTGTTACAGTGAGACAATTTTCAATAGAAAGTTGTTGATTCGGTGGCTCGATTGGAAATTGTTAGTGAACTCTAAAAGGATACATGTGATGCTTTAAAATTTTTAATTGAATCTGATGAAGCTTGAGTTGACCTTTAATATATTTACCTCTGCTTGTGTTTCCACAAAAACCTTTCTGGATGAATGTTTTGGGCACTAATAAAGCGGTTACCTATTTGGTTGGGGGAACTGGGCACAAGGTGAGTGAAGAGGAAGGAGAAGTGAATACTTTCTGCACTTCTTAAGTTTTGAATCCTGTGAATGTATTGCCTATTCTGAATTTTTAAAATTCTATAAAGCTTTACAGCATTGACATTTACTGTAGGATCTTAGTAGGTGATTGCTCCAATTCTACCCAGGCTAGATGAACACATGCTTAGGACTCTAGATCTCCCTGTAACAGGAGGTAATGAACATTCTAAAGGTCAAGGCCAGGAAGGGAAAAACTTCAGATTCAGCTAGTTTTAAGGAAATCACTAATTGGCTTGAAAAGATAGGTCACTGTGATTGCTCACATATACCCATGATCTCAAAACCTCTCCCCAACAGACCATTCTTCACTGGGAATTCGGATGACCTTGGGAAAATCACTCATCCCTCTTGAGATTTCATTTTCTAGTTTGTAATAATAGTGAGGAAACCTCGTTGGTTTTCAATTTTCCAACTGTATCTAAATACATTCTTTTATTTAGCCTTCACAACAACCTTGTTGGTGGGTGGTGTGGTGCCATCTCTATTGTTCAGATGAGGAAATTATGGCCCAGAGAGCTTAGTTGGTTTAAGAAGGGTCACATAAGGGTGGAGTGTTTAACTTCCATTACGAGATTCCTTTTACTGTGAAGGGGCACAGATTGGAAAATTGTTAAGGCCTCTTCCTGCATTAAAGTCTTTGAGTATATTAGCTATTCTAGCCTCAGGGAACTTTTGTTGAAGCCTTTTGGAGAAATTTGAGAAAAAAAAATAACAAGCCATGGGCCCTCACTTGTAGGAGATCCCATTGTAATTAGAGTATCAGAACGTTCTTATATGAAGAAGACCAAGGAGTACTTAGAAATCTAGTACATACCAATCATAAATTATAAAAATGCTAGAAATTCCCATAGCACATAGTACACAGTCTGCATCTAACTACCCAGAGGGTTGGGAATTCCGGTTCCCAGGGAATAACATTCAAGTCTCTCATCTCCTCTATGAATAATAATAGTAATAACAACAATAGCAACTGCTCTTGGATCACCTACTGGGGTAAGCATTTTTTTATGTATTATCTCATTTAATCCTCACCATAACTCTCTGAGAAAAGTTATTATCCAGCATCTATAGATAAGGAAACCAAAAGCTAGAGGTCAAGTGGTTTGAACTGCCCTCTTGTAGATGGCAGAAGCAGGTCACTAGCCAGGGTCCTTTCTTGGTTTTAGGTATGTGAGCTTCACCTCACGGCTATTTAATCTTTATGTTTGGGAATGCGTGTAGGATGGTTTCAGATAAGGGTATATTGTAGAGGAAATGTAACTGACTCCCACCAACCAACAGCAGGCTTGATTTCATGCAATGGCAATGTAAGTCATGTTTCCTGTGTCCGTTAGGAGAGAAGAGTCCATGAATTCTGCACTCTTACCTCAAAACTCTTCTTATATGAGCCTCACTTCTTCTGCCTAGCATATGTTACCTTGTTTTTGCCTCCTACATATATGATGTAGGAATAGATGAACTTACCCTACAGATAATGGGTGACTGGAGGCAAATGATGACTGTACTAAACGATTTGACAGGCTTTGTGTCTATAAAAGAAGGGTTTTGTGGACAAAGTACATTCAGTCTTTATCTTCCATATATTTTGTTCATTATTTTTCTGTTATCAGATATGAAAATTTCCTCTGTCATTCTCACCTTCCTATCTGCCATCATCTCTTTCAGTCCCTCGTTGGCCAAAGCAAATCCATTCTGTACTTGAACGCAGTGGAAATCTCTTGGCAGTTCAAAGTCTTAACACTCACCCAGTCCTTCTGGGAAGCAAGGAGAGTTTACATTGTTTCCTTAGTTCATGTGGAGACAGGCAAGTTTCATAGCTTGCCTGGGTTGGCAGACAGTTTTTCAAGATTGTAAAAATTGTGCTTTGCTCGGGACCCTGGCTGCTCACAGAGGTCTGCCTGCCTGTCCTTGGTCTGTGTCCTCGGCAGGCCTTTTACCCAGTCAGACTCTTCTAATGAGAGAGTTCTTGGATTTCAGTGTGGGGGAACCCAGCCTCCATCCACCAGACTTCCTGGAGAGCTCTCTGCCGATGCTGAAAGTGCCTGGGGCCTTGAGGATTGCATCAAGCTCCCTTACGAAGGGGTCTCAAAATTCCTTAGACATAATTTATTTCTGCCTACAATTTTTTACAAAAGGAACCATGCTATTCCAGCCAATAAATTGTCAAAGGAGCACATACCTAAGATAGAGAAAGTGGCTTGCAGTACAGAATCCTTATTTCTTTTTCTAGTGCTCTGTATTCAGTATTTCCAGTAACTTTAAGTACAGCTTATTTCCGAATGGACCCCTGGTTTCTGCTCCTTGCATTTACTAAAACCCTTGGAGCATATGTTGAGTCGGGGCGGACCTCTTTACTCACCTGTTTCCTAGTCTGAGCTTCAGATAATCTGCACTTATTCCCAGTGTGAATTAAAAGAGCTCTGAGACAGCTGTCTTTAGGGGAAATCAGCTAAGTGGATGTGTCTGTACAGTACTACTTGGGCTTGAGAGTAAGCTCTCATCAGAAAGTCAGAGCTATGTAGCACCTGTGGCTACTCCTGTATTTCATCAGACATCATCCTGGCTTTATTTTTTATAAAACTAGCCACCAGAAAAACAGACCCAGCTCACAGGCTTTTCTTTCTTGAAAATACACTTGATGTCCATTCATATTAATCTTCTCTCTGAATCTGATCCTTCTGCTACTCATGTATCTGTTTTTACATTAGTATATACTATAGCCAGATACCTTGTTGGGGTTCTTTGGGAGGTTTTTTTTTTTTTTTTTTTTGCCTTTTTATAAAATTTCCTTAGCTACTTCTATGGTATAAAATTAGGTATAGAATTTCCAAAACTATTTGTCAATGTGCCAAAATCACCTTTACTTTAGCAAAATAACTTTCTGCATTGTTTGACTGGGCTAGAAGATGACTTAGATAATTTATATTTCTCTTTACCACACTTTAGGGAGTATCTGCTTAGAAAGGGTTTTATATCCTGGCTTGGAATAGATCTAATAATTAAAACCCTCCTTTCTGGAATTACCAAGCAATCAAAAAACTAAACCTCACAGTAAGAATATCTAAATAATGTTCAAAATGATACTCAAGATTTATAATTCTTTATATCCTGTACTACATTATTTAGATAAACTGGGAAGAGGTATTCTGGAATGGGGAATAGTTGGAGAGCCAACAACGGTGTGTGCACAGAAATGTATGAAATGTGTGGTAGAATCAAAGACAGAGAAGTTTTGATAGAGCAGAGAGAATTCCAAGAGGGTGGTGAGAAATGAGGTTGGATGCTAACTTAGCCTGACTGAGAGAGCTTGGGGTGCACATTATTATTTGTGTCCAGCCTGATTAAGAGTTTTTCTTTCATAAGAAAGCATATTTGGATGGGGGAGGGCAGGGAGCCACTCTAACTTGTGACTTAGCCAATGAAAGGGAAGCCTGGTTATTCAGATCTCAGAGCCTTCAAAGTAACAAATTCATGACCAAGTGGTGGCTTAATTCTGTTTTAGGCATAGTGTTTCAGGTGAGGGTTACATTTTATTTTCAAGTGAGAACATTGCAAATGCAAGCATATCAAATGACAGTCAATGTTATAGGGACCCTCCACAAACAGCTAATTATGCTTGGAGCAGCCCTGCTGGAAGAAAGTTGCTGTAAAGGCAAATCCCAGTTGTCTGGTCACTTTCCTTAAACCTTCACCTGAGTCTTTCCTCTTCCCTTCCCCAACCTAGACCCATCTTGCCTAGCCTTCTCAATGAATCCTTGGCTTGAACTCAGTTCACTCGACTTTGTTGCTGACACACCCGTTGTTCTGACGGAATCCTGGCTTGAATGGAGCTTGCTCAGCTGTGCGTTAGACAAACCCTCCTGGCTGACCTGGTTTAAACCTGGCTTTCTTGACGCCATCTCTGGCATGTTCCAAGGTGAAAAAGGACTCTGCTGCCCTTTCCATTGCTCCCCTGGAGGGGAAACCGGTTGCCACTTGGCACCAGAGTTTATCAGGCCCACATCCAGAGTGGTAACATGATTTAGTGAGAATAGTACAGCTAGAAGGCAGGAAATGAGAGTTCTAGTGCTCTGCTTTTCAGTAGCTGTGTGATCTTGGGCAAATCATTTCCCTGCCCTAGCTCAGTTTTTTCATCTGAAAAGAAAAGTTAGGACCTTTCTGATCCTAAAAAATCAGGGATGCATGTAATGTTAACAAACTCTTGAAATGAATGGTGATTCGGGTTCCACATGCAAATGAATCTTTCTACCTTCTACCCTGCCTCTTTGCCCCAAACATGTGGCCTCTCTATTGTAGTTTTATAGTGTGGACTCAACCCAACTCTTGGCCTTGGGCTTGGAAACCTTAATCCCTTTGTCTCTAAGATGAAAACTCTCTACTGGGGATACTTCCAGCTGCTTCACATGTCATAGTTTACCTCAATCATCCTTAGCAACCCTGGAAGGGGCTGTTATTACCTCCGCTTGACACATGTAGGAATTGAGGTTCTTTGAAGTTACACAACAGCACAGTGCTGATAATGGGTGGGACTGGAATTCAGGTCAGATTCATCTGTTTCCACAGCCTGAACTCAAGCACTGTCTTCTCTATGAGAAGGACTTGCCATTGACATACAAAGTACCTGGCATGTTGGGCAAGAGATCTCAAGGGAACCCCACTTGTTAAGGTCTCAAAGAAAATGATTTCTAACTATATTTCAGATGCTTAGAATTTATGCTTTGCCAAGCACTTTTCCACTTAATTTTAAATCCATGGGTATTTCAAGGGGAATTTAACCCATATGTTTCTGTTTCCCTTGTACTTAACTCATCAAAGAAGATTGTTTTGTAAACCTTAGCCTCTTCTTATGAGCACTATTGAGCTCATATTTGGCTGGCATTGGCTGGATTTTGAATTTGACTTGGTTGAAGTTTGATGTTAAATCCTTCTTTCCAACCACTATTTCATGGTGGTTTCATCCTGTGAATGGTTAGAAATTGAAGGTGAATTATAAAGACTCTTCCAAAACTGCACCAAGATTCCACTGATAGAAAAAGAGAGTCACTGATGTTTGAAGTTTGTTGCACTCACCTAAAATCTCACCCCATTATTGCATGAATATGTTCTATAAGGGTAAAAAATTAAATTCATGGGTGTTCCCTTGCTCTCCTGAAATTAGGCAGAACAATATTGTCTTTGAGAGAGATGATATTTGAGAAGTTTAGATATATTACTGCTTTGGAAAAGCCTTTTAGCTTAGAATCTTCTATTTGGGAAATATTTGAGTCATACAGAGTGTGGAAGGTTTCCTTTAGAGACCACCATTAGAAATGTAGAAGGCAAAATCCTGTTTATTATCTTAGCATGTAGATTAGTTGGGTACATTCAGTTCTGGTGTCCTGTTGAGTTGGAGAATTAATTAACCTCACATGAGCTCATCTAAGGAATGTGTATAATTTTAGGTAGTTGTGCATGACCCAAAGGGAAGTGAGAACAGTTTCTGTATCTGGTTAAAAGTTGAGTTTGACAAATGTATATTTTGAGTGTCTTCTGTCCCTGGTATTTGGGGATAGAGAATGAGAGGTCAGAGGCAAGTGGAGGACTGTCCCTCCTTGTAGGGAGTTTACCACTCAGTAGGCTATGAACTGTATGCTTCTGTCTGTACACAGGCCAGATGGTGTAAGTGCTAAATAGGCAGTGTAAAGACACTGCACCACAGGAGATGATGTTCATTTTGACTGATAAAGTTGGACAGGCTCCCTCCAAAATGAAGTTTAGGTTTGAATTATGAGGTTCTTGAAGGGGGGCAAG
This sequence comes from Mustela lutreola, assembly GCF_030435805.1. Lineage (NCBI taxonomy): Eukaryota > Metazoa > Chordata > Mammalia > Carnivora > Mustelidae > Mustela > Mustela lutreola. Next base: position 74,196,980 of record NC_081296.1, on the reverse strand, counting down.
ACATTCTGGGATGAGATAACCAGGCACGTTCTTGGATAATATAGACAATGCCAAATAGTTTTCCCAGATTTCTGCCCTGTGTGTAAATGTGGGGTGGGGTGAGTCTGTGGAGGTGGACCAGAGCTCTAGAAGCTCAAGCTGGGCTAATGGGGATTGTGCATGTTCCTCATTAATGAGCACCTAGGATTAGCATGACAGCCTTGAACTGGGCACAGATTTTCAGTGCTGGGAGTCTTTAGTCTTAAATCAAGGAGAGAACCTGGGAAAGTGGTAAGGAAAGGAACAGGACATTGAAGAAACAATATGTGAAATTCACATATTATAAATACCATGTATAAGTGAAATTTACCTAGCACATTAAGTATGGCCTTATGTTTGAATAGTACACAAATGAGGGTCAGTTCTTTCTGAAGGAGGAGAAATCAATCATGTGGTGCACATTATGTGAAAAGATCTCCTCTATCCATGGTATCATTGTCATGGAACTATTACACATAAGATTAAATATTTTACATAGTTTATCTCCTGTCATTCTTACAAACACCCTGGCTATTATTATCCCCATGAATAGTAAAGAAAACTTAAGAGCTGAGAGTAAATGATTTGCCCATGGCCATATAGGTATATAAGGTGTGTCCTTCTCAGTTTGCAGAGAGTTACAAAGGTAATAGAAGAATATATACCACTTAGTGTAAGCACTAAAACAATGCTAATACCTATTTGAACTTTTCCATCCCAACTCCTGGAGGTAACTAGCTCTGTTGTAAATTTTAATACATACCTTTTTCAATTGAGACCAAGATTGTTTTTGTGTTTTCATGGTTTAGGGTGTATATATTTTCAAAAGCAAAATTGGAATAATTCACAAAATAATTTGCAAAAAAAAATTTCATGCAAACACTCCAACACTGCCCTGAGGGTTTACATATACCTCCAGATTTAGGAGTAGGAAAAGTAGGATCACTGATGTTAATACAAACATTGCTTGAATCTTGAGGGTTGAAATTTAATCCTGATGAACAGAAAGACAGAAAAGTTGTACCTAAGAGGAGGTATGAGTATGAGGGCCTGACCCAAGTTTTAAGAAGCCTGAGTTCTAATTCCATCTGCTATTGATTTGCTTTGTAACATTGAGAAGATCAGTTCATCTCTCTGAGTTTTAGCTGACCGTTGTATAAATTGTTTGATCTCTTTGAGAAAGGCAAAGTAGTAAGGGAAAAGCACAGATTTTAGAATCAGAAATACCAAAAACAGAATTTGCATTCTGCCACTTAGCCTGTGTATGGCTTGGGCAAGTGTCTTCACTTCACTGCGAACCTCAGTTTCCTCCTCTGTAAAACGGGGGTGGGGGAGTCTCCCTCGAAAATGCCTTGAGAATTAGGTGAGCCATCATGTGAAAGTAGCCAGTACAACACTCTATTATGTGTGCTTTCTTTCTTCCATCCATAAGCTTCTTTCCAGTTCTAAAATGAGAGATTCCCGTGCTCATCTACTACATAAACTTTTGAAGCACACCCCCTCGTAATTATGGAATTTCCGGTATTAAAGGACTAAGCACTTCCCTCAAATCAGACTTATCATCAGAAGACTTTCCAGGGTCTCGATGAATCTTTTCTTTTCACGTTAGCAACAACATCTGGGATTTAAAACAAACACACCAAAACCCAGCTCCTCTCCCACAAGCGTTAGGAGCAGGGAATGGAAAGAAACATGTGATAAAGTTCATTTACCACCCTTTTCCTTCCCCTTCTTTGAGCCAAAGCAGATTAGGAGGCTAAGACTTTGTTTTTATTGGTTGTAGAGACCATCTGTGCCTGCGGAGGGCATTGGCAAACCTACCCTATGTACAGATGAATAATTCCTCACACTGATGCAAATGCAGTAATACCTTCCAGTCCCTCCCTGCCCACAGGCTTCCTCGGCATCTACACCGTTCTTTGCTTTTCAGTCCATTCTTATTGACACATAGCTTGAAACTGCCACTGTTTGGCAATAGCTCCAGAATTCCATTAGTTCCAGATGTCTACTGTATTTGTCTATATTTTTATGATTGTGATGGTAACAAATCAAACACCTATACTAATGGAGAACTTGTGGGGGAGGGGATAGTGGTCTTTATTTTCAGTTAAGGGCCATATGTGCGGCCTATTACATTAAAAAAAATAGCCCAACTGTTTTGAAAATAGAATAGAGAAACAAAGGTATGGGTGACCTTATTTTAAAAGATGGAATGTATTCCACAAATGAGAACTGGCGGTTGTATTGATGCATGTGACTCTTTCTATGTTAGTTAATTTAAAAATGTGTATGCATTAAGAGTAGAGCGTTAGGGCAAGTTAACAGAGGCTAGTCATGTCCCAACATAAGACACCTTATCCAATTGCCAGGAAGGAAAATTAAGTTGCTTTTTAGAATATGAGTTCATGAAGGAATAATATCTGGAATTCTCCTTTGAATTTGGGTAATTTATTTATGCACTTAATCCACTTTGCTCAATCATTTTGGTCTCAGTTTTAAAAATATATGCTACATAAGAATTTCAGAAATGCAATATCTTACTCTTGGATCATTTACTGATATATATATCAACTAATAACAAAATCCATATACTTGGTGTTTTAGTTAGGAATGAGTTTGGATGAATTAACAAAAACCCCTACCACGGGGCCTTAAAGGAGTAGGGATTAATTTTTCTTATGTTACAAATGAATTTGGAGGAATCAAAAATATCATCAAGGACCATTGGCTCTTCTTCCTTACTGCTTTACCATCCTTCATGCATGGGCTTTTGTCCTCATGACTGCAGGTTGGCTGATGGACTTCTAGGCATCACATCTTTCTAGAAGGATGAAAGGATAAAGATCAGGGGTGTTATCCAGGTGACTTGTCTCACGTTATCAGAAAATGAAAAGCTTTCCTTGACTCTCCATCTTGTAGGCCTCCACTTGCATCTTGTTGACAGACCAGGGCACATGTCTACTACTGACTGGAAGGTAGCTAAGGACAAAGGGACTGTAAAGAGTGGAGCAAGGCAGCTCCACCTGTGCCTTTCAGCTTGCTCAGAGTAAGAATCAGGCTTGACTTGATCTTTATGGCAGCCTTTACTCTTACTCTATTTTGCAAATCCTAACTGTGATTCACAAGAGGAGGCCAAGCCAGAGAGTAGAGCCGATTCAGAACAAATCTGTCTGTCTTGCAGAACAGATTAAAAGGTACATGTCCTGTGGTCTATGGGTCAGTGGCGTCATCTGTTTTGAAGAATATCAGAATATCTCAGTAATCTGTAACCATAGTGTCTGTGGAAGAAGGGGTAAAAATGGAAGAACTAGGAACTCTGGTAAATATTTTCAATTCATGTTTTCATGTACTACTCATACTACCTGCCTGGGAAGGCAACCCCAGGGGGCAGAAGAAACTGACTCACGGGTGAGTGCTCACTGCCACACTGATCATCATAGTTTAAGGATTCAAGTCAGATGGGTTAGATTCAGGGGCTTACAAGCAGTTAATTATGGCTTGGCCAAAGGGAATGACTAGTACGCAAGATTATAGGTTTAGGCTCACGGGAGATATGTCATTTTTCATATTCATTCATTCATAAATACTTGAGAACTTACTATGGATCTATAAACTAGTCTAGGCTCTGGGGATATAAAATTTAATGAAATAAGATATTTATCTTTAAGGCTCATGGTCAAATGAAAAACAGTCATATACATCAGTGATTTTGATGGGGTTTAATTAGTGCCACAGAAGAAGGAAGAGGAGGGTGATCAGGGCAAGACTTCCAGAGGAGAGATTTGCTGGAAAAATAGGGGAGGAAGCACAATCCAAGCAGAAGGGACATGAGTTGAAGAACCCTAGTCCTCTCAGTGTCACCAGACAAGGACTGCACCGAGGCGAGTGACAAGAAATGAAGCTGGTAGGGACCATTCCACAGAGTGCCCTAGGTTCTAACCCAGTTAGGTTCACTACCAAGTGGTTAGAGGAAATGGGGATCCATGGCAAAGCAGAGATGGTTGGGTGGTAGAGGAGGGGCTGATTAAGAAGCTGTCAGGATGGTATATTTTACGGGGTTTGCAGGGATGACTGAGTGTGGGGTGTGAGGACTTCTGTAACACCCCCTTCCAGTTTGTGGACTAGGTGATCTGGGCCATGGGGATGCCCTTCCCCAAAATAAGAAGGGTGGGGGGTACAAGTCTGGTGAGAAAAGTGAGCTTCTGGGGCGCCTGGGTGGCTTAGTTGTTAAGTGTCTGCCTTTGACTCAGATCATGATCCCAGGGTCCTGGGATCGAGTACCACTTCAGACTTTCTGCTTGGCGGGAAGCCTGGCTTCTCCCTCTCCCACTCCCCCTGCTTGTGTTCCCTCTCTCACTGTGTCTCTTTCAGTCAAATAATAAAATCTAGAAAAAAAGAAAGAGAAAGAAAGAAAGAAAAAATGAGCTTCTATCACACTGCCTTTCTTGGGTGATGAAAGTGACCTTCTCTCCCTAACCTCACTGCTATGTCCTGGCTCAGGCCAGGTGAGAGGCCACTGGGGCATCTAAATGGTCCATGCCTCGGCCACTTGAAGTCCATCAAATAGGCAGAGCATCTGACTCAAGATGCACAGCAAATTAGTTGCTGAGCCAAGACTGAAAAGCAGGCCTCCTGATTTTTTAGGCCTACTGCCTTTTCAATCAACCCCTAGAGTGTATTCTGCTTAAACAGGCAAGGTAAAAACATCCATAAATGCCGGGTGCCATTTGGGGAAAATCAGCCAGAACTTTGCATGTCACTAAGGATTAGCTCCTGACTTCTATATGGCAGTGATAACTTCTCTGCAAGTATATGTTCTTAATGCGGCCCCTGTTGAGTTACAGTCTCGGTAATTGGGTAGCTGCTCAAATGGTGTGTGTGTTTGGGCTTGTGTTACCAACTGGGAAGGGGTTTGTATTTTCACTTTTCTTTGAGAGTGACAAGGTATGTATTTTACAAAACTCCTTCTGGCCCATGGGGACAAGTTATCTAAATAGTGCCCCAGTCTTATTCATTACTTCCTAAGTGGTGCAAAGGGTTAAGCCTATTTTGAGCTACGAATACTTTGAAGAATCTGATGAAAATCATAGACTTTCTTCCTCCAAAAAGATATAAATGCATACCCTATATGGGTCAGTTGCAGTTGGTTCCAAGCAACAAAACTGGCTGAAGCAGAATAGGAGATTCATGCTTGGGATGTCCCAGGACCTCAAGGGCCGTAAGCACCAGGGCTTCATCGAGGCCTGGAAGCAGGAATCAGCCACCCTCTCGGCCTCTCCCTGAGGCCACCTGCTCTCTGTCCTTGCTCCTCTCCTCAGACATCATCTCTCCTTCATGCAAATGACATGTTCTGTGCTCTCTTTAAATACCTATTGACCTAGAACCCCAGAGGTAACCTTACCTGGGGTCCTGCCCCCTGCAACAATGAAGACCAGTACTTCCCAATCCCAGTTCCAAATTTCTTGAAGAGAACATGCGATTGCCCCACTTGGATCAGGTACTCAGAGACCAGAGCCACTTCACTGTGTCCAGCTCTGTCAGACACATGACTTATGAGCAGAATCTGGGCGCTCTTGAACCTCCGGGGTCCCCATTAACTGTGATCATCAAGTTAAGAATTGCAGACCAGAGAAATCGGAATGCTGATAACCCAAAGGCACTACTCTTGGCCGTAAAACTACTGCAGAAAATGGAACATCCGTTTGAGTAGAGGATGTTTGCATGAGCAAAAGCCCTCAGAACGGTTGCTCTGTGCAGGAGCTGTGGGTTTTGAATATCAGTAGTTAAATCCCAGGATGGTGAATGTGATGTAGACTGAACTATAACACTCTCCAAGGTCACTGATATTATATTCCTAACTTTTACCCTTAAAGGTTTGGAAATTCAATTTTAATTATTGTTAACATGCTTCGTAAATATCCAAGGGAATACAATATAGACCTGTTCATACATCCAGAGAGCCAAAATCTGGCTCAAGTTGTTTTTTCTTCCACAGTTGGAGAAAATTGTGGTGTTTGGCTTGCCTCTTGGGGCATGTTAAACCACTTTTAATGCTGTCTCTTATTATTTTCTGACCATATGCACTTTCCACACATATCTAAGTAGCTGCCTCAGATGAAACCCAATGTCTGGCCAAGCTGATGTAAATCTTTAGTAAGTGGTAAGAGAGAACAGAGTGACACAGTGCCCCTTTAGTGTTCAGACAGTACACGATTTAATAGTTGTAGACCTCATAGTCTCAGGAGCAACTTGAGATTTTCTTTCCAGTTCTAGAGAATGGAAATTTCTGAGCCATCTTCCCAGCAGCTGCATGAGGTAAAACTTAGCTACAACTGGATTGACCCGTTGCCTGTGTAGCATAGCACTCACCCTTAGCTCCTCAGATTATTTACCTGGGGTGAGCGGAACATAATTTTTACTTCCAAAGAGCATGCTGCTTACTGTGAAGTTATTTGATGCTTTAAAACTGTTGTCCCCTATGCAACATACATGTCCCAGAACATCCAAACCTGTATGTTACAGGGAAGCTGCCAAGAGGCCAGGAGCGGTCATGATTGTCCAGTTGGTAACATGTTCTCGGTCCATGTCAAAGATCTTAAAAATGGATAACTGTGAAATAGCAGCAAAAATGTAGTTCTAAGGTTCTAATGCTTTTACTCTTTGGTTTCTCAGAAAATCAGTGTTCTGCCATGTTTTGATATCTGAGCATGCTCAGATTTTTAATCAGGAATCTTCTTTTGTTGATAAATCAAATGAACCTAACCAGGATTTGGAACTGTGGCCTCTCCCATTCCCTCAGCTTCCATGCCTGACTTCGGCACAGTTCACTCACGTGTTCTGAGTAATGCTTGTACTTTCTTCCAACTTGTCTTTCTTCAGTTGAGTTCAGTGCCAAACCCGAGCTGGAAACAGTCTCCGGAAGTTTTCATTCATCAGACGTTTTCTTCCGAAGAAAAGTTCTGAGAATAGGAGGGTCATCTTGAGAACTACCTGATAATATATTATCATAGTTCAGTGCTTGTGTGTGTGTGTGTGTGTGTGTGTGTGTGTGACAGAGAGACAGACAGACAAGGGTGGAAGAGAAGAGCAGCCTATGTAATCATGTACCCATAAGCAAATGAATATTTGGTAAAAAGCCAGTTCTAGAAATAACACTTTTCAACCAATGTATCTAAGCCATCTCACTGTCATAGATCTGTCTTGATGGTACAGAAAGCCCAATTGATATGAGCCATTTCTCAGTTGTGGTTAAATAGCTAAACTTTTGTCCTCCCCTTAAGTTTTTCACCAGATCTCTAGGAATTGATAATATCATCGGAGTGTGGTATGTATCAATTTCCTGTAGAATGAACTTAGGGCTGGCAGCGAGCATCCTAGTGGTCTTGGATTCCCTTGCCCTGTCATTTTGTAGAAGCAGCAGTGAAGTTCCTCTGGAGGAAATCCCACCCACACGCCAGGATTCCATCACAGATTGTTGGTCTGAGCCATGTGTACTTAACACTCGGGTTTCTGTGAGAACTGGCCAAACGTGTTTGAAGGAAGAATTTCAACCATATACTTTATACATCAATATGTGAATGTGATATGACCACATGCTTGCTCAAAAAGAGGAAGGGAAGGGCAAGAAATGTAGTGTAGAAGCTGAAATGCACAGACCAAGATGTAACTTTATTATACATAAGTTTTATAGCATCAAGATGTACAGATAATATTGTTTTATGCAGGGCCAGCCTCATCCATTCAAGTCACTTGTCCTGTACTTGGTACTTCATGAAAGTGTGAAGACCTTTCATAATGATTATTGATAGTTTGAGCCTAATCTTTTTTAAAAAATTAACATATAATGTATTATTTGCCCCAAGGGTACAGGTCTATGATTTGTCAGTCTTACACAATTCATAGCACCCACCATATCACATACCCTCCCCAGTGTCCATCACCCAGCTGCCCTATCCCTACCCTCCCACCAGCAACCCTCAGTTTGTTTCCTGAGATTAAGAGTCTCTTATGGTTTGTTTCCCTACCCGATCCCATCATGTTTCATTTTTGCCTCCCTACCCCGACAAACCCCCACCCTGCCTCTCAAATTCCTTATATCAGAGAGATCATGTGATAATTGTCTTTCTCTGATTGACTTATTTTGCTTTGCATAATACCCTCTAGTTCCATCCATGTTGTTGCAAATGGCAAGATTTCGGGGTTTTTGATGGCTGCATAGTATTCCTGTGTGTGTGTGTGTGTGTGTGTGTGTGTGTGTGTGTGTGTGTGTGTGTTGTGTGTATACACCACATCTTTAGCCATTCATCTGTTTTTTTGAATCTTTTTTAAAAATTATTTTTATTAACATATGTATTATTTTTTCAGGGCTACAGTTCTCTGAATCATCAGGCTTAAACATTTCACAGCACTCACCATAGCACATACCTTCTCCAATGTCCATAACCCAGCCACCCTAACCCTACTCCCCTACCCCCCAGCAACCCTCAGTTTGTTTTGTGAGATTAAGAGTCTCTCATGGTTTGGCTCCCTCCCAATCCCATCTGCTTTCATTCTTTCCTTCCCTACCTCCACAATTCCCTGCCCTGCCTCTCAAATTCCTCATATCAGATCATATGATAGCTGTCTTTCTCTGACTTATTTCCCTCACCATAATACTCTCTAGTTCCATCCACATCATTACAAATGGCAAGATTTCATTTCCTTTGATGGCAGCATAGTATTCCATTGTATACATATATACCACATCTTCTTTATCCATTCATCTGTTGATGGACATCTAGGTTCTTTCCATAGTTTGGCTATTATCGACATAGCTGCTATAAACATTCAGGTGCACGTGCCCCTTCAGATCATTATTTGTATCTTTAGGGTAAATACCCAGTAGTGCCATTGCTGGGTCGTAGGGTAGCTCTATTTTCAACTTTTTGAGGAACTTCCATGCTATTTTCCTGAGTTAGCCATTCATCTCTTGATGGCTATCTGGGCTCTTTCCACAGTTTTGTTATTGTGGACATTGCTGCTATAAACATTGGGGTGCACATGACCCTTCAGATCACTACATTTGTATCTTTAGGATAAATACCCAGTAGTGCAATTGCTGGGTCACACAGTAGCTCTATTTTCAACTTAAAAAAAAAATTATTAACATATAATGTATTATTAGCCCAAGGGGTACAGGTCTGTGAATCATTAGGCTTACACACTTCACAGCACTTACCATAGCACATACCCTCCCCAATGTCCATAACCCAACTACCCTCTCCTTACCTCCCTCCCCCCAGCAACCCTCAGTTTGTTTTGTGAGATTAGGAGTCTCATGGTTTGTCCCCCTCCTGATCCCATCTTGTTTCATTTTTTCCTTCCCTACTCTCCAACCTCTCACATTGCCTTTCAGACTCCTCATATCAGGGAGATCATATGATAATTATCTTTCTCCGATTGACTTATTTCACTCAGCATAATATCCTCTAGTTCCATCCATGTCATTACAATTGGCAAGATTTCATTTCTTTTGATGGCTGCATAGTATTCCATTGTGTGTGTGTGTGTGTGTGTGTGTGTGTGTACACCACATCTTCTTTATCCATTCATCTGTTGGTAGACATCTGGGTTCTTTCCATAGTTTGGCTATTGTGGATATTGCTGCTATAAACATTTGGGTGCATGTGCCCTTTCGGATCACTACATTTGTATCTTTAAGGTAAATACCCAGTAGTGCAGTTGCTGGGTCATAGGGTAGCTCTATTTTCAAATTTTTGAGGAATCTCCATGCTATTTTCCAAAGTGGCTGCACCAGCTTGCATGCCAACCAACAGTGTAAGAGGGTCCCCCTTTTTCCTCATCCTCACCAATATCTGTTGTTTCCTGACTGGTTAATTTTAGCCATTCCGACTGGTGTGAGGTGGTATCTAACTGTGCTTTTGATTTGTATTTCCCTGATGCTGAGTGACATTGAGCACTTTTTCATGTGTCTGTTGACCATTTTGATGTCTTCTTTGCCAAAATGTCTATTCATGTCTTCTGCCCATTTCTTGATTGGATTCTTTGTTCTTTGGGTATTGAGTTTGATAAGTTCTTTTTAGATTCTGGATACTAGCCCTTTATCTGATATGTCATTTGCCAATATCTTTTCCCATTCTGTCAGTTGTCTTTTGGTTTTCTTGACTCTTTCCTTTGCTTAGTAAAAGCTTTTTATCTTGGTGAAGTCCCAATAGTTAATTTTTGCTCTTGTTTTCCTTGCCTTTGGTGATATTTCTAGGAAGAAGTTGCTGCATAGTTCTAGTCTAATCTTTTCTCAGATTCCCAGTTTTGGTGAGTGCCTGGCCACATATCCAGCTTCTGGAGCCAGAAACCTGAAGTCATCCTTGTCTTTTCAGTTTCCCTCACCCTTCGCATGCAAACCATCTTTAAGCACTGTTGGTTCTCGGCCCCCACAGACACCCCCCAGAGACACCCCCACCTGCTGGCAGCTCTCCCCTTCTGCGTCACCACCTTTGTGTTAGCCACCACCATCTTTTCTCAGACCCTTCAATAGCCTCCTTGCAAGCTTCCCATTTCTACTCTTGAACCCTCTATGCAGTATGCTTTAAAAATAACACATGTGTTTTCAGGGGCTTCCTGCTGAGCTTCAGGCCGAATCCAAATTCTTGACCATGGCCTGGAATGTGCTGTGTAATCCAGTCCCTGCCCAATGTTCCAGCCCCGTGGCGTGCCTCTTTCCCCTTGCTCTTTGAGCTCTGGTCACAGTGGCCTTCTCTCATTACTGGAGAAGCCAGGCCCTCTCCCAGCTCGGAGCCACTGTTCTTACTATGTCTTAAACCTCAGAATCACTTACTCTCACTTTGCATGGCTGACTTGCTCTCATCCTTTAGGCCTTCATATAAATAACCATCTTCTCTAAGAAGGCTTCCACGGTGGGTATCCCCAATTATTCTCTATCATGGCAGCATGCTTACTTCATTTGTAGACATAATCACAGCCTCAAATCTAAAATGATTTTAAATTTATTCACCTATCTGCTGACTACTTTCCCTGCCAGATGGTAAATTCCATGTGGTCAGGGACTTTCTCATGCTGCTCGCTGATACAGCACAGTAGCTCGGTAAATATTTGTTGAATGAAGCAATTCTTTTTTTTTTTTTTTTTTTTTTAAGATTTTATTTATTTATTTGTCAGAGAGAGTGAGCACAGGCAGACAGAGTGGCAGGCAGAGGCAGAGGGCTCAGCAGGGAGCCCGATGTGGGACTCAATCCTAGGACGCTGGGATCATGACCTGAGCCGAAGGCAGCCGCTTAACCAACTGAGCCACCCAGGCGTCCCTGAATGAAGAAATTCTTGATTACATTTTACAACTGTAATGCTTACCCATTGAATCTGATCATGGAAGTCGGAATGTCAGATTTTATTTTATGCAGTGGGATATTTTTGTTGTGGTAAAATATACCCAACACACAATTTGCCATTTTAGCCATATTTAGATATGTGGTTCAGTGGCACTAAATACACTCACATAGTGTACAACCACCACCATCATGTCTCCAGAACTTTTTCACCTTCTTGAACTGAAACTAGACCCACTAAACAAGAACTCCCCACTCCTTGCTCCCCTCAGCCCCTGGCAACCACCATTCTACTTTGTCTCAATGAATTTGCCTCTTCTTACCATCTCATGTTGGTGGAACCTACATTGGAGTAACACCAATCAGTTAATTTTTATTGCCCCTTTATAAGCATAGGCCTTTATTCTCTAAATGTGAAAATCTCATTTATAATTATGATTTTCCAATTTTAACAGTAAACTTTCCATTAGAATCCTTCAGAAACAATTCCCTTCAGATAGATTTTGTATTTGGAAATTAAGCAATATTACAAGGCACTTTTAAGATACACAAGTTGATCTAAGGAATATGTCAGCCCTGGAAAGTTATATTTAATATCATTGATCACAGGGCCCTTTACTCTTATGTTATTAATCTTGCTTTTGGAATGTAGGGAATGTTTTATGCTTGGTGGCTTTGAAGAAAATATAAAAGAACAAATAAATCATATGGTTATATAATACTATTGTTTTTGTCTTGCTGTTCAATAGCTGATTCTCTGTGGTGAAACTGCAGTTTGGTGTTACACGGCGTTCATGCAAGCCGTTTTCAAAGTGCATAAATCAGAGCCAGCTGGTTCTTGAATGTGCAATTTGCAGGCCACAAAAAATGAAGACACTCTATGATTTTATTATCTTCATGGTAAATATGTCACCCAACCCAGAATTTGAGTTCTAGCCACCCCACCACTCTTTTTTTTTTTTTTCCCCCTAGTAAAGGTGGTTTGGCGATAACATTGGGGGAAAGTGAGAATCAGTCAAGACTCGTAGGATGTACAGTGAGGGGACAAATGGTGTCAGGACAATAATTATTCAGACATGGGGCACCTGGGTGGCTTAGTGGGTTAAGCCGCTGCCTTCGGCTCAGGTCATGATCTCAGGGTCCTGGGATTGAGTCCCGTGTCAGGATCTCCGCTCAGCAGGGAGCCTGCTTCCTCCTCTCTCTCTCTCTGCCTGCCTCTCTGCTGTCTACTTGTAATCTCTCTGTCAAATAAATAAATAAAAATCTTAAAAAAAATTATTCAGACATGAGATATTCTCTTCTCTGAACAAGATTGCATGCTGTTTTCTTCATCCTGGAACAGAATAAAATGTGGTAACAGTCTTTTGTGGTTGAGTTGCTGCTGCACATAATCAGGTTCCAGAACTATGGTCTGGATTTGGTCAACTACTTAGTCTGCATGTTACAATTAAAAGGTATACCACACCTTGTTTCTGTAGTTTTGAATGATATTTATATTAAAATTTATAATGGTTAATACTTTTATAATTAGAGAAGTTAAAAGTCAGCAAATGTTAACAAAAGAGTTTCGTGCTTATTCTTGTGCCCTATTTCTAAATTTTTAAAAATTAGTTAATAGTGAAGCTCCATCTTAGATATAGTCACTAAACGATAAACATTTTGCACAATGTAACTTAGTAAATTTTGCCAAAAGCTCAATTTATTTTGTCATTTAAAAAAGAATAGCATAGCTTGGACGAAATGAAAGAGACAATATTGCATAGGACAAGTAGCCCAGGAAAGAATTCTTATGCCCTCAGAATTTTTATTATTAAACACTTACATTACATTATACAAACTTCATTAAAGTTGAAATAATAATATAAAATATTCCCATATACCTTCTATCTGCATTAAATGTTTAACATTTTTCCACTTCTATACACTTAATATTCTCTATGTGCTTATTTGTTTGTGTGTATATATAAATGTATATTAATATTATATAATATGTATTAAATATTAGTACATAATATATAAATGTAATTATATATTATATATTTATAACATCTAGGTATATACTTATATATATTTGTTGTCTGTTTTGCTGAATCACTTGAAAATTAAGTTGCATACATCACACTTTACTTCATAGATGACAAAAATACCATGACCATATCTAAAAGAGCAGTTCCACAGTATTATATAATGTGTGGCCCATATAAAATTTCCCCAGTTATCTCTTTTTGAAACAATCCAATTAAGGTTCAGTGATTATATCTTTTTAATATAAATAATCCCTTTACATGTTTCTTTTTTTTAAGAGGGGTGTCATTTATCTTTGGAAAAGTTCAGAACAGTTGCCTTTGAAAATCACACATTCTAGGTTTTCTCAGTGTTGCCTTCTGGTGTCATTGTCTTGTTCTTCTACCCCATATGTCCTCTCTGCTACAGGTTGGGTCTGAGGTTTGACTATTTTTGGCATAAACTTCATAGATGATGTTTAGTACTTTCTATTTAATGAAATCAGGAGTCATGGAGGTATTTCAAGGTGATCTATAAGAGTGCAATTCTTGAGGAAATTAAAAGTTTAACTTTTGGTGTTACTGATGCTAGCTTTGATCAACATCTTTGGAACCTGGGTGGAGAATCCCCCTGGCATTTCACTCAGGTACCATGTCTAGCACTGGGCAGGGCAGTTGGAAGTGGGAGCTCCTGGTAGTGGAGTGATGTCATGTATTTAGATGTGCTTTGTAACACTGGGAGGGGAAGAGTTTAGAAACGTGAGGTCAGTTGACTGTTAGGACAGTGGAGCAGTGGGTGGTTAGCCTTCTTAAATTTTGATTTGTTGTTTGCTTTAGTGAGCTTGTGGTTGGTATAATTAATCAAGGACATAGTGAAGAGCCTCATAATCAGTCAACACTATGGAAATGAGCACAATGGGATTGGACTATATTGAGTGGCAGTGATCCCAGCTCATGGGCTTTTCACATTTCTCAGGTTAGACCTTCAGGTAAGCAGTCAGCTATCTTGCAGACACCTCCAATTAATAATGGAACAGAAGCACTTCTCAATAAAAGTTGAGAGAGAGAGGAGAGAGAGAGAGAGAGAGATTGAACTTAGAGCCCTAGAGGGCAAAATCATTTTGGGGGGCTTTTGCAAAAGGCAGACACCCAGGCTCCATGCCACGTCTATTGAATTGGATTCTAGGGGATGAGAGTGGGGGAGGGGGAGGAGCTTTGGGAAGGCTGGGGTGAGGCCCAAGCATTAGTATTTTGCCAAACTTCCCCAGGTGATTTGGTTATGTCCTAGGGTTAAGAATAATTGGAGAAAGAAGAAATAGCATCAGTTATGAGACTAATTATGATCATGGAACTGCTTTGCCTTAATTTTCCTCAGACTGAAAGTTCTTGAACTCTTTCCTCAGGGGGTTGTATTAACGTTCCACACGTTAGGAGTTTAATGCATCCCAGGCCAACCTACCTGAAAGGAAGAAGCATGCTGTGACCCTGTCATGGATAAATTGATATCTCATTCTTTTGTTTTTAATTTTTATGAAAAGAAGGATTTAATATAATTGGAGCCTACTGCCCCAAATTATATCCTTGTGCCTTCCCTGTAGTTTGTGGTTTAGCGACTGGGTAGGAGTGACAAGAATTCGTTGTACCACAGAATATTCTTTCTCTGCACATGATGCCTTTGCTTCAGGGTGAAGTCTGGTTACAAATGAAAGCAAGATACCACTGTGGGTCCCAGCATTCTGAGCCACAGCTCTGGGAAAGGGCTGAGGATCTGAAGCCACACATACACGTTGATCAGATCCTAAGCCTTGAGGCTAAATCTACGAGGACGGTGAAATAGCCCTAGAGCCTCAACCACTCAGAATGGGAACACGTAGATGCAGAATTTCCCATGAACAAGCCACACTAAAGTAAGCCAGTTAAAAACAATTAAAATTGCATTTTAATTTAGGAGAGGCTTGGCGCTTTGCCCTAGTTCATGGAGGTCTTATGGGGAAGTGAGTGAAACAGTTTGCCAACAGAAAGTATTTTTAATACTATATTTTAGTTGCATTAGGAGTAATGATTTACGTTGAAGGAATGAGTCAGACATTACCCAAGCATTGAATTAGGCACATTCCCTGTCTCGTGCTGGGACTATCTGAAAAAAAAGAGTATGTAAGTTTAGCCTAGTATCACGTAAGTGCTATGGGAATAATTGTAAATAATTGGATTATTAGTAAGGAATTGGGAGTGTGGGCAGTTTTTTTTTTTTTTTCCCCCTGTGGTTAAAGTATTGGACAAAAAACAGCATAACTTTGGCAATCTAAATGAAGCACAGGACAAAAAGCACATGCTGCCAAATCAGAATGACATTTGAAAACCATGTTAATAGAGCATTTACCTTCCAAGAGGTTTTTAGGTCCAATTCTGTTTCATCCAGATTATGCCTCTCTCTCTGCACTCAGCAATTTTTATTGAAAATGTGGCCCTACAAATACATTTTATGTCCACTTACTAATCTGCACTGTCAAATGGTTTGGTTTTCTGTCCATAGCATTATTTAGAAATGTGTTAAGTCTAGATTCTGTTATACATACTCCCAACTGTTTGCCAAATATCCAGTATATTTAATAAAGTTGGGTCCCTATGCACTCTAGAGATGCCTAATGAAAACTGTCAGAATTAACTGTTGCCATTTCTTTCTTTCTTTTTTTTTTCTTTTAAGATTTTATTTATTTATTTGACAGAGAGAGACATTGCAAGAGAGGGAACACAGCAGGGGGAGTGGGAGAGGGAGAAGTAGGTTTCCCGTTGAGCAGGGAGCCTGATGTGGGGCTTGATCCCAGAACGCTGGGATCATGACCTGAGGCAAAGGCAGATGCTTAACGACTGAGCCGCCCAGGCACTCCAATAGTTGCCATTTCTAGTCCATGCATTTCATGTTGAAATGAGAGTAAAAAGTCACTGACCCTGGGAAAGTCTGAAGGTTATTTTCTTTTTATGAGGGTCTCCCAATGAGGAATTCATGTCTGAAGTCATGAGGCCGTGTCAGATAGGACTGAATCAGATTGTTTTAGTATTTTGTAGAGTGCCTTGATTTTGCTGGTGTCAGTCTCAAAACAAGTGTTTGCATCTACCCTAAGTCTCTGTGATCCTCATATATAAATCTTTCTGGTAGGCTCTCTTGACAAATGAGCAGCAAAACCAAATCCAAGCAGTGTCGAAGAGAGGACTGTAAATTCAAATTCATGTTCCATTATGTTTTTTAAAGATTGAAAATGTCATGCCATCATGAGCCTGTTTGATCCAAGCACTTGCACTTACCTCCGTAAATTAAGATAAGAAACAAACTTCTGTTTCTTTCCTTGTAACCTAACACAGAGGCTTTATTTATTTTTTTAAATAAAAGATTATGTTGCTATGATCTTCCTAGCCTGAGAAATATAATATGCATATGTAGTTATAAAAATCTTGGTGGCTGTTTCATGAGACTATACATTTTTCATCCTCAAGGAGTTCATCAGTGATGTATGGTGAATGCTCTCTGTAATAATGAAGAATTGGAAACAATTTAAATGACACACAGTAAGAAAATTATTGAATAAATTATGTTATAATTTGATGGAAAATTATCCATTAAATAGACCCATTAGTGCAACAGTTAAAATCATATTTTGGAATAGTGGTTACATGGGAATATGCTTTGGGCACTGTTAAGATTCAAAATTATAGATTTAATATAGTTCCTATTTTGTGATAAAGAAAAAAAAACATGTGTAAAATTAGGTTAAGGTAATATAACCAATATGGGGCGCCTGGGTGGCTCAGTGGATTAAGCCGCTGCCTTCGGCTCAGGTCATGATCTCAGGGTCCTGGGATCGAGTCCCGCATCGGGCTCTCTGTTCAGCAGGGAGCCTGCTTCCTCCTCTCTCTCTCTCTGCCTACTTGTAATCTCTCTCTGTCAAATAAATAAATAAAATCTTAAATAAATAAATAAATAAAATCTTAAAAATAAAAAAATAAAAAAATATATATAACCAATATGTATAAAAGATTTCTTTAGGTGGAGTTACATGTGATTTTTATTTTCTTGTTTATATTGCTACCTTTTCCTAATTATCTGAAATAACTATTTTTGAATCACAAAAATATGTAATAAAATGTTAAAAAAAGAAATGCTGTATGTTAGATAAAGATTTATTAAATGCCTATAGGTAATATTTGGAAGAATTGAGCCAAATAATGAAGGATTACAGCATTTGACTTTGCCCATGTGTTTACTGCCTTTAAGAGAACTTTTGCTGCAAACTGTCATGGTGTTGTCATTTTTCTTTTCTTTTCTTTTCTTTTTTTCTTATTTATTTGACAGAGATCACAAGTAGGCAGAGAGAGAGAGAGCGAGAGAGGAGGAAGCAGGCTCCCACTGAGCAGAGAGCCCGATGCGGGGCTCGATCCCAGAACCCTGGGATCATGACCGGAGCCGAAGGCAGAGGCTTTAACCCGCTGAGCCACCCAGGCGCCCCTGTCATTTTTCTTTATTGAAAGAATGAAATGAGGGTGGAGATCTATTCAACAGCATTTAAATTTTGTATTTTTTTAAAATATTTTACTTATTTATTTGACAGAGAGAGAGAGATCACAAGTAGGCAGGAGGCAGGCAGAGGGGGTGGGGGGAAGCAGGCTCCCTGCTGAGCAGAGAGCCCGATGCGGGGCCCGATCCCAGGACCCTGGGGTCGTGACCTGAATGGAAAGCAGAGGCTTTAACCCACTGAGCCACGCAGGTGCCCCTAATTTTTGTATTCTTGCTTGAATTCAATGCTATGTAAGAAAATAGATTTTGAATAGATCTGACATATTTTGAAACATATTAAATAAAATATACCTAGCATTTGGCTATATAAAACTGAAAAATAATCAGTAGGCTAAAATAAATGCACGAACAATGGAAAAAGACAATAAACTGAGAAAGCAACAAGATGAGGCTAGAAAGTTGGGTGGGGCCAGAACATTAGAAACTCAAGGGAAAGAAAGGTATAAGGTTAGTTTTTGGGACACTGGTGGTGTTTACGTATAAGCTAAACAACTTTTTGACCTGTTTGCATATCCTGTACCTGTGTTTACTTAATATTTTTCTTTAAATTGAGTTAAACTTTTTAAATTCATCCTCATCATAGCAAAGGTATTTGTGAAATATGAGTCCGTTATGGTTATGATTTTTAATAATACAAATTAGAATTGACAAGTGACTATTAAAACCTGACCATCTAAAGCCATCTTGCAACCTATCAGCAATACACACAGCACGGTTTGGCAAGCACTTGCATGGAAAGGGAGATGTGGAGATGGGGACTTGACACTTTGAACATGCTGTCCGTGCTACCATAATTTGGGCCTTGTCCTCTTGCGGAACTTGAGTGGGTGGTGTTTTGTTTTAGGAACTGCTCAGAAAGCTCGTCTTTCCACATGGACATTAGGGCAGCATGGGCATTAAGGCAGTGCCATTGAGCCCGGGTGGCTCATTCCAGGCAAGAAAAAAGGGAGAGTGAGGAAGAACATTTAGTGAGAGGGAGTGCGGGGTCCTAACTGCAGCAGAGAAAGCAGGAGAGAATACACAGAACAGAGGCGTGCCTCCCTCCCTAGAGAAAGAAAGAATAAAAATCAAAACCTAACCCAGAGGTTTCATCAGCACACATGGTGACTTTCATAAGCTGTAGAATTCAGTGGTGAAAGGAACTTACTGGAGTTATTTATTTTCTACTGGATCCCTGGACTCAGGAAACTACCTATGCATTTCTGAAAATGACATGGGGAAGCATGCAGTTTTGGGCAGTGGGTGGACACTCATGGGTCTTGTCACACCTCAGCTTCCCTTATTTATCAAGGTTGCTGTAGAACAGGAGAAGGTATTATGGTCTCAATTTCTCTGAGAGAGAGACTGAGGACAGCCTGACTTTGGTCTTCTCTGCTCACAATGTGTTCATCTTCCTTGTTTTTTGGCTGTTGAATCCAGTTTGACTTTCTCCTTTTGGCAAAACAAAACAGAATAGAACAAAAATTGAGGCAGATTTTTTTTTAGTACTTGGAAATTCTCCTGTGGCCTCCACCTATCCCTGTCCGCTTGAAGATGGACTTTTGCCCAAGGGTTACAATGATTTTGGACCAATGTCCTTACTCTTTACCTTAAATACCTAATGTCTTCACATGGGTAAATATTTTAAAATGCTTACTTATTTGTTTGCTTTCTTATTTTTTGTATTTGAAATAGGATGGGCCCAATCCAAAAGAAATGAGTAACCCATTTCTTTTGTTCTAGGAACTGCCAGGAAGAAGGTGCCATGACTTGCCTCATTGCAAACTTGGACATTTTTTGCTTTCTCTAGCATGAATAATAATAGACTGTAAGCTCCATGAGGACAGGGATTTGATCTCTTTTAATCATTTAAATTTCCACATCAAGCACAGGGCCTGATTTATAGTAGGCACATATTTTTGTGACTGACACATATTTTTGAGTGAATGAATGTATATTAATGTCATAACGCTGTGTACGTACAACGCTGTTGTAAAGTGTTTTTTATTCACTCATTTGATCTTAAAATGGTGTCTTCACAGTGAGTAGGAATTGGTGTTTTTATCCCTGTGTCCTAGGTGAGGAACATGGAGGTGAGTGATAAGAACGGTCTGCCCAAGGCTTCACACAGAGTCACTGATGTGTGATTCCATCCCTGAAGACTCTTACCCAATTTAGAGTCAGGCGAGATGGGGCACAGCTGTTCCTCTGCGTGATGGTTCCTGCTTTTCTGGACCTTCATGGAATTCTTCTTTATTTTCAGATTACAGGACAGGCCCATGTTTTACTGTGGTCAGCAACCAGATGTGCCAGGGACAGCTCAGCGGAATTGTTTGCACCAAGACACTCTGCTGTGCCACGGTGGGCCGAGCCTGGGGCCACCCCTGTGAGATGTGCCCCGCCCAGCCCCACCCCTGCCGCCGAGGCTTCATTCCAAATATCCGCACGGGAGCCTGTCACGGTAAGCCTCTGGCCCATGGAGTTATTCATGGATTCATCTTATTTGCTCTGGAGAGCCATTCTCCAGTGAAGTTGGAGAGAATGGAAAAGCGGTGTCAGAGACATAACTTCACGATTTTGCTGATGGCATGATATCCAACTTAGGCATGAGGACCGTGGCTCAAGAGGGAGCAGCTGGTCTCTCTGGAGTTTTCGTTGCCAGCAGTTCCCCCTCTGACCCCAGAAGTGTTTCTAGGGGCTGGTATGATTCTGTTTGCAGCAATGCTGTGCGTTGTAGCAATGCTGTATATAAACACCAAGCAAAATCTGTGAACAAGGTAGTTTGTTTTTCTCAATTTTTTCCCTTCATTTGATATTGTTGGAGTTCCTCTGTCTCGTGGGTTGTACTTAGTTGACCTCAAGAAAATTGTTCCTCTCTCCATTCTACATGCTACATTATGCTTTTTTTTTTTTTTACAAGTCAGAAATAAATTAAGATTTGTTTCACAGTTTTAAATATCCCCAGATGTCGCCTGTTCGCTTCTTCTCCTGCCCTTACTCTGTTTTTGGCTTTCATTCCTGTTCTTCCAGCTGTACAAATTCTTTTATTGTCTGGATGTCTGGCAGGAAACAGGAGGAAGTGAACGGAGGCAGTTCAGCACTACACTGATGGGATTGAAAACTCCCAGGCTGTATCTGTTTCCTTTAGACATCTTCAGGGCTTTTTTTAGCAAGTTGCAATATTTTCAGAAAATTCCGGGTACGCTTTTCTGAGGCAGACACATCCTAGTTTGGTTTTATTCTATATGTCGGTTTTAAGGCTAATAGGCAGTAAAACAGAATTTGGGTTTAATCCCACAGGTCTGTGGGTCTCCATTAAATTATACTTCCACAAATTCCAATTGTGATAAACACTGTTGGTCCTGGCTCCCAACTACTATGTATAATATAACTTACAACTCCTTTATGTGCCCTTCAACTGGTCCTTCTGCATGTCAGGAGCAGCAAGAAGTCACTTCGGAATGAAGGAATTACAGAGGGGTGTAGTGTGTGATTTTAGAAAATAAAAAGTCAGTTTTATTCCCCCTTTCTCGGGCACCTTCTTTATTTTTTCTCATCCTTAGAAAGTCCCAGTGAGTTTTGAAGAAATTCTTGGTCTTGGTGTCCTGAGGGCAGCTACCACCCATGAATGCGCTGACTTAGACCAGAAAGCCAGAAGTGGTGTCCATGAGACCTTGTCAGAGGTTGACACACTAAGAGAACTGGGGCAAAGAGAATGAAGAGGGAGAGGGAAGAGCGACTGCTCTTGGCTTTACTATGCATTTCCTCTGGTCTCAACTTGTCCAGGATTTTCTTTCTGTCCCTTCCTGACTCTGCTATTAGACATCCAAGGTGCGGGGGGGGGGGGGGGGGAGATACTATTTCTATCAGAAATTTTGTGAAATGCATGAAATCAAAATGGTAGTCATATTGCCAATTTGAGAATGAAATTTGTCGTGTTTTGTTGTGTTCTTTTCTGAGTGATTCTGCTATTGGCTTGGAAGCTCTGTCCCTTTGCTGTTGTTTTCAGACCTTGAGCCGGATGTGAGGGGGCTGTGGGCAAGTGGGTTCATAAAGGAGCTTATTCTGTCTTCGGTCTTGGGAAGGTATGGCCAACAGAGAAGAGCCCTCATTCATATTTCCTCTTGGCCAAAAATTATGACCAAAAAGACTATCAAGTTTTGCTTATATGTACCATCAATTTCTAAAAAACATTTTAATAACTTATTCATGTATCAAGAGAATGGAAACTTCTGGTCTAAGACAAAATTGAGATCAGCTATAAAATATAATCTAATTATACTCCACATGTAGTGGTTCATTTGTGGGCTGGGACAGTCCATTTAAAACAGTGACACTTTTCTAGCAAAATAAATTGTTGCTCCTTTAGTATCCTTTCCTTCGTGTCGACTTTTCTCAAGAACACAGGTTATTAGAGATCTTAAAATTGGTGATCACTCTCTTGCCCATACAATGAGGAGTAAAACAAGAGAGTACACTAGGTTTCCAGATTTCTTAAAGAATATCCAAAGTGAGGGAAAGAAATGTTAGACTGCTACCCTGGGGGTTCCTTTATTAAACTAGACCTTTGTGTGTTATATATGAAGAGATGGAAAGAATGTACATGATGTATTTTTTACAATCTTTCTAACTGAACATAATGAGCCTGGAATGATTGCTTTTGTTCCTAGGGGGTTCATATTTGGGGCTACATGTGGAACCACAGTTATTAGGTGCCAGGGATATAGCTGTGAACAAAACAAAGAACCTGCTCTCTGAAATTTGCATTAAAGACCACGGATTTGTGAAACAAAACAAAGCAAAGTATTTATCAGGTTGGCTGATGATTCGTCCTATGGAAAAAAAAAAATAAGCTAAGAAGGGTGGTGAATGATGGCTATTGCTGTTAGATTGGCGGGAGAAGGATCCAAAGCCAGAGTGGAACAGAGACCTGATGGACAGGACAACATGAACCTTTATGCAGCTTTATGGAGGGAGAATAATTCAGGTAGCGGGGCACTCCTATAAAGCCCCAGGCAAGTGCATCCTCGGTATCCTTAAGGAATGGCAAGGAAGCCGGTGGGGAAGGAGAAGAGTGAGAGAGAGAGGAGGCCAGAAGTGAGGTCAGAGAGTAGAAGGAGCAGATAGAATCTTCTAAGATACGGGCTTGAGTTTTGAGCTGGGAAGGACGCACTCTGACTTAGCTTTAAAAAGGTTCCCTCTGGTGGCTGCTGTGCCAGCAAGGTGAATCTGCAGCTGAGACTACGCATTCATCTGGGGTGTCTCTCACTTCTCAGTCTGATTTCCTGGGTTGTTTAAGTTTTACTGCACAAGGCAATTATACAGAATGGAAGGTGAGCATCTCCCATTTCATTTGCATTAAAACAGTCACTGTGTCATGTGATCCAAGGGATCTTAAGTAAATTCTGTTTTAACTGAATCATTCAATATAAGTCTTAGAGACAGATTTACTATAGAAATGTGTTGCATTATGATTCTGAGGATTTCTTGAATAACTCTAGTTATTACTCTCAGCCTTTTAATCATTGTATCCCTGTAATTTGCAGCATGCATAATAAAATCCCTAAAAATCAGTATAAATATTCCCCCCTACATAGGGATGACAGAAGGTAGGAAGAGTAACAATATTTGTGACTTCTTATAAAATATTATTGACCAAGTTATGTTACTCAAATAATTGATTTTACAGGTAGTTGTAAGAAAGTTTCTCACATCGTATTCTAAATATTGTGATGGACAAATAACTCACTGACATAAATATGGTGATATAATTGTAGACAGACTATCACATTTCTTCTGCAGTGACTTACATGAATCTCTCCCTCTCCTCTCTCTGTATCCTGAAATCTGACAGATGTGGATGAATGCCAGGCCATCCCTGGGCTCTGTCAAGGAGGAAATTGCATTAATACTGTTGGGTCTTTTGAGTGCAAATGTCCTGCTGGACACAAATTTAATGAAGCATCACAAAAATGTGAAGGTAAGAAATATCATGCTTTGCAGTTAAGGGGTGGAGGGGAAGGCAAAACCCAAATCAATGACAAGCTTTATTGCAAATTGTTCCAAAATCCTTTTGTCTTTGTCATGCCTATGAATGTGTAAATATCATATTCTTACCAGAAATAATATGCTTTTGTGCTATTGAACCAGAAAAACCCTGCAGCTTTTTCCACTTTTATAGACCCAAAATAAGAGATCCAGCTGAATCAAATTAAATATTAAAACATGAAATATTTTTGAACCAATATTTGGGTTAAAATGTTCAAGACACATGTTTTTGCATAGTTCTAGAGACATGAATTTAAATTTAATCATTAAATATTATTCAAAAAGACATATCTTTTGATGTTTTTCTAGTTAAAATGTATGTTTATTTGCTTGTTTTTTGAGAGATTAACTCTTATGTTTATGCTCGTGGTACAAATTTAGTACTTCCTTTTCTGCCTATCAAATGGAAGCTTTTTAATATTAATCAAACAGAAAAATAACTGGAGGTAAAAAAAATTGCATATTTGCATTTAGTTTATAGATTGAGCTCCTGAAAATCTGTGTAGAGAGAACGTGTTCATATTGCTACTTGCCAAAAAGAGCCTGGCATCCAAGGCCATAATAAATGCTTTTTCCATGAGAGGGAAATAAGTAGGCAGCATCAAACTCTCTTTTCTTTGATGAGTGCACATGTAATGTCTGACAGTAATGTAACAAGTTATGTGTCCTGTCAAACTCGGCAGAGCAAACTTCATTTTCAGCTCTACTTGGTGGGATACAAAGTTTCATTTTGATTCATATGCACTGCTGTTGTATCAACTCCTAAACCCCAGCAATGAGGACTAGTTCATTTCTAAGTCACTTGTCTGGGATTGGTTCTAGGTCCTTAGTCTTCTTTGTGAATAACTATAGTATATCATATGTGGGAAAGACAGCATCTGATTTCAGGTGCGGTTCATAAATTACACAGAAGTTTAATAGCTACTTGCCCTGAAACTGAATAATCAGAAATTTGACTCTACTCAAATTATTTTTATGGATGTAAATTGTTTTGAAGAATTTAGAATCATGTGTTCTTGAACATGCTATACCTGGTTGAGGTAGCTGTGAAAAAATACTTCAGTTCTAAGGAAGTGGGACCTCTTAAAAACATTTTAAGTTTCAAAGAACAATAAAATTGACTCTTACAGCCCGCTGTATTCTAGAAGTTATATTGTAGATCTATGTCAGAAGCAGAAAATGTTAATATTGAACGGGATAAAGAACATATCCTGTTGTGCACTTTCAAACTAAATGTTTGAAGTCATTTAGATAGTGCTAAAATTCCCTTCTTTGGATTCCCACTCTGGTACTTGTTGTACCATATATTGTCTTCTGTCCTAGCTGTAAGCCATAACCTCTAATACTAACATTTAATAATTATATTTCCTAATATTTTGAAATTTTAAAAATATGATAGTACAGATTTTCAGATACCATTATATATGTCTCTTTATGCCATTAAGAAGCTGTGAGGAAGTGGAGATGCAACATGGGGGGTTAAGGGGGTAGGAGAAGAATAAATGAAACAAGATGGGATTGGGAGAGAGACAAACCATAAGTGACTCATAATCTCACAAAACAAACTGAGGGTTGCTGGGGAGAGGGGGGTTGGGAGAAGGGGGGGTGGGGTTATGGACATTGGGGAGGGTATGTGCTATGTCCCTCATCCCACGACAGCACCCATCATCTGATGCCGTAATTACGGTGAAGACGTGAGAGCTTCGGCCTTGTCAGCCAAAGATATTTTTCCTCCTTTGAAGAGGCCTCAGTCAGTGTACAATGAGAATTCATGTAGAAACTGTGAATGGATCAGTTCAGTTTGTAATTTTTCTATGCAATTATATGTTTTTCATCATGTACCACTACTTTTTTGTTGAATTTAATAATAAGCTGTGTAAATGCTTTACTTCTAGCTGGCTTAATGGTGACTTCCCTCTTGAACTCAGAATTCCCTCTTTTAATTCTGTTTAGTAAAAAGACACTCATAAAGAAAAAAAAAAAAAGTGAGTGCTGTGAAGTGTGTAAACCTGGCAATTCACAGACCTGTACCCCTGGGGATAAAAATACATTATATGCTTATAAAAAATAATTAAAAAATAATTTTTTTAAAAAAGGAGCTGTTAGGTTTATAACAGCATGCAAAATCCACATCAGCAGTGGGTCATGTATCTATTTTCAGGCTTTCACAGCTTCATAGATGCAGCTTAGATGGGGTCAGCTTTAAGATTTACGGCAGTATGGTCCATATGATTTGTCCAGTCTTCATTGTTTTCTGGAATTCCATAGCTTCCAGCTTAGAGCAAAATTGTTTTCCAGTGTCCCTTGCCTTTCCCTCAAACCTGTCAGTTAGCATGGGTCATAATCGGTCACCTTGCACTGTTGTGAACAAGACAAAAGATGCACAGATTTAATACTCAGACTGAAAGAAAACTCATTCACAATCCTCTGTTAATGCTAAGAAACCTATTATGGTGGTATGTCCAATGGACAAAAAAAAAAATTCAATCTGAAAATTACTTAATCCTTTTTCACAAATTTTTTTTTCCAGCTACATATTGAAATCAGTAGCAAGATAAAAGCAGCATACTTTTGGCTAGACCTTTTTTTTTCCTTAGCCATCTACAGTTACATTAAATTCAGATGGTGGGTTTTTTCCCCTTCCCTTTTTATTTTTTTATGCAAAATTGATACTGGAAGAGAATACCCTGTTAGTACTACATGTACTCTGGCCTGGAAGCTGGTTTGGGCATTGTTGCCCTGTCTTACTGGGGTAGGAGAGGAATCAGAATGTCCTCCAAGAATGTCTGGTGAGCTGAGTCCCCTCCTTTAGCTCTCCCTTGCTTTTCTCCAGCTCCGTGCCTCATTATGGGAATGTCGTGACTCTGGGCATAGGATGATGGATAGGATGGTCAATTGAAGGAATGCCAGAAAATCTAGCCCACACCAAGGATGAAGAGAACATCTGTGTGCCCTGGCTAGATGGTCAGGCCACAGTGGGATCCTGTGCCCTTGTGAAAATTGTTCTGGCACCTTTGCCATTACTCTGAGTGGCTTTTTGAAATGCATCTTCCTCTTGGAAAGGAAGGGACTGGGTACCTGGAAGCCCACAGTAATTGATTTAAAAAACCAATTCAGTCAAAAATTGGCTTTAGCAAATTTACAAGATGTTAACCTTCATTCCCTCGGCGATGGTAAGAGCAGTGTTTTTGTGAGATCTTCCTCTTGCAGAATTCTCCCTTCTTAAAATATCCCCTTCCCTGAACCTTAAAAAAGTCACAGACCAAGTTTTATATCAATAAGATGAATCAATTTAGATTCATTTAAAATGTAAGTTAACAAGCTGAAGTTGTTAAGCAACAGTAATTACATTTTTGTAAATTTAAGAAGAACAGATTGAGATTTATAGCTGTGATTTGAGAAAAAGGGAGCCAGAGTTCATGCCCACCTTCCCTATTGATTTTTCCAACGACTCGAGTGTACGCATTGAAAGAACACATGAGCCTTTTCTTTTCGGAAACCAAGGCCATATTTGCATAGGTTACTGTGGGAGGAAATTAAGAAATAAAAACTGTAATTAAAGGATTAAGTTTTATTTCTGGAAGAAGTCCCTTGGATTCCTAATTAACCGCTAATATTTTGGGATTTAGATTAACGCCAGCCCAGCCTTCAGCAATTATAATAGCACTGCATGATGTGAAAGACTTTTTAAAAATGTAGCTCTTAAGCCTGTGCACTCCCTAATGCATGGCCAAAGCCCTGGAGACTTCTCCTTTCTAGAAGAATGACGTATTTATCTGATGGCTACTTGCTCTCAGGGGCGCTTATCTTCCCAGGCACCAAGGAAAATTACTAGGGCTACTTAGTCCGCTGGTGTAGCTGGAGCTCCAGCCTGGGCAGCTGGTTGTAAGCCCTTGACTCCCACCGTTTAAGGTCACCAGCTCCCTATGTGTTGCTGAACAAAATCTCTGTGGTGTAGACATAAGAGCGCTAGGCACGAGGCAGACTCAGTCCTAGTCCTGGTCATGTCCCCGGTCTTCTGTGTGAACTTGGATAAGTCAGTTACCAGCTATGAGTGACTTTGACTTTCAGCTGAGCTGAACAGGAGAGGATCCTGGGGCTCCTTTCCAGGTCTGCAGTCCAGACTCTGTCCTCACATTTCTCATTCTTTCCCAGCTGTGATCAGAGAGCAGGTGCTGCCTAAGAAACCATGCAAGTCGACATCTGTGGTATGACTGTAACATAGCATGGCTGGTGTTTTTTTTCAATGTGACTTGAAGAATTAGCTTGTTTGCTTTTTAGTCACATATTTTGCACGGGATTTCATGTGTCCAGAAAAGCAATGTTTGTCTCACAGATGAACAGGGCCAGCAAAGCTGCAGAGAAAGGGTCTGCCATTCATGTCCCTTCTTGGGCTCACAGCAAGAGGCCAGCAGCTCTGCCCTCCCCGCAGCTCTGCCTCGCCCTCCTGCCCCAGGGAACTGGAGAGAAGGATCCAGAACACAGAAACAGCTCTTCCCAGACAAGCCCTACTTCCCACCAGGCCCCCCAAACTGATTTACTTTATGGTTGGCTCATGATATAGACTGATTTACAGAAATGCTAAGAAATCCACTGATCTCAAATTCTTTCCGACATGGGATCCCTGAAACTCTATTAAGAGGAGATAAATGCAATGTGCTAAGAGTCTGGGGAAAAAAAATAATAGATAGGTATGATGAGTTTCAGAGTTTAAGTGGTTTCAATTCCAGTGCTTTATTCTGGCCTTTTACTGTGGAGGGACTTCACCCCAGCCTGGTCACTAAGTCAGAACTGCTATTGTCGAAGCAACGGGACTGAGAAGCAAGGAGGTTAGCAAAGTAGAAGGGCTCTAGACCCGAGAAGAAAAAAGGTCTGTCACTGAGGAGAGGCCAGTATAGGGAATTCAGCACCACTGAGATTCCTTCAAATCAAATAATTTAACCCAGTCCAGTTCTATCTTTATCTGGGTGAAATTGAGGGTGGTGCACGTGACAGTGTGTTTCCTGACTTCCTAAACTTTGGGGGAGAGGAGGCACCTAAGTGGGAACCCTGCCCCTCTCCCCACTGCCCAGTGCCTGGCAATTACACTTGGAGACTGGGGTCTAATATCACTTTGTAAATGAGCCTTTTTGCTCTTACTTCGAGTTTTACTCATGCTGGTTTTCAGAAGGCTTCAGTGTAAAGCAAGAGTTATGCCTGGGCACCAGAATTCTAGAAACCAGTCCTGTGCTCATACTTACACTGTGAGGATTAGACGGCTTGACACACATGAAACATTTAATCGACGCCAGGAGGTCAATACCTATTTGTTCTCATGATTATTGTTGTTGCTGGCATCTCGGTAAAAGGGCCAAATCTGACCTAGCCAGCATGTGGAACAGGTCTCCTCAGTCCTGCCAGTTCTTTCTAGTTTTTAAATACCTTTTTTTTTTTTAATATGTTTTGTCACTTAAATAACCTCTTTGGTTATTGGTATAAGTGGTCTTGATAAGGATGGTAGTAGTCATTTATACTAACAGGTAAAACAAGATTTCTTTTAATAGACACTGTTTACTCATATGATCATTGGTAAGAGTTCAGTGACCCAAACATCAACCTTTAGGGACACTTTGAGGAAGGTATGTTCTTCTTAAGACTTCTGTGTTACAGCGATACCTCCTCTTCTATCCTTAAATGAGGTTGTCGAATCCTCTAGGCTGAACGTACTGGGTTTTGTTGTTGTTGTTGTTGTTTGAGAGAGAGAAGGTGTGTGTGTGCTGGCCGAGGAGCGGAGGTTAAGAGAGAGAATTTCAAGAAGGCTCCACAGCACAGAGGCCGACAAGAGGCTCGATCCCAGGACCCTGAGATCATAACCTGAGCTGAAATCAAGAGTCTGACATTGAACTGACTGAGTCACGCAGGTGCCCCTTCTTAGTTTTTAAGGAGGAGTGTGGCTGGTAAATGGAGGAGGCCTGATTGTCTTAAAATGTGTCTTCTGATTTTATGCTAGTTCTAGAACCCTAGGCTCCATCCTTGGCTGTTTCTCAGTCTTTCATTGACTCCAGTGACATGTCTATCTGTCAGAATAGAATATACATCTTTACCATTATACAACTTCACAATGACAACACTGTTTATGTTAGCATTGACTCTAATATAAGCAGGGGGATATTGTTTGCTTTAGCCTCTAGCCTAGCATAGAAGAATGAGGATTTTGCTTTTAAAAAGGTTGAACTGCACATAAACAATGTCACTGCTGCCTTTTTGACTAACAGGGTGAACTTGAGTCAGAAGACCCTTGAATCTGGTCCACTTAGACCTCTATTTTGTTTTACAAGTGAAGAGTGGTACTTAAACTGGAGAAGAAATATTCTTTGTTTCTTTAAAGTTAGGGCTTTCCAAATGCCAACGGTATAGTCTGGCCATTGCAATACTCGCAGAGGGCTTGGGTTAAAATGCCCCTGTCCATAGGTGAGTGCAGAAAGTCCATTCCTCTTGGGGTCAAGGTCATGCAGATACCCTGTGCTCTGTGTTTACTTATAGCCTAAGCAGGAGGTTGTCCATTTCCTTTCTCCCCTCACTGGTGCCACATCTACTGGCAACTGCCAGTGTCTGAAGCTGGTTCTTGAAGAGCTCCCCTTGAAGGAAATGGCTGGATTTGTCCTAAGGAAATTTTACTACGTCCTTGGAGGAAACCAGTGGCCTCAGGCCTTTAGTCAGGGCTAACCTTGACTGTGGCCTCCACGGACGTCCCTAGCTATTTGGGAATTGGAATGGTTTTCAGAGCTTTCCCTGCTGGGACAGATCACCAGATCATTCATTCGTCTCCATGATCAGTCACTGGGTATGGGCACCCAAACTGGGTGTAGTCCCTAGGGGAGGTGGCTCTCTGTGGCTTGAGCAGTCCGAGAAGGAGCTGAGAACAGAAGGTCGTCTAATGAGAGTGCCCCTCGTGCTAAGACAACAAGCTCTCTCTTGAGAGGAATCTGGGTGGAGCATCCCAGTGTCCCACAAATCACTCACTGAACCCAAAGAAAACCATCATCATGGCCATTTGGGTGCCTCTGTGGACACCATGATGGACAAGTCTTGGTCCCACTCAGACCATATGCTCTTCTCGATAGGATTTCAGTATCTGCTTGTGGAAAACCAGATTGAGAAGAAACACAGGAAATGATGCAGAATATTGAATAAACATAACGGGAGCCTAACTCAAGGCAAAACATGGAGAGAACAGGGACAACCACATCTTAAGCTAAATGACGTTTGGAATACTAGCGTGCTGTCATTACTTGATAAAACAGTACATGGTTTTCTATTTTACAGGGGACATTTCTATTATTTTGCTCTAATCTCTTGAGCTTTGTAAATTCCGTGGGTAAGCCTCAGTTGAGAGAGGAAACACCCACCTTTTGAACTCTTTTATAGGCAGGTTTTGTTCTGTGGAGATTGGGTGGATCGGTGTTATGGCTGAGCCTTGTGATGGTGAACAGTTTTGTGCTGTGTTCCGTGGATGCTAAACTCTTCTTTATGTTCCAGATATTGATGAATGCAGCACCATTCCTGGAATCTGTGAAGGAGGCGAATGCACAAACACAGTCAGCAGTTACTTCTGCAAATGTCCTCCTGGTTTTTACCCGTCTCCCGATGGCACCAGATGCGTAGGTGGGTATAATTCTAAACAGCGTGTCTGATTCCTATCAATCGGCTCCACAACAAACATTTTTGGAAACACATTTGTTCAAGGGGGATAACAATTTCTCACTTGATGTTAAATGTACATTTACATCTTTTTAAACAGTTGAGCACTCTCTTTAAGAAAAGAGGTACCTTGTGGTATTAGGACTTTACCTCCCAGAAAGAGGGAGGATCCAGGAGCCCGTACAGATATCCTCAGCCTATACATTAGCTTTGCAGTTATGCGAGTGTCAAACCCTCTAACATTTCCTGGGACCCGTGTTGATTTAGGTCTGAAATTTTGCAATAATCTCTTAATGGGTCTCCCTACTTCCTGGCTTCTCTACAATCCATCTTGTCAGATTTATCTTCCTAATATAATGCTTTGATTAAGTAACTCTCTTGCTCAAAAACCTCTGGTAATTTTCCATTAGGATTAGGAAAGTAGGAGTTTTTTAGTCTGTGTTGCATGGATCTTTCAGGTACAGCAAAGGTCTCCAGAGCTGCAGGGGAAAAGGGCCCCGCCTCCCACTCCCTGCCCCTCATATGCACGACAGTCCAGGCAACTCTGCTTTTACCTGGTGGTGTGCTGGCTTCATCAATTAAATATCAATTAAATAAGG